>NC_137465.1:209092883-209706678 GCF_964235325.1 Thermobia domestica
TACCATGTCCTCACTTTTTCCTCCATGTAATATCAGTCATGAATTTTTTGAAATAGTTTATTCACATACAGGATTACTTTGTGGCCTAAGCAGCAATTTTTTAGCACTTTGCCCTCCTGGGATATTACACCCCAAACAGGCATCAAAATCACAAACTTCAAATTTCGGACTCCCATAAATCTATGGTGCTAGTGGTATCATAGCTGTGGATATTTCTGCAGACTCTTTACATGCAGCAGTATTCAGCATAAAACTTATGAACCCCCCACTTTATGCCGATCCAAAATACAGCCCCTTTAAAAATGTAATTTTCTGTAGTTTTTCTAGCTATTTCATGTATTGGTTTGCAACCCTACATATTTATTTAGAAGTAAAATATATATTTTCCATGTTCCTCAGTTTCTCCTGTAAACATTCGTTTTTGTTCGGTATAGCATGATTCGTACGTCCTGAGTAACTGCAGTTTTCGTAAACGCTTGCAAAATCAAAAATTAGAAGTCCACCGACAACAAAGATGGCTGCCATTCAGGAGCCACTTCGTATGGATTGACCCATCTTCAATGATAAGAAACTTGGTTGTGACAAAGACAAGTTTTAGTTTTCATATCGAAACTGTAGTAACTAACTAAATGGAACAGGTGTTCGCTGCTGTTCGAGAATTGAGTTCTTGTATTTGACAACAATCAAGCAATTCATGCTGGAATTTGTTTAACCATTTGCTTCAGCACTGTCCATGTGACCTTAAACTAATGCAACCTAAACATGATTTATGAATGTAGTATTCAAATAGAAGGTTACTTTAGTAAATTTAACTACCATCATCATGAATTATGTTTCCAACAAGAGATATTCATTTTAAATAGTATAGATATAACAGATTTTGCCTCCCCACCAAACTTGCTGGCCCGTACAAATGCACGTGTTGCACATATGGTAGAACCGTGCTTGATGTAACGCTAGATACTCCACTGTTGTCAATGATTGATTATTATGATTATATAGAATTTAACGTTGGTCTTCAGCACCGATACTGTATGAGACGGGACTAAATGCTGTTGAGTTCGGATTCCGAACCAGTACTCGTATCTGTATCCAAGACATGTACTTCTACCGAAACTGGAACTTCGGACAATTATCACAGAAAGCAGGCGCGTTCGACGCGACATAATGATGGTATTTTTCATAATAGTAGATACAGGCAAGGGCTCTTACCGAGCAAGGTACTCAAGTCCAGAAACTCGCCAATTAATAATAGAGTAACCATTTTTAGCGTGTCGTGACAGTGCCACTAGGTGCCGGAAAGAAGTTATGATATCTGAACTAATTAATGATGCAGATCGCTAATACAGAATAAAATTTTCTGTTGCTGGATTGCATTTCTTTTGTACACTCCGCATTTAAAAAATTGCGACAGCTAACGCCGTGCAGCTAGGCCACCCAATATACAAATTCTTATACCATAATCATGTCAGGTAAAGAGACCCCCCTCTCTCTCTCCTCCTTCCTTATCTCCCATACTAAAATTAGCTAACAACATGAGCGCAATTCTAATTTCAAACTACACATGTATTAGTTTCGATTAAATGAAATAACAAAACCGAGACGAAACAACATTCATAAGTTGATGTATGGAGAAACTGAAACACACACAATGAAAAATTGAAACCAATTAATGTCTATTACACAGAGCTTCAGAAATGAGACAGAGAGAGGGAGAGAGAGATTGAGAGGAGATAAGAGAAGAAGGAAACGAAACAGGAGAACAGATAAAAATGTGGAATTCAAACGTAATAAGAAAAGAACCTAAAATTGTAAAGTTCAGTTTCGAGAAATCCAAAAGTAATATAAAAATAACCTTTGTTTTTATGCACTTTTTCCGAACTATTCGAATATATAGAGGATGCTTTAAACAACCTTTAAACGTACTACGGGTGTGAATCCTCGACCCAGTGGTTGTCTATAGCCTAACCAACATCATCCGACTGACACAATGATCCGTTTGAGCTCTAACTTGTGCATTCAATCTGTGCAAATTACGTTATATCCGCAAGAGAGGAAATCAATGCTGGATGTTCGGAACAGATAAATCTTCGGGAAAGACTAAGAAATGGTAGCTTCTTTGGTTATTTGAAAACAAAATTTTATTTATGATAGTTCGACACAAAATTTGTTTCCATCCTATAATTCAATGTGTTTTATTCACGTTGAAATGTGAAACATGCTACATCTATGAGGAACATAAACTTTTCCTTTCGAGCATTTGTAATTTTTCATTACAATACAGCTTGGACTTTTAATATAGAGTATTTCTGATAGAAATTTAGCAGTAAAATAGCACTCTTCAATTTCCTCTTTCTTTCTACCTTTTTTTTTCGTTCCGTTTCGGTTTTTTTGTGCAGTTTGCATTAGTGTTGTGAAATGGAGGATATGACCAACGCTACCTACTGGGCTTATTAGAATGTATTTTGGATCACTACGTCCAATGAACACTACCGAATTTGCAATTGAACTACGCGAAAACAAAGCATGTTTGTTAATCTTTTGACATTATCCTAGATGTGTTTTGGAGATCTACAGTTCTACTGGAAATTGAGGATGCTATCCTTTATGAAAGTGACTTAATGAATGTTTAAAGCATCCTCTATATATTCGAATAATTCTGGAAAATATGTAAAAATAAACGTTATTTCTATATTACTGTTGGATTTCTGGAAACGGAACTTTATAATGTTAGGTTCTTTTCTTACTACGTTTGAATTCGACATTTTTATCTGTTTTTCCCTTTTCGTTTCGCTCTTCTCTCAATCTCTCTCTGCCTCATTTCTGAAGCTCTGTGTAATAGACGTTAATTGGTTTCAATTTTTCATTGTGTGTTTCAGTTTCTCCATATATCAACTTATTAATGTTGTTTCGTCTCGGTTTTGCTATTTCATTTAATCGAAACTAATACATGTGTAGTTTGAAATTAGAATTGTGCTCATGTTGTTAGCCAATTTTAGTATGGGAGAGAAGAATGGAGGAGAGAGAGGGGTATCTTTGCCTGACACGATTATGGGATAATGTGTATATTGGGTGGCCTAACTGCACGGCGTTAGTTGTCGCAATTTTTTTTATGTGGAGTGTATGTTTCTTTATGATTAAAACAAATACAAATGGAAGCCAGAATGGAAGAAAGTAGAAACGCTTTCAAAATTTTAACTAGAAATCAAATCGAAAAACGACCATTAGGAAGATCTATGCGCAAATGAGAAGATAATATTAAGATGGATATTGCAGAAATAGAAATACAAAGTAGAAACTAGATCCAGATGGCTAAGGACAGATTTTTTTTTTTTTTTTTGTGAACCCGGCATTGAACCTCCGGGTTCCATAAGCCATAGAGTTAGTTAGTTAGTGTGCCAAAAATTTTAAGAGGATTGAAAAACGTTGCGGTAGTCACTACAGTAAGTCATTTTCAAATCTAAAGTGTTGTGCTGTTGCACGTGAGGAAGATAAGATAGAAGAAATTTTAGCTATATTAACAATTACTTGTTTTTTTCTAATGCACAAAATGAAAATTGGAAAAAATACAATTGTCTAGTAGTATAAATCAAATACAGAACTATGTGGGTACCCAACAGAACATAGTACGAGAAACCTGCGAAACATAGCTAATAATCTATTTTATCTAATAACTTATTTTATTTCCACATTGTTTCAAGTATTCCAAATATTATGTGTGGGTATTATGATAGTTAGGGAATGTCCTAGCAGTACTGAAAGGAATACTACTATTCAAGAGATCTGCAAAGTCTACTGAGGTCAAAGGAAAGGTGGTTGACCGTTCATACCCATCAGATGGTGTTCGTATTGTGGTATCCACCCAGAGTCGTGTGGACAATTGAGGGAAGTACTTGTCAAAAACAAGTAGCAAGCTCCGGTCTAGAAAGCTTACATTAACGGCAAGGCAAGCGGATATGCTGGTCACACATCCTTCCAAAGGTATGAGTATCAAAAGCCGGCTGTTAGATCCTAAGACTCTAAGGGTTGGTGTGTCAGGACCTTAGTTCGTTAGGTGGCCAGCTATTTGCTAGTCATTTTGTTTTAACGTAAAATTTTCTTTAATGTTGTTTGAAATATTTTACAAAATTCAGCTGGGTAAGCAACACTTTAAGGTGCTTACCCTTAACCCTTCTCCGTTACGGTTATGTGTTTGAATACAGTAGAAGTTAGCATTACATTTAAGATCTATAATTAAAATGTTTATAACATGTATAATAATTTAATTGAATTTGAAATTTTAAAATAAATATACTGAAATATTTCTCAATACTCTTTTCTTTCTTACAGATTCACTAGTCCCAAAAACAATGGTCAAATGCCAGACGGCACAGTTCCGAACCTCGTTCACGAGATGTCTGCTACTCCACCGCACTACACTAACCATATCAACAGGACTCAATCAGTTCGGAAGCACGGAGAGCTGTACCCATCCCCCTGTTGTCACCACAGTGAACTTCAAAGCCGTCCGAGTTTCTACCGAGGCTCCGGATCGTCTTCCAGAAGCGTCCTTGAGACTGTAGCGCTGGACACGAGATTGGATAGAGCTAATGGGACGCGTGTCTCCTCCTTTCGACGGGAAAGCAAAACTGCTCAAACGCTGAGCATTGTGGTTGGAGGGTTCGTCGCCTGTTGGCTTCCATTCTTTGTCACGTACATTTTAGTGCCATTCCTTGGAAATGAGACCAAACATCTTAAGGATGTTCAAACCGTGTTAACATGGTTAGGTAAGTCTTGCCGACATAGCTGACAAGTTAACTTGTTATGGTTGACCATTAATAGGTTTACGTACTTTTTGTTAATACGTTTGGGTAAATCTGGGTAAATATGGTATGTTAGTACGGAAATGGATAGAAGTTGAGTATAGCTGAGTAAATCTTGTTAGTGAAATATGGAAGTAAGGTTGGTAGGTTGGGCAAGTCCTGTTAGTATGGTTGGGATTGAGTAGGTGATGTTAGTGTGGTTGGGTAAATTATGTCAGATTGCTTGGGTAAACATTTTGGTATGGCTTTGAAAATAAGCTTAGTTAGGCTGTATTAGACTGTATACATCATATTAGTATGGTTGGATAAACCATATTAATAAGCTTGTGTAAATTATGTTACATTAGTTAGATAAATACCTTAGTATAGTTATAAAAATGAGCATAGTATGGTTGGATAAATTATGTTAGTGTGGTTCAGTATCATTCTTACCGAATTTTACAACATTATACATATTCTTACTGAATTTGCTATACCAAGAAAGCTAATTGCACTAATAAAGAAGTATGTAGATGGAATCCAAAGTAAAATCCGACTAAAGAAATGCTATTCCACGAATTTTCACATTGAAAAAATAAAATGAAATCTTTAAGTCCCACACTTATGCCGGTTAGGCTAAAGGAGACGGTGATGATGAGAAATGAATGAAATGGTGAATGAAGAAAGTGGGAGGAAACGGGAGAACCCCGAGCACGGTGTTTGTCCACCACAAAGTCCACACGGCGCTAGCTGGGATCGAACCAGGAACCCCAAGCACCGGAGGTGAACGCTCTACCACTGAGCCACCGCACCCCCCAGAATTTTCACGTTGATGCTTTGAAACAAAGAGATGAGTTTTGCCATTATTATACAATTTTATTCTTAAATACGCCATAAGATATATTAAAGATAGCAACCAGGGCCTAGAGCTAAATGATACTCATCAGGATATGGCTTATATTGGTGATGTCAATCGAGTGGAAAATCATTGAGGACAATAGAAAGAAATGCAGACATTTTATTGAACACCTACAAATACATGGATTTAGAAGTAAATGCAGAGAAAACTAAATACGTAGAAATTTGCCATGACTGTAATACTCCAAATTATGGATATGTTAAAATACCAAGTAATACTTTTCACAAAGTGAAACTTTCAAATATCTAGGATCAACATTAACAAAGTAAAACCATATCCACGAAGAAATTAAATGTAGACTAAAAGTAGAGAATTTGTGTTACTATTTAATCCGAACTCTTTCGTCTTCGTAAAGTCTGTATGAAAATGTATGAAAATAAAATCCTGAGACGAATATTCGGGCCCAAGAGGGATCGAAATGGCGGAAACTTTATAACGAGGAACTGTGTAATTAATGCCGTTTACCTAATGTTGTTAGGATCATTAAGTCTAGGAAGCTCAGGTTGACAGGTTATGTAGCCAAAATGGAAAAAAGTAAGAACGCTTTCAAAATTTCAACTGGTAACTCAATAGGAAAAGACCATTAGGAAGACCCTGGCACAGATAGGAGGACAATATTAAGGTGAATCTCACAGAAATAAGAATAAAAAGTGAGTTTCGTTTCACGTGTGAAACTACAGTAGACTTCCAAACTACGGAAATTCAATACTCAAGCCTAAAGTAGCACATCTATAACTACTGGATGTGGATCAAAGATAGAACCTGTTCCTCGGACGCTAAATCCATATCATGAAGCCATTACTCGCAACCAAAAATAGAACCTATTCCTCGAACGCCGAATCCATATCAAAAAGCCTTTACTCGCTATCAAAGATAGAACCTGTTCCTCGGACTTGATTCCATATCAAAAAGCCCATTACTCACTATCAAAGATGGAACCTGTTCCTCGGACTTTGATTCCATATCAAAAAGCCCATTACTCGTTGTCAAAGATAGAACCTATTCCTCGAACGCCGAATCCATATCAAAAAGCCTTTACTCGCTATCAAAGATAGAACCTGTTCCTCGGACTTGATTCCATATCAAAAAGCCCATTACTCCCTATCAAAGATAGAACCTGTTCCCCGGACGCTGAATCCATATCAAAAAGCCATTACTCGCTATCAAGGACAGAACCTACTCCTCGGACGTTGAATCCATATCAAAAAGCCATTACTCCATATCAAAGATAGAACTTATTCCTCGAACGCCGAATCCATATCAAAAAGCCTTTACTCGCTATCAAAGATAGAACCTGTTCCTCGGACTTGATTCCATATCAAAAAGCCCATTACTCGCTATCAAAGATGGAACCTGTTCCTCGGACTTTGATTCCATATCAAAAAGCCCATTACTCGCTGTCAAAGATAGAACCTATTCCTCGAACGCCGAATCCATATCAAAAAGCCTTTACTCGCTATCAAAGATAGAACCTGTTCCTCGGACTTGATTCCATATCAAAAAGCCTTTACTCGCTATCAAAGATGAAACCTGTTCCTCGGACTTGATTCCATATCAAAAAGCCTATTACTCGCTATCAAAGATGGAACCTGTTCCTCGGACTTTGATTCCATATCAAAAAGCCCATTACTCGCTGTCAAAGATAGAACCTATTCCTCGAACGCCGAATCCATATCAAAAAGCCATTACTCGCTATCAAAGATAGAACCTGTTCCTCGGACTTGATTCCATATCAAAAAGCCCATTACTCGCTATCAAAGATGGAACCTGTTCCTCGGACTTTGATTCCATATCAAAAAGCCCATTACTCGCTGTCAAAGATAGAACCTATTCCTCGAACGCCGAATCCATATCAAAAAGCCTTTACTCGCTATCAAAGATAGAACCTGTTCCTCGGACTTGATTCCATATCAAAAAGCCCATTACTCGCTATCAAAGATGAAACCTGTTCCTCGGACTTTGATTCCCTATCAAAAAGCCCATTACTCGCTGTCAAAGATAGAACCTATTCCTCGAACGCCGAATCCATATCAAAAAGCCTTTACTCGCTATCAAAGATAGAACCTGTTCCTCGGACTTGATTCCATATCAAAAAGCCCATTACTCGCTATCAAAGATAGAACCTGTTCCTCGGACGCTGAATCCATATCAAAAAGCCATACTCGCTATCAGAGATAGAACCTGTTCCTCGTGACAACGAATCCATATCAAAAAGCCATTGCCCACTATGCTTTACTGTTTTTGGTTCTATGGCCATAAAGGTTGAAACTGGAAATGGTTAACTTGAACCAATTTCGGTCTGAACTGAGGATTATGGAAAAGATGGAACCTATTCTTGGGAAGATGAATCAATTGCAGAAAAAAAGGGAAAAAACTCATCTTGATATCTCTTACAGTTTTAAACCTATAGAAATCAGTATTGAGACCGAAAGGTAGTAATAAATTACAACCATCTCCGGTTTGGTAGAGTATTACGGGCTGTGATGCTAACTATGAGTAGTACATATAATCCTAACGTTCAAAAGTTTTGAAACAATGATGGAAAACAATAAGTTAAAATTATGAAAAGAAAACATTAATATATCAGGGGCGCACCCAAAAATTTTAGATGCAACGGTCCAAACTTTCGAAGGGGCCTAATACTACAAGCCACTATGTCTATGTTGTATTGAACGGGCATTATTCTACATCCGAAAAGACAATAAGTAATTGTAAAATATTTCTACCTATATTTTCAGAATAAATGACAGAACTAGATTGTTTTTGTAAGAGAAAAAGAATGGATGAAGTGTAAGACCAAATTTTAATGCTACATGAATCATTTGCCTGTTTAACAAATATTATAGTTTTATTGAGAAAGTGTACACAGTTAGGTAGTTTTGGGGGGTTCGCCCCCAGTGGGTGCGCACCTGCAATATATTAATATCCTTTGAAAGAGAATTGGCCTTGTATTCATCTATAATACACTATACTGTAGCTTCATCAAAGTGAATATAATAGGTCAATGTCTCCATTTTTTTAATTTTTTGACATTTTATCAATAAAAGGGGAAATCAGTACAAACCAAATTTTCCAAAGTTTATATTTGAGTCCTAGAGAACATTTACCGAGAGTTTCCTTGACAATTCCCATATTTAAGAGTGGTTGTATGTACCCCTCCTAATTTTTTAGAAAAGGCTATCAATGTATCCATGCTCTATGAAAGGAAGTGAATCCATGTACTCAAAGGCTTTTCAAAACAGATAAATTAGGTCAATAACCGACCACGTGGCGAACTCGTAGCCATAGGTCTACTAATATTTGGCTCTTTTTTTTAATTACAAACGAAAGGCTGAAATACCCAAAGGGCATCTCCACCCAATGCATTGTTGACTCCCTACTTTCTTGACCAGTGAGTACCAGGGTCGATATGGGAACGTAGAAAGCCAGTAGGCTCTGTAGGTCACGATTACGTTGGTTTCGATGTCGCAAAGTGAGGCATGTTCGAACTGGACTCGAAAAACGAATCGACTGTCCTGACAGTGTTGTAGTCACTTCTCGGGTTATCGTGCACCATGGAGAGACTTCCGGTAGAGATCTTTGGGTCTATCCTCATCATCTGATTCTGCTGCATAATTGTATGTCGCACACTACACATGAAACCACAGAGATCCAGCAGGATCCTCTCAAGAAGTGACGAGAACTGGTCCAGAAGCACTGATTGTTTACTTGTGAGGGTGCGTATCTCCGGTGACTAACGGACCCCTCAGGTGTTGTGGGTATGGGGAGAACGTGCAAACACGTTAGTTTCCGAATATGCAAACCGCGATGTCACATTTGAAGTTGTTCCAGTGCCGGAGTTGAAAATCACCAGACATTGCTGATCTCTCTCGTCTATTTCGACCCATGTTCAGTTGAGCTTGGTTTGGTTCGGTTCCAGTTGGAACCCATTCTTGGGCTTAATTGTGATAGCCAGCAGGCCCGTAGCTATGAAATGTGCAGAAGGAAAGACGAAAAAGCCGTCCGCAGTAACATGCGGGAGCATTTGATATTTAATAAAATATGCTTCTCGGTTACTGATCTTGAAGGTAGGCACTTCAACACAAAATTGAGACTTCACTATTTAAAAATAGGGTTGAACCCATTAGTCAAACTTTTATCCATAGAAAGCTTCCAGTTAAGTCCAAACCTGGAACAACGCGAAGCTCGCCTCACACACATTAGTAATTTTAGTGGGTGCTCTTGTGTATGTAATGATTTGTTCTAGAATTGTAATTAACCTTAGCGTTATTTTACCAGCTGTGAATACTGGTTCACGGCATAGGCTACTACTGACCTTGTTTTATTATTATTATTATTATTATTATTATTATTATTATTATTATTATTATTATTATTATTATTATTACCAGGGAAGCAAGAAAGTTCGTGCGCTTTTATACCATGAAAGAAAACTGTCAATTACAGGGTTTTAACGGTTTATTTATTCTACAAAATAGCCTCCATTTGCTTCTACAACCTTCTCCCAGCGCTCAACAAGCTTGTAAATGCCAGTTTTGTAGAATATTTGTTCCCGAAACTTGAAAAACTCAGCAACTGCGTTTTTGACGTCTTGTTCATTCTTGAACTGCCTGCCACGCATAACGTTGTCCATGGCCAAGAATAAATGGTAATCCGAAGGGGTGACATCTGGGGAGTAGGGAGTATGAGGTAGAAGCTCGCAACCAAGTTCTGAGATTATCTCCAGCGTCTATTTTGCGGTGTGAGGGCGCGCGTTGTCCTGGTGATAGAGCATACCTCTTGTCTTCACTAGTGCTGGCTGTTTCTGGGTCAGTTTGGTGGCTACCGTTCTCAGTTATGATTAGTACACATCTTTGGTAATTGTCTTACCACGTTCCAAGAATTCGTAGTGCACGATACCGTTTGTAGTTCACCAAACACAGAGCAAAACCTTGCGTTGATGGATGTTCGGTTTTGCAGCCAAAGGCTTCGGATCATTCGGTGACAGCCAATGATATTACCATCTTTTATTGTCATACATGACCCACTTCTCCTCACAAGTTAATATACGGTCCAAGATTGGACAGATTGTGTGTCTCGTCAACAAAGATGAACAGATATTCAGTCTTAGAACTTGGCTCGTAGCGGTCAGCTGGTGAGGGACCCACTGACCCAGTTTCCAGGTCTTCCCCAACTGATGCAGACTTGTTCGAATGGTTTCCCTGCTTACCTCGAATCGGTAAGCAAGTTCCTCACATGTTTCACTGGAATCATCTTCAATAGCGGCCTTCAGGTGGTCCATATCCGCTGATTTAGGCCTTCCAGAGCGAGGTTTATCTTGCAAGGTCTCGTCACCAGTTGAAAAGGTCTGGAATCATTTTTGTGCTGTACGTTTACTTATTACACCCACTCCGAACGCAACACATATTTTTGTAGCTGCTTCTGCACCATTTGTCCCCAATTTAAACTCGTAAAGCAAACAATCTCTAAGAACTTCATTTCACACTGACATGATTTCGAACGATTTTTACACACCACACTAACAAATGCGTTGTTGTATTCACCGTGGCTGATCTGTCAATGAATAAGCTTTTCCAAACAGTCAAAACTTTCATGCTACGGCGACAGATGTCGCCGCAGCAGCCAAATGGACGCGGAAGTGGTTAAAAAGCGCACGAACTTTCATGCTTCCCTGGTATTATTATTATTATTATTATTATTATTATTATTATTATTATTATTATTATTATTATTATTATTATTATTATTATTATTATTATTAAGTAATAATAATAATAGGCTTCATATTCAAAATATGAGTACCAATGAACAAGTTGTGATTAAGATGTTTTTGCTGACAAGCAAAGGGTACGATATCAGGACTAGAGTTGGGCAATAAATGTTATATCTCCTCTAGGTATACGGACAAAATCTCGCGGCCGAAACATCGCCGCCCAAAATCTCGCCGGCCAAAACCTCGCGGGACAAAATCTCGCCGGGCCAAAACCTCGCGTGGCCAAAACCTCGCCGCCCAAAACCTCGCGGGACAAAATCTCGCCGGGCCAAAACCTCGCGTGGCCAAAACCTCGCCGCCCAAAACCTTGCGGGACAAAATCTCGCCGGGCCAAAACCTCGCGTGGCCAAAACCTCGCCGCCCAAAACCTTGCGGGACAAAATCTCGCCGGGCCAAAACCTCGCGTGGCCAAAACCTCGCCGCCCAAAACCTCGCGGGACAAAATCTCGCCGGGCCAAAACCTCGCGTGGCCAAAACCTCGCCGCCCAAAACCTCGCGGGACAAAATCTCGCCGGGCCAAAACCTTGCGTGGCCAAAACCTCGCCGCCCAAAACCTTGCGGGACAAAATCTCGCCGGGCCAAAACCTCGCGTGGCCAAAACCTCGCCGCCCAAAACCTCGCCACCCAAAACCTCGCGGGACAAAATCTCGCCGGGCCAAAACCTCGCCGCGAATGAAACTTTTCTTTAAAATTTACCCAATGTGTTTCCTAATATGCAATTCCACATTACAAATAATAATAATAATAATAATAATAATAATATACAAAACATCGTGTCCATGGGCTTTCTCGGGTTATTCCCGTTTCCTCCCACTTTCTTTATTCGATCATTTCCTTCATCCTGGTCATCTACGTCTCCTTTAACCTATAGGACATAATCAAGGGACGTCGTAAAAACTCATATATTGTTCCATATTTTCATAAATATTATTAGATTTTTGTTAAAATTTTAAGTTTTTGGATGTTCCAAAGTTCACGAAACTAACCTCGTTAGTTGTCATTACTTTCCTTATGCAGACTTTCTTTCCCTATAACCAGTTTAAAAACATCCTGTCGCCCTACCTTCACAATGAAATCCTCTAATACAGAAATAGAATTTTCATATGGTATCGCGGGACTTGGTCAAATACCCGTGATACTTCTTCTGAAACAGCGTCTTTTATACCGTCATCCTTATCATCTGTTGGAACATTTACATTTTGGTCAGGCGAGATTTTGGGTATGGCGATATTTTGGGGCGCGAGGTTTTGGCCCGGCGAGATTTTGGCCCGCGAGGTTTTGGGTGGCGAGGTTTTGGCCAGGCGAGGTTTTGGCCCCGCGAGATTTTGGCCCGCGACGTTTTGGCCAGGCGAGGTTTTGGCCAGGCGGGGTTTTGGCCCGGCGAGATTTTGTCCCGCGAGGTTTTGGGCGGCGAGGTTTTGGCCAGGCGAGGTTTCGGCCTGGCGAGATTTTGGGCCGCGAGGTTTTGGGAGGCGAGGTTTTGGCCAGGCGAGGTTTTGGTCCGCGAGGTTGTCGCCGCGAGGTTCCGGCCGCGAGGTTTTGTACCCAAACCATCCTCTAAAAGCATCAAGTAGTTAATTAATTATCAAGCTATTAGCTGCAGTCCGCCAATAGGGAAAAAGTTATGGAACTTCAACGGTCATACTGGGGCCAATGCCAAACACAAGAAAGAAAGTGTTTTTTCCGTGTTTCCTATGTATTCAATATTTGGAAAAGGGAAGATAGCTATTCAAATGGCATGTTCAAGCCACACAGTTGATGTGGAAAGTAGAAAAGACCCAATAATCCAAACAAAAACAATGTATACAATGCGCACATCTTAAAACAACTAACAAAAGCAATGTGCTTTCCGACAAATTTGTTCCTGCAAATGTCATATTCACGAAGAAACTGATTCCGGTTGGATGCACAGAACTAGTGCAGTCCCTGGACGTGTACTTTTTCCGTCCTTTCAAGAACTTTGTGAAATTCGTCATTGACACAATCCCAGGATACGAACATCTGGTACCGCGACAAGTTCTTCAATCTCTTATCTTTTACGCTGTATCAGTTCTGTACTCTCCTGTTCCGTAACATGGTTCGATTTGCTTTCTACAAAGCAGGATACCTGGATATCGAACCGGAAGCATCTCAGACACTAATTCAGTACTGCTTCGACCCCCTTACCACTGAATTGTGTTATCACTGCGAGTCGATGACCATTGTAAGATGTGCACATTGTACAAACTGCTTTTGTTTGGATCTTTCGATCCTTTCTACTCTCCACATCAACTGTATGGCTTGAACATGCCATTCGAATCGCTATCTCATCTTCCCAAGTACATAGGAGAGACGGGAGAAACGCTTTCTTTCTTGTGTTTGCTATTGGTCCCAATGTCACCTTTAAAGTCCCATCACTTTTTCCCTATTGGCGGACTGAAGCTAATAATTTGGCAATTAACTAAACATTTGATGCTCTTTAAGGATATATAACTCTTATTACGAAACTCTAGTTCTGATATCGTATCCTTTGCTTGTGAGCTTTAGTTTTAAGACCAACAGTAGCCACCAAGAATTTTTTGTCGAGAGGAGTAAAAGTTTTTTTTTTTCTGTGGAGGGCCCAATACGTCTATGTAGTATTAAACCTGTGTTATTCTGCACCCGAAACGGCGATAAGTATGTAATTGTTCATTACTGCCACATATCTTCTCAGAAAAATCTGTTAGAACTAGATTATACTTATCAAAAAAGGAACGTGTAAAGTAAAATCAAATCTTTAGGGTACATAAATCATTTCTCTTTAAACAGGGATACTTACACTTGTTTTTCAAGTTACTAAGGCCGTACCCAAAAGTGCTAAGTACGCACGATTCTGCACGTTCGAATTCTACAAATGAAGTGTACTAGAGAGTGCACACTTCGTCAGATTAACTTTTGACCCGCACTTCGTTCCAGCGCCTCCTTGTGGTGGAATATGGAATATTGGTAACAAAACAAGGGAGAATTTCGCGTGCTAGAAAAAAATTTAACTAATGTTTTTGTTTAGATGAATGCCTTTCCAGTTATATTAAAGATAAATATGTCGTACAGATTGACAATATGGGACAACTATAAAATGACATAAGAGTTTCTTGTATGTATGCCAATAGCTTTAGCTTTGCAGTACCTGCAAATATTTGTCATTTCGGATCTCTCACGCGCAGATTAACAAGAGCGGGGCGTAATGGATGTAATATACAGGCCTACAATTTTGATATGTCTACAATAAATTCGTGTACTTTTATTGGCGATGTTCTATTTCATTAGGCATGTTTGGGCGAGAAAGTATTCATTAATCAAGCTGGAGGAGAGTAGCACTGGTGATTAGTGCGCTGATGACACTCTTCCGAAGTTGTTTAAGAATTTCATTGTAAGCGAAAGCAGGCAATTTGCAAGAGCGTTAGGACACCGAAGGTGCTGAGGGGAGCGCTATTTACAATAATGTGGCGCAAAACTACCTTGAGAGAGAGTTCATATTGTGTATAATTGCTTCCTTGCGGTAGATTAAACAACGATGACACTGTAATTGTGGTAGTTCTACTGTATTGCTTTAGTTCAGGGCCGTAACTTGTGGAGGACAACTGCCCCTTCCCCAGGAAAGCTCCCCGCCGTTCGAGAGGGTTCTACTTTAAGACAACATTTTCTACGATACGAAGATGAAATTATAAATGAAGCATCAAACAGGTTCACTACATTACATAAAGAAAACAGCACACAAAAGGTAAATTAAACAAAAGTGAGTCGTGGGCCCATTTCAGCAAAAAAAAAATGTCTACTATTAGGGACCCTATAAATAATATTTATTCGTATGGCTTTGAGATTTGCCAATATTGTTTCCTTAATTAATTTGTTATATATGGAACGGGCCTAGGTGCGTAGCCTAACTAACGACACCGCAGACTTTGCCGTGCGGGAGATCCCACAGGCTCTGGGGGGCCCACAAAGAGTAAGAGAAAGATGGAATTAAGGGGCCTATTTCCGAATTTTGCGGGAGAGTCCACTCAACAACTTCTTCTAGGAAGCCCAAATATTAACGCTTGAGCTCCCCCAGAAAAATCTAAGTTATGGCGCTGCTTCAGTTACAGGCATACTGATTGGACTATTGCTATCATATAGCGCTAATAATTCAGTTCCTTACATGTTACTCTTTCTTTGTGTATCCATAGATTTTACCTGTAAATCTTCGAAATAATGTCTCCATATTCATAATCTGCAGTTACGAAACAAATCCTCACGTCCAAGTATAACCATTGAAAAAGCTTCTAATATAATAAGAATCTTATGAAAATTAAGACGGTTTTATGAAAAAATACTGTACATGAATGTGTTATGTAATGGCCCTCATTGTTTAACTACATGAAATTTTCCTGTTCATAATCATTTCATAGTGGTTACAATAATGGGATGTATGAATTAAGAGTAATTTGTGAAACCTTTGATAAATGTGTAGAATGAAATTATTGACCTGTAAATTTCACTTTTGGTCAGCTATCAAAAGTTCAAAATGTATGGTAATCGGCATATTACTGTCTCTTACACAGAGCAAATCCAAGGAAATATTATAGCTTTGAAAGGAATTTGTTTGTTTAGAGTCAAAACTAGAAAATTAGGCCTATTTACCTACGAAGTAACATTCGCAGCTGTAGCTTTAGCCATAAAGTAATGAATAATCTACGTATTTATTATTCTGTGCTAAAGCTTAAAATTTCAATCCATATGCCATTAAAGATTGTAATTTACGTGCAAATAGCTGTATTACCGATAATCTAATTATCATAATTAAGCTACATAAACTATGTATTATTTTAAGGACAAATGTCTTTATAGCATTATTAAAGATTTTATTTGGTTTCTTTTCCTACACTATTATAAGTTCCATTGCATACCAGAGAACACAACATAAATACATTTGTTATTTGTGTAACATTTTTATATCGCAGTTATAAAATCACTAATTTTTGTATTTATCAAGTCAACTATTATAAGATCAGCTCACAAAAATATTCACTTCAACAAAACATTTCAAATACGCCTTTTAAAATTTTATTAGGCCGTTTTGAAAATATCATTGTTCCTACTACGAGGAACCGCCATGTTAAGATACAAGTGTACTAACGAATGTACATCCTCGGACACTACTCAATATGGACTCGCAGACTTGTGAATTTGGACCTTTTGACACATACTACGTGACTTCAGTTCCGGAGATACGCGTACTTCCGGAATGCGCACTTGTATCTTTTAGATACGGCCTATGTTTCTTTGGGGGATTCCGAACCCAGTGGAACCCCCATAGGTGCCCCCATCAAGGCCATTACTGTTTCCATCGTAAATGAAGCGCCATCATACCTCTGCACATTTAATATATACCTCAGTACAGGGACGTACGGAGGGGGGGGACACGGGGGTCCGGACCCCCCCCGAAATTTCGACTTTTTAAAAATTTAGCCTAATTTTAGGGGCAATTTTAGCAATTTTAATATAAAATAGCTTCATATTTAGTTTGGACCCCCCCGAAATAAATTCCTGGGTACGTTACTGCCTCAGTATGTACTGATTAGTTATTTGATCTTAAATCCACCGCAATTAATCTAACATTTAGACTTATAAACAAACGTTCTATAATCACTTTACTTTATAACAAACATTAAAAAATGACATTTCTGTTCGTAGTGTTTGATTTTGCAGCTAGATATCACTAAAATATATCGCTTACCAGAGTAAATGGAATTTGTGTGAGTAATGTCAACCCACTCTTCAATCGAGAATACTATCCGAAACATCTCCCAGATACCTCCCAAATTGCTCACTCATATAACTTCCATTCAGTCTGACGTTCCACCCAGGGACGTACGCAGGAACTTATTTTGGGAGGTCCGAATTCAATATGAGGATAAGTTATATTAAAATTCCTAAAATAACCACTAAAATTATACTAAATTTACAGAAAAGTTGCGATTGCGAAGCATCCGGACCCCTCAGGGCCAACTCCATGCATACATTTCTGGCTCCGCCCACGGAAACCGATAAATTCAAAAGTGACTTAAGTGCCTGTCAGGCCGTTAGTATACAGTTAGCACAGGATGAAACACACAGGAATACATACAACTTACACAATTCTCGATACTGACATTAGATAGCGGTTCCCACAGCGTTGTTCTCTTGTCTCTAAGAAAACGAAGGGGCTGCGTAGAAAACATGATAACGGCTGATATGGTCTTCCTACATATTCACGTTGACGAAAATTTTTAAAATGAAGTCTTTCAACGTAATGCTCCACGTTTATGCCCTTTAGGCTAAGGGAGACGAATGATTAAGGCAAGTGAATGATAATGGAAGATCTGGTAGAATGAGAATGTGGAAGGCGACGGCAAGAGAGCCGATTTCTCTGTAAATTTGTATATTCATAAATATAATGCGGCAGCCCACATGAGCTTTGGGGGAACCGCCACCCCCCCCCCCGGTTCGGCGCCTTTGGGAAACAGGAATATCCTGAGAAAACCAAGGACACGATATTGTCCACCACAAACTTACATAGCCGGGAATCGAACCAGGGATCCCTCGCCCCAGAGGTAAGCACTCTACATCTGAGCTACACTGACCCCCAACGAAAGATTTAAAGAAACGTACCATTGGAAAAAGTAGTAAACTGTAAACTTATTAATACGTAGAATATTAACTTCCTTTTATAATGTTGCAGTATTACCGCCGGTAGCCCACATAATGCTCACTATATTTGATGAACTGTTTTATATCATTTTCACTTCTGTTTATTACTTCTGGTAGGGGAAGTAGTATTTCTTCTCCATACGTCATGCACTCGACGTATTAGTGAGAGCAAGTGGGTAGTCAACAAGGTCATTACCATTAAATTCAGATTCCGTTAAATTATTAAACTTCACGGCAAGTCCCTTATTTCGAATCTTCCTTTGTTCTCTTTAAATTCTTTCTGACCTTTCCTGCAAGGATTTAAAAAAAGAAAAAAAAAGAGAGAAGAAAAAAGAATGTTTTAGTTTCGGAAAATTACACTCATAGATAGGTAATTACAAGAAAGGGAGGGAATTTTCAATATCCAATACGGTCTGCAGATGACTCCTGCTGTTGCACTGTGCTGCCTCTAGCCAGAAATTAGCATGCAAATTATGTAGCCTCCTAAGCTCTTTTTCGTAAACAAAGGGACCAATATTTCCTCCCGGGATTACAGGAAACAAAAAATAGTATTGAATGATAATAGCTTATCCTAGCTTTCTTTTTTTATGTAGTATTTTTTGTTCCTGTACAGCGAAAAAAATGCGTTTTTCCGAGGATAGAGAGATTGTGTTGAAGAAATGTCCCGTCTTTCATTTGATTGAATAATCATGACGTGACAACGTCCTCTTGCTTGTGAAATGGAAATATTCATTAAAATACGGTCTGAACTCTAAAACCAAATTGAATACAGAAATGCTTTTCGAACGGAATTAATTGGTTTCAAGAATCATCAACATTATGAAAAATCACGTTGTTTGAAATGGCGAAAACAAAAATTCATCAAGGGGGGGTTCATGCATTCAATCTCACATCTTTTAAGAAAAACGTGAGTTTTTGTGTATATATAAATCGTAAAATTACTATTTTTCCATAATATCTTGCTCAAGAGTTCTCTCGTGGCTAAGCGGTTAGCGTACGCGCCTTTAGCGTGGGACATCCGGCTTCAATTCCCAACGGGAGCTCATGTGGTTCGGATCCCACGTTAAGCTATAGACCACGCTGCTATAGTTCTCGCTGCTAGTCTCGCTGCTTAAAAGAGACGCAAAACTAAAAATCAAATCAACTCAAGAGATCTTTAAATCCTGAAACCCTCTTGCATACGCCACTGGGTTCAAATTGAATTTCTTCGACACAAAAAGAGATAATAAATAAGTATAAAAATGAAAAATCTTTAAAGTAAATAATATAAAATACTTTTTAACCATATAAATGTTGTAAAGAAGAAGCGTATATATATCTTTTCAATTGTAAATGAAACATAAAATATTTGAGCTTTCTGTCCCATGTGAACGATATGGGAGAACCCTGGGTATTCAGTTAAAGAGCGCAAGGACGAAAACAGCGCATGAACAAAAAAAAACTCTCCAGAACAAAAACAGCGCATGCAAATACAGCGTCGACGAAAACAGTTCAGGACAAAAAGCGCGCAGACAAAAACAGCATATGCAAATAAAGCATGGACAAAAACAGCGCATGGAAATACAGCGTGAACAGAAACAGCATGTGAAGAGATGCGATGTGGAGGACGAAACCAAATAAAGAACAAAAAGAGCGTGGTCTTGATTAGTAACTTGATCTTAGGTGCTTCGTTTTTTTTTTTTTTTTTTAATGAAGTTCGACACAGGTCAATATGTTTGATTGAGAACTTATAAAATTGAATTCCTATTTATCTGCACATTTTCTTAGAATAGTTTAACCTAACACATAAAGTTCGACACGGATCGACGTATCTGACTGCTTTTTTTTCTGGGTACTTATGACTATTTAGAAAAATGAGCTATGTTAC
Organism: Thermobia domestica; assembly: GCF_964235325.1. Classification (NCBI taxonomy): domain Eukaryota; kingdom Metazoa; phylum Arthropoda; class Insecta; order Zygentoma; family Lepismatidae; genus Thermobia; species Thermobia domestica. Next base: position 209,112,911 of record NC_137465.1, read on the forward strand.
ACTCAGATGGATGTACATGGTTGTTTCCATCTATTTTGGCTAGTTTCGAACTCCAGTTTGAGAAATGGACTTTCTGTTTTATCTTTGCAGCCGCATTTCACTAAATGTTTTAACCAAACAAATGATGTTGTTTCAAAATCAAAGCACTTGGGCAGTTTGTCGGATTTGCCAACAAGGCCCCGCCTTGCACTAATTTGCCATGAAAACGGGAACCTTTCGAGGACAATTCTTTTGACAACCGTGGGTCTGTGTCCCTCGAAATCCGAGACCTTTGACCGTCGCAGCTTTTACTATAGCAGCGATGGGATCCGTGCCATGTTAGTCGTCCGATTGACAACCGGGCGCATGAAATAAACATATTTGCCCCGTTATGTGTTTTTAGAAATCCATTGAACGGTTATGGCTGATATTTTACATATTAAGTATCAGTTGTTTTTTTCATCTCTCTTGGGTGCGAATTTTAAGTGCACGTTATTACTCACAATGATTATTTAATCGACAAATAACCACGTTTTGTAGTATAAAATCCTCAGCTCATAAAGGATAATTAATTATATTTTAAAATTTCAACGCCAACACGGCGTTTCTAGTGTCCGTATAGTCCAATAAAAACACTTCTACGCGTTGCTAACGTGTTAATATCGCGTTGATAGCGCTTGTATATTTCAAGCTTAACTTTCTAACGTGTAAGTGTGGTGTATACTCCTGACCGGCAGGAATCAGCAGTAAGATTAACTCTATAGCAAAGTTTAAAATACTGCAAGTCAGAGCGATACCGCCAAGGATTGGGTTAAGCGCAAGGGCTAGTGTGCTCTCACAACTGTTGCCTTAATGTTTGCTTTGGGCAATTTCCAGGATTGGAAAAGGATGTCCATTGAGGGCCATGCCTGCGCTGTCTGTCTGTGCGCGGTTTTTGTCCATGCTATATTTGTATGCCCTGTTTTTGCATATGGGCGGGTTTTGTCCATGCGCTGTTTTAGTCCACTAGTTTGATAGTTGTGTAAAGTAAAAATTAAAAATGAATATTACAGTAAGTTCTTTTTCCCATTGTGCTTAGTTTCTTCACAAAGGGTGTTCCATAAAGAACGTGACTTTTGAAATGCCTGCCATTTCAGTTCTACCAAGTTGACAACACTGAACGTTGCACGATTTTCATTTGTTGTTTTTCTGGTCAGCAGTCACGGAGCGCCGAATAGCACATGATCGTCATCTGTTTTCTGTATGGGTAGGAACTGTGTGGACTTGTTACGAGAGTTTCCATGGTCAGCTGATTTCTCGCAAAGGTGACGTGAATTGGCCACCCAGATCTTGTGATTTGACACCATGTGATTTCATTCTATGGGGGTATTTGAAATCTCTTATGTACGCCAACAAGCCACGATCACTTCCGCAGCTCAAGGCGAAAATTCAGCGTGTAAAGTCATACAGGGCATTTGAGTGATATCATATTTCATACCTAATCACAGATAGCATACTGCAAAAATATGTAAATATGTATTATATAAATTACTTAAATTCATCAATAAATTTGTAGGTTATGTTTCGTTCTTTATGGGACACCTTTTAGAAAAAAATAAAAGTGTCCTAATAAGATTTAATAAAGAACTTGTTTTTCTCTCCTTTTGCAGGTTGGATAAATTCCGCCATTAATCCATTCATCTACGCATTCTATAGTCCAGATTTCAGAGTTGCATTTTGGCGCCTAACGTTTCGGCAGTGTTCCAAAGCCCACCGATCGGATCCTTACAGGAATTACCACTCATCTCAAAGATAAAAAGGATTCTGATTAAAAGTGAAACCAGTTCGTGCAAAATGTCTATTCACACATGATCTCAACAGGAGAATACGAAGGGATAAAAACGTGTGAACAAATATCTGTCGTTCCGTACCCAAAATGGAAATTGTGTTTGTATGTTTGTGAGAATATAATGAACAAATACAGGAAGATCAGGAAATCATGAATCATCTAGAAATCAGTTAGATGAGAGTCTGATAGAAAATTTTGTTTAACACTTTGCTGAGGAACAAAAGAAAAATGTCGGTTATAATTTAGTAGGGGTATGCATTATTTGAAAAAAAAATATTTAATCTTTAGTTTAAGGTTTCACAGTTGTGTTCTGTAGGTTAAAGAAGATGGAGAATAATGTACCAGTGAGTAGTGTAGAAATAAGGAATAGAGAAGGAATAGAAGAACTCTGAGAATAGTGGCGCCCATTTTTGTACAACTTTGAGGCCGGGGTGTTCGTCTAATTAGACCTATGCGTGTTGTTGTTATATATCCAAGCAAATATACAGGTAAATATATATTCAGATTATGGGAGTTAGAGCATAGATTTTGGTTGGCCCGAAGAAAATTTTCTAGGGAGGCGGGCATTTCCATGGTTGCTATATTACGTCTGGTATTTCTGGTATTTAAAATATGTGGTTTGCTATATTACGTATACGTTTTCGTGAGCCAGGGGGCTGCCACCTTCGGGCGCCCATGTCTAGGATCCAAGGAAGCATGATCCCTTATCACTAGGGATGATCACTCTTCCTCTGAGGAAAGAATGATGCGTTCATTGGTTTCTACAGACAAGCCCAGTCATCGATTTAATTTTATGGATCAAGTAAGACTGATTTTACTTTTGCTTTGTCCATCCATTAGGATCTCTGCAACGCACTCTATCTTGATAACAAAAGAGCTGTCGAAAAACATTCCAGAATCGGGGCTAAGCACCCTCGAATCACTTGGTTGTTTATAAATGCCAAGACTTGTGTATCAACGACATCGCCAGGAATCGATTTGGTTTCGATTGAATCTAGAAAACAGAAACAGTTATCGAATAGTAGACTCAAAGTTCGGAATCGGGAACCCTCGATTTGGCCCCAATATAGACTCTTTTAGCAATAACCGAACTATCACTTAAACCCATTGTCATGCACAATCGCATGCCAGACGACCGGTTTGCACACAGTTATCCATCAGGCGATCTGAAATAGTTATTAATTTAAAAATTTTACTAAAAGATTGCATAATATGCACTGAGAAAAATTCATTATCCGAACAGCGGTATATTGTACAAATATACGGAATCCTTATGTTTACTACAGAAATCAGTACGTTATCCTATCGAATTCATAACGTATCAGAAACATACGTTATCCATATGCTATATACGCAATGCCCTTAGATGCATCATGCCATTGCAGGATATTTGACATCTAACAGTCTTCCGTGTATGTTACATATGTCAGCTATACGTTACATATATCCACCTGATGTGAGGTTCTGACCACCTATATACAGTTATTTCGTTCACACGAAAAGTACGTTTCTTCAGAACACTTGTACTGAAAATACGTATAAAATATAATATTTCAGTTATACGCTTGCTATACGTTAAATCCAAAAACTACAGGATTTACACATGTAACCTACGTTTTTACGTACGCCACATACGATTTTTCTCACAAGGGAACTTACGGAAGTGTCACTCATAGATTTGAATGAAACTTTGCACACTTGTAGAACACTGAAAAATAATTGATACGTATTTTTTTGCTTCGGCAATGGTGAAGATTTAAGGGTGGAAACCACCCTTTGAACTTTAAGGGTGGTCTCTAAGCGTCGACCGGAAACAACCATTTAATTTAGAAGAAAACATACTGCCAGAGTTTTTTTAGGAGAGCTGATTCGGGATCTGACGTCAAAATCACAAAATTCAAAGTGGTAGATCCAATATAGTGATTACAATTATAAAATGTCTTCTGGTTTGAAATTCTCTGCAGTTAGCCAAGAACAATTATAGTTGGCAGAGATTGCTGCGAGGAGGTGGCAGAGCAATTTGAAATCCCTCTTTGTACTCATGTTAATGGGATGCTTGATTAAAGTGAGTCCCTGCACCTCTCACTATAGCGTTTACAGAGACACAAACAGTAAAAAGTGAGGCACAATCAGTAAATCTACGACTCACAGCTACACCATACAGCCTTTAATTTCTGAAAATGATGTTCTGTTATCACCGTTGTTAATTATTTTGCAGGAGAAGAATGGAACATTTTGCCCAATAGTCTTTTAATCTGAACTATGTTCTTGTGAAAGCATCAAATTCTGAAAATTATCATAATCTCTTTTGAGATCATGGTTTCAAGAAGTTTTTCTCCCAGCGTCTAATGCAAATTGAATTCTTAGAGTGATCATAATTCATCAACTTTTCAACCTATTTTACGAACGAAAGAGTATCTCAAAAAAGAAACCATTCGGTACTAACAACTAGCAGGGTTCAGCCTCTTGATGTGTTCATCTTTAGGACGTGGAAAAACTTCTTGAGACATTTTACTGATATTGTCCTCTACAACTACAACAAATTTACATCTCCGTAATAATATAATTTAGATCCAAAGCACAGATTCATAACCAGTTTTCTTCTCCCAGATTTGCAAATCTTATTAGATATGCGTGATACAAAGGCAGTTATTTGAAGAAGATTCTGCTGCATGTTGCGATTTGTCACAGTAATTGCTGTAATGAGGTGAGCTTGGTGTAAATAATGTTTATGCATCATACACTTATTAACAAAATATCATTACTGTGAAGCGTTTTCTCAATAAATTCACAATTATAACAATTGAGAATATGTGAAGCTCTGACATAGTGAGAGGCGAGGGGACTCACTATACATAATCACCTCGAATACGGAAAGGTGCAGAGACTCACTTTAACCAAGCATTCTGATAAAATAAAGGGGTTTCAAATCAATAGAAAGAGATTTCAAATCGGTCTGCAACCTTCTCGTAGTAACCCTCTGGCAACAAATCCCCTGGCAGTATGTATTCTTCTATATTAAATGATTGTTTTCTGTCCATGCCCGGAGACCAACTCGAACATTCAAAGGGTGGTTTCCACCCTTAAATATTCACCATTGCCGAAACAAAAAAATACGTGTCGATTACTTTTCGATGTTCTACAAGTATACAGAGTTTCATTCAAATCGGTGAGTGACACTTCCGTAAGTCTCCTTGTCAGTGTGTCTTGTATTCAGGGGCGTCATTTGGGGAGGACAGGGGGCCAGTTGCCCCACCCTAAGCTTTATGGTGGGAATATATGCTTTTTAATAAATTGTATACCAATATACAAACAAAAAACGTGAAATTATTAATGTCAGTGGACGACCTTTCCCCTCCCGGTCAAAATTTTAAATAAAGCTACTGATTGTAGTTTCCTAGCTGAAGAAATGTCACAGATAAGCTAGCTAGAGTGCAGAGGAACATTGAGCGTGATAAAAATGTATTTGGTCACGAGTTACTATTCTTTCAAACTTGTCGGATTTGGTTATTATGAAGAGATTATTGTTTAGAGAAAGTAGACAGTTTATGAATAAAACTGGTGACACAAGAACATTCTCACTGGGACTTCGCCCACTAAGACCAACAATTGTCAAATGTAGTTTTTACAATCTCCGTAAGCAATGTTCCTCAGCAAAGTAAGGTAGAATTTTGATTTGTTGTAGTGTGAAGAATCGATGTCGGGTGGATACAAATGATGTGCACGTGAGGATACACGGAAAAATAAGCGGGTCAAATGTACAATGTACACTCATGTCCAAAATTATTGTCGCATGTCTATAAATATGTTGTTGTAGGAACATAATTTGATAACGAATTCGCCCGGCATTTCTTAAAATGTTAGTACCTGTATGATCGTCAAAGACATGTATGTGGAAAATTTCATGTTAAAAGAGCAGTAAATAAGAACAATAAAACGAAAATAAAACTTTCTTGTCCATTGAGCAACATTTTGTTTTACTCATTCTAATTTTCGTATTTATAGTTCTTTTCCTATGAAATTTACCACAAATACACATTTCTCAATTATACACATAGTATCAGTATTAAAAGTACCCTGCAAAATCATTATCAAATTATATTCTTACAAGACGACAATTATAGATATGCGACAATCATTTTGGACATGAGTGCACATGGCTTTCTTCAATCTTGGCATTGAAGCTGTTACCTTTCAAAAGTTGGTTTCCACAATTTTTGACAGTTTTATCCCCATATAATGAATAAAGTTTCCTAATAAGAGCTAGAAAATTATTCTACTCAAGAAGTTAACATCGACTTATTTTCAGATTTATGATACCCCAGTATACACATTGTAGCTATAAATACAGTATTTATTTTCTTTCTTAACGTCTTGAAACGCTGTATTCTATTAATGACTTTCTATATTTATTAGGGACGGATGTGATTTATTTTAAAACTCATTGGGAAGTGTAGAGACCCTAAGACAGCGAAGGCAGGCCAGTAGTATAGAGTATTTATGTCCCGAAACTGCAAGTGCGGGCGCTAGTTGATTCCAATAAAATCTAAAATACATTGAGAAAGTGCATATAAAATTTTAATTCCTCATTCAATTCACGTTTCTTGTATGCAGAGGTATTGTTTCCATCCAACATATTATTCGTAGTCTGACCACAGTTTTAGAAATCTGTGGTTTTTAAATGAACCAATGAATGTACTATTCCGTGACGCCATTTTGTATCCAGCTGATATACAATTTATTGAACTGTATTGGAACGTCCTGTTAAGTGATAAATATACAAAAGCGGTCGGTTGTACGAATCCAGTCTACGGGTTAAAACTAGTTTCACTATAAAAGACATATTTTCCATTAAAACAATGTGAGAATTTCACGGGTTTCATTCATGGGAAAAGATACATTTTTTAAAAGTTTTTCTTTCTTGATAAAATAGAAGTCTTAATAATAATTATTATTGTCATAATAATTACCTGCCTCATAAGTGTTGTATTGTGTTCGTAAAACAATAGTGTTTCTAGTCATTTAGCTTATAGAATAATAGTAATAGTAATAAGTAGTAGTAGTTATTAAATAGTGTGTTTCATAATTCAAACATATTAATTTGCGAATTACAAACGCACATCTTAAACTAGTCACTTAAACAAACTGGGCCTTATGTAGAGTCGTTCTGACGCGTGGTTAATGCATTACTAAAGAGTTCGACTAACTTGTTTCGTGCAGTAGTCAGGCCTTTAATATGACGCTAATCATACGTCAAAATGACTCTGCATAAGTCGGACTGTCTTTTAAATATTGTGTGTGTAATAAAAAGAGATTAGTTGAATATATATGTGTGTGTGTTGGTTTCATTCTGGAAGATTGATTCTCCAGTGTCAAAGCAGAATCTATACTGTGATAGATAGAATGAAGAAATATGTAATAAATTTAGGCTGCTCTTCAACTCTCTGATATCAATGTTTTTGATCAGAAGATTCGTTTTTGAGAAAACTACGTCCTGGTCACAACAAGTATTTATCTTTTTATTACTGGTGGGTTATTTCTTTGGTTTATGTTCTTAATTAAATACTTATCCTCCTTAATAGAATAAATCATTTGTAGTATTTCTCCCTCATCGCTTTTCCTTTTACCATGTCTCCTATTCCCTTCAACAAAACACAATTTCATCAGAAAATTCTGATAATCCGAAATGTAGAGTTGTTGTGCCAACACTTTCTATTTGCTTCCCGTTCCGCTCAGTTAATGTTCTTCATTCTTCCCCATTGGAGCACGAAGCGTCAGTGGTGAAGCGTCACTTACCTCTGGTACATGTGGTCCCTTGTACGATCACCGGACAAGTAAGTTTCTGGTGTCTGTGATTTTTCTTTTCCTTTTCCTCCCACATTCTCATTCCACCCAATCTTCTGTCATCATTTACATGCCTTAATCATCCGTGTCTCTAAGTCTAAAGAGCATAGCCATGGGATGTTAAACTGAAAGGGCCTTATGCAGAGTCGTTCAGGACATGTGATTAGTGTCATACTAAAGATTTAGACTAACATATGTTTCCTGCAGTAGTCAGGCCTTAGTATGACGCTCTGCATAAGGCCCAAAAAGACTTAAACTAATTTAAAACATCGGTTTTAGTTGATTTTAAAGGTTGGTTTACTAGCTTAATTGTGTCCAACACTAACAATTTCAATAGTTCCCGGCTTGGGTACACTTTTACGCAAAAACTCATTATACAATTTATATCCATCTGTCGTTTATTGTTTTTACTGTTTTCGTTAGGTATATGACCGGGTTCCCTGTCTGTAAGTTTCTCTTTCTCAATCATTTACAAATGAAACGACTTGTATCATATTGTCGAACTGTTAATGGAATGTTTATGTATGAAATGTGAACAAAACCCATGTCATTTTCTGAGAATTTTTTCGAAAAAAACTCACTCCTCGTGTCCATTACGGCACTGATCACCCTGATGCTTCCTTCCAATATACCCAACGCAGCGAAACTGATATCAGCGACCCTGCCGGCTACAAGGTTGCATTTAATAAAGTAAATAAATAAATAAATTTACATCGAAGTTACACTACCTGAAGGTGACGTAATGTCTCGTGGTATTATCATGGGGAGCAAAGGTGGAACAAAACGAACCCTGGGGGCCTTCTAACCTCCTTCGCTAGCTCAGCTATGTTTCGTAACGTACGTAAATCATTTTTTTACGAATAAAGTTGTGTGCAAAGTGGACTATCACCACGTGACATTACGTCATGACCGGATGATGCATTTTCAATGTAAATTTAACTACACCTGTCTGCCTACTAGCAGTAGCTAACTGGATCATTGGTTAATTGTATCAAACTCACGCGCTGTGAATCCGTTTTCAGTAGTTCATGTTATCCGAACTGCTTTGAATTGTGGCGTCACAGTCTCCATTCATGTGATTTAATTTCAGCGGGAAGACCAGCTAAAACCACGTATGTCTTATGGAATTTTCTAAGAGAAATTAATACTTTTACACATTTCGGTGCAGACTTTAGTCCAAGTCGCATGTGCATAATTATGTATATTATCAACTGGCAACGATATGAAGATGGCTACTGTTGACAGCATGTGGTGGTATGCTTTTGGTAGGCTGGCGATAATGTTTCCAATATACAGCAGTATTCTAACGAAGGGTGTTTTAAAATAGAGGATCTGCCCATACGTATCTTCAACATATGAACTCAATGAAGCCAAAACAACCGAGCATCGTTTGAGCCGGCACATCTAATTGGCTATTCTCGTTTCCATCATGATTGTTGGCTCGAAATATTGACATGTTAGTGGCGTGGAGTAGGCTGATTAGGTGTGGCGAAGCTGTGACGTATGGCTTCACGATTTTGTTGTATGGGCAGATCCTCTATTTTATAACATCCTTGATCCTAACGGTAAATGCCAACGACTGTCTGGTTTATATACAGTTGTTATGGAAATGTGCTTGCATTAAATTGTAGCAAATAAATAATTTTTAATTTGTACAATGTTAATATTCTTGTTATCTTTCATTTTAATAACCAACAGTTGCACGATACGGAAAACTGGTCAGCCATCCTACTTCTCTTGCAAATAGGGGTAAAAGTGAGGGGGAATGCGGATGGACACCATTCCCCCACTTCCACAAAATATCTATGCCATCCTAAAACAAAATACAATGGCCAAAGAAAGGCATGGGGGACGATGCAGCAAAATGCGTGTCCCTTTCCTTTTCAGATCCACTTTTACATCTGCTGCAAAAAGTTCCTTTTCCCACAAACACTACTGATTTCTTATTTTAATGTTTCCTGCCAGATTCAGGATGAGGTTTTATCAAAAATGAAGCTTCTGAACATGAAAAGAGTATATTAACAGGACAATTGAAGGAGTACCCACGCAAAGTCGAACGCGAATGCGATCTATTCACGTACCATTCAGCACATACCAAAATGAGAAATCCACTCAAATATATAACTCCAGTGCGGCCTTGAGGGAAATCATATCGATAACATAGTAGCCTTTTCATACACAACTGAGTTTCGCCACTAGCATGAACGGAAATATAAATCAAGCAACCGACACTTTTTCCCGTTTTTTTATCTTTTAACATCCATTTATTTCCTCTGTAGTAGTACGGGGTTGTCAGGACACAAGAAATATACAGCACCTAGGCTACTAGGCTATATTAGACGTAGATCCATGGCTTTAATTCAAATCACACTACCTACCACTGGAAATCAAACCCAGCCTCCTACATAGACAGCGAAATTCTAAGGACCTTATGCAGAGTCGTTTTGACATACACTCTGATTAGCGTCATACTAAATGCCTGACTACTGCAAGAAACATATATTAGTTGAACTCGTTAGTTTGACACTAATCTCGCGTCGAAACGACTCTGCATAAGGCCTTAACTGTTTAGCCATGAGGAATCCCATCGACATATGTTTCGTTTCGTCAACAATATATTTTTCTCCTTTAATTCATTTCTTACTCGTTGAATAATAATAATAATAGAACCGGAAAGGCTTCATTTAACAAATAGGGGTGGCTGGAAATTGAGTCATCAATACACAAAGAAAGGCAACTAGAAAGGTGATTAGGAACATAATAGACGACTAGTTGGCTCTCATTGGCACATTTCACGTTACAGAAAGATCAGGATTATAAAGGTAATTTGCAAGATCGTAGTAATATAAAGAAGCAGGCAACAATCTGTCCCTGGTATCTTATGCGTTTATCACAGGGATGATATCGCATTTTAACTCAAAATATAGGAATAATCTATAATTGTTTTAAGACAGTCGAGAACTCCAGTATATGGTGTAAAATAAGGTAAATTTTAAGCGATAAACAATTTTTCGTCTCTGATCAATAATCCAACTAAGTTTATGTTATATATATATGTTTTACAAAAACTCGCATTGGCAATCTTATGCGGTGGTGCCACTGCAGTGTCCTCGTGCGAAAGCTTTAATTTATGACAATGCTTCTTCGCGAGTGGCGGATACTGACAATTGCTCGAGACAGTGGAAGAAACTGCAGTTGCTTCGTATGAAAGCTCCTATTTAAAACAATCATTCGCATGCAATGACGCAACTCGGTAACGCAACTCAATGGCTACGTATGAAAGAGAGTTAAGCTTAGAACTTTCATCACATAGATCTTGTAGGTTTCTCTTTTTAAAAAGTGTCCAGCTTTTCGCTGTTGAAATTATGGTCACTCTCTGTGTGATCTGCCAGCTACATTTGTCTGTCACTCCATTTTGGGTAGGTAAATAGCATTTGTATTTGCGTTCGTTTTGGTGTGGGTGATACTTAACAGTGTTGAATGTTCTTACGCCATTTTATTGTTTTTCTTAGCTCAGTGATTTAGATGGAGAATGATTTTTTGTTATTTCTTTGAAGTGAATTGAAAGTTTAATGGTTTTGATTTTACTGACTTCTAATTTATTTAAATGTTTGTTGCTTGTGAAAATTAAATGTTATGATATACACTTTCAATATTTAATAATCAAATTTAAGGTGCAGATTTACTGTATAGATCAACATTTTTGTAAAGTTTACAGAACAAATTTGTAATAATATTTTAATAGATTAGTGTGTAAATAACCTAAATGTGTTGTGTTCTTACCTGTGAGATGCGTATTTACTTAAAAACACATTAATTAAAGTCGAACTAATTATGCACGGATTCGCCTATAAGGCAGCTAGTACCTACAGTATACAAAGTGGAGTGGAGTCAACTATAGAAATGTCCAAGAGTTAAGCGATCCACATAATTGTGAAAAAATTAAATGAAATTTTTGAGTCTTACGTTCCACGGTTATGTCGGTTAGGCTAAAGGAGACAGTGATGATGAGAGATGAATGAAATGGAATAAAACAAGTGGGAGAAGAAAGTGAAAGAATGGTGGAAATGATTGATTAGGTTACAAAAAGTCGATTTACTGGAAAAGACGTACATATGCAATTATTTTATGTGAGGATCCCTACAATAAATCTGCAAAAAGTTTAATTTAAACATTAAAAGTATTAAAGTTAGGTCATTCTGAAAAAGCAAGGACATTTAACAGGACTTGAAGAAAAAAACAATAAAATTGCAGTTTACTTCAAAGAAAACATAAAAATAATTCCTCATAGAAATCAATTGGTAAATCAATGAAGATGGCAAAGTTACCCATCATCATTAAATAGTATTCAATAAAACCATTTTTTTTTTTTTATCGTTTTGTTCTGTACCATGCCGCTAATTTAAATAACTGTTTGAAGACTGAAAAAATTCCACAAATACTTAAAGACTTTAAATAGTTTTACTATTTGTTTCTGTAAAATATATACTGTCATGTTTATTGTCATTTTCTATTATGTGTAGTTTGGTAAGAGGCAAAAAAACTGTTACTTATTTATTTTGTTGCTCCCTTGGATATATTTAACTGATTTCTTTAAAAGAGCTCCATAAATTTGTGATTCTATATTGAGGTATTTGTATGAGTTGAACTGTATTTTCTAATGTGTTTTAAGTATCTTTTTTCTTTTTTGATGCTTTATAGTCATTTTTAATTAAATTAGATACGAAGATTAAACGTGCAGATTAAGAAACTGGGTACCACCATAAAATAACTATAAATATCAAGGACGTTATAAAATAGAGGATCTGCAGATATGTATCTTTATCCTGTTAAATTAATGAAGCCAAAAAACAACTGAGCATCGGCAAGTCTGATTGGCTACTCTCGTTTTCGCCATCGTCTGATTGGCTACTTTTGTTTCCGTTATGACTTTTGGCTAAAAATATTGCAATCTTATTGGGCGGTGTGGGCAGAGTAGGGGTGGTGAAACTGTGACGTATGGCTTCAAGATTTTGTTGTAAGGGCAGATCCTCTATTTTATAAGATCCTTGAATATAGTGTATTTTTTATCTCCTCTAATCCCTACAAAAATTAAATCTTCTGGCGCGTTTACAATTCACGCTTCTCATGTGTAGATTAACAATAACGGAGCATAAAAATAACAATTCACACGTATTGTCTTATGTATAAAATCGGTCTATTAGGAATGTTCCATTTTTATTACGTATACTCGCAAGAAGTCAGTTAGTAACTCAACTAGAATTGGATCAGAAGTGAACGAAGACATACGAGTGTCATAAAGATTTGATGTGCCGAATTTGCTCGGACGAGCGTCATTTAAAGACAATGCGACTTAAATACTTGGGAAGTGCATATAACTGCTAGGAAACTTCTATTGTAAACGAGGGTAAAAGTGAGGGGGACGACCTCCCCCACCTTCAAAAAATATGTACTGCGTCCCCCCGGTTTCTAAAAAAAATACAATGGGCAAAGATATGCAGGGGGACAGCGTGACGTCATGCCGCTATCTACCGTCCCTCTACCTTTTCAGATTCATTTTTACTCCTGATTGTGAATAATTGTTTCCCTGGGGGAGAAATAATAGTGTCGCTTACATTAATTGCATTTTTCTTCCTTATTATTTTGATGAGAATTATGGCTTCTATATAAATACGTTTCTTAGATATTACTCTTGCTTCGGAACTTAGTAGCTCTTACCTGTAAATTTTACAAATATCGGAACCCCAGTTGTCAATCTGAACCATTTTGGCTTTTAAGAACATTAATCGCCAGTAAGATTGCTAAATATTGGTTCTAACATTGAGTTGTAGAGTGAGCGGCTATATGGTTTCTTTATATTCAACTGAAAATAGAGGGTTTACATTTAAATCTCAAAGAGCATCCCGTACACATCTTCAGATTTTAAACATTTACGTGTGCGCATCTTCAAATTTTGAACAATATTGTGTGTTCACTTCAAATTTAGAGCATTATGGAGTATTCTTCTCGAACTTCTAATAGTGCTAAATTTCAGAATTCAAACTGATACACTTACTTTCAAATTTTCATTGCTTAGTTTGCATTTACACCCTTTGTCAACAGCGAAGTTACATGGAAGAAGACCTACTGTTGAAAACTGGATTTGAACCATTTTATAGTGCGTTCAAGGATCTCTAATCGAGACTCGAATCCTAAGCACGTGATCTAATCACTAGAGAAGCTTTGTCAGCAGCGAAGGTTTTCAACAGTGCCATATTACCATTTTCAAATTTCAAACAGAATCCTGTATCAAGCTTCAAATGCCAAAAAATATTGTGAACTCACTTTGACTTTTTTAACTTTTGAACTTAGCTTCAAATTTCAAATATTTTAGACAAAAATACTGTAGAAACATTTTGAATTATCCTGAGAAACATATAAAAAAATTGGAGAGCTGAAAAATGGACAGAGATAGGTAAATCGAATTGAATAGGGGAAGGCAAGACCATTTTTTTAAATGTACATATAAATCGCACTATTTTTAAATAGCAGTAATCTGTCAATCTCTGAACAACTATCAATGACTTATGTTTGGAAGTATATTTAGCTTACAATAAATTAATTGTGTTTACTGTATCTAAAACAAAAGTTTAAAAGAGTTACTTGCACAAATTAAAATTAAATTTTAAGTGTTTCCTAGTAAAGAAAGTAATTCGCTAGAGAGTAGCATACAATGTTTTAGCTAGCCCTAGCACATATCTTTCTACAGTTCGATCGTCATGACTATGTGTTGACTGAATATAAAATTAACGTTTACAATATTTGTAAAAAATGTATAATAAAATAAATATGGAAAATTATGCAATATATTTTCTAGATCAGAGGTGGCCAATGTGTCGACCAGCAAGTCGTGAGAGGTAATCTCCCAGTGGTCTGTTTTTGCAATACCCATTCTAATGCGAGTATTCACAATGGATTAATCCCACGAAAAATAATAGTATAGTACATTACTCACTTTCCACATCTGTAAATAAGAACCTTTATACTCTACAGTCATTTTATAACCGTTTTGTGTAATAAAATGTTCTCAGAATTTTTTATTCATTCATAATAGTCATAGGGTCATAACAATGTCTTCCTTATTCTTACAGAAACAAGTTGGCAACTCTATCCCTTTCTTGGAAACAAAATTTTTTTGTATGCAATATTTAGAGAAGAGTTTATATTTGGATTGTGGCAGTTAGTTTTGTAAGAGAAAACCTCATTGTTTAACGACCCGCTCGAAAGAGTAATACTCCCGGAAGTACGTTTTTTTTTTTTCATGCTACCCTAGCAAGCTGTTTTACGCGCTACCCTAGCCAGCTGCTCTAAGTTGGTCACAAAATTTATATCATGAGGGTCAAGATGGAATAAGACGAATCTGCTGGGCTTCTAACTACTACTACTGCTACTACTATTACTTATCTGCACAAAAGTAACTAAATCACTTTTCTGAGTATTATTTTCATCTTGTAAAAAGTGTTATGAAAATTTAAAAAAAAAAATCAAAATCTCTTTGGCCGGGTGTAAACCCACGCTAAAAAGCGATTTCCGTTACTAGTTCTTAGTGTCAGCACGCTCGGCCACGAGGGTCGATAGGAACGAGCTTTTGATTTCTAATATATGTAAGCTACTTGGCAAGACACAGATAACGTCAACCAATCAGAACCGTATACTTAGTTCCTACTTCCGGGAGTATTACTGTCCCGAGCTAGTCCTCATTGTTTATGTCAATATGGTGAATCCAAGGATGTTATGAAATAGAGGGTATGTCCATATGTATCTTCATCCTATGAACTAAGTGATGCCAAAAAAACAACCGAGCATCGGTACGTCTGATTGGCTACTCTCATTTCCGCCATGAATGTTGACTCAAAATATTGCGATCTTATTGGGAGGAGTAGGATTGGCGAAACTGTGGTGTATGACTTTACGATTTCGTTGTATGGACAGATCCTGCATTTTATAACATAATTGGGTGAATTTGTGAGATTTTTCAGTATGTATTGTTGATATTTGGTGTGGAGGAGGATGAAATGAAGAAAAAAGAAAAGCAGAACTTTTTCTGTTGTTGTTGCAACCCTCCACCTTACTACTAAATAGAGTTAGACTCGTGGGGTTTATTATACTTGGACACCACTGGTTTATATTAACATAAGTAGGCTTCCAGTGATTTTTGAGTGAAAGGTAGTCCTCGAACCTAAAACAAAAACGTTGACCACCCTTTCTCTAGATAAACTGACGATAGATAAGAGATGCAATACTTTATTAGTGTATAGTTAACGCTGTAGGAAACAAGTCATGTTGATCGGACTGTACAAATTCATAAGTTCTTTACTGCCTTTCACAATTTAATACGGAAATTGTGAAGAATACTTCTACATTTTACTTACGTTAGAACAAATACTTAGTGCCGTGTATATGTTTGTGTGTTTGATTGTCCTATTGTAATAAGAAAAAAGTTTTAGTAACTAGCCAAACTATTTCTTTACTAAAACTAAATTTGCAATGTTTTTTGATCTGATATGAATAGTCTGTGTGAAAATTAGTTGTTATATCAATCTACATGTAATGTTATATGTTTTTTATCTGAATGTAAGCACAATTTGTTAATATATATCTGTACGGAACAAGATGTCTACCGAAATCAGGGGCGGTGCTAGAAGCTGGTAAACGATGGCAATGCTCTCCTTTGGAATTCTGATTTGTCCACGTGTTTATACCTGAAATTTGAACAATTCACATATTAAACAAATTATCACGTAGTTATCACCGTTGTTTAAATCCAATGGTAAAATCGTCATGTCAATTATGTATGAGGTATAACAGTCCTATATATTTTTTCTGTGATAACGTGAAACTTAGCTTATAAACTTATAGCATTATTCATTTGTATTCATTTGCGTTGAATTTATCTTTTAAAATGCTGGCGAGAGGCAAAAGTCCATAAATTGAGGATATGAGCATAAAATTGTTGATGCATTAAATGTTTTTCTCTTTTTTTTAAAAAAAAAAACAGTAATCACATATGTAATATCCTGCTTTATACTCTTACAAGGACGTTTAAATACGTGAACAAGCTCATAGTTAAACAGTAATATCGGAAAATAATGGAACGTCGATGAACATCGAGCTCAGCCAATAAATATGTCGTTGTTTGGTTAATGAGACTATTGTTATTAGCTCAGCTAATAAATATGTCGTTACGTAGTTAATGGGTCTGTTGTTATTAGCTCAGCTAATAAACGTGTTGTTCCTTAGTTAATGGAACTGTTGTTTTTAGCTCAGCTAATAAATGTGTCGTTCCTTAGTTAATGGGATTGTTATTAGCTCAGCTAATAAGTATGTTGTTACTTAGTTAATAGGATCGCTGTTAATAACTGAACACAAAATATATGGGCAGTGGTAGATAAAACTATGTTATAAGACTTCATGATATTTTTCTACAACTTGTATTCCATATTGTAATGTCCTTATTTTATATAAGAAATAGTTGAAGAACTTACAGTAGCATTTATTTATTTATTTATTTATTTATTTATTTGAAAACGATTATCGTTTTATCTTATTAAATTTCAATATATATTAATTCTTAATTTGTAAAAAAGAAAGGTTTTTCAGTAATTTAACGTCTCACACTAATACCTTGTAAGTTAAAGGTAATGGATAACGAATACAAATGAATAATGAAGATAGAATTTGCTGCAATGGCACGAACATACTAATTTGCCCTAGGACTTGTTTTTCTATCTTGCCATTTTGAAATTAAATAGCTAGCCACGCCCCTGATCCATATCCACTTTGTGCCTTGTGGTAGGGGAATTAAACGCTTGTATTTATTTCCTCTGCTGCTAAAAACAAATAATAAAAAAATAATAATATTTTCTGGGATATATGTGTATGTATTGTGTTTGTGAGAGTATACGTGTGCGAATGAACATTTGTATAAATTAATATTATAAACTTTAAAATTAAATTAAATTATAATATTACTATTGAGTAATAACCAAATTAAAGGAAAAAGTTATGTATATGGTAAATTATTAAATGAACTGTGTTGTTTCATTATCAATAAATAAACTTGCTCTTACAGAGTAAATACAGAGATAATTTTATCTTTTTTCTCCCTATTTTTATTGCTTTCAAATAAACTTGGAACATCATTGAAATTTTACGAGGTCAAGATCAGTGACAACGCCATTTTCTTGGGAAAAGCAGACAGGAGAGAGAGTCTTTGGGGTCTATTATTTTATTGTATACCATATAAAGTTTATTCAAGGAACGTTCAGTACCTCAAGTAAACAAATACACGTGGTAATTGTTTCATTTTATTGGTTAAAGAACCTTGGAACATCCATGCGGCAGAAGAAAATAGTCCATTGTCAAGTAAGCTGTTTTTCAATGTTTCTGTTGCTTATAAGGCTCATTATCAGAAATGCAATTTCCTTGGAGTTAAATAACAGAAACAACATTGTATCTAAGAACTAAATTGAATTACTGCAATAAAAGAGAATACGCATGCGTAGAAGGTGGCTTTGACCCGTATCACAGTTTACAATATGGTCGCGTGCAGGAAGTATGTGAAACACGGACAGGATACAAGCATGTGCTTCTCGAAAGAAGCACTGATCGATAGCCAATCATCCGACGACTGGCGGAGTAATACCATCCTGCAATGTTTACATCTGGATTAGAAGATTCGTTGAATGAACTTTAAAATCAGTGTTGCCAGATTGGACTACAAATAGCGGATTGGCCGATTTTTAAAGTGCCTTCGCTACGAAAATTTCATATTGGGCTACACGCTACTTTATGGGTTATTTTTAATTATCTGTAGACTGTAACTCTCAAGAATGCACTATTTTCTTATTTTCATACGTGAAACCATAAATTGTTAGTTTTATATAATACAATAAAAAGTTGTGATTGTTGAATATTCTATTCACAATGAACAATATTTTTACTAGAACTAACATATTCGATTCTAGATCGATTTTCGTTTTAGTACTGTTTAATCTTTAGATCTGACAACACTATACTTTTGTTGAGTTTGCGCTGTTAAAGGCGGGGTTGCTGTCACAGTTAATGTCTAGGCTTATCGCTGAACAAAATTGCGTAAACGGAAATGTGAATATCACAAATTTAGTTGCGTTACTGTGTTTTCCATACTAATACAATGAGTAAATGGAGTTAGAAAAAAACTTCCAAAATTCTTGGCTCCCAGATAAGGAATTTAGCAACTTAATTAAAGAAATTAGGAATAACGATGAAAAAGCACACTGTAAACGTTGTAGAGTTTAGTTCAGAGCTCAAAACGTGACTTAAGCAAACATATCTCTTAGAAAATCAGAAACAATGCCCATTTTATATTAACATCGACTGCCCAGGTAATTGCACATTGGAATCTCTACTGCTCCTGACATAGTATGGAGTTTGCCTTAACACACCACCGCGAACAGTCCCAAACTGTAGTCGCTGCCTGACCATTGTCAACCCAGACACCTGACGTATTTTCCAACTCTATGTGTTTCCATTAAATCGGTATCGTTATATATAGTTGCAAAATAATTTATTTTTACGTTTGTGCTACAAATAGTTCAAATCCGCTACTTTTGGAGCACAACCTCGCTACTTTTTTAATTTTCAGATCTGGCAACACTGTGTATGATAGTTCAATATTACTTGTTCTACATTGTTATAAACATTATTGGTGGAACAGCCAAAGAGCAGAGGTAGCCACAAAGGGGAAGCACTCCTAAATTGGCTCTCCTCTAGCAGTGGCGTAACTACAGGTTTGGGGGTCTTCCCGCAGACAGCATGAAGCGGGGCCCCTTCTCTACGTCCCACTTCACGATTTGGGGGCCCCTGATGGCTTGAGGCCCCCGCAATGCATGGTCTGCGGGGCCCTTATTTACGCCCCTGTCCTCTAGCATAATATCAGTGGTCAAGAAAAAATATTTAAAATATTTGAATCAATTCTTCTGCTCTAATCTTTCGATTGGAGAACATATTAACTTTCCATTGTTCGTTATCTTGAGAAAGACTTTTCATGTAGAAAAAAATACAGTTCCTATCACAAAAAGTGGGACTATCTTCCAGAAACTAAGTCCGAAAAAATTATCCTAGTTCCTTACAAATTCCCTTTAGGTTTGGTTCTATTTCCCTACATTTTTACCGGAGGTGGAAATTGAACAAATTGAAATGAAATATTTCAGTTTTACATGCCACGATTATGTCTTTTAGGCTAAGGGAGACGATGATTAAGGCAAGTGAATGAAAAAGTAGAGGAATGAGGAAGTAGGAGGAAACGGGGGTACCCCGAAAAAACCCACAGACACGATGTTGTCCACCATAAACTTACTCGTCCGGGGATCGAACCAGATACCCCACGCACCAAAGGAAAGCGCTCTACCACTGAGCTACCATGCCTCCTTTTGGAAATTGAACGATAATATTGCAGTATTCTTATGATAATTTCGTTGTAGACAAACAAAATAGTTACAACAGCGAAAATTACGGTAATTTTAAGTCGCGGGTATGAAACATTGTTTCTATTGTTAATCTAGAACAATTAAATAAGTTATGAGAGTACGGAAAATATTGTAGCTACAAGCAGACTACAATGATTTGCTTCACGCGATTTGCTAATTGTTTCATTGCCAATTTGAATGATCCCAAAACATTCCCTTTTCCAGTTACCTTCCTTGGACCCAAAACTAAGGAGTAATTTATGAAAAACCCATTGAAGTCTGCAAAGTAAATGCAAAAATATTTGAAAACATACTGCTATTTTCTTGTACAATCCACGGCAAAAAACCTGTAACATGAGCATATAAGTTTATTGTGAAATGACGAAGTCTTTTGCTCCAAAATAAGTGTGCACGGAAGGAGGCTGAGGTTTATCCTGGCGTGATTCGTTCCACTTAGACGTTATGTTCATTTCCTGTGCTGTTAGGCGTAGTTTCACAATAAACTTACATCCTCATGTTGCAGGTTTTTTGCCGCGGATTGTACATGTGATTCATCCGACCTGTCTTTTCTTTCTTTCTTTCGGCCTCCTTGGACGCCGTTTTCATAGGCTTCGAATGTTTAGTTCCTGGAGCCTTCTCCCTAATTTAGTAAAAACTTTATGGTATGTAATAGTTCATGATGTTCCTTTTCCAATATTGCAGTCGGAATCACTGAGATATATATGTTTTAGAATACCGTCATTGTAGCTTTTGCATAGAAGGTTTAGAGCGAACTACATTTCAGGAAACAAAAAATGAATGAAATGAAATTTTTGAGTTTTACGTCCTACGGTTATGCAGGCTAGGCTAAAGAAGACGGTGATGATGAGAAATGAATGAAATGGTGGAATGAAGAAAGTGGGAGAACCCGAGGAAACCCACGCACAAGGTGTTTGTCCACCACAAGGTTCAGGGTTTGCAGGCGGGAGCAGGGTTTGAACCCGGGACCCCATGCACCAGAGGTGAACGCTCTACCACTAAGCCACCGCGGCCCCCTTTTCAGGAAATAAAATAAAATCAGATTTACTTCAGTGTTAGTATTACAACCTAGCAGAAATTAAACCAAAACCTGAATAAATTTTGCTGCGCATAAGACAAATTACTTTTCTTTCTTTTTTAAAAAATGGGCTCGTAAGAGGTCCCATCAGTGAGAAATTAAAATAACGCTAATTTTACAGTAATTATGTGATATCTTCAAATAGATAAAAGATAATCGAAAACCAAGAAGTCGCTAGACAATATTTATTTTACATGAGATACTGTTAAGACGACTCACTTATCTGCTTTCGATTTCCAGCCATTTAGAAAATCGGCGTATATTTCTGCGTTTATAAATGGCTGCAAACGAAAAGCTACTAGGTGACTCGTGTTAACGGTACCTCATGCAAAATAATATTGTCTAGGCCATGGTGGAAAGACTACAAGGTGGATGCAATGCAGTGCTACATTCTTGTCGCTCTGGCGCATGACGTCATCTTGGTCTCACTGTCAGACGTGGGCAGCGAGAGTCAGATGAACTTTTAACAAGCGCTTGCTCGCTGGTAACTTACACGCAAACTTCTCTTCTATTCATAGTGATCTTCAACGAAGTAAAAATTTTAGTACAAATAATAATTATATAAACGTAATGTAATCAATGCTTAAGCTAAGTGAATTCAAAGGAAGATATTTACAATAACAAAAGAAACAGCAATATCAGTTCATATTAAACAACTTTGAAGCTTGAACAAGCCATTATTACTCACTACATTTTCTGCTTTTTCTTTCTTTTCTTTTCTTTCTTTTCTTTTTTAAACATCTGAAGTAATACACTCGAGTATGTATAGGCCTGAATAATCTATAACACAGTGTGTTGTTAATGCATTTCATTACTATATATTTATGTATGCTCAAGTATATGTTCGTAACACATTGATCGGTTTTGATTTACTGTTATTATTATTTTGCTTGAAAGAGAATTCTTTACTGATGACTCCATATAAATTTTGGGAATATCTCAAGGGAGAATTCATGGTTTTCGTAAACAGAAATGCACGTACGTATATTTTCGTTATGCTTGGACAGCTTTTTTTTTTTTTTTTTTTTTTTTTTTTTTTTTTTTAAGAGGTTGCTCTCATGTAAGTTTCGTCAGAATCTCAGGGAAAGTTAAAAATTTTATTGAGCGGGGACGCACGTATTTAATATTTTAAACATAGTTTTTATTTTTGATTTATAAAAAAATCATCTTATTTGAAATCGCTGATCGCTTATTTATAGAATTTGCATTTGAACAAATGGTTTGGTGAAACTGACAGCAGTTCTCTGAATATTAGTGTCAAAATTTATGCCATAACAAACTATTATTAAACATTTGTACGAAATAAAACGTTACATATACTATTTATTGTGTTCTAAAAATACATAGAAATAAATATGTATATACAAAGCACCTCAAGCAAAGAAATCGCAACATGACTATTTCAAGCAAGAAACAAAATACTAGGCGTAGGTGAAGACGATGTAGGGGTGTTACGGCTAGACTAGAAAACATATAATCCATAAAATTACATAATTTTCTTAGTTTTCTTGATAAGTTTTCTCTTTTCTGTCCCGTGGACTAAAGAAGACAAAAGACAAATGCAAGTGAATGATTATGTGGAATTTGGTGGAACGAGAATGCGGGAGTACCCCGAGAAACTCACGGACACGATGTTGTCCACCACAAACTCACTTGACCGAGAAGCGGACCAGTACCCCTTGCACCAGATGCGAGCTTTCTGCCACTGAGCCACCGTGCTTCCTTGATTAGTTGAGAATCTACCATATTTTTAAATTTACTGAAGTCATTCTTAATTTTGTAATTCTGGAGGGAACCCCTAAATATGTATCCAATGTTATGATTAAAATGAACAAAAATTTCAAAATCTGAGTGTAAAAATGTCCCGACAATGTCGCCCTGACATGGTAGGAATACATTGTTATATATCTTTGTAACCGTTAATCGTTATTACGAACCTTCCATTCTTTAGTTAAGTTGAAGTGCAACGTCCCGTTTTAGCACCTAGTCTACAGGGAATGCAGACCTCCAGAATGAAATGGGACCTGAACTACTTTAACGCGTTCAATGCTCTCCATTTGCGTAACTCGAGGGAGGTTAGCCTCCTAGATCATCATGCCTCCCTTCTCGAGTTACATGCTTACCTCTGTGGGAAAATTTTATCTCATTATCTTAGGGAAATGATGATAGAAATGATCACCTCTGTCGGTTCCCCTCCCTCATGATTTCGAATCCGGGTCTTGCCTCAAAGTTAGTCTTTTTAAATCGTACTATTGGATTTTTGTATGCAGAATCAACACAAGCTACTGTAGCCAATTATACTATTATTACATACTATTAATACTAAAAAGAAACTACATAATGAAATCGCTTTTTTATACTTTCATTTAACATTGCATTTATTTATTACTTTTATGTAAAACTTACCATATTTTAGGTTTATTTGGTCCTGTAGTCTGAAAGCTGAAATCCATTTCTGGAGACATTCCCCCTCTTTTTGAGGAAACCTAAAGTATTTTTTATTAGTTTCCTTAGTTTTTCTATAATAATTACTACAGCCGTACACTGCACAGTTAGGCATTCTCGATATCATTTAAAAAACAAAGTAACAAAGAATTTCCACTTGTCACTTAAAGCCGCGCTCTATCCCGTTGTCTCTTGCAAACCAGATGACGTCACAGCCACAACAGCGCTCCAGGCGACATGCGCATGCAACCACCTTGTAGTCTTTCCACCATGGTCTAGGCCATCCTTGTTCCATATTTCGATTATCTTTCATCTATTTAATATATCACATAATTACTGTAATATTAGCGGTATTTTAATTTCGCAGTGATAGGCCTCTTAAAACGATATTTTTTGTCAGAAAAACATATAAATGCTTTTGCAATTAATTTTCTGTAAAGTCCTTCAGGAACTAACTCTGTAATTAGTGTTCAAAATAAACATACAAATACGATGCGAAGAATCTTTAAAATTATGATTTTTTACAAAGTATATAATGATTTGTTTATTACTTCTATCGCTGGTTTTGGAGGATCCCTGGACATTGTTTTGGAGAAACACTATGAGTGTGGGTGTTCTCGGTGTTCACTCGTTTCCTCCTGTCTCTTTTAGCCTCGATGCATAAACTTGGGACTTTAAACAATGTTCTAATTTTAATTATACCCAAAAACTATTTTAAGCTAAATTTTATGTTAATTGAACTTTTTGCCAGGAAGAGAAATTGGGATATTAAAAATGCAAGAATAGTGCTGATGTTTTATTGTGTTAAAATAACCCTTACACATTTTAAATTAATAATATGTGACGACTGAAAGGAGGTAGGATTCTTATAACAACATTCCTTATTAGTTCAAAAACAAATCATCACAGAAACTGCATCGAACGTAACGTATTGAATTTTTGGGATTAGCGTTAAACTTTCCCTTTCAGCGCCGAGACTGTATGAAACGAAAACAGGAACCTACTGAGCAAATACCAATCAATTAATTGTAATGAAGCAAATAAAGTATAAAATAATAATTAAATTTTTGTGTAATGTGAAACCCAGTCTACCACTCAGATTAGTATTTGCGACAAATATTCCTACAAAGAATCGAATGTGGGCATACACGTGCAGAAGGTCCGCACGTTAGCCAGTTACTAGTTAAGATATTCATATGTTTCTTCTCTCTTAAATTTAAAACACCTATGCTAATTTACAACTAGGGTTGCCATTCGTCCCCGAAAATTCGTGACCGTCATGGAATCAAGATCTGAGTCCCGGTGTCCCGAAAATATTTCTCAAGACGCTTAAATGTCCCGGATTTCAGAGAAGAAAGGAAGGAAATATTATAGTTTGCTTTTTTCACAGGATTAATTATTCTCGTAACAGAAATAAAGTAAACATTCAATGAAAGAAAGAAATTCTTTGAAAATAACAAACGCCACTAGAACATCAATGAATTAACCGTTCTAAAAAAAATACAACAAAAACAGACAAAACGAGTGAAGGGAAACATCATACATTGAATGAGCTAAAAACAAACTCTGAAAGCCGCGAAACATAACAGATCCTGAGAAATTAAAAAAAAAAAAAAAAAAAAGTTTTCCTTAGTAGTGGGAAGGGGGTAAATCATCAACTTACTTTTGCTTAGCTAGGGAGGAGAAAGTCTACTAAAATGACTGAAAATGCGATTACGTAATACTTGAACAACTCTACCTAATGGAAGAAAGTAAATTAGTATATAGCGCTTCTTTTCATTTTAAGCATTTCAAAGATTCAGGTAATTTAGTAGCGTCCATGATTTCCATTTTTGAAGTTTGGCAACCCTACTTGAATGAAAGTGATGTAGTTTCTTCTCACTGTAGATAGATTGATTGATAATCACTGCAGCAAATCCTGATGAGTGATGAGGGGGACATGTCCCCTCCAATCTAGGAACTGGAGGGACAGTCCCCCCCAATAATAATTTGATTTGAAATGTGTTTTTTTTTTTGGGGGGGGAGAACTATGATGATTTGTGTCCGATTGCTACAAAGGATAGTGAGATTAAATTGATGTCCCCCAGAATAAGCTCAAATCTATTCCCTCCCAATGTTGAAGACAACTCTGCTCCCCTGATCCTCCACAGCATTGTTTTTCAATTTCTTAAATATTTTGAACATTCATAGAACGGTCTTACCCATCCCCCCCTAATGTTGAAAACAGATTTGCACCGCTGTTGATAATTAACTCTTTTGTTAAAATGAATGGTGTCATTATTTCAATGCAAAGAGGAGACGAATTCCAGGGAAGTATAGAGTATCCAATATGTGAAGTTTCCTGCATTAATTAATTTTTCTTCCTCTAAACCTAATCTTAATTCAGAGTAGTTTATGAAAATCTATAAATTCCATCACCATAAAATGAAATTTATTAAGATATTGAAAAATAAATAACCACAACCTTATACATGAAAAGAGAACAATATTATCTATATTAACACCTCAATAGTGCTAATTAGCAGGAGACCTGCCATTATGTTTAGATGGAATTTCACATTTGAAAGTATAGATGTTGCTGTCAACAATCAATACGTATACTTACAACAAGAGTATCTTGATCATCCTCTCCTTCTGAGCAGAGTAACGGAGTAATTATCACCAAGATCAGC
The DNA here is from genome assembly GCF_964235325.1 of Thermobia domestica. Taxonomy (NCBI): domain Eukaryota; kingdom Metazoa; phylum Arthropoda; class Insecta; order Zygentoma; family Lepismatidae; genus Thermobia; species Thermobia domestica. The sequence goes on from NC_137465.1 coordinate 209,139,263, forward strand.
CAAGTTACCATCGAATGAAAGACTGTAGAATTCTCCCCCTCAATAGCTAGTTTGAAGGTTTATATAGGACCTTCTTTTCTCTTTACATCCGTGTTTTCTAGTACAGAAACGGTTTGTTTTTCTATTTATAGTTTACCTTTGCCTATCTTAACCTGAAAACATTTTGATGTGCGGAAACGGTCGTGTTATTTTTAAATAAACGTTTTAGATACAGGATTCAACCTATCTGGAATAAGGTTTTTGCTCCTGAATTAATTGTATTCTTAAAATTTGCACTTTCTTAATAGTCGTTCTCCGTAACTTTTCATGCACACCACCTTTTCTTTGCACATTAACTTCACGAATAGAATATACACCATTTTTACAATTACAGTCTCTACGTTAACTTTATTTCCACAAATTGCACAAATGAAATCAAAATATTCTTTCCTTTTATATAAATGTTGCTTAGGTAGCCTGGAACAATATGAAATTACTACACTCTTGTCAATGACTGAGTTAAGTTTCATTAATCAAAATGATATAAAAATTAGGAACAATACTTTCTACTTCCTGTTATTAATTACAGTAAATGATATTGACAAAAAGAAATAGTAATATTGCCAGCTCGAAAATGATTAAATATTGTATAATCACAAAACGTTATAAAGAGATATATATTTTAAATTGAAGTTTAATGTTTAAAATGAATCCTATTTGGGTTTTTATCCAGACATATTACATATTTTATACTACTCGTATTTTTTAAAATTGACTGTGAATAATCATGTAGTGATTAAACCTTTCAATGCTTGCGTTGAACTTGAAAACTATTTTGTAGTTTAAACATAACGTTAATTTGTCTGTAGTTTCTTTAAAGATAAAAATCTAAATTGATTATGAGCATGTAAACAAAAATCAGAATGTTACGTTCTAGTTTAGGATATCAAAGCAGTATATTAAAGGCATACTAATCTATGCCCAGTGGCGGCGATTGGACGTTAAAAGTGATGGGGCAAGACATGATCTGAATATTTGTATATCAATGTTAATTTTCCTGGTTGTTTCTAACATTTTTTGACGAAAGGTTGTATAACTAATAGGATACTATTTTTTCAGTTAAAATACCGTATATCGGATTTTTATATTTTATTAAGTAAATTGACAAGAGCAAGGCAAGTGGATACTAGCCGTTTGTGCTCTAAAATAACGAAAGTGTAAGATGAAAATTGATTCCTTGTTCATGAACATCTTTAAATTCTGGCTGAAAAATTGTGTGATCAGATTATTTAATAACTAATTGCAAAACAAATAAATAGAAAAGATAATATTAATCATAGTAATGAATAATGAGGCGTGTTTTGCAAAAGTTAGATTGAAACTGGAGATATATGAACAACTTACCACATGTGTCATTTTTTAATACCACACGTGCCATTAAATGTATGTTATTACTCGTAAAAAATGAAAGACAGAAAATACTACAAGCATATGCAACGATATTTAAAGAAATACTCAATTGCAATATTAATTGCTTTGAATTGCAATTAAAACGCAATTTCTGTAGCTTTCGTAACTCCACAGGAAGTCAAATAACCAATACGTACTCATGCAATGGCAAATATTATATGGCACCATTTTTTTCTATGAACCAATAATACATACAAAAACTTTACATTTCCAAGTGAAACTATATACATTAAGTGGTAACTTCAAAAAAGTGCGAGGGCAACTGCCCCCTCTTGCCTCCCCTAATCGCCGCCCATGTCTATGCCTACATTTCAAATTATAAACTAAAAACTTTACAGAAAAAAAGAACCTATTAGATACTCATTAAATACTTCTCACTTCCACTGCACAAAATCACTTAGCATATACAAATTTTATAAATCTCCCCACTGAAACTGACGCATGAAGATAGACAGTGTCAAAGCACTGGTACGGTGTACGCCTAGCCGGCCCGCAGGATGACTCCCGCACCTGCAATCATTTGGTACGAACTGTTTGGACATCGTCCCCAATCCTATAAACCCATTAAAACGTATATCATTTTAAAGCTAATAAAACAAGCTAAAAGTTTTATTTGAAACATTTTGTTGTAACATTAACAGGTTTTTAGTAATAATAACAAAAATGTTGAACATTACATTAAAAAATCTACTTGTTCAGCATTTTCTTTCAATAGCGGCATATATACTTACTTTAGCTAAAAACACATAACAACATAATTTAAAGAACGTAATCTGAGGAAACTAAATTTAAAAAATTATGTTGATACAAGTTGGCGTAATCAAGTTATTGACATTTCAATGCAGGTTTGCAAATTTGCATGTTTGGGACCTTGAGGGGAAAGCAAGAGGGGGGAGGAAATACTCCCCTTATGATGTAATAACTGGCAAAGTTTTAGCTTGTTACTAATTAGTCCCGACAAAAGCCATTTTTCCCCCTTTATTGACTGGACTAATAATATTAACATACAAAAACGGGACACATATGAATCGGGGGACCTGTCAACCTCTTATTCCGTTATTGGATTGGACGCCAGCAATATTTTCAAGTTACAAAATACACTCATAACTCACTCAAAGGTTCTAAGCACTCAAGAACATCTGAAACTTTCAGTCTAAAGGCTAAAACCTCATGAAATGAAACTGTGTTTAACTTCCCATGGTTACACCCTTTAGACTCAAGAAGATGAATGTCTAAAGAAAATGAATAATTGTAAAATTAACTTTTGTGCTCTCCCCGAGAATCGAACCTGGAATCATGTGCACGAAAGCCGCACGTGCTGGCCACTAGAGCAGTTGGGTGAATTACATGATCTAAAAATAATAACTCTATACATAGTAATTCTAACAAAAGAGCGTAAAATTTACTGTTATCATATTTTAAATAACACTTACGGAACACTTTATTGATTTTGACTTAGAAACTTTATTAATTTTCCATTTAGATGTCTCGTTTGAGAATAAGAAAAGAAGAGGCGTCTAAATATCATAGACTCTTAAATTTGACTACTGCTCAAAAAGACTTGATTATTGATTGTGATGCTAATGGTAAGTAGTTTCACCTTGCTAGAAATTTTTGTTGTGATCCTAGAACTATGTATGAGGAAGTGGCTGAATAGGGGGACTAGAGAATGGACAAGGTCAAAACCCATGAGTAAAGACCGCAGGCAACATCAACAATTCAAGTTCTAGTTGAATAAGGACGGAACCATACTTTGCGTTATCAATTTGCCTTCAAAAGCTAAGCAGTTGAATTAGCATGTTCACATGAGGCATTAAGGCTACAATTTGTTGTAGCTGAACTCCATCACTCGTCTCAAGTCATGAGATGCATATGTCCAGTCGAACTCACGTCCAGTCCAAATATAGTACGAAAAATCTAATTATTTTTACGAAAGCTATCATAAGATATATTTTCTAAGCAAGTAAGTTCAATTCATTTCCTCATCCTGGGATGATTCTATACCCAAGCGTTGGAAATGATTCGAAATCATACAGTACACACCTCCTATATGTCACAAAAATCGAATACTTGTTTACAAAAGTTATCCTGGGGTATGTTATTTGATCGGTAAAATAAATCTACCCATTATTCTTCACGGACTTTAACTGCCTCAAGGGGGAATCATTGAAAAACTCAAAGACTATATGCACTATGTTGCTAAGAATGAGATATAAAATATGTTTGACGAATGCATCATGGAACACATTTATTTCTTCACTGGGATTCAACCTTAAATTGTTGACAGACTTTAACCCACTTAGGGATAATTGGGAGCATTAAAGAAAGGATACGCCATATTGCATCAAAATCAAATCAATTTTTGTGAAAGTTATCAAAGAAAATTGTTTTATCACATTATTTCAATAATAAAACTTCGAAATTTGGAGTAATTTACCGGATTTTACCAACTTATACTTGACAGGTTTCGCTCGCCATCACTTGAGATATCACAGCGAAAAATATGCTTTTCAAATATTAAATAAGTATTACATAGTTCCTTCCAGAAAATTGTTTTTTTACATGTGAAATTTTGGAACATTGGTAAGATTTTATTCCCTTTTACACACTTATTCATGATAGATCCTTGCAACGTCAAGCAATAAGGATGTCTTGAAAGATTATAAAAAAAGCACATACCAAGTTTCATTAAATTCGAATAAGCTTTACGAGAATTATAGTGAAACAGACCGGCAGAGACACAAATGCTGATTGTGTCAAATGGTAGAAACCCGTTATGTTCGTTTCGATTACGTGTATTTCTACAGTTTATTAATGGAAGAGAAATCTAGAATACCCTTACTTTTAATATAGAATTACGCTTGCTACCTTATATTATTTTCTTAGCAAAAAGTAACAAAAAATCTAGTTGACTTGAATTGATTTTGAGTTTAACGTTCATTTCAGCAGCGAGGCTATATGAGACCACGGTTGGAAGAAATACAGTGCATTTTTCAAATAGAACAACACATGTGTTTAAAACATGAAAAGGGTATTCAAAATGTTTAAAACATATTTTAAAACACTCACGAAAAAACATGTTTTAAACATTTTGAACAGTTTAAAACATTGTTTTAAACATATTTCAAAATCATGTAATAACGTATTTATTAAGACATTTTGCTCTTTCAACCGAACTTTTCAATTATTTTATTCTGGTTAAGACTACATTGGTTGAGTACAGAATATTTCAGTATAGATTAGTAGGGTCTAATTCTCAACTTATTTTACATCATGACCCCCTTTTATTACACCTTCTTGCCACTGACTCTCATAAGTACTTTCTTGGTTGTAATAAGCTTTTTAGATAGATTTTAATTCTACCTACTATGGAGATTTCACATAATGGCAATCCAAAAGTCCTCACCATTCTTGTGTGTTGAGAACGGATTGAGGGAGAATGATGAAACTTGGAAGTGGTCTGACATATCAGATTGTGTTATCAAGCATCATGGCGTACATCTTTGCTTGGTATTCGAAATTTCAAATACAAAGGGAATTATGTTACATGTTTTAAGGCTAGAATTTTACTAGAAATACGGTTGTGTGCTTATTTTACCCCTAAAGCAAATCATTTCGGAGTTACTGCTTCTGAAAGATATGCCTTTAGGGGTTAAGCTCGCTGTATCGTGCAGCCGGGGGAGATTTTTGTTGCAAAATTTGATTATTACTATTTCAGAACACTGATTGCTAATAAAATTATTTTAAAATAAGGTCTAATGAATTTTCGAAAAGTGATGTTTGAGGCACACTTCATGTTATGCTAACTTTAGAGTATTTTCTGTAAGCCTATGCAATTCGTTGCTTTTTGAGTCAATAATTTATTGAAGAAAAGTAATATTTGGGGCGTTCAGCGCGCAATGGATCCAAATCGATTTTCAATAAAGTTCAGTTTTGCTCGACAAATGCATTCTATTTCAAAACGTAATATCCTCGCAGTCACGAGTCCAAAACAAATGTAACTAAAACCATGCAAAAAGGCGTGGGATACATTCATATGATAGCCGCTAGAAGGGACGTCAGTGGGACAGGAGGGCAACTCCCTCCATAGCCACCCTGAATTTCAGATTTTGGGGGCAGTAAGGAGTTTTAGAAATATTTTGATAAACAAAGTCCAACAGAACAAGCTTGGGGTCCTTACATCGAATAAATACGGAGAACATACAGATGATTAAAACTGGAAAATTGCTTAGGCCTAATTTCCAGAATTTTAAGCAGACCCGAAACTCGAAAGCAGAACAACCTTTGGAATCCTTGGGGCAAAAAATATAGAAGAGAGCAACATAGACCTATAGCTCCTTACGGCCATACGGTGTAAGGACTTCATTTTTTTTTATGATGGACTTTGCTCAGCAAAAGGTTTGTAAATCTTCATTACTGCCTCCAAATTCTGAAATTCAGGGTAGGGGACGGATGACCTCTACACGAACTCCTTTCTCTAGGGTAATCATATAAAATTCTAGATTGCATCTTGTCATGTAGTTTTTTTCTTTCATCTCGGATTCGTAGTTGTGAAAATATGACCTTTTCCGTCGGTGGGTTCTTTGGACACACCCTGCATTTACTGTACTTAATGTAATTATGCACCATTGACTATGGCATTCGGAGCCTGACTTGTTAATCATTCCCATGCTGCAGCGTACACAATATAATGTTAATATCTTAAATTTATGAACAAGGAGGGGGAAAGCCCTCCTCCACCACCATCAACGCACTTGTCTAGCGGTTGTTCTATGAAACTCTAGTCAACGCCCTTTCGGTGTTTTTGTTTAATTTATTTCGCACCCTTGGATACAAAAATACTAGGGTGGGTGCACCATATATGGAATACGTTCCTAATATGAAATACCAGATTATTTTGTCTGCTATGTTCTGCCACTGAGTGGACTGTACGTAAACTTGTACACAGTAACACCCTCAGTCTGCGCATGAGTGGTTTGCTGCCGAACGATAACAAGCCATTTTGTTTTGTTGCAGAATATTTTTCTGAAGAACTTGAGTTTTTCGAACGTATCTTTCCAGACTGCTGAATGTACGCAAAGAGTTATGTATTATTGTTGAGTTTGTGATATTTAGATTACATATATAGTGTACCATAAAGGCATAAAGATTCAGTACACAGAGAATCACACAAGCGTGTGTAGGAAGAGAACTATCCAAAATGGCGATTTTCCTAATATGGAATACTCCATCCCGGCATACGCCTAATGATACTGAGGAAAAGCAGGGAAAACTTCACCAAAGGCCGGTGCCAGGATAGGCGGTCTGAGCAGGGATCGTGCCCATCCTCGAATTATCCAAATATCGCATTGTAGACAAATGAGCATGTTTTGTTCTAGTATTCAATTTTAAGAACAGGTAGTGTTCCATATTAGGAGCGGGGTGTGCCTAATATGGGAAATTGAGTTTCTTTCAATTTTGTAATATTGTAAAAAATCATTAATGAGGAACAAAGTTTCATACTTGTATTTTGTTTTGCAAAGGTACCACAAGTAGTATGATGTATAATATTTTTATTCTGGAGTACGCATTTCTGAGAAATAAAGAAGAAACAAAAAGTATTCCATATTCGGTGCCTTTACCCTACGTTTGCTGAACAAAAATGAACCTTTCTGAAAATGGACTTGGATCCCTTATGCTCTGAATGCTCCAAATCTAAAAATATCTTATAAAAACTGAGTTGGAGTCAAATTTATCCTGCAACCCAAGTTTGTTCGAAAAGCATAAAATTAGTTTATTTAGTTTGATTGATTACAGTCTTGCATCAGTAGCAAGGCTATATAAGAAAGGGCTTTTTGTTTAAAGTGGGATCCGAACCACTACTTTTGAAATTTTACGTCGGATCGCAGTCCAAATCTTTACAGCGAATTCCGACATCTCGTGGCTCTATCCTCAAAATTTAGTGTTAAAAGACTGAAAATTGCACCCTGTACTGTGGTGTATACGTACAGACAGACGAACAAAATGAGATCAAATTGTCCCAGACACTGACGTTCGGCACTGATGTTACAATAAGTACAATGCTTTAATAATTAGTTACGCGGGCGACTGCCGTACGCTTTCTCGCCTGGTCCCTTCATGCAAGCTATGCCAAGGTGTAAAGTTTAGAAGAACATTTAGAACTGAGGTTGGGAAGTGGAACGAAATAAAAATTTTCATAATAAAATTTTAATGAAGAAGATATTGTTAATGCCTGAAGTTCCCAGTCGCATGTCAACCACACCACTGACGTTAGATTCATCAGAAGCAATTTTCTGATCAACACTTTTACCATTTGTTTGAGTTTCCAGTTTTTTCACAGCATTGCATTTTTCATAACGAATCTTCATTCTGTAAACTAAACCAACATTTCTTCCTTTCACGTTTTGCAACGAGCTCGTATGGTCTTTTTTTTTTTTTTTTTTATCTAATGGAGTTTGAGTTACTTTAATAAATTTGCTCCAAATGATGTCCTTTTTTCTTCCTGTAAAACTCATGTTAAACGATTCCAAGTTATACGGATACTGAGAGCCAACAGGTACTGTATCAACGAATAAGTGCGATATTTTAGTTTCAGAACCGCAATTTAGCAAATAACCTTTAGTTTGTTTTCTGAATACAACACAAAAATTGTTTCCCTGATAATTATTTCATATCAGTTCTACAACTAGTTAACCTTCGACTACGGCACTTTCTAGCAAGTTTACGGAGAAGCATTTAAACTATACAATATTAAAAATAAGGGGAAAAAAGAGACAAAATAAATTATAGATCACCACATTGACCTGCTGCAACCACGAGAAAACAAAACATTCACATAGGAAGAAAATAGTCTTCTTAACGGGGAGCACTTTTTGATAATTTTCTCTCTGGGGCAGTTTTTTTTTTTTTTTTTTTTTTTTACAAAAATTAAATAAAATAAAAATAAGCATATGTTTAAAACAAGTCTTAAAAAATACACGTGTTTAAAACAAAATGTTTAAAACGTATACAAAATTTGTTTTAAACAAAATAACTTGTTTAAAATAAGTTTTAATCATTTGTTTTAAACATTTTGTTAAACAAAACAACCCTGTGTGAGACGGGACCTACTGATAGAATAAACGTGGAATCCAAACCAGATGAGCTCCCGTCGGCAATCGAACCCAGGTCTGCCACGCTAACCACTAAGCCACGAAGGAGCTCTTTAAAAAATCTAATAGGATGAAGTCAGACCTAAAACTGTAATACTACATTTTATAGCTATCCCTTCTACGAAAAGAAAAAGGTGTGCTTCGAGAAGATCCGAACATGAACCAACAAACTTGTAAGTAAAAACGATACTCAGTATGCCAAATATTCAAGTGCTTTACTCCTCCGATAAAATTTAAACATTCAAGTGATGTTTATATTTCTGTTATTTGGAACTTAACATATAATAGTTCTGTTTTCCTTGCTTCGTACACTATTGAGTTGTCTGTTGCTAAAATGCATTTGTAGGCGTAATATATATATATATATATATATTGTCTTTATTATTCCGAAAGAGCTCAATATTGAGATATGCTTGAGTTGTAGGTGTGCTGTGCGGTGCCCAATCTATTCATTAAAAATATGTCACTCAGCATTTATAAAAGTCCATATTTGAAGAGAAAAAAGAAATGAAGTGGAATTTGAATTTCTATATATTAAAATTTCAGGTTTTATTGGTCCTTATGCAGAATCGTTTTGACGTCTGATTAATGCCTTACTATAGGTTTGGCTAACAGAAGGTTATCAAAAGTGTATTCAGTCTCTGATTAGGACGTAATAATCGACGGAGTTCATTACATGTGACTAATTAATCTAGAGCAGAGGGTACCCTTTTAGCGACGGTTTAACTTGTGCGACTCATTTCGGATTTCGGATTTCATGTATTTCCATTTTTACGGACTACGCATGTGCACATCTCTTTTAAGTAGTTGTCACATTTATTCTTCTCACCTAATGCATTGGGGTTATATTAGTTAATCATACCCAAATCAACTTTTTAGCTGTACTCAAAGTAGACTCTGAATACTAAATAGTACACCTTCCTTACTGAAGAGCTAGTATGCCACTAACTAGTCGGTGACTAACTATTGATTAACGAATTATCTCTGAATACCACCCGTTATATATATTACATCTTCCTGTACACAGAAAGGAGACTTTTGTTAGTGTTGATAGTTGTTGTAGATATCGACCATTTATTTTCTTACACAATGATTCCCCTTGGCAACAGCAGCCATTTCAGGTTTTGCTTGGGGACGGAGATCAAGATTTTCACGTTTTTCATTCGTGTTCATTATACTATTGTTTTCTACATCTCAAACTCAGGGACTCGGGCAATTGCCAGCCTGCCCTCCAGAAACAACGACCCTGTTTGAGCGAATCACTAAAGAATTAGTTTCTAGGATAAACGTATTTCCATATTGCTTTATGTTCAAGAGTAAACATTAGACTGTCCTGTATTGGGATTTAGCGTTCCTTTCAACATCGAGATTATGTAAGACCTAGACAAATTGTTTAACATGGAATCCGAACCACATGAACTCCCGCCGATAACCGAATACAGATCTCCCACGCCGGAGTAAACGTTAGAGACAAGAGCAGAAGAAGTTGTGATTTTGTTTAATATGTATGTTCTAAGTACCATATTACATAGATGTGATGTATATTTATAAATTTCTTGCATTCAAACATGACTGTCCTTTGTCTGTAAATTGTAGAACCTCTATTTGAGGTGTCCCAAACGACATCTTGTCCAAGAAAATTCGATTTTGAGGTATTGGCACCATTGAATCAGTGGTATTCATAGCTTTCATATGATATAAGCTTTATAGTTAAAAAAAAAAATCCTGTAAACGGTGCAAATTACGTTCAAATGTGGGAAATGTCATTGTCCACGTTCAACAAACCAAAATGGAGGAGGAAAAATCTTTAAAAGATTTACAGAAACAAAAGGCTTCTTGTCGTTTAGACAACTGTAGTGTGTAAATAAAAACAATTTCAAAGCGACTCTCGTCCACAGGTTACAGCTAGACTCAGATTAGAGACCTGCACGGGCCGAACTTTTCGGCCCGAGCCCAATCCAGCCCGAATGTACGTAGGTCCGGCCTAGCCCGGGCCCGAAAAGTTTTGGAGATTTTCGGCCCGAGCCCGGCCCGGCCCGATAAGTTTTTAAAATTCTTGGCCCAAGCCCGGCCCGGGCCTGATAAATTTTCGAAGTTTCATTTTGTAACATTTTTCACGGGCACACTTCTTCAACGTTTGCCTTTATTCTAATTATCGTTTAACGAATGTCAATAATTATTAAAGAATTGCAATTAATCGGCCCCAGCCCGGCCCGGGCCGGCCCAAAGAAATAATCGAGTAGGCCCGGCCCGTGCAGGTCTCTAACTCAGGTAAGTTAAAAATGTATTGTTTTCTCGTAACACAGTAGGCTCTAAGGACAGAATGTTTATTCGTAACGGTTGGTAACTCTTCTATTGTTGTTACTGTGTATATAAAACATATTTTGAATGATCAGTTTCATTCTCACATCCACCCAAGTAGAGGGTTGGGTCACGTGTGTAAAGTTGCCCCCTCCCACTTTCAAATTTCGACTCGAAACCAAAACCAATCGTTTGTTTTTCATTTGTTATTGATCGTTTTGAAGAAAAAATCGTTTCTTTCGAAAAACGTACGGATATATTCACAAAATAAAGTTGGGGAGCCAACTTCACAGTGCCGCCCCCCACTTTCAAATTTCGACTCGAAACCGAAGCCAATCGTTCTTTATTGATAGTTTTGATTAAAGAATCGTTTGTTTCGTAAAATGTACGGAGATTTTCACAAAATAAATTTGAGGTGCTACTTCATGCTGACCTCCCCGCTTTCAAATTTCGACTAGAAACGGAAACCAATCGTTTGTTATTGATTGTTTTGAAGGGAAAATCGTTTGTTTCGAAAAACATACGAGGTGTTTACAAAATAAAGTTAGGGCAAGTTTACACTGGCACCCTACTTTCAAATTTGGACTCGAAACAGAAACCAATCTTTTGTTATTTATTGTTTTGAAGAAACAAACGTTTGTTTTGAAAAACATAAAGAGTGTTTTCAAAATAAATTGTGGCTTTTAAATTTCGAGTCGAAACAAGCTAGTCCGTTGTTATTGGTTGTTTTGCAGAGAAAATCCTTTGTTTCGAAAATAGAAAGATAAGTTTTCAAAACAACTTTAGAATATGGTCAAATTCACCCTGGTTCTTTTACTCACAAATTTTGATCCAAGACCAAAATCAATCGTTTGATATGTTTGTTGTTGATTATTTTGAAGAAAAGTAATTTGATTGGGAAAACATAAGGATAGATTTACGAAATAAAGTTGATAAAGGTGGTTTCTTTCTCGTTGGTTGTTAATTGTTTTGAAGAAAAAGTAACTTGTTTCGAAAAAGAAAAAAAATATATTTGCAGGATACGTTTGGTGGTGAATTTCACACTGCTTTTTCTACTTTTCAATTGAATACTCAAACCAATCGTATGATTTTCCTTTTTTTATTGTTTGGTTTGAAGAGAAAATAGATTGTTTCAAAAAATATTAAGTCATTTACAAAATAGAGGTCAGTGGGCCAGCTTCATACTGGTCATTCAAATTTCAGTTTTAGACTTAAAATTAATCATTTATTTTTCGTTTATTGATTGTTTTGAAGAAAAATCTAAAAGCATTAAAGATATTTTGATAATAAGTTAGTGGTCACCTTTACGCTCGGCCTGTACTTCCAAATTTCATTCAAAGCAGAAAACGGTTAAAAATAAGCAGAGAAATACAGTCAATAGTGTACGCAGAAATTCAGGGAGCAGTGCAATACCTTTTATTAATTTAACAATTGAAAAAGAATAATAATAGTAATAATAATGCCTGAGACGAACACAAATTCAATAATAAACCATATTTGATAATTTTATTTTAAACTTTGAAATTAAGAATTGAAGCTCTACAAAAAAAAAAAAAAAATACGAATTGAATAATAGCGCAATGCTTTATATTTCTTTATACATTACAAATTGACATGAAAGATTGTAATACTATTTGAAACGAACAAAGATTGAATAAAAAAAAAAGTAGTTCTTTATTTTCTCTGTATACTTAAAGCAGTAACAGTGTCACATGTACACCACTTGATCGAGTTTACTTTATATGATTGATATTTTACGAATTATTATTGAAATTATAAGTAGTAGTAGATTTATATCATTCAGGTTCTAGTAAAGAGATCAGAATGGAGATAGAATATATTCTTAGGATGCTTAATTGATTGCAGAAAACCGCTTCGTGCTATCTAGTACCGTTTTCACTCTTTGAAGTTCAACGCTGAAACTCTACTTTTATCAATTTTGCTGTATGTGGAGCAATATTGAGAACCTAAACCGTCTGAGCCACCTTTGACGAACTTCTGCGTACGCTACTGATTGTGTTTCTCTGCTTATTTTTAGCCTTTTTCTGCTTTGAACGAAATTTGGAAATGCAGGGCCAGCGTATAGGTGACCACTAACTTATTATCAAAATATCTTTAATGCTTTTAGATTTTTCTTCCAAACAATCAATAACAAACGAAAAATAAATGATTGATTTTAAATCGAAAATTGAAATTTGAATGACCAGTGTGAAACTGACCCACTGACCGCTGTTTTGTAAATGACTTAATATTTTTTGAAACAATCTATTTCCTCTTCAAACCAATCAATAAAAAAGAAAAATCATACGTTTGGTTGGAGTACTCAATTGAAAAGTAGAAAAAGCAGTGTGAACTTCACCACCAAACGAATCTTGCAAATATATCTTTTTTTCTATTTCGAAACAAGTCATTTTCTTCCTCAAAACAATTAACAACCAGCGAGAAAGAAACCACCTTTATCTACTTTATTTCGTATATAAATCCTTATGTTTTCAAATCAAATTACTTTTCTTCAAAATAATCAACAAATCCATATCAAACGATTGATTTTGGTCTTGGATCGAAATTTGTGAGTAAAGAACCAGAGTAAATTTGACCCAATTCTAAATTTATTTTGTAAATCTCTCTTTCTATTTCCGAAGAAAATGATTTTCTCTTCAAAACAACCAACAGCAACGGACTAGCTTCAATTTTTAATCGAAATTGGGACCAGTGTAAAGTAGCATCACCATTTGTTTTGTAAACACTCTTTATATTTTCCGAAATAAACGATTCTTTCTTCAAACTAATCAACAACAAACGCATACCAAACATTGATTTTGCTTTCCAATCGAAATTTATAGGAGGAGAGACCAGTTTAAACTAGGCCACACCCCAGATATATATCTAGTAAATATATCCTTAATTTTTTTCGAAACAAACGATTCTTCTTCAAAACAATCAATAACAAACGATTATTTTCTATTTCGACTCTAAATTTGAAAGTGGGGGCCAGCGTGAAGTAGTCCCAAATTTATTTTGTGAAAAATGTACATACGCTTTTCGAAACAAACGATTCCTTCTTCAAAGCAATCAATAACAAACGAAAAACAAACGATTGGCTTCGGTTTCGAGTCGAAATTTCAAAATGGAAGGCCATCGTGAAGTTGCCCCTCCGCCATCTTTATTTTGTAAATATGTCCATACGATTTTCGAAACAAACATTTTCTTCTTCAAAACAATCAATAACAAACGAAAAACAAACGATTTTATTCGGTTTCGAGTCGAAACTTGAAAGTGGGGAAGGGAGACATCTTCACGCAGGCCCCCAACTCTACTTTGTGAATATATTCGTACATTTTCCGAAACAAACGGTTTTTCCTTCAATACAATCAATAGCAAACGAAAAACAAACGATTGGCTTCGGTTTCGAGTCAAAATTTACAAGTGGGTAGGGATGGGCACGAGTCGAGCTGAAACTCGACTCGAATTCGAGTCGAGTTTCGAGCCGAGTCAAAGGTAGTTTTCTCGAGTCGAGTTCCAAGCCGAGTTACTGTTTTTTAGATCGAGTTTCGAGTCGAGTCGAGTTTGATACATGGCTCGCTCGTTTAGCTCGTTTTAGCTCGTTTTGAAATCATGGCCTGATTAAACTGGAAAGCGAAAGCCATGAGAAATGTAAGCCATAATATGGAATACTTTTAGTGTTGCTCACGAGAGGGGACACTGCTTGCATCTCATCTCGTCTCGATAACGAGACCACAATAGATTTTTATAAAGAGACAGCCTCAAATGTCGTGAGCACCAATATAAGTATGTACTGTAGCTCTTAGCATCAAGGCTGAGACCTGCACAGTCGAATTTCTGAAACTAAGCAGAAGCCCAACCCAAGTAGTGATGTCAACCGGCTCGGTTCGGTTCAACTGAGCGAACAGCTAGAGTCGGCTCTGTTGGGATGAGCCATCGGCTCGGTTCAATGGAGCCGATGGCCTGAGCCGGCTCGGTCGGGATGAGCCACTGACTCGGTTCGATTCGGCTCAGGTGAGCCATCGGCTTTTGCCGGCTCGGTTGTGTGAGGTGTTGACTCGGCTCACTTTTCGGTTCGGCTCGATAGTAGATGAGCTGTGAGGCGAGCCACTCGAGCCGTTGACAACCCTAAACCCGGGCCGAGCACCGCTGTGATTCAGATAACTGCTACCTACAGAACAGAAAAATAACAGGGTTGCCGGGGAATCCAAAGATGGATATAGGCCTATACATGATATGTCTCATGTAACCCCTCTTTAATCAAATTGATGTCGGTATCAATTTATCTCCTGGTATATACCTTTATACCAGAGCCGTGTTGAAGCAGATCTCACGTTATGAATACTCGTAATTAATTAATTAATACGTAAAATTTACCATATTTTCCAATATTTTTTCATATATATATATCGAAGAATGATTAATAAAAGGGATAATTCAAAATTGATCACTTTTCTAAATATCTTATCATAGGCTATCTGGAGAAATTACTAATTTTTCAGTATTAACATATTGCTTTATTAGTCTGTTTTTCTGTTAGTATCAACCATTATAAAGTATTCTAGTGACAAAAGAAATCATACTCAACTTTAAATTACCTTCATAATGCTCTTTCGTAATATTCCTATATTGTCTTTAGCTGTGTAATTTTCCTGTGTAATTTTCCTATTTTTTTAAATTCCTCATATTTAGAATTTCTTGCGAGAAAAATAATTGTCATCTAGTTTCTAATTATTATTATTATTATTATTATTATTATTATTATTATTATTATTATTATTATTATTATTATTATTATTATTATTATTATTATTATTATTATTATTATTATTTACTGGTTCTTAAGCTGACCGAGAACACCAATATTTTCATTATTAATAGTAAAAGGGTACCAATATTTGCAAAAAGCCTATTCCGGATAACAATGTTGTTATTTATATAATATTGGCAGCTCGTGGAAACATAATGGTATGCCACATTTTCTAACTTTCGAGTAAGTATGAAAAGAAACTTCATCATTCCTATGCAATTCAATACAATGTCGAATACCAAAGAAGTTTCCCTTGTGGTTTAATACCAATCCAGTCCACCTAATAACTTAATTTGACCAGAAGTGACATTTATCATGATGTTCGCTCAATCCTCTCATATCATGGGAAATAAAGTGCCGACTTCGCTTCTTAATATTTTGTATGGTCGGAAATTCTCTTTTATCTTATTCATTGGAGGCGAACGTTCTTACAGATTTAGACTGGACTGCAACTGAACATGTGTGGTTTATTGTTCAACAGCCCTGCAACTCTGCAAGTAAACAAGTTACCACCAAACGGAATCTGTAATCAGAGGTCCCTACAAGAGATTACGTTGTGAGCTTCGACTGAGTGTACTTCTGTGCTAGGTCTACAGCCGATTTTGAGTGCTATTTAGTTTCGTTGTTCTCGCATTATAGTATATTTGACTTGTGTAGTGTTCTCTTCCTTTTATTTACTAAGTGTGTGGTGCATTAGTGCAAGGTTTTCTTTAATTTTTTTTCTCTTTCGTCGCTGCCAAATATGGCAGCCTCCTCAGATGGACACGTGCTCCAATCAACTAATATGGATACTTCATCGTCTACTAATTCTACTTCTCATGTATCAACTGTGCCCTATGCACATACTACCAACAACAGCTATAAAAATCACCATCTAGGACCTTATGTCGTCCACGTGTCCTCCACGTCTGCCTTGAGCAAACAACATCCTTAGGTCGACTCTTATATAATAACAATCTCACAGAGGTTACCGATATTCGCACTCTTGGCCCTCAGGGTTTAAAGGTCTTTTTTTCGAACTGGCAAAGCAGCCAACGATTTCCTACATCCTTTATTAGCGGCACATAATTGGCGTGCTTACATTCCGAATTACGCCGTTTCATGTCAGGGTATCTTACGAGGAGTCGATCCGTCCTTAACGGACGATGAACTCATCACTGCGTTACGCAGTAGCGCTCCAATCTTACATGTTCGCCGTATGTTTCGTAAACGTTCTTCGTCTGATGCTTCTACAGTTCCCCTACCTCTGACTCTTCTTTACCTCCAACCTCCCAATCTCCACCTTCTGTTACGGATTCTTCCATCCCCACCGGAACAATCGTAGTCACTTTTGATGCCAACACTCTCCCCTCCCATTGCAATCTTTTCTATTTTTACCTTCCCGTTGAAACATATATTCCGAGACTAAAGCAATGTACTAACTGACTTTTTTTACGGCCATTTTAAGCAGGCCTGCCGTGGTAAACAATCTTGTGTTAGGTGCGGCGTACCCGGCCACCCCTCTTCCTCCTGCTGTGTACCTCTCAAATGCAAGCACTGTGCTGGTGACCACGTGGCTACCTTCCCTCAGTGTCCTGAACGCCTTATACAAATTCAAATTAATACTCTTATGGCTACAGAATATCTATCCTATACCGATGCCAAACGACGTTATTTAACCACGACCCCTGCACAACGCTCCTTAAAGGGGGATCCACTTCCCCATTCTACTTCGTCCTCTCTTGCCAATTCTAGCTTTACTCCGTCCTCTATCCCTACCTCCGCTTCCTTTTCATATTCAGCTGTTACTTCTCGACCTTCCACTTCTCATTCTCCTTCCTCTCCTTCCGGTGTTAGAAAAAAGCGCTCTCTTAGTCCTCACTCTTCGCCTTCTTTTTCTGCCTGTCCCCCACCTCTTCCAACTGACCGATCCCCTTTAGCATTTTCTCCCCTTCCCAGCACTGTCACAGCTTTTCAGAAACCGTCAAATGCGGCAGATCCTATACCTTCTTTTTCCTCCGCTGTTTCTTCCATCCTTTCTATTTTAGAAAAATCGCAACATAAATTTTCTCCTCCCGACTATAAATCTTGCATCACCATACTCAAGCTATTACAATCACATTCACTATAAAATCATCTGGTTCCTGCTTTTCTACTCTCTTACAATGGAACATGAGGAGTTCTCGCAGTAAAATGTATGCCTTACATCACCTCATATCTCTATTCCATCCGTCTTTTCTCTTACTCCAAGAAACCTGGCTTACAGATTCCTACCGTTTTAACACCCCTTCCTACCATTGGCTTCATGATGTTCGCCCAGACGGTCGAAGGGGACTCTCTCGGCATTCATAATTCTTCACCTTACGTTCTACACCCTCCTCCCATCCAATACCCAGAAGTTCAATGTCAAATGGTCACCGTTCACTCTCTCACCCTGGTTAACCTCTACATTCTTCCTCAAGTTCACCTTCCTGATCATCTCTGGCTCTATCTTTTTAATTTCCTTACCCCTCCCTGGATTGTTGGTGGTGACGTAAATTGTAATCACCTTCCTTTTTCCAACCCCGCTGGCTCTGCCCTGTATCGCCTACTTCCCACCTTACCCTTTACTCTTCTGAATACTGGCACTCCTACGCGTCTTCCCCGTCCCCGTGAACTTCCTACCGCAACTGATCTCACCTTTTGTTGTCCAGCTTACTCTAACCACTTTACATGGACTGTTTCTTCTGATCCCTACGGCAGTGATCACTTCCCCATCATTTTACATAACTCTACATCTCCTCCCTTTCCATTCTCCTCCTCTATAGGTCGCCCATATCCTACTAACCTCGATTGGTCCCTTTATTCTTCCTGCTTTGACCATTTCTCTCCCCCTCCCTCGTCTAGTGATCCTCTCCATCTTCACACTGCTTTTTGTTCTCGCCTTTCCCAAGCAGTATCACACTCCCACTCTGATCCCTCTCCCTCCATTCGTTCCTCTATTGTCCATTCTCCTTATCCTAAATGGTGGACTAGAGAATGTCAGCAATGGATTTTCCGACGGCGTCAAGCCCTTAAAACATACCTCGCCACTCGCCCCTATTCCAATTTCCTGGTATATCAACAAACCCAAGCCACTATGACCCGTATTCTTCAACAAACCCGTCGTAATGCCTGGCGCCAATTTTGTTCCAACCTACGTTATGGTTCCTCTTTATCCTCCATTTGGAAATTTTACCGGTCCCTTCGTAACGACATGTCGTCCTCCCTCTGGTGAATCTATTTCCTCTCCCTGGCTCCATCAATTCCATTCCCAGTTAGCACCATCCACATGTCTCTTCCCTCCTCTCTGGCTTTCTCCTCTATATTCTCCAGAACCATCAACCCCTATCCATCTTCCTTTCACTGTCTGAACTTTCTCCCATCTTATCCCGTCTACC
The DNA here is from genome assembly GCF_964235325.1 of Thermobia domestica. NCBI lineage: Eukaryota > Metazoa > Arthropoda > Insecta > Zygentoma > Lepismatidae > Thermobia > Thermobia domestica. The sequence continues at coordinate 209,158,375 of NC_137465.1, forward strand.
CAACTCCTCATCTGGCAAAGACGGTATACATTACCGCCACCTACAACATCTTCCTCCACTGTACCAGAACTTCCTACTCACCTTATATAACACTGTATGGTTTTCTGAACGAATTCCCCCTCCGTGGAAAGATTATGTTATTATTCCCATCCTCAAACCCACAAAACAACCAGGTATCGCTGAACATTATCGTCCTATTTCCCTCTCCTCATGTCTTTTAAAGGTCTTCGAACATCTCCTGAAACAAGGCCTCCAATGGTTCTGTGAACACCACCTTTTATTTTACAAACAACAATACGGTTGTCGACTAGGTTCCAGTGTTTCTGACTGTCTGTCTGTTCTTATCTCTGATATTTGACTTGCTTTTTCCCATATCCAGTTTGTTTTTGCCGTATTTATTGACCTTTCTCAGGCTTATGGCTCTGTTCCCCTTTATGATCTCATAGATATACTTTGGCAACAAGGCATCCCTTCGAAATATCTCCGCATCATTTACAACCTTCTGGTCCAACGTATCTTGTATCTTCGCCTCGGTTTCCAACTCTCTGAAGGTCGCAACACTTCCCAAGGTCTTCCTCAAGGTTCTGTATTATCTCCTCTTTTGTTCAATCTCTTTCTGGCCCCGATTCTTCGCCAAACCAATAACACTGTCCGGGTTCTTTCCTATTGTGATGATTTAGCCTTCTATATTACTTCTCCCTCCCCTCAACTAGCTATACCCCAACTTATTTCAGCTCTCACCACTTTCTCCACCTGGTGTCCTACACATGGCTTAAGAATAAACTGGAACAAAATTTCCTTTCTAGTCTTTACTCGCAAACGCTCTCCCGCCCTACCCTCCCTTACTTTCACCGGTATCACTCTTCCTCGCCGTCCTTCAGTTAAATACCTCGGAATCGTCTTAGACTCTTCTTTACGTTGGACCCCCCATGATCATCTTCTACATCAAAAAACATCATCCTTCTTACGTTTAATTCGTTCTATTTCTACTTCTACTTGGTCTACAGATTTTCGTGTTCTTCTCCTGTTATATAAACAGGTTTACTTACCTATTTTAACGTATGGTGGTTTCTTTCTATCTCCATCTCCTTCTCGAGTCTTTCAAAAATTCCAATCCCTTCAATATACTACTCTCTGCCGTACACTTAGTCTCCCTTCCACCACTGCTGCCACTGCGCTTTATTCTAAGACCCGAGTTCCACCTTTAACAATCCACTTGAAACACATCTCAGACAAATTCTGTCTTCAACGTTTCCAATTTACACGATCCTCTCTCCTCCCTAAACTCACTCTGCTTCGACACCTTCATACAGGCCGCAAACGTTCTCCATATCTCGCATCTCTCCTTTCATATACTCCAGTTACCTAGATCTTACACCACATCTATTACACATCCAGCGCACGTATACTCCCCCTTGCTACTTGCATGACTATCCAGTTTTTTTCCCAATCTTTTTCTATCATTTTCCCCAATACCCTTCCACCCACCTTTTCCCTCCCGCAACTTACCAACACTGCTTTTCCTCATCCATCCCTCCTCTCCCTCAGGACACTGTTCATTTGTACTGCGATGGTTCTGGCCAGGGCGTGCATTTGGGATCAGCCTTCTACGATTCCTCTCTTCAACAATGTTTCAGCTTTCAACTGCCCCATTATGTCTCTACCTTTCTCACTGAAGCTTATGCCTTGTTTGCGACTCTTCTTCATTCTCTTCAGCATCAGTATACATCTATCTGTATCGCCACTGATTCTAAATCTCTCCTCCAATCCTTACAATCTTCCCCCTGGACTTCAAAATCCTCCTGGATTCTTTATGAAATCCGTTTTCTTTTATACCGTCGGACTTCCCTCAACTATACTACTTGCTTAATTTGGTCCAAAGGTCATGTCAACATCCTCGGGAATTCTCTTGCCGATGCCGCAGCCCGTTTCGGAGCCCTGCACGGCACTCCCATAGATCTTTCAGTCTCGCCTATTGACCTTTTTCCACGACTTATTACACTTCATTATCAACGCTGGACTGCTTATAATGCCTCCTGTTCAAAGGCACGTTGGTACTGGTACCATCCTTGCTCTCTCCGCTCTCCATCTTGGTTTATTCAACATCCTTTCTCTCCCTCCTACCTCCATTTTCTGCTCCGTAACAGACTTCACATTCTGTATACTCCCCAACGCTTATATCTTCTCCGAAAACGTACTACTCCACTTTGTAATTGTGGTCTCTATCGATCATCTCATTTTCTCTTGCCCTCTCTATCAACAATATCGCCCGCCATTTCTCTCTATTCTTCATAAATTTCACGGTTCTGGCCCTTTTACTGTAGAGTCGTTCATTTTCACCTTATCCCCACCTGTTCTTACTGCCTATTATCTTTATTTTTACAAAGATCTACGTTATTTAGCATCTTATAAGCATCTCTAAAGATTCATCTCAATTCCTCATCTTTTTCTTCCCATACGTTTTACGTCCCATACCGTATATAATTGCCGGGAGAGCGACCTTCGCTAAGGCAAGTTGCAACCGCAGAAGAAGAAGAAGCAGGTCCCTACAGAGGTTCAGACTTCTTTACTGAATAGTTTTAAGCTCTTTCCCTTTTTATAGTAGACAATAAAAAAAGGAAAAGAACGATATTACTTTTCTGCGCTGGTTTGTCATTTATTTGAGCAAAGCTATGGTAGTCAAAATTTGCAGACACTCCTCAAATAACAGGAAGAATACCACAGCTATTTACAAAGACAATCAGAAAAACAAGTTCATTTCTCTGCTTTCACGAAATATTTACATGTGTGACACTTTGCGTGCTGAAATTATTATTATTATTAATAATAATAATAATAATAATAATAATAATAATAATAATAAATATCTACAATGTATTATCATTATTCATAGTTTATCTTATTTCTGACAACAGTGTTACATACATAATTTTGTCTTCTTCAATCACAAGCCAGAAGCCACTGTTGTGCTTATCCGATTCGAATCTCTCCTCCATATCGTTCTGCCTATTTACTCAGTAAAGTACTACTAGACTAATATTCATTCATAACAATTCTTTGATTCAATACTTGATCCAATTTGTTTTGCATATACCAACATTCATGACCAGTTCCATCTAAAGAAACTAGTGTAAAAACAAATTTGTTCCCCAGCGTTATAGTAGTGTATGATTGAATTCCGGATATATGAAGGACCATACATATGCAAATTACACATGGACCGTTAAAGTTAGTGCAATATGCATTGAGCCGCGGAGAACTTTGCAATTGAATCAATTTTACACGAATCCCGAGAGAACACTTCGCGAATGTAATATAGATTGTAAGTCTTAAGTTACTCACATACAAACCATGACAATAGCCTAGAAGACAAAGTTTGTGGCTGTCTCGTATCGAAAAAGTATCGTATATGTGGTGGTCTCTTAGGAAGTGTATATGTACCTGGAAACGTATGACTTCATGCCCACCATCACCCATCCTTTGCAGAATTAAGTGAACGAGAGATTTATTTATTTATTTATTACTAAGCTACCAGATACAATCTCAGAGGCCATTTTACACTGCAGCACTCAACAAATCAACAATAATAACAACATTGGGAAAGGAAGTGGGAGGATGGGGGCCAGGGTCTGTATTTTAAGGTACTATCCCAACATTGACCTGGTGTAACTGAGGAAAACCCTAAAAAACCTCAGTCAGGATACTGAACTCTGGATTCGAGCATGGGACCTCCCGATTGCGAAGCAAAAACGCTGTAATAATAATAAATCTTTGAGTTTTACGTTCCACGTTTATGCTGGCTAGGCTAAAGGAGACGAGGATGATGAGAAATGAATGAAATAGTGAAATGAAGAAAGTGGGAGAGCCCCGAGGAAACCCATGCAGACGGTGCTCATCTACCACAAGGTTCACTTGGAGGGAGCAGAGATGGAACCCGGGACCCCATGCACGAGAGGTGAACGCTCTACCACTGAGCCACAGCGACCCTTATAATAATAATAATAATAATAATAATAATAATAATAATAATAATAATAATAAAGTTGTAGTAGTAGTAGCCATTGATAATAATTGTATTGTGTATGTAAGATACTTGAAGAGAGTACTTGAACTACACACACGATTCGACTGTATTTGGCTCGACTCGACTCGAAATTCGAACCAAATTCGAGTCGAGTTGAAGGAAATTTTTCGAGCCGAGTTCTCGAGTCGAGTTCAAAGGTGTCTGTGTCGAGTCGAGTCGAGTTTCAAAGAAAACTCGCTCGTGCCCATCCCTACAAGTGGGAGACCAGTGTGAAGTTGGCCCCAACTTTACTTTCTGAATATCTCCGTACGTTTTTCGAAACAACCGATTTTTCTTCAAAACAATCAATAACAAGCGATTGGTTTCGGCTTCGAGTCTAAATTTGCAAGTGGGGGGCCAACTTCAAACATGTGGTTGGTTCGTGTTTTGCGCTATGCCTTCCAACGCTTTTTTTTTTTTTTTTTTAACGTTGTTGGTGAGATTGAAATTGCATCCAATTTGCGGAATGTATAATCTAATTCAGTGATGGATGAAGAATACAGACCTCGCACCTAAAATATTCCACTGAAAAAAATCGTTAATGAGTAAGGGGCCTGTTGTAGGAGCAGATCTGGGTAAGATCAGGTAATATCAGATGATTGCTTCAACTACATTTTGGAACGGATTGGCAGGATATTTCTTTGAAATTCTAATGTGATGGTACCCTTAGAGAGAAAGAAGAAACGAAAATGATAATGTCGGAAGAAGAAGGTAGTATTTGGGATATACAGCTTAAGTACAACGAGATGATGGTCACACATATAATCATCTTTAGAAACTATTATTTATCATGAAAACATACTTTGATCACGCGATCTTTTTCATTTATTTCTTTATTTATTTTAAAAGTTTAGTTTCGTGAAGTTTTAAGAAGAGTTGTGGCTTGCTTTTAATAATTTTATCTTCTGCTTTGAAGAATGTTTCAAACCTCTCATTATTTATTCATAAGTTGTTCTATTTCAGACATTACAACAATAATATCTTTTATAGCTATCACTTTTACCCTGTTTCCATTACAATAAACAAATAATTACATTACGTCATTATATCACTTATGTCTCAGAAACGCCTTATCTCCATGATTAAATGCCTTCGTACAGTTCCAAAGGTATCTTATCAATTAAACAGTTCCAAACCGACTCTTCTCCAAATTCCTTTTTAATATTTCCTTTTATTTCGATTTCCAGAACTTTTATTTCGATTTCTTAAAAAAAAAATTGTTTGGCCGACAAGATGCCGTTTGGAAATGGATGACTCATTTACCAAAAAAAAAAAAAAAAAAACTTGCCTAGCCAGCATTTGAACTCGTTAAAAAGTAAACACTAAAACGCAAATCATATGTGATTGTGAATGATATAAAGATATTTATTCAACAACTGCCGCTCTGTCTCACGAAGCCAACATAGTTGTTTTGTATTTTCCTGCACTCAACTCGAGCGCTGATTGGCTATTGAATGCTCTTGAATTGGACTGTTTAGGACAGGACCGAAACGAAATCTCTGGACCGAAACGAAATCTCTGGAGCGAAACTATTGAACAAGACAAAAATGACGGCAGTGCTGACGTCTTTTTCATCAAATACTCTTGAATGGTCTTGAACAAGAGGCTTTTCAAGCTTTCTTTGATCGTGTAAATCTGGCATTAGTGAGACGTGTGAAATATGTGTCGTTCTCAATGAGATCGTCCACTAAGTTTAGCGATAATACCATAGTAGATTTACATATGCCACTTCACTAACTTGCACACACGCATATCCAGAGCCGTAAGTAGATATTTCGGGACCCGGGACGAAGTAGAATTCGGTGCTCCCTACATTCGAATTACCAAACTTTTCCTTTTTTATGGAATGTATGTCAAGGTCAATGGAATTTTTTAAAAAACACTGGTAGGGATCAGTCTGAAAAAGATAAAATTCAGACCCCGTAAATCCCTACTCTACAACTGCTCGAAGTTCGAAAATATTATTATTCCCCTTATTTATCTTCATTTTTAATATTCCGCGAAACAGCAGCTTGCATGTGTCTCTACACTCTTCTCATTTTCATACTTTCATTCTGACGGTCATGATTAATTCGATTGGGTGGAAAGGCGTGATTAGCTAAGCAAACTCATTACCATCTAAAGGCCGAACATGTATTTCAGACTTTGACTGTTTCTAGTTTTGAAAATGCTCCTGCGTGCATTATGTCATTAGTCGGCACCTTGTATATCACATCGTCATTAACAAATCATATTTGATATTTTTTTTTTTAAGTAAGAGTGAAAACTTATTGTGACTCTTATTGAAATATTTGGGATGCGAGCGGACCGACAACAAAATTTTTGCTAAATCCATTTGTTTGCAAACCCACAACAACATTGATTTAATAGGGCGCCAATACTTTTTCGGGGCGACGCGTCATTTATTCATTTCCAACACTTTCCCTTTCTTCTTGCTCCTTCTGCGCTCTCTTGCTATCAGTGCACGGGGTGAACCGGTCCGCTCGCCCCTTCTTTCTCTCCTTCCTTGCTCGGCTATGCTCATATCACACAAAACTCACAAAATACACAGTATTAGTGTTCTAGAGAAAGAAGCAAAAAGTGATATAGGCAAGGGCGCCCATCCTGGGCGGGCCACCCTCCCCCCAAAGTTCATGTGGGCCCCATGTATTTTTATGAATATGTGTTTTTATATGATTCTTTTCGTGTTACATGTATTGTTATATGTATTTTTTATGAATGACCCCTCCAAAGTTACAGAGAAATCGGCGCCCTTGGATATAGGGCTATATTAAATAATAATAATAATAATAATAATAATAATAATAATAATAATAATAATAATAATAATAATAATAATAATAATAATAATAATAATAATACAACTTCACCCATAACAGCATATATCAATATATTAGTACAAAACAGTAGTGCAGAAGCGCACAATCAATTGTACTATTATGCTGTTACAGAAATAGTTACTTCAGATTGAAAGTATGAAGAGTGGAAATTTTACCTCATCTAGAACCTCATTCCGTATGGGTCTTGGCAAACTTTGCGGGTCGCAACGAAATTAAATAAAATCAGCCAGTAATTAAAACTACTGTGGCGAATATTGCAAACAAAAGTGCGAATATTGCTTTGCGATAACGCAAACCAGTACTGGATAAGGCCCCTGATGTATTAATATTATTCATAACTAGCAGCGTTCACCCCGCTTCGCTGCGGTCACCCCGGAACGCAATAAACTTTGTTACTTAGATAATTTTTACTTTTTCGCTTTCAAGTGATATGATAAAAACCATAGAAGATTGCAGTAAATCTTAACATTATATCGCCTGTCATTTATGTTAACCCGCCCCGCTTCGCTGCGGTCATCCCGGTGCTGGCATATTGTAAAAGTGTCTGTAAAAATAAGCAAATCAATTAAAAAATTTTAAACAGAAGATTCAAGCTATTTTCCGCTCTATATCGCCTGTCATTTATGTTAACCCGCCGAGTGACACGGTCATGCGGGTTGCATATAAATACGTTTATTTTTACCTATGATGAACTAATAACAAAGGATTTGTACGTTATGGACACTTGAATGGTCAATTATCTCAAGACACTGGTAATTAAAAATTAAAGTGATATGATAAAAACCATCTAGGGTCCAAATCCTAATAACCCCCCAAAAATGAAAGAAATTGGTTCAGCCGTATTAGCGTGATGAGCGGACAAATTTTTGTACGTTCTCTTTTATATATATAGATAACATTATTGTTCTCTCTCTCTTTTTTTTTTTTTTTTTTTTTTTTTTTTTTTTTTTTTTTTTTTTAACAGAACACAATTAAAAACTTAAAGGTTCAAAAGACGGAGCGAAATATATTTGTGATTATAACAACTTGTGGTGCAAGGTGCAACATAAAAACTTACTGTCTTCTGCTAAACGTGCAATTTGTGAACAAATGACAATCTGAGTGCGAATGTTTTATATATAATATCGTGTGCAGTGTTTTTGGTCAAGAAATTGTTCTGAAATCTTAAAAAGAAATATATGTATATTTTAATGTTATTAAGGTGATTTAAAACGAAACATATACATTATGTGTAATATATTTGGTTTCTTTATGTGTGATAATTCCTAGCACAAAAATGTTACCTAGGAACAGAATATATACACTTCTGAACATAGTTGCACTTCGCAACGAATGTTTCAGATATAATCAGAATATTTCAAAAAAGTTTTGGATTTATGAAATTTGCAGAGGAAAGAAAGATGATACGAACTTATCTTCATTATTTAAACCAGTACCAGTGAAACCAAATCCAGATGACATAAATGTTGGTGCAGAACTGACGGGTAACCTAAACAAATCGGATTTGCTAAAAGTTTTGAATAAATTTTATCAAAAACCTGAAATCAGATCATTAGCGATGGATAATGGACTAGATAGTAAGTACTTCCCCTTTACCAGTATTATACTTTCTTAAATTATATTTGAAAGTATGTTGAATACCAATAATGGGAGTAGACAGTGAATGTAAGGCAGCTTTTTGAACTTTACAGGTAAAATGTTAATTCTCAGAAGACGAATAATATTTAAATATTTTGTGTGTAGGCGACCAACCTCTAACTCAAATAGGTCTTTGTACCACAGGGTAGGTCCAGTATTTTCAGGCTTAATGACGTTATAATTTTATCATTTATCAGGAAATTCGCTATCATAGAAAGTGTTTCTTAAGGAATCCTCGGTGTACATTCACTTTAAGAGGGCTTCACTGTTTTGCCTGTAAATACTGCGTCCGGGAATATGCCATAAAACTAGTGTAAAAACTACAAACCAGCCTGTGTTAGGTGGTCACTATAAAGCACAAATGCTCTCTAACCGAGTCAGAGCAGGAGCGCAGCAGGGGGCCCGAGCGGTAACGAGGGGGTGCGCCCGTAGAAAGCAGGCGCACCAGCGACAGTGGGTATGTTACTAAAGTCACTACTTTACGTTAGGTTGATTCCTTTCGTAACACATTCACTGCGATTACTTGCCTTTACAGTTTGTACAGTTCCGACACTGCCTTCAGGAAACTATGGACGACTGACTCGTTTGTCATAGAAGGCTTGAATAAGTACTCGAATAACCTGCCATGTGCTCACATTTTTCTTTTTCACTCCATCAACACGATGGTCACATTTGAATATGTAACTGTTCCTCCATTTCTTTCTTCTTAATTTATTTCTACATTTACCACACTTTCTGCTCAATTTCAGTAATCTGTAACCCTCCACAAAACATTATAATAACTCCTGTTCCTCACCGACGTACAATATAAAAAAACTCGAAATGTCACGTAGAACTGCCACCTAATAGAGGTCTAATTGGCTTATTACACCCTAGTGTCTGACGTCAGCATGCCTCTACTTAAAATAGTACCAAGACGCATCTTTTAACATGTCAAAATAATACATTTAACTTTATTAGTTTATGCGAATTTTACAAAGAAATAACAGATTGAAAATTTCTTTCTTATAAATCCTACGCATTTTTTCATATTTCTGGACCTACTCTCCGGCATTTAACCCCTGAAATATTAACGTAGAAACAGTTCTGCAAAGTTAGCTCTATCACCATCATATTTTACTTTATAATCAACGCATACAACCTACGTATTGAGTATTATTTTTATCAGTAATATGTAATTAATGATGATTCTCTATAACGCAAATATCTTTATTAGGTATTTAACTTGTTAAAGTACTTGTCCTAACCTGAGGAAATGGTGAATATATGTGGAGTGATAGTGACTACTATCATATAATAACGAATCAACCCTTCGGGGCTCCACTGCAGCGAACTAGTTGAATTCGTGCTTTACAGTGTCTACCTAGCACAGTTTGGTTTGTTTTTTTTACAATAATAGAATGATTTTTTTTTTTTTAATGAACAACTGTTTTCTTGGTATATCAGTTAGCGGCATATTATCAATCTGTACGTAATCATTTGCAGATGCGCCAAGAAAATAACATGTTAGGGTATTATTTAATGTGAAAAAAAAGAAGAAGAAAATTATAAAGTTCCCATATTCTCCATCTGTACGCAATAAGGTATGTATTAAAATTTCGCATCACAAAATGAAATTCTTACGTATAATAAGTAACTAATATTTCAGAACAAAAATAAGTGACTTGAGAACTCAATTTTGTGCAGGTTAAGTATGAGACAATCACTTGAAATAATTGTTGGAAAATTATAATTCTTGAAGTCACTAATTTTCTATTTATTTTAGGAGGGGGGGGGGGTTGCATGCTTACATTACAGAAATATTGGCTTCTCTTAGTAGAAAATGCACTTTTCCTGTCTTAAAAAATGTTTCTTAAGGGAGAAGTGCCATTGATGGATGCAGATTAAGTTTAGGAGGGTGTACATACAACGGGGACGGACATATGGTGTAATAACACAAACCAACATACAGTAGATGCCACTAAAATAGGTTTACAGAATTTTTGTGATTAACTTCAGCAATAAATTGCGATTTCGCTTACAAAACCTAAAGAATTAATTAATTAATTAACTAATGAGCTAATATTAAAATACCAGTGTATGCCAGTTAACAAGATTAAGGATTAAGAATACATTTAAAGATTGTTAGTTTATCACCAGGACTCTTCTCTCCGCCGGCTGAACATAATTTCGCAGAGTAATACTGGTAACATGCCATAGTAATAATTCTCGTTACGGGGTACATCATCCACATTCATCTTTTAACAATACAGGTGCAAACAACATATTCGTAAGTGATTTTTTTTAACATAACTGGAGTGGGGGTTCATTATTCAATCATTTAACTACACGGACCAGTAGTCAACAGTAAACCACCGGGCAACCATCATAGTAAAATGCTACAATCCAGGTATCCTATAACATCTCATATAGTCTGAACAGCAGAAACTACACCAGGAGTAACCTACGACGTCAGTCAGTTTATTTATAAGCACAATTATAGAATACTGGCATAAGGTGGGATAGATATAGAAAGGATCAATATAGCGAATGGCAAAAAAATACACAGTGCTTACATAAAGACTGACAACTAGGGTTGAGCAATTACATGTTAAAAAAAAAAAAAAAAAAAAAAAAAACTCGTAAAATGTGTAACGTACTGGGAAGGTATATTCAACACGATGAATGGTATGATTTAAATAATAATAATAATAATAAGCTTTGAACATGTGATATATTGTTCTGAAATTTTGTAAAAACCACAAACATCTATTTGAAATCATGAACAGTGAATTTTCATTATCAGATAAATGTTAAAACTATATTTAAATTCCCATTTCTTTCAGCCCAACTTACAGTTCATTTACGCGTCCAGAGATAAAAGAATTTCTATTTTGTGTTGACTCTCTCCTTTTATGTATTTCGTAATGAATATACAACATTATTCATTAAGAATCGGTTCCTTTGTCCATATTCCTAAAAATCACATTATACGATCGACGTCAGTTTATACGATTTGCATTTCACCAGGCTGCTTTCGATTTCTTGAACTTGGAGTTCAGTGACCGACATCTTGAAACAAAACTAGATTGAGAAGACACGTCGAGAGACAGAGTAGGGAGAGTTAACGAAAGGCGACGGTGTAAAGAGGAGTTGAGTTGATTTTAAGTTTAACGCCCCGTTCAGCAGCGAGGCTATATAAGACATGGACCTACTGATTAACGTGGAATCCGAACCACATGAGCTCCGCCGGGAATTGAACCCGGGTCTCCCACGCCAGAGGCGCGTACGCTAACCGCTTAGGGTGTAAAGAGGAACTCTCCGCGACACTTAATTTTGGAACCTATGGTTTACCCATGTTTATAAGGGTAACATATATAGTTGCGTAATCTTTTATCAGCGGCAAGAATGACTTTGTTATTAGCAAGGTCCGTACTTCATGTTATTCTACTTTATAAATATATTCTAATTTCTCCACTTCTGTTCAACCCGTCTGGTAGTCCATAACCCAGACTCCATGTTCCTGAAGGCACACGACACTACATCGGGAGAATCATCGATAGAAGTATCACCGAATAATCCAGGCAAGTGCTGTGTATAATTTCATTTATCCTACGGTCTTCCTTTATCTTTCACTCTCTTACATTACAGTCTGTTTCCAATTGAAAAGTATTCAATTTCGTTTGTTAAGCAACCCGGATCACAAAGCTTCAAATATTGTGCTCCAAATATTTTTAGTTGACAAAATCCTCGGATGAGCTTGTCAGTTCTAAGTCTCCAAATTCTTAATTTTAATTTTGTTAGTACGTTTGTTAAAACGCGTAAAATGTGTAAAATGAGTTTTAGAAAAAACTAGGAATAAGTCTACAAATTAAAATAAAACGTTTTTCGCGCCGGTTTCCGTTTGGTATAGCATATATGAAGAAAATGGATTTAAAAGATTCTTCCCAAATTTGCATGGGCTCTCCTTGTGGTTTGCAATTTTATAAACTGCGTTATTGACTTTGTAAACCACCCTTTTCTGCTTAAAGAACAAATAAATATTTCGATTTGCGTGCACGATAATTTCAAAATCATTTCATAATAACGCACAAAAAGTGACATAAGGTGGGACACTGGACCGAGACTCGAGGCCGGGAGAGCCGCGGTGGCTCAGTGGTAGAGCGTTCACCTCTGGTGTTTGGGGTCCCGGGTTCGATCCCAGCCCCCGCCAAGTGAACTTTGTGGTGGACAAACACCGTGTGCATGGATTTTCTCAAGGTTCTCTCTTCATTCCACCATTTCATTCATTTCTCATAATCACCGTCTCCTTTAGCCTAACCGTTATACCCGTGGGACGTAAAACTCAAAGATTTCATTTCAAGATTTCGAGGTCGGAACCTCCAGCATACCGTGCCTATGCGTTAACCACTACTGCTACCCAGTCCACTTCCAAGAACTCTTTTTCGCTCTTTATGTGTTGTAGAATTCACATGTACAGAGGATCTGGTGTGCTAAAGAAAATCGGTTGTTTTCTAGTGTTTCAGTGAAAAACCCGTGATTTTAAAGTGCAAAACTATATTTTATTGTTGACCACAGTAAGAGAAATTTACATGATATGATAAGTGAAAGACTAAAGTTTAATGTAACACGTGTTCGAAGTGACCTCCCTGACCCTGATGTACTCCCATGCGCAAAAAAAATTGCGCGTATACTGTAACTCACGATTTTTCTCAATTATTACATTTTCCTTATGTTTATGGGTAAAATTCAGTTATTAGTATGTAGAGATAATAGAAAGCAATCCATCTAAGAAGATATTTCCAAAAAATATGATAAAATAATAAAAATATAAGCAAAAAACAAAATTATGTTCGGTTTTGTGTATACTGGCAATAATGTTTTCGAGGGAATCTTTGGAGCAGCACAGCACGATTGTAGAGGGAATTACAGAATTGGTAACAGAACAGGAGGACAGTTGAATCAAGGAACAGGAAAGTGGAGTAAAATATTGCATGTATTGGCTTAAATCTAGGGTGTAAATTGTCTGCCAAATATAAATTAGCTTCTGTAACCAAGATGTTGTACGGAAATATATAAACAAAGAGAAAAACTGTTGTCTTAAGTTTGGAAGTGACATGCTCTATAGCCATGAGCATGTATTTCTTAAGAAAAAGATAGGCAACAAAAGAAAGTCTGTGTGGTCAAGTGGGTAGAGTGACGGATTAGTAATTCTTGTACTGTTTTGACCCCAGATCGAATCCCATCCGATCCTGTTCAATTTTTTTCTTTACAAAACATTGTAGAAAGTGTATAATTTTTATGTTAATAAGAACCGAAACAATATAATAATGAAATAACTTTTTTGTTTTTCTGATGACGTATTTATTCAGAATTAGCTTACTATTTATTACTAATACCGATTGTTTTTAGTTTATGGTATGGTATGCGTAATCATTCCCTCTCCGTTTTTTTTAACACAGCAGAAGTAACTTCAAACTTCAACTCACTGCGAGTGTGTCTGTAAAAAACAAAACAAGCGCGACCTGCAGCTTTACACACAGCGTGACGAACACAATCACAGCCATAGCTCGTTGTCTGTTCTAGTGTTTCTGTGTGTGTGTGTTCCTTTTTAGAGTATTGACTCTCTCTCTCTCCTTTTGTTTCATATCAACAAGTGCAACAAATGCAAGTCTGTGTAAAAAAAATCAAGAATGCTTTCTTTAAACAAAACTAAATTTTACAGCTCTCTTTGTGAATAACACGAATGCTTCCGACGAATTATACAGTAGCATGAAAAACTGATAATAAAATGATCTAACATGTGTAAGCTTCTTTTTTTAGCGTGACAACACATTAAACAACAAATTAAATTTTTGGGATTACAAATTATCACATTACGTGTCGGTGTAGGCCTATTCGTTTTCACATTCGAGCGACGAAAGAAGAAAGTGTGGTTATAGTTATAAAAACCGAATACCAGATTTCAATGAATTCAAGTTACATGGCTCCTACATATCGAAAAAATGATTTTTCGATGTCTGTCCATCTATTCGTCTCTCGGTTTGTCACGCTTTTACACGCATTCAAATAGAGGCCATACTGTTCAACGTATCTGGACCGAATTCTAGACATAACGTTTTAATAACATACTATCTTACGAATTTTATGTCCTTCGACAGCTAAAAGTAAGGGTAATTTACTGAAGGATTAAAATTTAAAACAATTCAATTTTCTCAAGTAAGAAAGCTGTGACGATTTTATTTACTTTTTATAAATATATATTTTATTAACGAATCTGCACCGCATATGAATAATTTTTCTGAAAAAATATATATGGTGTAATTTACTGTATGGTATGCGTTCTTTTTGCAGAATTTTCTCAACCACATTTCATAAATAAACGTATCATTAATAACCTAACAAACAATTCGTTCGAAGGAGTAGCTTAATCTTAGGGTGAGCTTTACCCCGATAGTTTTCCCATTAACGCCTCAGGCAATTTTGTTCATATTTCGTAAAGAAATGTTCCATTAATAAACTAACATACAGCATAAATCGTTTATTCCGATAACATACAGAAGAAGTGGTTTTCTCAAGGGTTGAATTTTTTTGGACAATTTTCTCAGTAATAACTGAGACGAATTTGTTCTAATTTCAGTAAAATATTTTCTGTAATAATCTTACAATATGGTATAACTCGCTTGTTTCGAAAAGAAAAATCCAAAAGAGATACTTTGACAGTGAATTTTTTCCCGACGATTTGCTTAAAAATTACTCGATATACTGTCAAAATTACAGATAGAAGAGTTTACTTTTGGGGGTAAGCTTTTCCCGATGACCTTCCTAAAAAACACTCAGGAGATGTTTGTTGTTCATATTTTATAAATACATGTGACATAAATAACCTAGCTATATGGTATAATTCCCTCATCCGGAAAAACTAGAAATGGTATATTACTTTTGACAGTAAGTTTTACCCTGCGATTTTCTCAAGAACGACTCAGACGATTGTGTTCGTATTTCATTAATAAATGTTTTACGAAAACACTAACAATATAGCACAGCTCGCTTGTCCTGAAAAGATCCACAAGGGATAATTTATTCTTGGGGGTGACTTTTTTCATGATTTTCTCAGAAATTACTCAGACGCTTTTGCTTATAGTTCACATACAATTATATCCTTAATAATTCTAATATATGGATCAAGTTATTTCTAACGAAAATATGACCAATGGGTACTTTACTTTTGGGCCTGAAGTTTCTTCTAGCAAAGTTTTCCAAAACATTATTTTATTCGCAATTTCCCAAATAAATGTTTCAATAATAGTTACAGCCTAACATAAGTCAGTGTAAAAAATTCGAGCGAGAAAGTACAGTGCGTTTGCTCCGTATCCTTTCTTAAATATGTTTTTTAATGTTACACCTAATCACAATTTTCCGAACAAAATCGAAACTTCTTTTTAAATGTGCCTTGTTGTGGTCAAATGGTTCAAGTGCATTGGTTCTGGATTTGATTTCCAGTGAGAGCTAGTGTATTTTCATCCAAGAGATGTGACACGTCAGTGCAAAGAAAAAAGTGTTTAAATAAGCCTAACCAAGCTAATCAACAAAAGAAACAATACAATGTTACGAAATTATCGTAGAAACGTTGTTAATATTAGGTGGGTGCGACTGAAATGTCCAAACGATTATTGTCAATTCCAAAGGCCTTTGTTTTCGTCCGGCGGGAGCTCATGTGGTTCGGATTCTACGTTAATCAGTAGGTCCACGTCTCATATAGCTTCGCTGCTGAAAGGGACGTTAAACTCAAAATCACATCACACATCTTTGTTTTCCCCTTTGTTTTAAATGTCTCTGAGCAGCTTAGTGGCTAAGCGGTTAGCGTACGCGCCTTTGGCGTGGAGGACCCGGCTTCGATTCCCGGCGAGAGCTCACGTGCTTCGGAGTCCACGTTAATCAGTAGGCCGACGTCTCATATAGCTTCGTTGCTGAGCGAGACGTTAAACTCAAACTCAATGTCTTTGTTCATAAATGTCTTTGTGTATGGTTTTGCATATACGTGGCATGGACATTAAATTTTGATTTCTACGCCATATGTATCTAATTACATACACAGCTATAGAACGAACACAACAAACTTGGAATATCTACATTGTTTGCGTATGGAAAATAATCACGCTCTACTGCACAGGAGAGCCGTGTGTATGGAATTCCATACACATGGCAATCAATGTAATAAGAAATGTATAATAATAAGAATTAATAATAATAATAATAATAATAACCAGAAAACGATACGATCACTTACATAATTTATAAATATAAGTTAACATTTAATAAGCATATAACTACAATGGAATTAAGTTGTTTCTCTCTCTCCCTGAACGCAACAGCCCTTATTGTGCTAAGGCGTAGAAGGGAACTTGTGGCACTCACGATTTGGGGCGGTGTGTGGTCACAACTTCGGATCCCTTTGTTGTTAGTCCTAGCTTTCTAGACGGATGCAGTTATTCGTCCAAGAGATGTGACGTAGAATATACAAGCAAATAAATTTTGTATTACTATTAAAGTAAATAATTATACTCATTCCCTCAATGTGATACTTGTGGTTGCTTAACCGTATACAGACAGCTGATCCATGGGAGAATCGTTGATAATAATAATAATAATAATAAAATAACAGAAGCTCGACAAATATTCTTGCAAATAATAGGAAAAAGTTTGCGTCACACAGTTCACTTTGCTGGATACACCAGTGTGCCGCGTTATACCGATTGTGGCACACTGGAATATAGGGTGTTTTATTTTTTTCCAACTATTCCAACTGCTTCAATTGAAATGGATCTATAATAATAAGAGAGTGAATTTAGTCTTCTTGCTCTTCGATTTAGAAATAAGGTTCACGAGAATTTCATAAAAGAATAATATACTCAGAATTGTATATAGTAGTTTGTTTTATTCGAAATTACATACTTCCTGCAACTGTTTTTTGATTGAAATGATTTGAAATGAAATCTTTAAGTTTTACGTCCCACGATTATGCCGGATAGGCTAAAGGAGACAGTGATGATAAGAAATGAATGAAATGGTGGAATGAAAAAAGTGGGATAAAACGGGAGAACCTCGAGAAAACCCACGCACAGTGTTTGTCCAGCACAAGGTTCACTTGGCGCGAGCATAGATCGAACCAAAGACTCCATGCACCAGAGGTAAACGCTCTACCACTGAAACACCGTGGGCTCTGAAATTACTTAAAGGAGAAAGGGACTACTTTATGAAAACTTGATGACGAACACATTTGTTAAAAAATGCCAGCTTTTCGTGAAATATTGCTTATAGACAGGGGCGGATTAAGGCTTTTGGGGACCTAGAACCGACTGTTTTAAGGGGGCCCTATGTTAAGAATAGTTCCAGTGCATAAATTTTCTTTTCTGCCTTCCACAGCCTCATAGGCTTATGGAACTACCGAGAACTATGCTGTAATATTTGAATGTGCTCCAAGTTTAGAATAATTAGTTTAGTTAAATTCATTATTAACAATTAAATAATTGCATTCATTATTAACAGGTAAATGCTGCTCATAGAAAGACTTAAATCTAGCGATACCGCAAGCGTAACGAGCGGGAAAAAAAAATAGCATCGGTCTGAAGCCTATAATATAATAAGTTGATTACTATATTTTAGTATTAAACAGAGGGATTTTAAAGGGCCCCCTGAGCTTGGGACCCCGAAGCCTGGGCTCCATTGGCTCCGCCCTTAATCCGCTAATGCCTACAGATTATAAATTAAAGGGGATGGGACGGGTCCGTTCTAAAAATTCCGGCCCGTGCAGACCTCTAGCCCCTGTGTATATGCTATCTTTGAAAATACAGTAGAGTTTCGCTTATCCGACATGAAACAGGCAGGCAGAACGCTGGATAATATGGATGTATTAAGGAAAGACCTATTAAAAGTCAAACTATGATATAATTTTACATATTACGCATCTAATTATCATGTTTTGCAAGAAACAAATACAATGCATTGACTCAGTGACGTATCCAGCGTGAGGTCCTGGAAGCTGTCCCTTACCAAACCTCAAGCACTTTAATAAACCTACTTTTTCCCTTTTGAGGTTCTTTTATGTCAGATTACTTTGAGTCAGTGTCCAAACTGTGGACAATGCGTTGTTGTTATAATTCTAACAAGTAACACTTCCCAAGTGTAACACTCCGATTTTGATAAAATTTGGCAGGTAGATACTACACATAAAATAAACAAATAAGTGCTTCTTTATTTTTTGCTGAAAAACGGTTTTAGGGGGCAAAAGCCCTCACCCAAAATTTTGAAAGTTGACGCCCGAAAGGCAAAAACAAGTGGACCAAAGTGAACGAAATTGTAAACAGATATTGCGGACATAAAATTAGGAAATACGTGTTTTGTATTTTCCTGGAAAAAACGGTTAGGTGGGGCACAGACCCCTCCAAACCTTTGATCATAAAATATCAAAAGTGCTAATAACAGTATGCCAGAAGTGCCTAAATTTACACAAAGAATTGGAACAAAACTTTGTGTTAGTACAATAAGCAAAAATTAAACAAATACGGATTTTTTATTTCCTGTGAAAAAACGGTTTTAGGGGGCAAAAGGTCCCACCCAGAATTTTGAAATTGGACGCAAGAAAGGCAAGAAGAAATGGACCGAACTGAATGAAATTGTTCACAAATGTTGTAGAGGTAAGATGAGGGAATACGTGCTTCGTATTTTCCTGAAAAGAAAAAAAAAAAACTGTTGAGTGGACCGAGGCGTTGAGTGTCGGAAGGAAAGGGCCGAAGCGAATGAAATTGTCTGTAGATATTGGATATGAAAAATAAAGCCTCTCGTGTTTCACAAGCGTCTCCATCAGATTTCTTCAAATTTGGCAGATCAACAAGCACAAACAGTTAGCGTATTTTGTAGTATATCACGAGGCAACTTTAAACCTTATAATGTTTTTCCGCATAAACAAAAACACATGCCGATTAATTTCCTGTTTGTTGTTGATGTGCCAAAATTGATAGGGACATCTTAAAAACACGAAAGTCCTTATTTTACATACAGTCTATACAATATCTACACACATTTTCATTTGCTTCGGTCCATTCCTTCCTGCACTTTTACGGTAATATTTACTTTTTTTTTTTTTTTTTTTTTGGAGGGGCTCTAGGCCCCAACACTGTTTTGTCGTACAAATTAAAACGCATTTCATTTATTGTTTTGCACATTGTCCCTATACGAAGTTTCGTTGCAATTCTCCATACTCTTTAGGAACTTCTGACGTATACTTATTTGCACTTTTAATATTTCGTAATCAACAGCTTAGAAGGTCCGTTCCCCACTCAACCGCTTTTTTCCAGGAAAATACGAAACACAATTACCTCAATTTACGTCTAGAATATCTATGCACGATTTCAAAATTTTGGGTGGGGAATTCTTCCCCCTAAAACCATTTTTTCGCAGAAAATAAACCCGTATTCGTTTGTTTTTTGCGTATTGTCCCTATACAATGTGTCGTTCAAATTCTTCATGTTTTTTAAGCACTTCTGACATACTATTATTAGCACTTTTGATATTTCACGATCAAAGTTTTGGAGGGGTCTGTGTCCCTCCCAAACGTTTTTCTTTTTTTTTGCAGAAAAATACGGAACCCGTATTCCCTCATTTTTCGTCTGCAATATCTTTGCACAATTTCATTCATTTCGGTTCACTTCTTCTTGCCTTTCGGGCGTCAACTTTCAAAATTTTGGATGGGGGCTTTTGTCCCCTAAAACCATTTTTCCGCAGAAAATAAAAAACAGGTATTCGTTTAGTTTTTGCGTATTGTCCATACACAAAGTGTCGCTGGAATTCTTCGTCCTTTACACACATCAGACATATTGTTACTAACACTTTTGATATTTCATGATCAAAGGTTTGGAGGGGTCTGTGCCCCACCTAACCGTTTTTCCAGGAAAATACAAAACACGTATTCCTTCATTTTACGTCTGCAATATCTGTGCACAATTTCGTTCACTTTGGTCCACTTTTTTTTATCTTTCGGGCGTTAACTTTCAAAATTTTGGGTGAGGGCTTTTGCCCCCTAAAACCGTTTTTCCGCAGAAAATAAAAAAAACATGTATTCGTTTATTTTATGTGTAGTATCTGCCTGTCAAATTTTATCAAAATCGGAGTGTTACACTTGGGAAGTGTTACTTGTAAGAATATACCGTAATGCCATTGATACCAGGTGGAATTAAAGAACACTTTTAAATGGGATTACAATTTCGTTTCCGTTCTGTTTATAACATTACTGTATTAGAACGATACACTCATTACCATTTGCTACTTTTGTTATGTGATATACGTAGCAGACAGTTTTCCTTACATGTCTCTAGAAAATATTTTTTGATTTCGTTTGTGTTAGAATGCAGTTTGACCGGTTCATAAATGAAAAGTAAGAAATGTTTAAGAGAAATACAGAACTGTTGCATTATTATTATTATTATTATTATTATTATTATTATTATTATTATTATTATTATTATTATTGATATTTTTGAAATATTAGAATTAATGCTTACGAGCTTTCGTGTCGGGCCCCCTCCGAAAAGTAAAGCTGGATATGTGCCTGCACTGAATGATAGACGTATGAGTCAAGGTATAGACGGGCGTGCTAGGCGATCGAGTCCGGAGCATCAAAAACAGACTAAGACCACAACTTGCAGATTTTCTTGCCGATTGATGCTGCTTTTTACCTGCTATGATATGTCGGATAATAATGTGAAATAAACGACGGTCAAGACCATGGCGTATTGGTGTTTCATGCACCTAGACCTGTAAAATATTTGTGCCGAAATCATCTTTCATCCACTAGCTAAATTTGTGGGTATGATCGCACATCTTGCCTTATAAAGTATAGTCTTATAAAGAATATATATAGCATGCTAAAAACCTAAAGACCAAATTCAATGATTTTCTATAGTTTTCTTTTTTAATAACGGGAAACTTGTTTATTTCATCACGATAAATCACGTTTGATACTATGTCTGTTTCTGTCTATATATATTTTTCATACTTTATTGGAGACAAATTTGTTTTTTTGTTTTTTTTTTTTTTTTTTTTTTCAAGAAAAGAGGATGATAAAAGAAGCTATATAACAGCATAAACTGAAAGCAATGGCTATTACTAATAGTACACTAATTCTAAATAAATACGTCATCAGAGGAAACAAAAAGTTATTTCTTTATTGTATTGTTTCAGTTTTTATTAACATACAAATTATACACTTCTATAATGTTTCGTAAAAATAAAAATAAAAAATTGAACAGGATCGGATGAGATTCGATCTGGGGTCAAAACAGTATAAGAATTACTAATCCGTCACTCTACCCACTTGACCACACAGACTTTCTTTTGTTGCCTATCTTTTTCTTAAGAAATAAATGCTTATGGCTATAGAGCATGTCACTTCCAAACTTAAGACAACAGTTTTTCTCTTTGTTTATATATTTCCGTACAACATCTTGGTTACAGAAGCTAATTTATATTTGGCAGACAATTTACACCCTAGATTTAAGCCAATACATGCAATATTTTACTCCACTTTCCTGTTCCTTGATTCAACTGTCCCCCTGTTCTGTTACCAATTCTGTAATTCCCTCTACAATCGTGCTGTGCTGCTCCAAAAATTCCCTCGAAAACATTATTGCCAGTATACACAAAACCGAACATAATTTTGTTTTGTGCTTATATTTTTATTATTTTATTATATTTTTTGGAAATATCTCCTTAGATGGATTGCTTTCTATTATCTCCACATACTAATAACTGAATTTTACCCATAAACATAAGGAAAATGAAATAATTGAGAAAAATCGTGAGTTACAGTATACGCGCAATTTTTTTTTGCGCATGGGAGTACATGTTATCAAAAACCTTGCCACAGGTGACGTGAATAACTGCTGCCGTACACTGCTCAATATTTGCTCTTAATTCATTTAAAGATCGAAGTTTAAGCTTGAGGTAACCCCATAAAAAAATCATAAGGATTAATTCCTGGGCTGCATGGAGGCCACTCTAAGTCGTCCCCTCCCCCCCCCCCAAAAAAAAGAAAAAAACGATGGATGGCGACTAGAGATCACACGATTGCGGAATTCTGTGTGAAGGAAATTAAGGACAGGTTCTGTTGTATGCGTGCTATCTCCATCCTGCTGGAACCATTGCCGACGAAGGCCCGGATAATACTCAAGCATTTCCAAATAATTTTCTGATGTGACATAGCCACCAAAGAAGAAAGGTCGAATTAAGCCACGTTTTGATACACCACAACCAAACCAAAACCTTTTACCGGATGCAAACATGAGAATACCATTTCATGCGAATTTTCTGCTACCCAAAATCTTACATTTTGTTTGTTTACTTCACCTGACAGATAAATGTAAGCTTCGTCTGTACACCACAAATGTTCAATAAGGTCTGGGTCATCAGCAGTTAACGCACTGAACTGATTTGCAAAATGCAGACGCTTTCTTTTTGCAATGTCTGTTAATTTTTGAAGCATCTGCATTTTGTAGGGGAACATTTGCAGGTCTTTTCGCAGAATACGCCAACATGATGTTACGAATATTGTGTTTTCTGCCGACAAACGTCGCAGAGATTTTTTAGTCGGGTTATTCACAACAGTTGCTCGCAATACTGCAATACGGTGTTCTGGATCCCTCTCTTCGAAGTCCTGTAACATTACCAGTCTTATTGAACTGATCAACATAACGCCGTATGGACTTAGTGGATGGTGCCCATGCACAATGATTCTCCAGTCGGAATCGTCATTGGACACCAACAAGTCAGCGTGATTCAATGAACGAAGTTACCAATCGGATATTTTGCTGTAACATGAGTTTAAGGTCCGCCATTATTATACTGTACTATGCAACATGAAAAAAAAATGTAAGACAAAATTTATACTTCGTTTGCTCTGTATTTACATATATCTATTACTATACTATTATGCAATTAAATTTTGTAGCCACTAGAAATCACGGCTTTTTGGATGAAACACCTGTATTTTACGCTTCATATTTTACGTTTTAAATCCTCTGAGGTCGGCAGGTTTTAAGATAGAGAATCTATGGTGAAATGAGGGACAATTGTACAATGCGACAACAGTGCTTGCTTTTGATATCCATTTGCCTTCGAGGTCGCCCCGCTAACAATTTTCTGCACTCACAGAAACCCACTCCACCTCACACTTGCTGTCGGTTTCAGTTTTCATTGCTGTGTCCGCTCCGCCACGCAACACATGTTCTTTATGTAAACTCTGAAAGATTAGACTTCGCTTCAGTTGATGCAAAACCTGCGTTTTAATGTTTTAGTGTTTAATCACTGATCTATAAGAAATCTTGAATCAAAGAATTTATTTTAAACATCACCACCAGCGAAATTTCTAACAGAAGCTGTCACCTCTTAACCTGGCGTCCCCATCGTGGCATAGATAAAGGTTATATCCAACATATAGCGACCTCTATCTTGAACATAAACTACGACTAAGTCGTTATACCTAAACAACTGAATACTGGTGAATAGCTCTTTACATGAGACAATAGCAGTCAGTCAGTTATCGGAAGTTCTGTCCTATATATGACCATGTAATCTGCACCCCAGTTACCAGACACCGTACATACCCATGTGATTTTTAATTTCCGTACGTGTGGTTATTAATTTCTCCACTTGAAATCAACATCTTTAAAGTTCCCACGTAATAACTTTACATTCTTACTTTGAACAGCTGTTAACATATTATTTTTTTCACAACCTACAGCAGGCTCTGTTTAAAATTAACGACAGTTAGTGGGCAATACCTGTACGAAGCTGCTAATTACCAGCCATTTTTTTTTTCTGTCGCGCGTTTCTGTTGTCTATATGCGTTAGTCAAATGTTTAATTTAAACCTAAAATCTTTCGTCCCATTCAGGGAAGAAATTATTATAATCCGGAAATGTTGCAGAATATTATTAATACAGTGTGTTGTAGTTTAATAATTTTGAAAAATATATTTTTTTTAAAACAAAGTTTAAAGTAGCAAATAGAATATAAATGTACCGTGTAATGGAGGGGAGTAAGAGACTGAAACTTTTCTTAGATTGTCTCTCTCTGGCTCTTTGGTTCGTTCGCTATCTAGTGTGCACAGACTGTTGCTCGAAATCAAAAGAAGATTAATAATGGATTTCTACTTAGATCGGAAATAGTTTTGAATGAATATAGAAAGATAAGAGAGGAGCCACAGACTATTTTTACTGGATGAATTTTCCAGTTCGTTACAGCTTCTAACATGGTAAGAACCTAATCTCAATGAATATGTTAGTTTCAAATTTTAAAAAAAGTAATTTTTCATAACAATCACGCCAGCTCACCATATTATACCTCGTTTTAGGATCTTCGTCGATATATAGTTAAATAGAAACTTTCGGCGCAGGAGATCCACTGTCGATTAGCGGTGGAAGCTCATGTGGTTTGAATTCTACTTTTGACCTCTTCTGAAGTGTCAAATTACCTTGATAAGGTACTGTAGTACGTAAAGCAGTTTAGCACATGGAATATGGATTTTCTCCCACAACCCTTTTATTATAAAAGTTTCATTATATATAAATATAACACACAAAATCACTCTATTGTGGTTCAAAGACCAATAAAATGTTCTCTACGTAGTTTGTGTGGGTAAATAGTGTCTCAGGGCCCAGGCAGCCAACGGAAGGATATCACAGTTTCAGGCAAGCTGGTCGAAGCAAGTAAAAAGAGATTGAGGTACCGCAGAGCTCCAGGCAAGCTAAGGGGGCAGGGAAACTAACACCTCCAGGGAAAATGGGTAGGTGCGGTTAGGATCTCTCAGTGCTCCAGGCAACCAAAGAGAGGAATTGAATTCCCACAGAGCTCCAGGTAGCTTTAATCGGCAGGAGACTTCAGAGCTCCAGGTAACCTCAGAAAAGGGATGATTGGCAGAAACTGATGCTGATGAAGCTCTTACATCGTGTTTTATACCCTGTTCTGGAGAGCGGTGGCGCTAGTGTTCCTCTTCTGTAACATGACTTGGTGGTGACAGTGGCTGTCGTCTTCTTGCTAATAGTAGTTTTAAAAGATTATGTGATTTTGTTTGCAAACAAGTAACGTGTTGTTTACAATATAGACCACGTGTAGGATATTAAAATAGTCTCTGTACTGAAAAGGAACGTTAGCTTGAAGTCAACCAAGCAACCATCCTCGTTTCGTTCATTGTAAACTAGGTTATAAGGTGATACGAATAAATTGCTGATCACTACATGTTGGAAAAAGTAGAAATTTTTAACAAATTGCAACGTTTGTTTCGTTTCCCAAAGGCAGTCCTTGCTTTTTTAGTTGAAATCAGCTGAGACGTGTATTTCTAATGTGTTGTACGCATCTATGCAAGGAACCATCTTCTTGTAACCTTTTATGCATAATGGCATGTACAGCGTGACGATAGGACTCATTCTGTCTCTATATTTGTCCTACAACATCATGTCCGTGGGTTTCCTCGGGGTACTTCCTTTCTCCCACATTCTCCTTCCACCATAATTCACTAGTCTTAATCATCTGTCTCCCTTAGCCTAACAGGCATAATTGTGGGACATTAAAATGGAAGATTTCATTTCATATATTTGTCCTCCCATGAGACCATATCGTGCTTCAGAAGCATAAATTGTGAGAACTAACACAATATATTGCTCATATCTCTACTGCAAAGAAAAAACAATTTTTGATTACATTCGGTGACCTCCATCATTTTTCTCAGTTGGTAATTTGACAGTTAAAAAGGGGTTTCTCTTCTTTTTATCATCCTCACATAGAAGAGGACATATCAAAGACAAATAAAAGAGTTGCAGCGTTAGCTCCTGTACAGCATGTTCCGAAAATTAGACGTTAGATCTTGGGAGACTTTAGTCCCCTACGGTTTGATGGGGCCAGAAGGCTCACGTTTAAGATTTTCAGTACTTAAGTGCAGGGTTCTATCGGTCACGAAAGTCATGAAAAAGTCACGAAATTTAGCTTTTGAGTCACGATTTATATATATATATATATATATCTGTACAAATATAAGTACAAACTGGAAAAATTTATTGTATAAAACGTCAAAATTCACCACCAAAAATGTCTATGGTCGGCTTTAGACGCTACTAAATCGCAAGCAAAGCATTCTTCTATCGCATGCATGAAAATTCGGCCTAATTTGCACTTAAGTTCGCTCTTCAGAATGTTAGGAAATTTTATGGTTTGGTTAAGAAAAGGTCACGAAATTTCATTTTGGAATTTGAGTAGACACCCTGAAATGTTAAGATCGTCGTTATAACTTTGCATCTTTAGTGCATTCTAAGATGAGGGGTCAATGTTGTTTACATTTCTAATATTATAACAAAAATAAACAAAACTTGAACTCAGTAAGTTGATTGTTTATTCTCTTTCCAGATTATCTTCTGCACCAAGCGTATGTGAGCTTCCGTCGCTACTGTTTAGAGGCCGAAGCACTCCCAGTAGATCTTCATGTGGTTGTTAGTGACATCCTTCAAGGTGCTGGACACGTTAATGACATTTTTCCGTACTTCTTACGCCATGCCAAACAAATTTTCCCTCATTTAGAGTGTATGGATGACTTGAGGAAGATCAGCGACCTGAGATCGCCTCCAAATTGGTAAGACATTTTGAGTTTCAAAAATTGAGGGTAACGATTTTCCAAAAGTGCCAATTTATTCAACTTTTAATAATTAACCTGCATTATACCACAATTTGTAAGATGATTTCGAGAGCCCTCCTGCCCCCTTCCTCAGTCATTATTCAAAAAGATGTACGCAGATATAGACGATTTTTGATTTGTCCTTTACTAATACTAAAAGTCACCTTGGCAAGTTTTTACTTTGGTCATTTCATTCAATGAATCGATTCATAGGGAACTAGTTCTTCAGAATAGTTCGTTCAATATCTCTATATCACTAGGAACTAGTTCCGTATAAATCGAATCAGATAGAAATCATGATGGTTCAGACTGTAATGTTTGTACAATTATTTTAAACATTGCCAGATTCAAATGCTGATAGATTTCAGGGCTGACAGCGAGTCTGTGACAAACCTTAAAAATTTGAACTAGGAACTAAATTCTTGGTTTTCAAAAATTTATATTTTTTTTATATATATCAGATAAAAAGGGGGAGCAAAGATAAATTAATATATACGCCTGCTTATTGTAAATTGTTTCTACGATGATAAAATAACATTATATGAGTTTCTTTAGAGCAGGGTGGAAAAAAATCATGATTTTTTTCAAAAAAATCATTTTTGTTGATTTTTTTGATTTAAATCGATTTTTTTGATTTAAATCAAATCTTTCTCCTCGTATAATGCAAGTCGCGAACTGAAGAAAAAGCATTAGGAATTAGTATTAAATGCTAATTATGCCATTTAAGTGAAAGTATTGGGGTTGAATTTTGAATTATCCCCAATCGTTAACCTATATCAATCCCAAACAATGTTTCTTAACCCTTTTAAATTATGGCTCTTTTCAAACGTAAATTATAGACTTTCAGTCAAGCAGCTACAGCATCATCCCTATTTATCCTAGGATCATGGTACGTACATCACTCTTTTTAGAATAGAACAGTTTTTGAAACGGTAATATTCACATTTCCCTATCATGTCCCTGAAGCGGGAAATTTTGAGAGTAATCGGCATTTTTTTTTTTACTTTTTTTTTAAAAAAAAAATTAATCCCCTCTGGATTCCCCTGTGTTAACGCACAGATCTCAAAATCAACTGGGAAATACTAAGGGGTGTACTGAATGTATGTACAAAATTGCAAGCTTCTATCTTGAGTACTAAGGGTGAGGAAATTATTTAACAATGAGCTAAGAACATTCCCACGATGGCCCGGATGTAATATGTAATATAAAAATTTCCTCAGACATCTCCATTTATCCTAGGATCATGATTTGTACATTATTCTCTTCAGAATAAAACAAATTTTCAAACGTGTCCCTTCAAATGTCTCCATCATGTATCTGGGGCGGGTAAATCACGTAAAAATGGATTTTCTGTTAAAAATATATATATTTTTTTTTTTTTTTTTAAATAATACCTCTGTGGACCCTTGCCCCAGTTTTAAGGCAGAGATCTGAAACAAATCTGAAAAATACTGAGGGGTGCACTGAGTACATGTACAAAATTTCAATCTTGTAGGTGAAAAGTAAGCCCGCGAAAAATAATATTCCTCAAATACCCCAGATTCCCGTATAAAACAGGATCTCAGATAACAGTTTCCTGCGACATCCCTATTTATCCTAGGAGCATACTACGTACGTCATTTTCTTCAGAATAGAACAGCCTTTGAAACGGTACCATTCATATGTTTCCATCTGAGACGGGAAAATCACGAAAAAAGCTGTTTTTGTTAAAAATATATATATATATATTTAAACATTTTTGAATCTCTGGACCCCGCTGTTTCCACAGAGATCTGAAAACATCTGAAAATTATTAAGAGGTGCACTGAACGAGTGTGCAAAATTTCAGTCTTCTGAATGCAAAATATAGCCCGCAAAATGCCAAATAATAATAATAATAATAATAATACGCATAACAAAAAAATCATTTTTTAAATTTGACGTCAACGCAGAAAGGCGTGAAAGCATATGTAACATGTTCTAGAATGCCTCCACTCTTGAAGAAAACGAAGTAAAAAGCCTTATTGGTACTTTTTTAATCGAATAATGAAGATTCTACCCTATCACCTAAAAATATAATATAATTTAAATAGAATAATTTAATTATATAATTTAAAAGGTTAAGCATTAAGGAAAAAGCACAGCAACATTTATCAAAATGACACTTTTTCACAAAAGCTACTTATATTTGCCAGGGGCCTATTTTTAAAAACTCAGAACTAGCTTGCAGCATGAAATACATAAATTTCGCCTAAAGTTATAAAACAAAAAAACAAAAATGGAGAGAGGATAGGACCCCTCTAAATACACCCTATTATCTAGGAACAAACAAACAGACACGCACAAAAAAGAATTTTCGTCTTAAATATCGATAGTGATTTCCCCGTTGGAATAGTTAACGATCTTAAAACCCAAACCTAATGTTACGAAAAGAAGAAAACAGGATTGCTCCCTTACCTATTCAAAACGGGATTTTCCCTAATCATCCTCTGCATGACATTTGTTTTCATACTATACTGTACATTTGAGTCTCATTGTATTATTATTATTAATTTCCATAATCGAAATAACAAAACAGAAACGGGATTTTACTTATTTTCACTTTAAATTAATTTATTTCGGAATTCGATTTAAATCAACGATTTTTATTAAAAAAATCAAGTGATTTAAATCTTGATTTAAATCGTGATTTAAATCAGACTGATTTAAATCAATCCACCCTGCTTTAGAGTAATGGAATCTAGAAACATGATTGTTTAAAGTAAATCTTTCCGGTCAAGCATGGGTCCCCAGTCGCCTGGATGATAGAATTCGTCCTTCCTCTCCCTTCACTTCCACTTCCACTTGTCTCGGTTGGAACTTCAAATATCAAAAATCTACGCTTAGCTTAGCACCTCTCCATATCAAATCTTCGTTCAAATCTCTTTCGTTTTGTGTGAATTGATTTCCTTGTTCGTTAGTTGGTTAGGTTAGTTTTAGTACTGTTAACTATTGTGTACCAAAATCTGAAATTGGCTCTGTTGTTTGTGGTTAATAGGACCCTTCTAGTAAACTTTAAGTATGGAATGATAAACCGGGGGTGATGTTTAGAACGTTCACTGCTTTCTCTCTCTATCCTGCTGGCATGTTGTTAACATAAATGCTTGTGATAATGGAATTACCTGAAGCTTGTCCGCTCACCCTGTAACTTAAAGAAATATTTGGCAGATACGATCAGTAGTTAAAACTTTGTGCTACACAAAAGTGACACTAGAGAAGTTGCGATTTAATGAGCCATGGGCAAAGAAATAGTTAAATATATGAAGAAAGTGTGTATTTAGAGACGTGTTGCGCCTGAAATAGACAGGTTGCCCGCTCGAAATAAGATAATATTTTATTTCTTCAGTGTGTTCATGTAGGCCCGGCCATTCTCTATCTCCACCGCTGCCACTTTCATAGGGTGTTCAGCCATTAGGAAAGCTGTTGGGTGAAAATTGTATTCAGTTTGTGAACCGAGTTAATAAGTATGCCGTAAACCTTTGTAATAGTTATTTTGTATTCCTGATGAATGTCAGCAGGCCAAGGAAATGTTACCCCCCCCCCTTTTTTTTTTTTCGAGTGATGTAATAATGTTTTTGAAAACAATTGTAAAAATTAATACTAAATTGTGACAAAGTTTAATTTGAGTAACATAGCCATTCATTTTTTTTTGTTTATATATAGGTCAACCGATATAAAAAGGGACTTGTATTTTGTTTTATGTAACTTAAATCTTCAAAATTCTAAAATGTACTTGCACTAAGAATCGGATTGACCGAAAGTTTATATTGTACGAAAATAACTAACTAACTATAATCGGAACAAAATTTTTCTTTGGAAATGTAAGAGGTGCGTTAAAAAGTTGTTCTGAGCGCGTAGAAATTGTTGTGAAAGTAAGATTGGTGAAGATAAATTTGGAATTAAGAACATAATTTGGAACTAAATTTTCAACCTAATTAGACTTTTTTTTTCCCCACTTGCAATGTGTGCTTCAGTCTTTTTCTCCCCGTGCGGGAAGGGGAACTCTGTCATTGTAGTTCATATTTTTTTTTTTTTTTCTGTTCTAACAATAAATTTAGCTTGTACTGTATGAAGTAGTAGTCATTGTGTTCTGAGATCTGAATATCCCCTAGTTATAAGCTCGATTAACAATATTTGGCAAGTGGTGTTAGAACGAAAGATTTAAATACGTTACAGTGCTTCACGCAGTGGTCTCCACAGGAGAAGGATCCTGATTCGAAGCGTAGTTTATTTCATTTTCTTTTTCTTTTTTTTCTTTTCTTTTCCAAATCTTCCTTTCTTCATTATTGCAGATGTTATTTTATTTCCCTTTTATATTTTAACTTAAGTTTTTTTTTTTTCGTTGCGTCAATACAATTTAAGTTACGGTTGGATAACCTGGAGTACTTTCAGTACCCAGAAGAGTGTTCAACCTAGGCCAAATTCTGAGGAAAGGAAGAAAGCGAAATAAATCGTTACATTAAAAAAAGTGGCGACCCAGCCTTAGGATGATTCTCTTGTCTGAGTACTGCTCGAGAAGTGACGTGTAATAATATTAATGGATAATTCAAATATTAAGTAGGTGAAGTGGAAGTGAAGTGGAGAGATGGTGGGTGAGTTTTGTTTTCCGGCGCTGGGACTGGAGGCTTGACTGGAAATATCTTATGAGTGTTTATATAAGTATATAGTGTTCTTGAAGTGAAAGTTTCAATGTCTTTTTGTTTTGTTTTATGCTAACTGTGTTTGTAAAGCGATTGTAAAATGGCGTCTCGTGGAAGTGGCTCCGATGGGGATAGCGTTTGTTCGGGTTCTCAGCAAAAAGAATATGCATGTTGTGATAATGCGCATCAAGTAGTCAGTAATGAAGGAGTAGAGAAAGTGAAAGCCGTGATGTGCGAGAGTTGCCTTCGCTGGTTTCATTTTGATTGTGTAGGTATGAAGAATACCTCTAGCATGTTTGCTTTAGTAAGCGCTGATTCCTACCGCTGGGTATGTGCAGGGTGCGAAGCGGCTAAGCTACCTCAGCCTAACAATGGCAATGACGAGGATCCCGAAAAGGGAAACAAGGAGTTTACGCTTGATAACGGTATTTCTGACAATGCACCCATCGCGACCTCGTCACCTGTCTTACGAGACAATTGTACTGTATCGTCTGTCTCGCGAGAAGACGGTCTTATGTTAATGATGGAAAAGCTGTTCAAGAAGATAGACGAAATTAGTTACGAGGTAGTTAGTAGTAAAAAGGAGGTGAGTAAAGTTAACCAGAAAATCGACGAAGGGTTCGAGAAATTTGGGACTCAAATTACTGAGGTGCAGTCTAAAATTGAACGAACTGCTATAACCGTGCAGCAATTATCCTCTAAGTTGGAGCAAGTAAAAATACAAGCTCATGAGGAATTGCAAGTAGCAAGCCAGAAATTAATGGATAATGTTGGGATAGTTAGCACGAAGGTCGAGAGTAATGAATTACGAATTCAAACGCTTGAGCATAATATGAAGGGAACCTTGAGTAGGCTCGAATCTCAGGATACGCGTTTGCAACAATTACCTGAGAGGATAGAAGCGCAGAATATTGTTTTACAAGAAGTTAAAAGTAAGCAGGATGGAGTTGAGGGCGCAGTGGGCGAGCTGAAATCACAGAATTCCAAAACAAATGAAATATTAGAGAAGTATCAATGCGAAATAGGAAGCGAAGTAACAGCATTGAAACAGCAATTAGAAAAGTTAGAATTAGCTTTGCATGAGGATAGTAAAAGTGACAAGTCTGTAGATCAGGAAATTCCTAGAAAAAGAGCGCACGTGAACTTTGAAACCGGGCTTGCTCAAACAAGTAACCGGAATAGGAATATCCCAACTAACAATCCTTTTGTATATAACCTGTCGACTCCTCCTCTGTCGAGTGGTAATGATAATTATCATTATATGGTAGGTAATTGGCAAAACAAGATTTTTGAGGGTACTAACTTAGGAAATTGTTTCGGATCTTCCTTTATGACAACCACCCCGAACTTGGAATCCCAATGGCATTGGCAAGGCCAAAAACCTGATGTTTATCCAGTAACTTCTAACCCATTTTTCTTTTCACCTAGTGGTGGTTTTCAAAATTCTCCTAGTTTCTCATCGTCTATTATCAAACCTAAAGACCTTAAAGACTTTCCGGTTTTTAGTGGAGAGGTGACTGCAGGTGCAGGCCGATCTTTCTTGCGAAATTTACAACGATGTTTGGATATGTATAGATTGTCTGATACCGAAAAACTTTTAATAGTATCGAAGTGTTTGATGCGGGGGGCCGAAGCGTGGCTGCAATCAGTGGCACGCGATATTAAAAGTTATGAAGATTTTGTAAAACTTTTTAAGAAACAGTATTGTTCTGCTAGTATGGAAAGGATCCATAAGAAAGCTTTGCAAGCTTTAAGATTCGATAGGTCGAAATTTTCTACACTGCTTGAGTTTGCTTGGTATATAGTTGAGGTTTATTTCAATATAACTGAAGTGCCAGACCAGTCCGAATTGATAGATATTTTATTGGGTTGCTTGCCGGCTGAGGATTCGCGGTTGTTCATGGTAAGTCCGTGTTCAGACATCGATGAATTGATGGCTAAAATTGCAGCACTGTCGGGTCACGCAAACGCGCACGCGAGTGATTTAAGACCTCCTGCGAGACGGTTTTCTGCCAAACAGGCTAAAGTCGTCAAAAATAAAATTCAACAAGTAGAAAGTGGGAGTCAAACTGATTTTCTTAGCTACTTCGACAGTCAACGTACTAACCGAGATAATTTAGGATACGGTAATGATAATAGAAATAATCGGAATGGTCAAAACGCGCAAAACAATCAAGGCTTTGGATCGTACCGAGGAAGGAATCGTAACTTCCGACGAAGGTGGCGTGGTAGTCGAAATGGAAATTCGAACTATAGGCATGAGTCATCAGAAAACACTTCCGGTCAAAGTAATGAGAGAAATAGTGATAACATAATTTTTACCAATAACTCGGGAAACATAAACGGAAATAGTACGACCCCAGACAGACGGGCTCCGGCCCCGGAAAACTAGAAAGGCAGTCACTTTTGGAAATGGGGGAAGCTGGCTGCGGTAAGGATGAAGACCCCATTATAATTGATCAGACATTAGAAACTATTCCTAAAACTTTAATACCGTTAGAACCTAATGAAATTTCTCAGACTTTTGATATTAATCAACAATCAGTTTATTTCAATGTAAATTTTGTAGTAGAAGACGAAATATCAGAACCAATTAGTGAACATTATTTTTCATCGTCTCCGGTAGTAAGTGGTAATATTGGGGGTTTAACGTTAAATTGTACAATAGATAGTGGCTCAGATCTGAACCTGATGGACTGGGAGATATGGAGAAAACTTAAGCAGAAATTCCCATCTGCTAAGTTAAGACCATATTCAGGATTGACTTTGGGCGCCTTTGCCGGCAAGGAGAAATTTTCTGTGCAGGATGTTCAAACTTTTAATTTAAACATTCAGAACCGGATTTTTGATGTGCCAATCTTTGTCATAAAATATTTAAGGACTGATTTAATTTTGGGTTGTCCCTTCTTGGACAAGTTCCAAGGAGTGATTGATAGATGTAGAAGAGAAGTTAGATTGAAGGATAATTCCGGGAAGGAAATTGTTATTGAAACCACAAACCCGAACATACTTTCGGTTTCTATTTCGATGGTTGAAATCGAAATTAGTCCTTTTCAAAAGTCACTGGAAAAGATAGTTGCGGTAGTAAGCGAAACTTCTAATAGTATAGATCAGTCTAAAGTGGGTTCATTGACAGATTCGGTTAGGTTGGAGAATAAAACTAGTTCGGTGACGGAATTTGAATCTAATCTCAGTGAAGATGAAATTCGAACTTATATTTCCTCTCGAGACGATCTAGACTCCTCTTCGAAACAACGCTTACAAGATTTACTTATTAAAAATAGAGATCTCTTTTCTGAGTATCCGCGAAGAGTTAGAACACCCCTGTGCAGGATCGAATTGACGGATAAGGTGCCTATTGTCGGTCCGTATTATCTTATTCCCCAGTCTATGCAGGCAGCTTTCGAAGAACTTCAAAAATGGATTAAGTTAGGGATCGCCAAAGAACAACCTTCTCCTTACCGCAACCCGATCCATTGTGTGAAAAAAGCTTCTGGTGGTGTACGCCCAGTCCTTGATACGCGATATCTCAATAAAAAGGTAATTTCATCTAAAATACAAGTGGAGCCGATTGGGGACATCCTCAATCGTGTTGCCAAAGCATGCTATTTCAGTAATTTTGATTGCTCGTCAGGCTATTACGGAATAGGACTTCATCCTTCTTCGTATAACTGTACCAGCTTTGTTTACTTAGGCAGACAATATGTAATGACTGTTCTTCCGATGGGAATTAAAAGTGCTCCATCTATTTTTCAAAATGTAATGTATAGTTTTTTTCAAAATTCTAGAAATCGTACGTAACGGTCTATCTAGATGATGTTCTCGTCTCTAGCATCACTTTAGACCAACATTTTGAACATTTGGAACGTGTTTTTGAAATTTTTAGATCGGCTAATTTTTCTTTGAATTTCAAGAAGTGTAGTTTCCTACAGAAAGAGATCCACTTCTTAGGACATGTAATAAGTGGCCAGGAAGTTAAGACAGACCCGCGTCACAACGAACCGATAAGATGTTTTCCTATTCCAAAATCCAAGAAACAGGTCAGGCAATTTTTAGGTTTAATTGGTTGGAGACGTAAGTTCATAGCTAACTTCGCAGGACTAACAGCTCCATTTTTCGACCTTCTTAAAAAGGATAAGAAATTTCAGATGACACCCGAATTGCTAGAACTTTTCTTCAAATTAAGAGAAATCATTAGTCAACCTCCAGCTTTAGGCCAACCGGATTTTTCTCTTCCTTATCATATTTATTCGGATGCTTGTGCAGAGAATTTAGCAGGCTATTTGTGCCAATACCCTTCTCCGGAAGCAGACCCTGTGGTGATAGCTTATGCCAGTCGTCGTGTTCGACCACATGAATTATCTTTATCAATCTTTCAACTTGAACTCTTAGCCGTACTGTTCCTCTGCGAACATTTTTCTCAATATGTTTTGGGTCGAACTACGTATATTCATTGTGATAACGCTGCCGTTACGCACGCGTTTACAATGAAGAACTTGGATCCTCGTACCACCCGTATTTTATTGAAATTGCAACGTTTTGATTTAATTTTCGAACATTTATCCGGCCGGTCCAATCAAATTGCTGATATACTTAGCCGAAATCCTCCTGAGGTAACTAAGGAACAAGAGCTCCGGTATGTAAATTTTCTTACGGTACAGGATTCTTCAGCTGTAGACTTTAACGAAATTAAGGAAAAACAACGTACCGACCCCCTTTGTGTTAAACTTCGGTCCTCTTTGGATAACGTTTCTAAATCTAATCATATTTTGGTTCATCAGGATCTTCTTTATATTAAAAATCGTAAAACTAATCAGTGGCTGTTAGTTATCCCTCAGGAACTTACAACAAAAATCGTTGAGTTAGTTCATTCCAAGGGACATTTCGGAGTGAGGAAATGTTGGTCGTTTTGTCGATCATTGTTTTACTGGAAAGGGGTAAAACTTAGTATAAAACAATACATACGAAATTGTATAAAATGTGCAGAAACAAAATTCGCAAACCGCATTATTGCAAAGGATGATTGTAGCATAGAGGCAAGAATGCCACATGAACGATTAGGATTGGACATCGTGGGGAAATTACCAGGAAGTCATTGTTTCTATTATATTCTTTCAATAATAGACATTTATTCTCGGTACGTGTGTTTCTTTCCACTTAAAACGGCCCACGCTAAGGAGATAATAGCAGTGTTGGAAAGGAGATATTTCTATCTGTTCCCCTATCCCAGGGTTATTATCTCTGATCGTGGCCCACAGTTCCTTTCTAAGCTTTTTAAAGGATATTGTAATCGTAACAGTATTAAGCATGCTCTCACTTCCAGCTACACCCCGAATGCGAATGGCCTCGCGGAACGCAGCCATAAAGAACTTAATCGTATTATTAGACTGGAGTGTCAGGAGAGACAAACACAATGGAGTCAGGTATTAAAGCTCGCGCAGGAACTTTTAAACTATTCCCTATGTAGTAGTATAAACTGTACGCCTGCTGAACTGTTCTTATCCTATTCAGCGGCGGAAGTTTTCAAGAAATCATTTCCGTGGCCCTCAAATTTAAATAATTTAAATATTAGAGATAAATATCTTGAAATTCACCCGGACGTGACCTCAAAAGTTGAAAGAAAAAGGGTAAAGAAAACTGGGCGAGAGGTAATCCTGAAAGAGGGACATCTTGTGATGGTAAAAACCCATTACCTCTCATCTGCAGTTAAGCATGAAACGTATAAATTTATGAAATGCTATGTCGGCCCTTACGTGGTCCAGAAAATTCTGAAAAACAGCGCCATTCTTTATACGTTGAAAGGCGAAAGTATAGGAACCCAAAACTTTCAAAACCTAAAATTATTTGACTGTACCAAGGAGAAGAGATTAGAACTCCTCCGTGATTATCCTCACATCATACAAGACGAAATTACGTAACGATTAGAAGGTAAAGGAAATAGAAACCAAAAACAGGCTATAAAATATGTAGTAAAAAAAAAGGTTGTAGGTCTTTCAATTTTTATTATGGTATGTGATTGTTTTATACTGTGATTTTGTTAGTGGTAAGAAGATATTCCTTACGTTAAGACAGGTATAAATTCGTTGTCATGTCACATTGCGTTTTTTTTCCTCTTATTGTTAGTGTATTTCCATGTCATGTTGTCATATTGATTTTTTTTCTTTTCTTTCTTCCATTAGTAGTGTATTTCCATTCTCGTGTACTTTATTTTTTTTTTGGTTAGGTATAGTCTTATGTCATATTATTTGTGTCTAGCAGATGATTTCATTGACTGAGTCTTAGGTGTAATTTTAGGTCGTGAGGGTTAATGTGAATTGTCAGTGGAACCTGAAATTTTTTTTTATAGTTTAAGAAGTTTTTTTTTTCTTTTCTCTTAGCTAATATCTTTGTAGGTATAGGTTAGGATCTTTTTTTTTTTTTTTGTTCTTCTCCTTTGTTACTTATGTCGTGTGTTATCAGTAATAGGATGTCTTTTTTTTCCTTTCATTGGTAAGGCTTGTTAAATGTTATGTCGTGTTTGTTATCTTCTACCTGACCTTCATTGACGATTTAGGTAAGAGTTAGCTTTGGTGTCGTGTGAACTCGAATTAAATAATTGGGAATCAAGATGGAAGAAAAATAAATAATCTCGATCGAGATAATTTATTTTTCTTCGGTGGGCCCCGAAGATGAGACGGTCCCTTTTTCCGCTCATGTATAACTGTTTATATTAGTATGAGATCGTTGGGATCTGAGGACCCAAAATGGCGCCCGTTTTCGAGTTCGATCCAAAGCCACATCAAGTGTTCGTTTATAGTCCTCGCTGTGCGCGAATGTGCTGCCACCAAGTGAGAAAAGCTAAAATAAAAACAAAAAAATATCAAGTATTTGTTTTTGTTAAGAAGAAAATTAAAACTTAAACTAGATTCATTCAAGTAAGTAGTTATAATTTAGATATTTTTATTTTAATCGTAATTATTTTACCACATTTAATAGGTGGATAAGTATGTTAAAATTTCCAACATCTTCCGGTATTTAAACCTACCAATTGGAAAATAAGGGGGGGGGCGAAGTGAAGCTATCCTCGCCAGGAGGGGATAGCGTCCTTTTTCGGGTTGATTATGGCGTGTTAACATCCCAGGTAGCTACGGTGGACTGAAACCTTGAAAATAGAAGAAACCCACTGCGTTTAATATGTGAGTTATTAGTGAAAATTACAGTTAGGAAGGTGGGGTGAAGGACTAAAGGACAACTATGAAGTGAGACAGTCATAATCCGAACTACGACAGAATTCTTCTTCCCTGATAATGATGCACGTGCTTCACCCATAATGGATTAGTTTGCAGTGGATAAGGTTTGAACGTTAGTTTCCAGGATTACAAGGTAACATCAATGTTTTTTTTTATTTATAATGCGGCTGGAGTAAATCTAGAAAATCAATTGTAAATCCGGAAGGGTCATGCGACTCGGAAGATTCCAGGCGTAGGGGAAGTGACTGCTGCCGTCTAAATTTAGTTTCGGACGAATTGGCTGATGTTTTATAAACTGTGACAAACCTTAAAAATTTGAACTAGGAACTAAATTCTTGGTTTTCAAAAATTTATATTTTTTTTTATATATATCAGATAAAAAGGGGGAGCAAAGATAAATTAATATATACGCCTGCTTATTGTAAATTGTTTCTACGATGATAAAATAACATTATATGAGTTTCTTTAGAGTAATGGAATCTAGAAACATGATTGTTTAAAGAAAATCTTTCCGGTCAAGCATGGGTCCCCAGTCGCCTGGATGATAGAATTCGTCCTTCCTCTCCCTTCACTTCCACTTCCACTTGTCTCGGTTGGAACTTCAAATATCAAAAATCTACGCTTAGCTTAGCACCTCTCCATATCAAATCTTCGTTCAAATCTCTTTCGTTTTGTGTGAATTGATTTCCTTGTTCGTTAGTTGGTTAGGTTAGTTTTAGTACTGTTAACTATTGTGTACCAACATCTGAAATTGGCTCTGTTGTTTGTGGTTAATAGGACCCTTCTAGTAAACTTTAAGTATGGAATGATAAACCGGGGGTGATGTTTAGAACGTTCACTGCTTTCTCTCTCTATCCTGCTGGCATGTTGTTAACATAAATGCTTGTGATAATGGAATTACCTGAAGCTTGTCCGCTCACCCTGTAACTTAAAGAAATATTTGGCAGATACGATCAGTAGTTAAAACTTTGTGCTACACAAAAGTGACACTAGAGAAGTTGCGATTTAATGAGCCATGGGCAAAGAAATAGTTAAATATATGAAGAAAGTGTGTATTTAGAGACGTGTTGCGCCTGAAATAGACAGGTTGCCCGCTCGAAATAAGATAATATTTTATTTCTTCAGTGTGTTCATGTAGGCCCGGCCATTCTCTATCTCCACCGCTGCCACTTTCATAGGGTGTTCAGCCATTAGGAAAGCTGTTGGGTGAAAATTGTATTCAGTTTGTGAACCGAGTTAATAAGTATGCCGTAAACCTTTGTAATAGTTATTTTGTATTCCTGATGAATGTCAGCAGGCCAAGGAAATGTTACCCCCCCCCCTTTTTTTTTTTTTTCGAGTGATGTAATAATGTTTTTGAAAACAATTGTAAAAATTAATACTAAATTGTGACAAAGTTTAATTTGAGTAACATAGCCATTCATTTTTTTTTGTTTATATATAGGTCAACCGATATAAAAAGGGACTTGTATTTTGTTTTATGTAACTTAAATCTTCAAAATTCTAAAATGTACTTGCACTAAGAATCGGATTGACCGAAAGTTTATATTGTACGAAAATAACTAACTAACTATAATCGGAACAAAATTTTTCTTTGGAAATGTAAGAGGTGCATTAAAAAGTTGTTCTGAGCGCGTAGAAATTGTTGTGAAAGTAAGATTGGTGAAGATAAATTTGGAATTAAGAACATAATTTGGAACTAAATTTTCAACCTAATTAGACTTTTTTTTTTCCCACTTGCAATGTGTGCTTCAGTCTTTTTCTCCCCGTGCGGGAAGGGGAACTCTGTCATTGTAGTTCATATTTTTTTTTTTTTTTTTTTTTCTGTTCTAACAATAAATTTAGCTTGTACTGTATGAAGTAGTAGTCATTGTGTTCTGAGATCTGAATATCCCCTAATTATAAGCTCGATTAACAATATTTGGCAAGTGGTGTTAGAACGAAAGATTTAAATACGTTACAGTGCTTCACGCAGTGGTCTCCACAGGAGAAGGATCCTGATTCGAAGCGTAGTTTATTTTATTTTCTTTTTCTTTTTTTTTTCTTTTCTTTTCCAAATCTTCCTTTCTTCATTATTGCAGATGTTATTTTATTTCCCTTTTATATTTTAACTTAAGTTTTTTTTTTTTCGTTGCGTCAATACAATTTAAGTTACGGTTGGATAACCTGGAGTACTTTCAGTACCCAGAAGAGTGTTCAACCTAGGCCAAATTCTGAGGAAAGGAAGAAAGCGAAATAAATCGTTACATTAAATGTTTCTAGATTCCATTACTCTAAAGAAACTCATATAATGTTATTTTATCATCCTAGAAACAATTTACAAGAAGCAGGCGTATATATTAATTTATCTTTGCTCCCCCTTTTTATCTGATATATAAAAAAAAATATATATATAAATTTTTGAAAACCAAGAATTTAGTTCCTAGTTCAAATTTTTAAGGTTTGTTACAGTTTATAAAACATCAGCCAATTCGTCCGAAACTAAATTTAGGCGGCAGCAGTCACTTCCCCTACGCCTGGAATCTTCCGAGTCGCATGACCCTTCCGGATTTACAATTGATCTTCTAGATTTACTCCAGTCGCATTATAAATAAAAAAAACATTGATGTTACCTTGTAATCCTGGAAACTAACGTTCAAACCTTATCCACTGCAAACTAATCCATTATGGGTGAAGCACGTGCATCATCATCAGGGAAGAAGAATTCTGTCGTAGTTCGGATTATGACTGTCTCACTTCATAGTTGTCCTTTAGTCCTTCACCCCACCTTCCTAACTGTAATTTTCACTAATAACTCACATATTAAACGCAGTGGGTTTCTTCTATTTTCAAGGTTTCAGTCCACCGTAGCTACCTGGGATGTTAACACGCCATAATCAACCCGAAAAAGGACGCTATCCCCTCCTGGCGAGGATAGCTTCACTTCGCCCCCCCCCCCCCCTTATTTTCCAATTGGTAGGTTTAAATACCGGAAGATGTTGGAAATTTTAACATACTTATCCACCTATTAAATGTGGTAAAATAATTACGATTAAAATAAAAATATCTAAATTATAACTACTTACTTGAATGAATCTAGTTTAAGTTTTAATTTTCTTCTTAACAAAAACAAATACTTGATATTTTTTTGTTTTTATTTTAGCTTTTCTCACTTGGTGGCAGCACATTCGCGCACAGCGAGGACTATAAACGAACACTTGATGTGGCTTTGGATCGAACTCGAAAACGGGCGCCATTTTGGGTCCTCAGATCCCAACGATCTCATACTAATATAAACAGTTATACATGAGCGGAAAAAGGGACCGTCTCGTCACTTTTTTTTTTTTTTTTTTAACTAAAATTACTTTTTTTTCAAGTTGGTCACTAAAAGTTACTTTTTTACAAAGTTGTCAATAAAAGTTACTTTTTTCGGAGGTAAAGTGACTTTTTCGTTTCATTTATGTTTTGCATTGGCAGTTTTCTAAGAAAAGTATAAAAATAAATGGAAAAACGCAGAAACATGTTACTCATTACTCTTCTGAAAGCTTCAGTACTTGCTGCCACATGTGAAATAGTCAACTTTATTCTCACTTCAGCTTTTATTCTTTCTAAAGCACAGTGGATGGTTGGTGGATGCTTAAGCTCTCAAGGTGGGGTTGAGAACCCTTCTTCATCTATTCTTTCTTCTATCATAATAGTCTTTTAGTTTTCTCTAGTAATAGTTAACGCTCCGCTCAACGTTGTAAGTGTGTGTTTGTGTGGTTCATCTTGTTCGTCTTGTGTAATGCTTCTTGTATGTTCTTAAAAGTAGGTGATGAATTTGAATATTTAATGGCTTTGAGAACTCTAATGTTAAGTTAGATATAATGTCTGGGATGAAGAAATTCGGAACTGATTCTACTTACTCAGAAGCTTTTTACATCTGCTAAATCTGCTTACCGTAACTACAAAGCATACTTAGAAAACCTAAGAAAGGAGGAAGCTCAAAAAGAAGAAGTAAAGAAGGAAAGATGAAACAAAACAACAAACAAAGAGAGAAGTGATGGAGAAATTGACAAAGGAAAGAAGGGGCATGATGAGATTTTGGTCACTTTTTCGTGTACTTTTGGTCACTTTTCAACTATTTACAAGAGACCAGACCACTATGAGCCCTGAGATTTAAACCTATGGTAAATTCCCATCGTAACATAGTTCTAAATTTATCAAAACTTGAAATATGTAATGTATAAAATAATAACAGAAAAAACTATATGAAGAACTACCACATTTTCAGACTACTACAAAGGGAACCAAAGAAACTACATGTATGACGGGAGGCAAGCCCCCCTAACCCTCTGTTACAGTTTCAAAAATTGAAAGCGAATGTACATTGCAAACTGCACAAAACTATATATTTGGAAGGAAAAAATAATTAGAAAGAAATACCTTAGATTTTAATTTGGCTTCATCAATAAGAAACTTTTTTTCCCAATCCTTGAACGAGAACAAATACGATTACAGCATATATAGTTCACTTTCAGACGGTCAATTTGTACTGTTCACAATAACTTACGCCTTTTTCCACATACATTGCAATTTCTATTGAGCTGTAATAATCCGACACTAAAACAGAACCTGTAACTATTAATATCACTGTCACATACTAATTAATGTTGATAACCGATATAAGTTTAAATCTCTCATTTGTTCTTCGTTAAAAGGAACTTCCACACCATTAGAAATTTGCCACCGTAATAGTTCAAACGAACAAGCGGGCAATGTACCTGTGAACCAACCACATGAACAACTGGAGAACACTAGCGAAGATGACGTCAAATCATATCCATACTTCCCTGCTCAAACAAAAAAAAGGATCAACAATACGACACCATGTTCCACGTGACTTGATACCAGTAATGAGCCTTGTGTAACAGATACGTACGCTGAAACCGGAACCAAAAGAACAAATCCCTGAATCGAAGAATCACATAAAATGAATGAAATGACCAAAATAAGAATTTGCCATCACCTTTAAAAAAAAGAAAAAAAAAACTTTGTAATGCACACAAAGGAACGATCATTAAATACAAAACAGAACAACGTACAACAACCTATTTCTCAGTACTTCACAAAATGTAACCGAACTATATGTAAAATTACATAGAATAAATGTTACTATGTTTGTTTGATGTTTAGCGTTTTTCAGTGCCGAGGCAGTGTGAGACGTGAACCTGTGCTTTAAGGTGGAATTCGAACCACTGTAGTGCGTTCAAATTTCGATGATCTCCTATCGGGAGTCGAACCAGGGGCCACGTACACCAAAGGTGTCCACACTTTACAGTATAAGGAGTTTCAGTAGCTATACAGATCCGTATTTCCGAATCGTTCCATAGCTTCACAATACATTGTAG
Organism: Thermobia domestica; assembly: GCF_964235325.1. Lineage (NCBI taxonomy): Eukaryota > Metazoa > Arthropoda > Insecta > Zygentoma > Lepismatidae > Thermobia > Thermobia domestica. The sequence goes on from NC_137465.1 coordinate 209,202,868, forward strand.
ATCTTTATAAGGTGAAAATTCAGGAAAATTTCGTGCAGTTACTGAACTTACTGTTCGAAAATTTATTGTACAGGGTATATACGATTCACCAACATAAATAATTAGAAAGAACGTGTGGTACGAGTTTCTGTATAGAACCAAATGTCATTTATTATTATTATTATTATTATTATTATTATTATTATTATTATTATTATTATTATTATTATTATTATTATTAACAGTGACAACAAATTATTATACTTCTAGCTTACATCTCTAAAAGAAGGAGTTTTGCGTGCTACACTTGTTTGACTTTTCAAAGGAATCACTTACCAAGTTTGGTACAATGTTTTGCTGCATCACATATAGATATATACATGTTTTAAAGGTACATACTGAAATATTTTGTTTACTTCCTAGATTATTATTTTATTTACAGGTATCCAGAGGCACGTGCCATAAACCGAAAAGTGATCTTCCACTCGGGACCTACGAATAGTGGTAAGACTCACCACGCGTTGGAGAGGTTTATGAGTGCAAAATCTGGAGTTTACTGTGGACCGCTTAAGTTATTAGCTACAGAAGTATTCAAGAAGTCCAACGAAAGGGTATGTTTGTTCATTATTAAACTACTATGGTGATTATATTAATAAAAGGAGAAAACAGTCGAATTTTTGTCACACGAGATCCTCCGTAGATGCGAACTCAGTTACACACAAAGAGCAAAAAATTGAAAGACTGGACCGAGACTCGAACCCAGGATCTTTGGTATGCCGTGCCGATGCGTTAACCACTACGCTACTCAGTCGGCTTTTCAGAACAGCCACACACTTTCTCGTTTCTGAAGTTGGTGCTCTCCACTCAGACTACGTGGCTTGTACCACAACCTAGCTGCTGTGCTTGGCCAATCTAGTGTCCCTATATTGAGAACACATTTTGACGGTTTTGTAATTTCATATATGAATGAAAGGAGGAAAGAACCTAATTTTTTTCACATCAGATCTTCTGTATACTAGCAGACATGAATAGAGATACTTTTCTCGTGGAATCTGGAAAGTCCTCCCTGCTGTTCTTGGCGACACTTATTAGAGATGTATAACCCCTTTTACCTAAAAACCAACGTTGCCACATCCCTCTGTTGTCCCTTTCTTCTATCTTCCATTCATTCCATTCGATAGGGTTTATACAAGTGTTACGGAAGTACGGCAACATTGAAGAGAATGACAGTGCACGCGCTGTCTAAGATCAGCCGAGGATGGTTGGGAGAAAATGAGTAGTTGTTGGGCAAAAGATCTCCAAGTTTGTCTGCAACAGTAAGTGCGAATTATTCAAGCATAGCAGCTAGGCTGTGAAAGCCACATGGTCTGCGTGGAGAGCACCGCCTTTCGGAGTGAGATGGTGTATGGTTGCTCTGAGAAGTGGACTGGGTAGCGTAGTGGTTAACGCATCGGCACGGTATGCCGAAGATCCTGGGTTCGAGTCCCCGTCCAGTGATACACGTTTTTACTCTTTGTGTGTTACTATGATGATTATTTGGTGATTATAGATTCTGAAAGTCTAGAATTAAATTTACATTTTGTTCACCTATTTCAGTACATTTTAACTTTTCTTCAAAGCTTACTGTTACTGTTGGAACTTTAAACATAGGTTGAGGTTTCCCGTTCCATTGTAACACCGAGGCTATAAAGGAACTACTATTAGCGTGAGCTCTAAACCACGACCGGGTGCATGCAAGATCAACCCTTACAGTCTAGGCCGTCCCCCATTATACTATCTCTCCTCCAAGAGAACAAGTCATAAACAGTATAAGCCCTAAAAATATGGACACAAGTCCTAAAGTTCTACTGTTTAGGACTTGTAATTGTTCTATTTACTTGCTGTTGGTACAGATTTGTTGGAGTTGAGTCTCTCCTGTTGCTGTTATAAACTTAATGAAATATAAATATAATATAATATGACTAAATATAATGAAAATCTTAATTACGTTCTTCTCAATGAACTAAATAAGTAACAATTTCGTTTCCAGCCAACTTTAACTCCTGTGCAACCTCTGCGCAAGATGAGAAAACAAAAGTAACGTGGGAAGGTAATACACTTCTCACTACATACTTTTGGATGATTCAATGCATTTAGACTAGCTAAAAATAATTAACTATGTTATCACTTAAAAATGGCAGCAAAAGTTTAGCCGCGCACTTTACTAATAAGAATGGCGAGAGACAAAGTAATGAATATAAATATAAGATAAAAGGAAACACTAAATTTACTAAGTTTTGTTTAAAGGAAATACTGAAATTTAGATTCTGACGATGCTAATTGTTAGGTCTTGATAACTTTAAAGCTATTGCAAAAGTTGTACAGCATTTAATACTTTTATGACATAGTGAAGAATATTACATACTAACCTTGGTATTGAACAAACTCAAGTATCATGAGATTGCCGGCTTATTCAAATTTTAGTCAACAAAGTATATCCATTTCGAAGTACTTGATTGGCCTTTAAAATAAGATCACTTTTATTCATTTATTTATTTATTTTTATTGTACAGTATTGTCACTTTCTTTGTGTTTTCAAAGTGACATTAAAACTTTTCCATTACGTCACTTTTAGTTTCATTTACCGGTGTGTGTGCTCTCCTTAATAAAATAGCAAAAATTGACTTCCGTATGCTGATAGATTCCCCAATGAAATAAATCCATGCTGTCGAAAATGACAACTGAAACAATACCTGGATTCTTAAGAAGATCCAAGATGGCGAAGTTTACTCTTCCATTATAAAATAAAAATTTAGTTTCTGTCAATATTTTTCGCTATTGAAATATACAGTATTGGCCAGAATAGATGACTCAGCACAAATAAGTGTCATGTTTATGAATACACAAGAACATCCTCATTTAAATATGGATGTACATTGATATAAAACATTTCAGTTTAAAAACACATACAAAGGATTCATTTCAGTAATAGAAGTACAGTGAAGTATACACGGTTGAGAAGGAGTTCAATATTTGGTGTGCATACCTTTGTTTTTTAATACAGCTTGGATACGAGAAGGCATAGACAAACGCAATTTTTCGCAGTATTCTGGTGTAATTTCTGTAACCCAGACGTGTTTTATAGCTTCTCTTAATTGAGAAACTGAACTGGGGTTAGTTCAGCCACTTTTCGCTTTAAAATTACCCAGCAGTTCTCGATAGGATTCAGGTCAGGATAATTTCCGGAACAAGATCCAAGAATTTGAAACCCGCTGGTATCAAGCCATTCCTTAATATCTCTTGTCTGGTGGAATGGAGGTTCACCATGTTGAAACTGGGTGCACTGGTTGATCTCCATAAACATCGGTAACTTCTCTTTCAACGCATCGAGGTAGGTAGTAACATTCATTCATGTCCCTTCAGACATGAACTACAATCCACATCCTCCTTTAGCAGAAATGGCACCTCAGATCATGATTTTTGAAGCGTTTTTTTACGATGGGTGAAATGAGTGAAATGCATGTGATGAGCAGCTTCTTCTTCGCGTGTATCAGAGCTCAACTCTTGTCTCCTGGACTCTAATTTTGACAATGAATAATACATAGAATAAGATTACTACAAAATTTGTAGTCCTATACGTTGAGTTAATTACTAACTTTTTCCTCTTTTCTACCTACTGAGCCACAGATCTTCTTTCAGAACGATTTACTTAGCTTGCTCTTGGAAACTTGAAAACCGCTTATGTGAGCCATTAACTAGTAAGAAGAAAATTCCTTCATTCTTGAGAATTGTTACGATTTGCGCTCATTTGCTTACGTTTTATGTTCATGATATTTATGTTTTGCAATGTATGCACTTGTTTCAGGGCACGCCATGCGATCTAGTTACGGGGGAGGAAAGGCGATATGCAAATCCAGAGAAAACTCCTTCGAGTCACGTTGCTTGTACAGTCGAAATGACGTCCATCAACACACCATGTGAGTAACACTGGGAAAATAGTACCTTTTTTAAACTTTTTAACGAACCATTTAGTTTGCAGTAGCTGTTATTAAAAAAAAAAAAAAAAAAAAAAAATACAAAGAGTACGTACATCGATATAAATATCATGTATATGTTCGTTTATATTGCTGCAAGATATAAACTCTTCCTCACCGCTGGTCTAGTGGCTAGCGCGAGTACCTAGGTGCAGGTGATCCCGGATTCGATTCCCGGTGGAAGAAAATAAAGCGCATAACAGTGGGACGTTAAACTAAAATATCATTCAAAATATAAACTTCATCCCGTAATTTTAACATCTAATTGCAACTGCCATATTCAAGGATTAAAAGTTCGAGAAGGTTAGGTTTGAAAAGATGAGGCAAAGTTAGGATTATGGAAGAAATAAATTAAAAATTAAAATTATACTAACAATGAACACATGAAAAAACACACAGCACAAAGAAATTTAAAATAAAAATGTTTTGAGTCAAAACATCTAGATCTTTTACTTCTTCCTTATTTATGTTTAGCGTTTTCGTACTATTTACCTTTTTAATTATTTCTAACACATTTTTTCATACCTACCCTTCTTCTCGTTAAACCTTTAAAGATGACAATCGGAATTAAGTACTAAAATTAATGACTTTTTTTTCTGTAAGTATTAAATTTTTCCTTATGTAGGTGTTCTGCTTTTTTAGTAATTAATTGAAGTTACTGTCAAGTAAATCCTGCTTATATACTTTCTTTTGGAAATTCTTGTATTCTTAGATCTTGCTAGAGCTTTGTCAAACATAGACGTGTTTTCCGTTTTCATCCCCATACTTACACTAAGTTAAAATTTTGTTTATATATTATATATTATAAACAATTAATTGTTCTTTTTTTTTCCCCCCTTTACGTGTGTAGTCTTGTCTGTATAGACGGTTCACAAAAACAAGTTACATACATGAAAACGTATTTGAAAATCGTAGATAGGCTTTATAAGCTATTTTTGTTTGTTTCTTTCTTTCTTTTGTTTTGTTTTAGCCGTCGAAAGTGTAACATCTTAAAAAAGAGAAACCCAAGAATGTTTCAATCGCTTCTGTAGTACTAAATCTGTTTTCGTTACAGAGAATTGATATATTGAACATAGTGTATTAAACAAACATTTTGCACAAATGTGCCTTGCCTCTACAGAGGCAAGTTTATAAATCCTACCACATCAAGACCAAGGATCCAAAATTAAATCTACGTAAAGGTACCCTAGTCAAGCAATGGGAGTTCATCATAATTTACAATAAACAAGCAAATCCTATATTTTCCCATATTGTACCAAAATTTCCGTATCTGTGAAATCAGTGAATACTTCACAACCTCTATCTAATTCAATGCCAATAGGTATGGAAACACTGTTATTTTTATAAACGGATATGGCGGCTACCTTTTGTTCAGTATATAATGTGTTTAATAGTTAAGTTATCGCATGTTCAGAAGCAGATAGACTTATAAAGCAATTAATTTTGTGTTTAAGTGATAAAGATATCCTTTTTCTCCACAAGCAGGAAAAATTAAGTGTAGAATGGAAGCAATTCAAGAAATAATCCAGACATGTTCCTCTAAATATTGGCAGGAATAAACTCAACAAAATATATCAGTTTTTTTCAAATGTCAGGGCGCACCACTCAGTTAAACAAACTTTGATTTTTATAGAAAACTAGCTCAAATGTCCGTTTTCGCACGGGAAAAAGATCTATGCAAAATATTTGAACCTATTTTTCCCCTTGCATACGCATTTCAATGAAAGTTTAATTATGCAATAGAAACATTTAAAGTACTCTATTTTAGGAATAAGTTCCTCAGGATATTCCATTTAATTAAAATGACATGATGAAAACTCGACTTGAAGTAGGTAACAACTATTTTCCAAAATTGATTTCAAACGGTTAAACTATTTACCTGTGGTGGGATCACAGAAAACAGACAAGAAACAGAAGAATACAAATATTTCCCTCCACCCTACTCCCCCTTGAAACAAAAATTTTCAGAAACTCTGAGACATGTATTCTCTTATTTGTTGCTGAGGAACTTTATACCGATTTTCATCTTTCTATCTTGTGAGATACTGTATTTTTATCAGAAAATTTGAACTCTTCTCTGCATCCTTTCGAAGTGGTTTGTAACTGTATTCACAAATTCACTTCACGGATCATCTTCCTCATGGTTAAGCAGTTAACGTACGCGCCTTCGGCGTGGGAGACTCGGGCTCGATTGCTGGCGGGAGCTCATGTGGTTCGGATCCCAACATTAAGCTGTAAGTCCACGTCTCATATAGCCTCACTCCTGAAAGAGACGCTAAACTAAAAATCAAATCAAATCAAACAAATTCACTTCAAACAGTTCAGCCATTTTCCCTTATGGTGCCTTCCATTTCAACTCAGGCAAAAAAATATAAAATTGTACCATCACCATCTCAGATATTGTTGAAACTTTTTTTATAGCAACTAGACATGTTTTTAAGAGACTTTTTTTTTTTTTAATTTTCCCGCCAAGTAATGGGCCATCAAAGACGGGGAGTACAATTTATGAATTGTAGAAGACATGAAAAATGGTCAACTTCGGAGCCTCACCATTCGGCTATGGAGACAGGTAGAGTTATAATTCTTGTTGTGTTATGTACATAGGGATATAAATAAACTATATTTTATTATAGTTTGGTTTGCGCATGCGTATCTTTTTGTACATACATTAACAAATGAACGTCAATTTATCTGAAAAGTCGAAGTTTGCGAATTTTTTTCGAGCACTTCCGGTTCGAATTTTAAAATTCTGTTTTCACGGTTGGTAAGACCTGGTACCCGCTTTCCGAAAAAAAATTTGTATCGCTTCTGTGTGCAACCGTTTTGTCGCAAAAAATTCGAGAAATTGTAAAATTTTCAAAAATCGCCATTTTTGGGCGCCATTTTCTCGAAAACACCATCTTTTAAAATTCTGAAATTTTGTCAGATGGTTCAACTTTACATGAGTAATAAACACACCAAATATCATTCTCGACCAATACTTCATGAATTAACTGCAGCCTTTTAAAGTTAGCGAAGTTTCGTTAACTTTGATTTCACAGTTAGCAACACTGGGAACAATAAAAGTGCAATGATTTGATGATATTTGTGGTTCACATTCATTAAATGAAGAATAAAAGGTTTTCTTGACTGTTTTTTTTTTATTATTATTATTATTATTATTTTGATCAAAAAGGCTCTCTGAAATAGTAAAATGGGCCTCCCCCTACTCCTCCGTTTTCTTAAACCGTAATAATGTGAGGTGGAAATTACGATTACGAAACGCACAAATTTCAAGTTCACTTACTTAAAATGGTCTTCGGAAACAAAATTTCACTGATTTTTTTTTTATTTTTTATTTTATTTTATTTTTTATTTTTATTTTTATTTTTATTTTTTTTTTATTTTTTACATGGACCAATCATTTGCTTGATTGGTGTCTAATAGCATGTAACCGTGCAGGTGCTCCAATAGGTGTTGGCTCACTCACAACTTGTCCAGGAGTGGATCTAGGGGGAAGAAACTTTTTTATTTTATATATAAATAAAACCGATCTCAGAGTTTGGAGCTCGTAGCTCTAAGTACCAGTACCCCCTCCAGAAGTCCGTCCTGGATTCGCCCCTGCGTAGCACATTGTCTATAGTCACAAATGCTGAACGTCCATGTGGAAGCACAAACCGCACTTCAACTTCACGTAATTCATGATTTATTCATAATATTTCTGCTACGCACCACTGGTTATCGTACATATATGTGTGTAACAAAAGTTCCTTTTTGCAGATTTCTTAAATCTACACTTTGAATTGCAGAAGTTTGATTTTGGAGGAAGTTAGTTCATGGTGACCCGTTACTGTCATAAAAACTTCGCCATTTTCCGAAAGCCAAAGATGACTTCGTTGAATACCAGTTACCGGTCGCTTACTTTCCCTTTTTTTCTTCCGGAAGTCGTCGAATTCAGTTCTAGGCAACAAAACAAGACTAATACCCGGAGTTTGTACTTGCACTATACTCACGAATTCTTCTGCGGTTTTAGTGGGGGCGCGGTGGCTCAGTGGTAGAGCGTTCACCTCCGGTGCTTGAGGTCCCTGGTTCGATTCCAGATCGCGCCGTGTGGGCTTTGTGGTGGACAAACACCGTGCTCGTGGGTTTTCTCGGGGTTATCCCGTTTCCTCCCACTTTCTGCATTTCATTCATTTCTCATAATCTCCCAGTCTCCTTTAGCCTAACCGGCATAATCGTGGGACGTAAAACTTAAAGATTTCATTTCATTTTTTTCTTCTGCGGTTTTAATACTGTGTATCTGTATTTGCCTAAGGTTATGACGCGTTGCCACATTCTTTACACCTCCCCTCAGTACCGTCGCACAGACCATGCATGGCCGGTTTCACTGCAAAACCACTGCTTTATTGGACCTGTCTGCATCTCGAACATCTTAAATCGATTTTTAAAGTGGGATGCAGCGCCATCAGAAATCACTGACACGGTTTGGGAAATTGTAGACACTTATTTTCTCGTATTCAAACTTTTTTCTATAAAGTATATTTTCGCTTTTCTTCGAGTATTTTTAGAATCTTGTCTATGGCTATGAGTACATGAGCCGAATCGTATGTTTTACCGTCGTTTATTACAACAAAACTGTCAGTTGTTTCATATTCCGGTGATAACTGTGAATTTCACTTTGCAGAATAACAGTCCAGTTTTCAGCGAAGTCCATATGAAGTGAAATAGAATTTGTGTCTTGAAATTTTATACGGTGCTTTTCGGTAGCAATTAATTCTTGATGTAGTCATGAATTACAATTCTTACAGTTAAACAAGCAATGTACGATACGAAAACAGAAAGTGTCAGTTTTTTTTAACGAGATTATTGTTTTCCCATATGGCATACGTAACACTTTCATTTTTAACAGGATCAGTAATTAAAGACTCCACACTTATTCCTTCCACTCCAGGACATTCACCACATTCTTGAAGAAGACAGTTGTCATTTTCTACGGATCATGCTACTAAAGGAAATAGGTCACTCATGACAGCTTCAATACAGGCTGCACCTTTGATTTGTAGCAACGCAGTAGCAGCTAACTTAAAATTTGCACAATACACACACACACACACACACATACACACTTCCCTCGCAGGTTGCGGGCTGACCCACTTTAGTCGAATACTGTAAAATTCCGAGTGACCCATTTTTATGTTGGGATTATTCTGTTTAAAAAGTCAGTAAATTTCTTTGGAACGCGTAAGAAAACGTTTCGATTTTTTTAACTTTTTGTCCTTTTTCGATCACTGTAATGACATCGCACTTAATTGAGACTTTATCTGGAGCATTCCAAATCATCATTGAGGTAATAGTTCAGGCTTTTTGTAGATCATCAGAATTTATTGGATGACCATTTCAAGTAAACTTAAAATTTGTGTGTTTCGTAATCGTAATTTCCACCTCACATTATTTCGGTTTAAGAAAACGAAGGAGTAGGGGGAGGCCCATTTTACTATTTCAGAGAGCCTTCTTGATCAAAATAATGACAAAAACAATCAAGAAAACCTTTTATTCTTCATTTAATGAATGTGAACCACAAACATCATCAAATCATTGCACTTTTATTATTCCCAGTGTTGGTAACTGTGACATCAAAGTTAACGAAACTTCGCTAACTTTAAAAGGCTGCAGTTAATTCATGAAGCATTGGTCGAGAATGGTATTTGGTGTGTTTATTACTCATGTAAAGTTGAACCATCTGACAAAATTTCAGAATTTTAAACGATGGTGTTTTCGAGAAAATGGCGCCCAAAAATGGCGATTTTTGAAAATTTTACAATTTCTCGAATTTTTTGCGACAAAACGGTTGCACACAGAAGCGATACAAATTTTTTTCGGAAAGCGGGTAACCAGGTCTTACCAACCGTGAAAACAGAATTTTAAAATTCGAATCCGAAGTGTTCGAAAAAAATTCGCAAACTTCGACTTTTCAGATAAATTGACGTTCATTTGTTAATGTATGTACAAAAAGATACGCATGCGCAAACCAAACTATAATAAAATATAGTTTATTTATATCCCTATGTACATAACACAACAAGAATTATAACTCTACCTGTCTCCATAGCCGAATGGTGAGGCTCCGAAGTTGACCATTTTCCATGTCTTCTACAATTCATAAATTGTACTCCCCGTCTTTGATGGCCCATTACTTGGCGGGAAAATTTTTTTCGACAAAACAAAAAAATATGGGTCTCTTAAAAACATGTCTAGTTGCTATGAAAAAAAGTTTCAACAATATCTAAGATGGTGATGGTACATGCTCTGCCTGAATTGAAATGGAAGGCACCTTATTCGATTTATTTTTATTATATAGAGAGCGTCTCAAAATGTATACCTTAACATATTAACAAAATTTTATTTTATGTGTATATTACAGTTCGCGTAAAATGAGATCTGTGCATTTCTTTACAAAACTTTTTCAAGAAATAAATAAGGTATTGTGTTCTATTTTTTATTAAAGAACGGAATTTTGTTTTCAGATGAAGTAGCGGTGATCGATGAAATTCAGTTGATGAAGGACCAAGCTCGAGGCTGGGCGTGGACAAGAGCCTTGCTGGGAGTGATTGCTGACGAGATTCATGTGTGCGGAGAGGACGGGGCCGTCGAACTTGTGAAGGCTCTGATGCTTACTACAGGGGAAGATGTAGAGGTTCGATTTTTTTTTCTTATATACAGCAATATAGGCTTCTTTCTGTAAAGTAAAAGTAGCGATTAGTAATTGTTATACTGTTTATTTCGTCTTTTAAAACTGGATATAATCTATAAAATATTTTTTTTTTTTAAATCAGTGTAGCAAGTAAAAGTGAGGTAGAAATCTATACTCACCGTAAAATATTTTTAAAAAATCAGTGTAGCAAGTACAAATAAGATAGAAATCTATACTCACCGTAAAATATTTTCTTAAAAAATCAGTGTAGCAAGTAAAAATAAGATTTAAAAAAAAAAAAGATTCGAAGTAGATATAAACTTCACGTCAAAAACTGAACTATGGTACATGAACACTCGTAATAGACTAGGAAGTTGTTCACTGTTTACTGTTATTGTTTCTCTTTCTTTCCAATCGGCGGCAGTATGAAGTAAAAAGGTCATTTAAAATAGGATTAATTTCGATTTTGTCAAGATTAAATGTTTAATTTATAAATGTAAAACACTCCATAATTTTGCTTTTAGTCGTAGTTTTTGCTTTTTCCATTAAACGTACATTAATAATTATAGTTATATGGGCGCATGAGAGGATGATTCAAATTAAAAAAAAAAAAAAAAAAAAAAAAAAAAAAAAAAAAGCTACTTACCAATGAATCCTTCCTTGGAAAGCGTAAACACTTTTTAGACGTTTCGAAGCTCACGGCTGGTTCATTCCTCAGTGGCAAGATGAAAGGGATTAAAACGGACAGGAGATAAAAGGTGTAAAACGAGGAGTACATACCACTAAATAAATAAATATTACGTAAAGAGTAGATCTTGAGATGAACGAACAGAGCAAAGTGCGAAAGGAGTCGTTCATCTCAAGATCTACTCTTACGTAACATTTATTTATTTAACAGGTTGACTGCCAAGGTGATTTGAGGGTACTGCTCCCAGGAGGCCATAAATTTCTTCTTACCTTTGGCTCAATTATGGATAGTCATGTCACATTTTTTTCGCGATATTTTGCTTCTCCCGAAAATGTACCAATGGGAGCCGAGCACCATATGTCATGCTCAGGGTCTCACAGTAATTTGTGACAATGAGCATCATATATGGTGATCATGGCCCCACAGAAAAGTAAGGTGAGCACCACATATGATGCTCATGGCAGTCAACCTGTTAATGGTATGTACTCCTCGTTTTACACCTTTTATCTCCTATCCGTTTTAATCCCTTTCATCTTGCCACTGAGGAATGAACCAGCTGTGAGTTCCGGAACGTCTAAAAAGTGTTTAGGCTTTCCAAGGGAGGATTCATTAGTAAGTAGCCAATTTTTTTGTTAGTGTATATTTATAATGTTCAGTTTTCTCTAAGATGTAATAACAGTTCAGATAATTTTTGAGAATTGAGAAACCTAATGGCTCACATGTGTGCAACTATTCTGGTAGTTGAGAATTGTAAAATCAGTATTTAAGTTTTGTCCCAAGACTAATGAAGAAAAACTTTCACAAATTGAGAAAATTTTGTAAAAGCAAAAGTACTGTATGATAATAATGGGTGTAGGAAAAAACCGATTTCAACGTACTAGATCCTCTGTAGATGCGAATTTAATGATACTCAAGGGGAAGGGGGCGCGGTGGCTCAGTGGTAGAGCGTTTACCTCCGGTGCTTGGGGTCCCTGGTTCGATCCCAGCTCACACCGTGTGGACTTTGTGGTGAACAAACACCATGCTCGTGGGTTTTCTCGGGGTTCTCCCGTTTTCTCCCACTTTCTTCATTCCACCATTTCATTCATTTATTATCATCACCGTCTCCTTTAGCCTAGGCGGCATAACCGTGGGACGTAAAACTTAAAGATTTAATTTCATTTCAGTGATACTCAAAGTGAGAAAGTGTATGACTGGACTAGGACTCGAACCCAGAACCTTCAGCGCACAGTGCCGATGGGTAACCGCTACGCTATCCAGTCCGTTCCCTGAATAGCCGTACACCTTCTCACTCCAGAAATCGGTGTTCTTTTACTCAGATCACGTGGGTTGTACTACAACTTCCTACTGTGCTTTAACAATCCAGTGTCTACTTTTAGAATACCTCTGACGTTTGTATTATCATTATATAACGAATTGAAGAAACAACCGATTTTTAACCAAGGAATGGACTGGGTAGCGTAGTGGTTAACGCATTCTGGGGGGGGGGGGGAATGAGGAATTCAGTAATCAAGGATAATTGATCACTCATTAAGAGAAAAGGGCAATTCGGTGGATGCAATGGGTCTTCCAGGTCAAACAAATTGTTTGTAAAACTGTTAGGTGATGTTCTACAATAAAATTATTTTATTGAAAATTTAATATCTACTTAGTGTTAGCAATAACCGTTCTGAAAATGTAGTAGTTAGTGGAACAAAGTTATTTAGAATTTATGTATGAACTAAAACTTCAGTTTTTGTTGGAACTAAAGATATCATTTTTTTGTACGAGGTTACACAGAATAAGTGTGTTTATTGCAGTTGGTCTGTCTTTTACCTAAATTTCTGTGCAGATAAAAATGCAAATTTAGTGAATTTAACTGCATTTCTTTAAAGTCTTTGAACAAGTTGCTTCATGACAGTCTTCTGTCTTTTCTCTGTCTGCCATCTGGAAACTAACAATAAAAAGAGAAAGAAGTGAGAGAGAAAAATGGTGCTGCTAAAAACATAACGAGTGTTCGTAAAAATGATATTAGTTTGAAAATTTTCAAAGTCATTCTAACATCCCGTTGAAGAAACTAAATTCGTAAAAGGAAAAGTTTATTAAAGTTAGTGTAAGTGTTTCGAGTGTATTATTCAGAAACTATGGTTTATTGATCTAATGAAACACCATTTCTGGAGGACCTGCTCGGTTTAGACGGCTTTACCACCTCTTCTCGTTAGTTCGGTGTTAGGCCAACTACGTTGAGGGTGGGCTGCTCGGCGAAACTTGGCCGATATTCCCGGAGTGATGACTATAGCTTGAATTTTTAGGAGGAGGAGTGGGCATAATATCGTAATAGTATCAATATACGTAGTATTTATTGAGCGGGAGAAGGTTAAAAACGTTATCCCCAACTTTCCTATTTCACATATATTGACACAATATGAAGAAAGAATAAAATTTCGTAAATAATGAACTTTCACTACCGTTAAACTTACACCGTGTCAAAATGGCCATTTATAATATCAGTTTTGTAAGCTGAACTTATATTAGGTTGTATTAGAATATCTAAAGTTCACATTATAGGTTCCCGAACGAAGAACAAGATGTAAGCGAAATTCTATACCAAAACGAATTTTTCTTAGTTTATGATATTTTTTTCTTGTATGCTAGTTTGAATTTATTTAACCCACACAACCCACATGACAATGTATAGCTTTCAGAAACTTGATTCTGCGGTAAGAAAACTAGTATGATTCCTGTGATATAGTGGATTGCATAACTCACACTTGATGGCCACTAATGACATTCCAGTGCGAAACCCAATAAAGATAGCCAGCCCCGGACTGATGTAGGACTTACAATGTTGTAATGGCACTTACTTTAATTGTATAATACACAACAAGGAAACGAGGGTGCGAAAATCATAAAAAGTCAAAATAATAATAATAATAATAATAATAATAATAATCCTTTTTTTTAAAAAAAAACTGGTTTTCTATGGGGAAAAATATCCATCCCCAAAAAAGTCAGCTGATTTGCATCTCTACATCTCGCTGTCTGTTTGCGTTTCTGGTCTATGTAGATCAGTATGGAAACCAGAAGTTATGCTAGATTTCTGTCACATTCAGTTTTTGTGGAGAGTAAAAAATCGACATGAAATGTATTCTCGGAAGACTTAATCAATTGCAGAAAACCGCTTTTCGCTATCTATTACCGTTCTCTGTGGTGATCAACGTTAAAACCGGAAATGGAATGGTTGATTTCTATCACTTTCGATTTTAATTCCAGCTTCATCGACGAACTCGTTTCCTATCTTCTGATCCTTTTCATCCTGGTTGAAGCCGATGGTGATCCGTGAAGTAATTCTTGAGATTTGTCTTCCGGACGGACAAACAGTAAATATTTTAAGAGATTTTGATAATCCAAACGCCTTGAAAGTTGGCGTAAGGGGAGTAAAATTTATTTCTGTTGTGTGATAATTAAAAGTTGTAGATAGAGTCGCAATTTCAGTGACCACTAGTATGAGTATATGGATGGATCGGAATAACCCATCTCGAAGTGGCCACAGATAGCAACCATTACTAGGTTATTGAACGCTTAAAGAAGGTAAAATATAGGATCTTTCCCTAAACGCTTCATCAGATAAAATGAAAACAAAAGAAAGAAGGAATGAAAAATCAAGGATCAGAAAAGTAGTTCTGAAGCGTCATATGAGCACCACTGTATGTAATGAAATTGATATAGTATTATTTAAACGTCCCCCTTTTCTACCGAAAATTTAACTTTACTTTGCCAAAAGTAACGGGAATAAAGTCATGAATATCCCCTGAAACCATTCTGTTCTAAGCATGAAGTAATAGATTTTAATTGTGTCACTCGTTTTGTTTCATAGTTTTAACGGTAGAAGGCACCAAACAACTGTTCTTATGACAATGAAGAAGTAAACATTCTTACCACATCAAATCGAGATCAAACAATCTTCAAAAATTGTGTAAGAAGTCTTTATTTGGGATCTCATTAATGGACTTAAAGATCAGAAAGTCTTCTTAATTCAAGGAATAAATATATAAGTAATCATATGAAGTTTTCATACGTATTCTATAGTTTTCTTACATTTTCAGGTGAGAAAATATAAACGTTTGACTGAATTAGAGGTGGAAAACTCGGCTCTGGTGTCGTTGGAAAATATCCAGCCTGGAGACTGTATTGTATGTTTTAGCAAGAATGATATTTATTCTGTGTCGAGGCAGATAGAATCGTTGGGGAAAGAAGTGGCTGTTATATACGGTGGACTCCCTCCTGGGACAAAATTAGCTCAAGCTCAGAAATTCAACGATGAATCCAATCCCTGTAAAATACTTGTTGCAACGGACGCCATTGGAATGGGACTTAATTTGTAAGTAGAATCTAATAGAACTTCTAATATAGTAAGTTTCATTGGGATCTTTATCAATAGCTCTAGTTTCTGATACATTAGTCAGACATTGTGTGAATGAGAGTTTATTATCTAGAGATGTTACTTATCATCACCTCCTTTGCTAGACATTTCTATTCGTCTCTTCAACATATATTTATGCCGGTGTCACTATATATTCTTATTCACGATGACAACTGGACGGTTGCCCAGTTCGCTTTATGTAAAGGCGGGTACTGCCCCAGTTATTATACAGGGTGGCCCAAAAGTAGGTATACACCCTTGCAATGATCAAGTGTAACATTTTAGTTTATGGGTTTATTTACTTCGGCTCCTCCGAGCTTAAGATGTAAGTAAAAACACATTAAGAACAAATAATAAAGAAATTAAGTCTACCTGATGGATAACAAGAAGAAATTATATAAAATGCTATCAGCTTATCAGTACGGTACTATATACCTACTTTTGGACCACCCTGTATTGTATTCTGGGTTCAATTTGACTTATTTTATTCGCTAGATGTGTAGAAATGCGAATTAATTTTCTAAAATAATTTTCCTCAAGGTTTCAGAGATTCACACGACTAAAAAAGGCTACTAGTCTTTATATTAGATTATTTTCAATTTAACTAAAGGCAAAGAACAAGATTAGAAATATTCATCATCTTGTCGCTTGTGAGTAGCGATATCTCTTGCTTCTTCGCTGTCGACTTGAACGAAGTCGCTTCTCGTTATTTACCTCACGAGAAAGTCGTTAGCGATAGTTAGAGAATTCGAAACAAGCGTGATTTCAAGCGACTTACATCACATGTTGATATCCAGCTCACATGACGATTGATGCCGAATAAACCCCGTGGTGCGAGAGGATCCCAGGCAGTGATGAAAATTTTCCGATTCATAAAAACATACTCCACTTATTCCTACATCATTGTTTAGTCGAGATGTGAGGTGGAAAATTTTCTTCTATATTTTTCCGGAAAATTTTCCGTTCTTAACAAATATCAGTGATTAAGTAACAATTCGTCAGTATTCACAAAATTGATTGAATTCATATATAGAAATGTTAAAAAGTGAAAGATCGTTTAAAGAATCTGAAAATTTTCATGGCTTAGACATGGCTTCACACACACACACAGAGAGAGAGAGAGAGAGAAAGAGAGTAGTAGTAGAATTGAGTTGATTTTGAGTTTAACGTTCCTTTCAACAGCGACACTATATAAAACGGTACCAACTGATTATCGTGGAATCCGAACTACATGAGCTCCCTCTGGGAATCAAAGCCAGGTTTTCTATGCCAAAGGCGCGTATGCTAACCGCTTAGCAACGAAGGACCTCGCAGAGCAAGAGAGAGAGAGAGAAAGAAATACTGTAAAATTTTAACTGAAATTCAATTTTGTAGCTCTATGCGCAGTTAAATATAGTGGAAAAATTTTCCACCTAACATCACTATACATAATATCCAAAATTGTCAGGCCTATGAAAAGTGTTTTCCACTTGTTTCTACATCGTGATGAAAATTTTCCGATCTGTGAAAATTCTTCTCACTTGTTTGTACAGAGCAATAAAACTTTCCGATTCACAAAAAAGTTGTTTTACTTCTTGCTTCAAAATGATGAAAACTTTCCGACTCATAAAAAGTTCTTCAATTTTTCCATATAAGGCAGAAAATATTTCGATTCATGAAAAATTGTTTAACTTGTTCCTACATAGTACTGAAAATTGTCTGAGCCATGAAAATTTTCAGATTCTTTAAAAACGATCTTTCACTTTTTAACATTTCTATACATGAATTCAACCAATTTCATCATTGCTGAGGAATTGTTACTTGATTACTGTTATTTTTTTTAGAACGGAAAATTTTCCGGAAAAATATAGTGGAAAATTTTCCGCCTCACATCACTAATCCCAGGTGAGGTTAAATTTAGATTAAAATTGTGACGACACATGGTATTAGTCTACTTTGCATATACAACTTTATTGATAAAAAAAAGTTATTTACTTACGATGCAATACATAGGTGAACGAGTGTAAGCGAGGGAAGGGGGTTAGAAGCCCCGCAGGGCTCGTTTGATTCCATTTTTATCACAATTATAATACCACGTGACATTACGTCACGCCAATGATGCAACTACGCTAGTTGTCGCCCGGGACAAGAACTCGCCTTAACGCCCCCTGACTAACCAAACCAAATGCTCCCCTAAATATTTGCCCAATTTCGTGCCGTCCCAATCCGGCATCCGGGGCACAAGCCCCGTTTCTTCCCCTAGTTACGTCACTGCGTCACGCTCGGGTGATGCAATTTCAATGTAAATCTAACCTCACCCAGAGATCCTTTGGTTCATCTCAGGCCATAAGCGTTTGTGGTGGACAACATCGCGTCCGTGGCTTTTCTCGGGATTCTCCCACATTTTCATATTACTATTTTTTCACTTTCATTAATCTTCCGTTTCCTTTAGCCTAAAGGATAGAGCCGTGAGGCGTTAAAAAACTTATTATCCTTCTCTCTGCTTTTCTGTCTGCCAAGGTCTATAAAATAGTACATTTCTTTTGAAATAATTCTTAATTAAGTTTCAGGAGCACGGAAGCTCATTGGTGGAGCACTCACTTCTGGTAAGAAAAGTCCCTGGTTCGATCCCAGCTCAAGGAAGTTGTACTGGACATCTTGCACATGGGTTTTCTCGAAGTTCTCTCGTAAAATGAAATCTTTAAGTTTTGCGTCCCCCGATTGTGGCGACTAGGCTAATGGAGGCGGTGATGAGGAGAAATGAAGTAAATGGTGGAATAAAGAATGTGGGAGGAAACGGAAGAACCCCGAGAAAACTAACGCACAGAGTGTTTGTCCACCACAAAGTTCACTTGACGCGAGCTGGTGTCGAACCAAGGACCCCATGCACTAGAGCTGAACACTCTACCACTGAGCCACTGCGGCCCTCGAGGTCCTCTCGTTTCCTCCCACATGTTTATTCCACCAATTATTTCATTATCATTTGTTTTTATGTTTTATTCTTCTCTTGTAGCTTAAAGGGCAAAATTGTGGGGCATAAAATTAGAAATTTTATTTCATTTTCGATTTTTAATTAAGTTTCAGACTAAGCTTATTCTAAAATTACACATTGTTAGATGAGAACCTTTTTCTCTGTGTAAAGATCTGGAGTACTTGGCCCTGTATTTTATATTGCTAAGAACAGACCTTTTGAATTAATATTCATTATTTCGTTTTTCTGTTAAATTCTTGGAACAGAAATTACAATCTGTAGTAGGTTTCAGATATCCCCCTGCATGTTACATTTTTCTGTATCCAAAATTTGAATATTTCTTAATTAGATTTGATAGAATTTTATTAAAAAGAAAAAAAAACAGAAAGAAAAAAAGAAAATTGATATTTATATTGCTGGCTTACGTTGTGTTTATTTTACTTTCCAAAAATCGAAACCTAGCCAAATTTAGTACAGGATATGAAATCCTTTAGGTCCAGCCCTTTTCATGCTGAGATTTGACAAGAACTCGCTTTAAAGTATTTGATCATAAATTCTACTTTTTCTTTATATTCGCGACCCCTTGAACTACACAGTGCGTTCAGGAAGTTCTAGGACTACCTCGCCACATAGTTGCTGGTCCGGTTGAAGAGACTGGATCGCCATAGAAAATCGTCAGCTGGAATGCTGTTCAGCACTTCCGTTACACTCGTTTTTTCTTTTTGTTTTGTTTTGTTTGTTGCTAATGTGGAGAGAATGGAGCAATGTGTTGCAATCAAATCTTGTTTTAAATGAGGTAAAATCGCAACTGAAACGTACAGAATGGTGTAGAACACGTATGAACATGATTGTTCGAAACAAAGTGCGCCGGCATACACCAGATTTTTCGTGCATCAGTTTTCGGCCAAAAGAAACGTTGCAGTCCTTATACATCCCACATATTGGCCCAATTTGGCTCCAGTATACTTCGTACTCTTCCCTAAGCTCAAATCTACCCTCAAAAGAGAGCGTATTAAGAACGTTGCATCGACTCAAGCGAATGTGACGGCGGCGTTGAACAGCATTCCAGTGGACGAATTTCCTAAGTCGTTCCAGAGTCTGTACGACCGGTTCCGAGAGTTTGTGGCACAGGAAGAAATATATGTAGAAATCTAACGTGGTAATAAGTTTTTTTTAGCATCGTTAAAGTAGTCCCGGAATGTAACTGAACGCACGGAAGGTTTCTTCATGCACGATTTTAGGACCTTGTACAATACGGATTTATTCTAGATTATGTACAATTAATTTTCTGCTCAACTGGTTATGTATAGAAAATGTACCTTTAACTACTTGTGTTTTTGTTGTTGTGTTCCAGGAGCATTCGGAGGGTTATATTTTATTCTCTGATCAAACCTTTCGTCAACGAGAAAGGAGAAAAGGAGATGGACACCATTTCTGTGTCTCAGGCGTTGCAAATCGCTGGAAGAGCTGGACGTTACGGTACACAATATAGCAAGGTAAGTTATAGTTTATTCGATTTTAATAAATGTTTATAATAACGTACGTGAAAGAAGAAGCAACGGAGCAAAGAACAACCTTACAAAAAGATGTGCCATCGTATAAACCAAACGAAAAGTACCCTATAATAATTTAAGTAGGTAAACGTAGTTATTACTGTTAGTAGCTTTCATGTAAATGCTACCTAGCTATTACTGTATTTAATATCACTTTTTTTTTTTTTTTTTTTTTTTTTACATTCTAACATTTGTAGAATATATTTTTGTATTGTTAACAATAGTAATAGTATTTTTAGTATTTTTTTAAAGAACAAAAAAAATGAAGACAGAGAATTGGCATGGGCAGCTGTAATATCCCTTCCCCCAAATCTTTATGTCATACCTTTAAATATTATTATTATTATTATTATTATTATTATTATTATTATTATTATTATTATTATTATTATTATTATTATTATTAAGTACTCTGCCTTTTGGCAGGTCCTGGGACTAATAAGGCTTTTTTTGTCCTCTTTTCTTGATTTTAATTTTGGACCTGGAAATGTTTCTTCCACGTTTCTTGATTTTTCAGCTTCCTCTTTTAACTCCCAATATTTTCTTCTATTTTTCAAATCATCGATCACTTGTGTTCATCTTACCACTTCTCGCTTTCCTTCCATCTTTCTTTCTATGGCGGTATGAAGAAGACTATTTCTTTGCGAGATGTATCCAATCCAATTTGCCTTTCTACGAAGGATGGTGGCTAGAAGCGTCCTCTTCTCTCCTATCCGTTTCAAAACATCTTCATTTGTTACTCGGGCCGCGGTGGCTCAGTGGTAGAGCGTTCACCTCTGGTGTTTAGGGTCCCGGGTTCAAACCCTGCTCCCGCCACGTGAACTTTGTGGTGGACAAACACCGTGTGCGTGGGTTTTCTCGGGATTCTCCTGTTTCCTCCCACTTTCTTCATTCCACTATTTCATTCATCTCACATCATCATCGTCTACTTTAGCCTAACCGACATAACCGTGGAGCGTAAAACTCAAAAATTTAATTTCATTTTCATTTGTTACTCTCTCTATCCATTTTATCTTCTCCATCTTCCTTCAACACCTCATTTCGAATCTCTGTAAATATTTGTTCTTCTCTAACTTCCGTAATGTCCAAGTCTCAGAACCAGTTGAATATCCAAAAAGAGAACATTCTTTTAATATCCTGTTTTATGAGATTTAGGGAAAATTAAAATATCTCATTAAAGTAATTAATTGTATTTTTCTTTATTTACTGTATTTTTTTAAAGAGTCCGTCTCATTTTTGCAATTGACTGAAGCAGTATTTTAAAACTTTTTCTGAAAATCTTAATGTTACAGTTACATGTTGGGGGGGGGGGAAGGGTCGTCAATTACATTTTTTTTACAAAAAGTATTCTATTGATATGTATTAACTTTAAGATGTCTTATAAAATTTATTAAGTAGCTCAAATAGCAATTCGTTGGTTAGTTTACGTGTTTGTTTTACTCATTGTTATTAACCAAGTCTTTATTTAGCTTTTACAGGCATTCCTTATTAATGGACCTTTATCTTATTAAATGCTGCGGTCAGGGAAAATAGTTGGCCTAGTGCCTGGAAACCAGGGAAAAACATTAAAATCACAATTTACGAGCGGTGATTATATTTAATGAGAAAAAGCGGAAAGGCTATTACTCACAACAAAAAATATGTAGCAGATTTTTCTTCTACATGCAACACCTAGCGCTTTCGGAAGATGCTACTTTCTTCATCAGACTGTGGTAGACTTCAAAAAGAATAAAAATCATGAAGGATGGTTAAAAAATGGTTAAAAGGTTAGGATATGTAAAAAACAAATCTTCTATCAAACATTAAAACACACGGGAATAGAAACTCTCTGACATTGTACACTGCTGTTCACTGTTTTCTGTTCTTGCTTTCCAAATGGTGAAAGTATGTGGTATGGTTATAATCTCTAAGATGCGTTGCTAGACCGGATAACTGTTGCGGATTCCGAGGTTTCGAGGTACGAACGTGCTCAGTTATTCTAGTACAAATGTTCCTTTTTGTTTGACCTATATACACTTTATCACACTGACATTTCACCCTATAGACGCCACTGCTTTGTAAAGGGTCAGTAAAAAATGCTTTAAAATTGGTTATGTATTTATCTATAGATTTTGGAGGAACTTCTGAAATTTTGATGTTGTGTCTTTGCAGAATCTTCTTGATTTTTGCTGAAAAATGTGGAGCCAAAGGGACACCAATCGATCTGTCATTTACGGCATCTGTTGTTGGTTGATGGTGGGTGCCGACGATCTCTTATTGTACTTGTTTGTACCATTTTAACAATAAAGATTTTTGGAAATCATTTCCTGTCCAATATGTAATAAAATTTACGAAGGAACTTGAAGAAAATGGTGCTCTTAACTTTCTTGACATTACCATTAAAAGACATAACAATAAATTTGTTAGTTCGGTATACCACAAACCTTCTGCTGGTACAAAATATATCTACTTCAAATCATCACATTCATGCCTTCAGAAATTAAATGTTTGGAAAAACTTTTTAGGAGAGCTCTTTTACTTTCAGTTCTCTCTGAGGATCTCAACAAGGAAATACAGTATTTATTACAAACTGGACAGGAAAATGATTTCCAAAAATCTTTATTGTCAAATCGTGGAATCTTGTTTAATTGAAAAAGCAAAAACAGCAACGGAACGAAAAATTAAGGAATCATAGTATATTCACAAAGAAAAGCCCTCACTTAACCTAGATAGAGGAGAAATAAATATTATTTGGAGTAATCTTTTCACTACATACTTTCACCATTTGGAAAGCAAGAACAGAAAACAGTGAACAGCAGTGTACAATGTCAGTGAGTTTCTATTCCCATGTGTTTTAATGTTTGACAGAAGATTTGTTTTTTACATATCCTAACCTTTTAACCATTTTATAACCATCCTTCATGTTTTCTATCCTTTTTGAAGTCTACCACAGGCTGATGAAGGTAGTAGCATCTTCCGAAAGCGGTAGATGTTGCATGTAGAAGAAAATTCTGCTACATATTTTTTGTTGTGAGTAATAGCCTTTCCGCTTTTTCTCATTAACATTAAAATCATTTTGCAAGAATCCTGTTCGTAGCTAATGAAATCTGCCTGTCTGTAAATTTTTTCCGTTAATCGGATAAAAAAAAAAAAAAAAAAAATTCTTCAGACAGCATTTTAAGAGGTTATGTTTCTACTATTTCGATTAAGGGAATTTTCTGTTTTGTTGATAAATCCGAGTATAGTCCAGGGTCCAAAATAAATAAATTGAAGCGTACAATCCTTCACATTCAAGGATGTCGATTTGATGCTTTTCGCATTTAACGAGCGATATGGGCTTTTTTGATGAGAGCTTTAAAATATCGGATTAAAATTTTGAAACAGATGAACCGATTGGCTATGGGAAACCCTTTATTCCATTATATTTTGTGAAAAACCTGACGGTTTATAAATGTTTCTTCATCAATCCGCTTTGAGTCTGCAGGTGTATATGAAATTTCGTGCACATACCAAGACATTTATATAGGTGTGGCAAAAAAAAAGAATACATTCACTAGGATGAAGGAATATATTCGGGATGCGAAATACAACAATCTTCCAACATCGGACCTTTAAATACATCTGAAAGACTCGGGGCATAACATTGATAAAGTGAAGTTGATGAAAAGAAAATCGGCATGTTTATGTAATACTTTTCATTTGAACTATGGGACTAAAATTAAATTTGGGCATGGGCACTCTGGACAAAAGTTGGAATAATATTCATCGTCCTTACCAATCCTTCGAGAAGGAAAACAAGAAGAAGAAAGATTTAAGATGTTTACACTGTGGAACAAGATGTTTTCTTTATGAGTGTGAACATTTAATGTCCATATTTATAATCTTTATTTATTTATTTATTTATTTATTATTATATACACTTTTAGTAGATTTAAATCCGATTTAAACTACGCGCTGAGCAAAACAATACGTTTATTGTAACAAGAATTTTAGGAATAATACCAAAAAATACATCAAATGATTGCGGTCTTGGCCAGTAATTAGTTTTTGGATCAGGGGCCACAAAATTTTTGAACAGCCCCTAAATCATGTTTTCGCATTTTTTTACGAAATAAGGATATCGTACTGAGTTAAGTAATAGTTTAAGCTTGGCTACACTATATGTAATTCTCCAAATATAAAGCCTACAGAAAAAAAAATGGTTGAAATATATTGGATCTTTTGATCCAAAAATTAATAACGTGTAATAGTTTCGCCAACTATGCACTTGGCTTCATCAGACACTATCCAAGTCACACAGACACTAGTGTTTAGTGAAGCCAAGTGGATAGTTGGTGAAACTGTTAACACGTTACTAATTTTTCCAACAAACGTATTGTTTTGCTCAACGTGTAGTTTAAATCGGATTTAAGCCTATGCTTTTATTTATGAGTGTAAGCATTTAATTGCAATATTTCTCAATCGTACCAAAATACGGTTTCGTACTGTAATCTTAAAAATGCTGACAGTTCTCAACGAAAATTAGGCGTTTAATGTAATTTCTTGAACAATCTGTAAGAATTTAGAGGAGCAAGTGACTGACAACTTTTGAATTTAGTAATAAGATTTCTCTTCAAGTGCCTCTCATTATAATTAATGTGCTTTCTTTATCAAAGATAAATAAAGGACAACGATTTGTAAGGTCAAAATATTGTCAGGGTTGCATGAATTTGATTACGTAAAAATTCAATTAGGAAAGACTTATTCCTCGATTTATCTGTACCTTAATTTCGAAATGTTCTCTGTAATCGCTGTAATAATCTTTCTTTTAAATACGTTCCAGCTGAAATGCTAAGGAAATATTTTTAATGGTATGATTACAATCATAATCGTATATTTCATAGTCTGAACTTTATATATAGTCTTCTATATTTATCTTTGTTTATTTTTCAGGGATATGTAACAACTTTTAAGTCGGAAGATTTGCCAACGTTAAAGAATCTGCTCTCTCAGACCCCAGAGCCTATTACGAGAGCCGGACTCCATCCTACAGCTGACCAGATTGAACTCTATGCTTATCACCTGCCTAGCTCAGCTCTTTCAAATCTAATGGTAATTTACTGATTATTACAGCTGATTTTTTTATTAATTATGTCTGTTGCTGTTAACCTTATTAATTTATTTTAATGTATTATTTTGTTTATGAAATGGAATGAAATCTTTCAGTTTTACGTCCTACGATTATGTCGTATGTACAGGGTGTCTATTGGTCACGAATGTCACGAAAAAGGCATGAAATCAGAAAACGGTCATGAAAGTCAAGAAATTTAGTTTTTGCGTCACGATTGTTTTATCTGTTCAAATTTAAGTACAGACTGGAAAATTTTGTTCTATAAGACATCAAAATTCACTATCAAAAATTTATATGACCGGCTTGAAACGCTGCCAAATCGCTAGCGAAGCATGCTTCTATCGCATGCATGACAGTTTGGCATAATTCGCACCCAAATTCCCTCTTGAGAATGTTACGAGATATTATGGTTTGATAAAGAAAAGGTCACGAAATTTCATTTTCGAATTTTAGTAGACACCCTGTATGATCTAAAGGAGACGGTGATGATGATGATGAATGAAATAGTGGAATGAGAAATAACGAGGAATCCGGAAGAACCCCAAGAAAACACATGCATACGGGGTTTTTCCACGACGAATACCATTTTGTGTGAGCTGAGATTGAACCAAGGACCCCACGCACCAGAGTTGAACGCTCTACCACTGTACCACCGCTGTCCCTATTATTTCCTTTAGTTAGGATATGACTAAAATAGAGATTTATGATATAATGTAAACAAGAAAAAGTTTGTATATTATAATTTCAGAAAGTAAGCATCAAATTTATCTAATGATGTAAGTATAGATTTTGATGTAAAATAGTGGACAGAGGTAAATGATTATCATTCCCGCTTCGCCATTGGGAGGTCTAAGCAATTGTTCGAGTAGTTTTGAGTTCAGTGTTTGTGTTGTTATGTCCATGTGCAACATCGACTTCATGACAGACGGGCCTGCTACTAACATGGACTCCGAGCCACAACCAGTAGTGGGAAATTACCTCTTCCATAAGGTTGATCATGACAGTCTGCTCACCGCCAACTGTGCTGGATTTAAGACACAATCGTAATTCGCAGTCCACGTTAAGAGTAGTGCTGTCCTTCATAACGTCTAAGGACGGACGCAAAACTCTTTTTATCATTATTCCACAGAGGATTATTCATTTGAATTCATTATCGTCTGATTGAGCTTATTGTGCATAACCGTAAGAATGACAATACGTTAAAGCTTTTATATTGTTTACGCACGTTATATATAATAGGAATTATTATTTTTAAAAGAAAAATTCTATTGTAATAGGAATGATAGTTTACTTTCCCGTTCATGCCATACACAACTAAAACATTAAATTGATTGATAGTACATTAAATGTCAGAAAAAAAAAAATGTTCCTGTACTGTTGCTTTATTAAAATTTTGATATAATCTTTAAAAAAAATTGAGGGCACGGTGGCTCAGTGGTAGAGCGCTTACCTCTGGTGTGTGGGGTCCCTAATTCAATCCCCAACCAAGTAAGTTTGTAATGGACAACATCGTGCCCGTTTGTTGTCTCAGGGTACTCCCATTTCCTTCCACATTCTCATTTCACAAATTCTTCCATCATCATTCACTTGCCTTAATTATCCATCTCCCTGAGCCTAACAGGCACTCGTTAAAAAAATAAAGACATTAACTTGTCGTATTTTGCAAAATGACTGATTTTTGGTCTGCTGTCTTCATTGCTGTCTGTATTGTTTGCAAGTTTTACATTTTACTCTTATTATTTATGAAAATAATTGTTTTAGAGTACTATTTTTAAAACATAGACTGCGGGTTATTAATATAAAATATTATCTTCGTATATTTCTCTAGGCATTTAGACATTTTTCAGTCAACTGAGTTTTTTTTTCACATTTGAATATATACCCAAATCCTAATGACTTGCACTTAAGACAGATAAAAGTATTTGAGTGAGAATTGTCTCAACAAATGGAATATTGTTCCATATGGAATATAGTGGTACATGAAAATACGTAGCTTTAATAAAACCATGTGACTACTTTATATTTACTTACTTCAATACTATTATATATTTCAATTATTTTGAAGGATATATTTGTGACGTTGTCGACTGTGGATGACTCCTTATACTTCATGTGTAACATCGAAGACTTTAAGTTCCTGGCGGACATGATCCAACATGTGCCACTTCCATTGCGTGCGCGGTATGTGTTCTGTTGTGCTCCCATCAATAAAAAGATGCCATTTGTTTGCACCATGTTTCTCAAGGTAACAATCTTATTTATGTTTGATACCTTCTCTGTGTACGATTAAAAACTTGCCTTGATATGAAAACGATTAAAGTTATCGTGTTAAGGTAGAAGGTAGAGCAGTTTACAGATGAGATTTAATATTTTTTACAACCTTCTATTATAAAAAATATTTGCTATAAAATAGTATAACATAAAATTATTATAAATGTGGTTTTAAAACTAATATAATATTTACTAAGTACGGTAGTAAAGATAAATAGGTGTTTTAAAACTCAGACAGCTAATGGAAAATTTTCCATAAAACTCCAAACAAGCAAAGTGGATGTATTTATGTATCTATTCGTATTATTATTATTTATAAAAACAAACAGTTCCTATTTTTAAGATTTTTAATGCTTCAGGCAAGCGAAAAAATGGAAACCCGCAAAGCTCCAAGAAAGCTAGGCAGAAAAAAACACACAGACCTCCACTCAAACTAGGTGGCTGCGGTTAAAAATCTCTCAGATCTTTAAGCAAGCTAAAAGAAGAGTTTGGTTCCCACAAAGCTCTAAGCAAGCTAAGTGGGCAAGAAGCCTCAAAGCTCCAGGCAAACTCCAAGGCGTGGATTAAGTTAAATCTCTCAAAACTCCAAGCAAACCAAAAAAGGGGGAGTTAACCATCCAAATTTAATGTTAATTGAAGTGATGTATATAGTTTTATACTTTTTTTAAGCTGCGGTGGCGCGGGTACATCTTTTATTACATGACGAAGTAGTAATAATAATTTTTGTTGTTTGCTTTATGTAGTAACTTATAACAGTTGTAGTAAAAAAATACGTGGTATTGTTTACAAAATAAAAGTGCGTGTAAGTAAGTGTTTGTTATTGCATGTAAGTGCGTGTGTTTAGTTTTTTCTTTGACAGTGGTGTTGACTTCCGTATTCTGAAAATATTCTGCTATAATTCATTTTTCATATAAAATAAATCATTTTTGTTATGATGTCTGTCTAAGTATACTTTAATTTTATACATATTTTGACCGTTTTAGTGTATATGATCTATCTTTTGTCATCACTGATCCTACATTTTTTTTAAATAATCACGATATATTGTGCAAAACGTAGATTAGTATTTTCCTACTTGTTGAATATTCGCTCTTGTACTTTAAGATTTGTCTTTTAAATTACACATTTCAGTTTGCGCGGCAATACAGCAAAAATGAAGCCATAACATTTGATTGGTTGTGTCGTCACATCGGCTGGCCGTTCGCTCCACCGAAAACTATTATCGACTTAGTTCATTTGGAAGCTGTGTTCGACGTTCTTGACTTATACCTATGGTTCAGGTTAGTATTTTTAAATACCATTTACTGAATCATTTCATATTTGACTTAATATATTGTGAGCGCATCTCTGCCTTCGGGAATTGTACAGACATAATTAGAGGTGACCAGGGTGCAACCAGAATCCCCTAGGACACTGTTGACTCCCTGAAATACGTTCGGATTACAGGCGAGAAAAGGTGGTTGTTAAGATATTTCGAAAAAGAAGGGCATAAAAATCAGTTGGGAAACCTTAAAGCAAAGAGTGAGAAGCTTACACCTATCTGTATAAAAATTGTGGTTGTAAAAGAAGTTTTACTGTGCTCGATACATTAGAAAAATTAACACGATACGATATATTGATAAAGTTATGTGGGGGCCCGGCTGTTTATTCCATCACTGCCCACCAGATGTAGAGGCGGCAGCGACGCATATTCAGCAGCAATGACAGTGGCGCAAGTTATTCCTGACTTGTAAACTTAGTCTACATGAGGTTTCTCACTGTTCGACACCAATAGAAGGTGGAAAAGTGGTCTATTACGTTTTAACAACTGTCCAAAACACAGGGGAGACAGTGACATAGATTTACTGAATGGGTCGCTAATGGACGCCTAACTATGACAACATAAACAAACGATTAATCGCTATAACAAAATCTAAGAAGTGCCCAAAACAGCACTAATTTACGACTGTCCCACAGATAGCTAGGAATTATTTAGGCTGTGCTAGCGAAAGCTAATGAGTCAGCAGTTTACCAATTGTGTTATTATAACACTAGTTAACCAAGTTGTGACGGCGGATTATGATACCGCTGGTCACTGGTTTGTAGTAGCGACAAGGAAGTTTAATTTGAGCACTAAGGCAAAATGAACAATAAAACCTAGCTCCAAGAAATTATTATTTGTAATAAGATGACAACACTGCTTAATAGTGTACGTACAAACAGAATATACACAAAATAGTAATTATGCACTCTTAGTGACAATGAAAGGAATTTAATTTAAGAACGTGATTATTCAGACCACAAAAATATAACTGAGAAGGGACTATTAGGCTCTGACTATTCTTAGTCAATCATAAGCAACGTTCGATTAATTAGCAACATAACAAAATAAGTTCGCATAGTAATAAATTTTATGCCGGTCAAAACAGAAAAACGAAAGAGATAGTTGTCGCCAGCAACCAAGTTTAAAAGGGTCACTGTAATTACAAAATGAAAGATTTAACAAAGACACTAGGCGCATGAAATAACGCGTGATCTTATAGTTGAATGCACAAAAGTGATACAACAAAATCAAATCAATAAATATATCAATTACTCACCCAATAACTTAAATGCGATGTGGTGATCAAAGTGGTGGTGGTCTCTTGAACGTCGTCTCGAAGAATAAGACGATGATGATGATGATGAGTTTGGCAATAATTGTTGTCTAGAAGGGAGTCGTCGTTCCTAAAGGCGAAGCCCAAAAGATCCGAGCGGTTGATCTTCCAGTGGCGTAGCCGGTAAACTCTCAGAGTGGTCGAAGTCCTCGCTCCAACAGGAATCCCAACGACGAAGGCCGGGATGAAACTGGAGTCACAAGACACAAGGTGATGCTAGTCCTTACAGCATTCCAGGACACAGGAGTTACTTTGGCACGGTAACTCTCTAGCAGATGTGAACAAGAATTAAGTCCATAAGAACGTTGATGGTAATAAGGCAGTTTCCATAAGTGAGCGACGACACTTATGAAAATCCACAGATACTCGAAGGCAGATTATGGAGAGAAAATTTCTTAATGAATGAGGTACTAGAATTTGTAGGCGTTTAGAATGACTGGAACGCCGAGTTAGATAAAGAATGAGTTCTTATTTTCTGGTTGTCGTAATACGGCACATAGGAGTACTCAGAATTAGTTCGATAGTACAGTAGATTCAGGAACTAGAGTCGGAAGTCTTTGACGGTGGCGAATATGCTTCCCTTGCATAGTTAAGAATGCAGTGTTATATAAGAAGGGAATAAGCGAAGTTCAAGTTTTAGTATCTGAAAATAACTGTCAGGATACTTATGTTTCGTAACGTTTGAAATAATGCTATTTATCAGCAATTGATCCAAGTTCTCATCAATAGACACACACTCTGAATGTCGGTCAATTGGAGCCGACACTAATGGAGAATGGAGATGAGCGGAGTTCTCCCACTAAGGCGGTGTAGAAACACACACCGATAAGCTGAAGATTTCTTTCTCCCCATGACTACCAACGAAAAGATAAGTCGGAGAAAGAAAACGTAGAAGTCCCGAAGGGCGTAGGACAGAATCCTAGCCTCAAGGATGACTATGATACCCCGAAGGGCAACAGACACCAGCCTGTGCCTCAAGAACAACGATGGTAATACCCCCACGAAAACGGCGTGCTATGCAGTTTTATTTGAGGGAAGATCTTCACACTTCCCTAATCGCGGGTGTTGAAGTAAAATTATCTTCTACTAATATTAAACATGCGTGTGCAAATAGAATCTTTGTCTATTTCTGATTTGGTGTGAATTATCTTAATGAAATGTGTGGATGGTGAAATCGGGTCCTGCACATACGCTCAAGAAGACCTCGTCTAAGACTTTGTCGCCCTGTATTACAGAGTATTCAAACAAAAGGTCAAGAGGTGAGATAATATTACATACAAAATTGAATTTTGACCGGAAATCACAAATTATAAAGTGACATACACAGCTGTACATATGAGTCAAACCAAATAAATATACATTGTCTAGAATAGACAGGTATGTGCATTTTGTGTGTCACTAGTGGTGACAAAATTTTAATTATACGTCTAGTAGACGTTACAAGAACACTTGCACTTAAACAGAAACAATAATAGCATTCAGAAAAGAGACATTCTGAGGATTCAGAGGCTGTGTATATATAGTCTACACGTGCAGTATGAATCATGACTCTAAGTTACAGAGTTTCGTTTTCTTTCTCTGCACAAGGTGTGGAAAAAAGAGACTGCTCTCAACGCAATGTGATGAAATACATAGCTTTGGTTTTTAGTTCTGACCAATTGAATTAATGCAAAATAAAGAAATAAATACAAATCCCTTTACACTATATCTGAATTAACTATGTACCAATAGAATAATTGCATGGTAATAAACTCTAATTATGATATTGAATTCGTGATAAGCAAAAAGTAATCTTTAAAAAAAATTGAAAGATTATGTTCTTTGTAATAAATATTGAATAACTTGTTTCCGTTGTAGCTACCGATTCCTGGACCTCTTCCCCGATGCCGAACTAGTGAGAGACATGCAGAAAGAGCTTGACAGCATAATCCAGCAGGGAGTGTTCCAGCTGACTCGCTTGTTGAAGAACAGTGAAACGGGAATGAGCAGTGGCACGGGAGTTGCAACAGATGAAGATGATTTTATTGTTAGTAGAAAGAAACACATGTACCTGAGAGGTAAGACAAAACAGTTCAAAGATGAATTAACTTCTTGACACTAGAAAAAACTACCGTCGTCTATTTGTAACTATATATCTGTTAGCCCTCCCGCTCGTCTAGTGTTGTTTTAGTGCATGTGGTCCCAGGTCCGATTCCCGGAAGGAATGCACAAAAAATTCATTAATTTCAGAATCGTTCAGTTTCATTAAATCACCTGTCGTTTTTAGCCTAAAGGGTATAACGGTGGGATTTGAAACTAACGTATATTAATGAACTATACTGACAAACTGTAAGAGGTGATTCCTCACATCAAAATAAGAGAAAAAGTTTATATGGACCTATGGCGAAAAATGCATAATTTCAAAGCTAGAGCTGTCCAAAACCGCGCAAAAGCCAAATTTCAACAAGTCCTATTTCGAATTCCAGAAACTGTGTATGGTGGTTCTTATCAGCGTAAAGGAAGCCATGCATACACAATCCAAAGTGCATATTTCGTCAATTTTCAATAGGTGTACAGGGTATTCCCTACAGGGTGTAATTCTCACATATGAAGTCAATAGAGTTTTCAGATATGCCCTCATTTCACGGAGGGTCCAAAGTAGGAAGGAGGTAAGTCTTGACAATATGGACATCCAATGCTTCGGAGGGAAGTCGGAAGTGTTAGAAACTGGCAGCTCCATGTTTATTTGTGTTCGGAATAACGTGTGATGCGATGTATTTCTTCACGGTATATTTCACGTTTTCTTCACTTATAAGCATGATTTAAAAAAAATAAAAATAAAAAATAGCAGCATGCGTTCTCCCGAGTACGGGAGACCGTGCTGCTGACGATCCTTAACACTTCTGACATCGCCCCAAAGGATCCCATGTTCATTGCTATCAAGACTTATCGTTTGCTTACTTTGGACCCATCATAAAGTCAGAGTATATCTCAAAATTCGGTTGATGGCATGTCTGGGAATTTCACCCTCTATGGAATATTCTGTACATTCATTGAACATTAATGAAATATGCATTTTGGATTGAGTATGCATGAGTTCCTTTACGCTGATAAGGATCACCATCCACAGTTCCTCGAATTCGAAATAGGGGCTCTTGAAATTTGGCTTTTTCGCGATTTTGGGCAGCCTTAGCTCTGAAACTATGCACTTTTCCCCCCACAGGTCCATATGAACTTTTTCTCTTATTTTGATGTAAGGAATCACCTGTTACAGTTTGTCGGTATATTTCATTAACACTATATATATATATATATATATATATATATATATATATATATATATATATATATATATATATATATATATATATATAATATAATATAATATAATATAATATAATATAATATAATGTAGGGTGTTTCCGTGATGCTGTGCAAAACTCAGAGGGATGAAAGATGTCAGAAGAAGCAATTAAGGATAGGAAAGCGTGTCCGGAAATGCTTTGTTTTGGAGATAGGGGCCACCGTCGACAATTTGTCGCAACGGTACAAAAATGGCCATAATTCGAGAAAGAAATGTCGGATTAAGGTCCGGTCAAAGGCAGTGTGCATTATTTTTACCTGCAGATTTCATTATGTTGGAATGGATTGAAAGCAGGGGCGGATCAGGGGTAGCCCCCCAAAGAAATATAAGATATTTCGAACATCTGCAACAAACGTGCAACGAGAAATTGGTAACTGTATTCAGTACAGATGTTTCGGATAGTCATGATGCCACTAGCTTAAGTATGAGCTGAACACAGTAGTATGCTGTGAAAGAAAGAAGTGCGTACGTAATGGTGACTGTGCACATGGGAAAGATGGAGAGGAAGGGTGGGCAATCACAGAAGAAGGAATCCGAGGTGAGGAACTACTACTAGCACATGCGACCGTACAATAATTACACGGTAGGAGTGTGAAAGAAAGCCGTAGCAGGACGGCCTGCGCAGACGAACACAATAATTCTGGGAAGCTGGTTCGGTGCAGGACGTCATATGTGTGCAGGGAATGTAAAATTAGACGACAAAGAAAGGTGGCTGCAAAATCCCTTGGGTATCGTACAGAAAGAAGGCGAATACGTTTGGCACATAGCACAGAACAAAGCGATTAGATACTGGTCGTAGGACAAAGCCAAATAAACTCTATCGTGTAAACGTTGTAAATGTACTGTACATAAAACATAGAGACTGTACTTACTATGTGCAGTTTCACAGTAGGTGTTCAAAATGATGTCAACCTGGCGTCGATTCATGCATAACAGCGTCGGAAAAAGCTTTGTCGTACACGCGCAAATATCTCTGGAGTGGTTCGGTTGATGTCACTGGCAGCGAGGATGCGTGCCAGGAGGTCCTCTTCGCTCTCTACAGGAGTTTCGTAGACAAGGCTTTTCATGTAGCCCCACAGGAAAAAATCAGGTGGAGTGAGGTCCGGCAAACGAGCGGGCTATGTAACAAGACCCTCTCGCCCGATCCACCTATCTGCGAATGTTTCATCGAGATAAGCACGAGTAACAGCAGCAAAGTGGGCTGGCGCTCGGTCATGCTGAAACCACACCTGCTGCCGGAACAACAAGCGGGACAGTTTCTAGTAGTTCTAGAAGCGTATGCTGCAGGAACTCCGCGTACATTGATGCAGTTAAGCGTGGAGAAAGAAGATAGGGGCGTAGTAAGTAGTCACCAACGATGCCTGCCCACATGTTCACTGCAAATTTCTCTTGGTGGCTCCGTACAATTGTTGCATGAGGGTTTTCGGCGGTCCACACGTGACTATTACGGCTATTAAACAAACCATCTCTGGGTAAAACAGGCTTCATCGGTAAACAATACCAAGGCATGAAACTGAGGATTGGCTACACAGTGCTGCACAAGCCATTCACAGAATACGACACGAGAGTCGATATCAGCTGCACTCAGTATTTGCACTCTTTGTGGATGGTACGGATGCAATTCCTGTTCATGTAGTACCTTCCACACAGTACTGTGTGCCACACCCATGCCATGTGCTATGCCCTGAGTTCTTGTTGAAGGTTGCTCCTCCACATGCGCAAGCACCTCTTCTTCGAAGGCAGGCGTCCTGATAGTTCTATGTCCCCCGTGGTCGTGAAATTGTAGTCGCAACTGTCCCGTTTCCCGTAAACACTGGAAAACGCTCGAGACTATGGAACGCGTGGGATGTCGTCTTTGCGGAAATCGTGCACGATATGACCTCTCCGCTTCAATGCTCTTTCCATTTACCATTCCATACGTAAAAAACATATCTGCGAGCTCGTCAAACGCAAACTCCATTGCACAGAAAAGGTAATTCACACAAACTACCAGACGAACACGACACCAGTCTGTATCAACACTAACCAATTAAAACACGCTTTATCAACCGCATTTGACGAAACACCTCACATTCAACTGACAGCTGCTGCAGTAGACACGAAAATCTTTCGAACTGCAGTAGAGAGGGCGTGCTTACATTCGTGCTATCGTTGGTGACGACTGGCACGCCGTCTACAGACCCTTTACTTACTCTCCCTGTGTTTGTCTTGTTTCAAACAGAAAATGTGTTCACAGCTATTACGTGTAAGAAAATAAATGCATCACTTGCTTTTATCTATACACGCGCTAAACGTCGTCTGTAACTTTTATGATACATGCACATAATTTCAAGTAGACCAACATGCAGCTAATCAGAATCATTTGTGTTCGTCTGCGCGGAGAGTTGGACTGGGTCAGTGGCCGTATGTCACGTAAGACAAGTTTGAGGGTAGATCAGTGGGTTGTAAGTCATTTCGATGACCCACGAAAACCTAAGTCCTTCTATGACCCACGAATCACAACGGACTAACACTAACCAGAGAAATGACGTGTCCCACAATGACCCATGATCCACCACGACAACTTACCCACTCGTACAATATTAAATTCGTGGGTCAGACTGGGTCAGTCGCTTTATATGGCATGGTAGGTCAGAGTGGATCGTGGGTCACGTTTTTGTTGACCTACTGTATCTTTGCGCGATACATTTACTGCCGTCGTGCTGCGGCTTTCTTTCACACACTTACCGTGTAATTTTTGTACTGTCACATGTGCTAGTAGTAGTTCCTCACGTCGGATTCCTTCTTTTCTAATTGCCCACCCTCCCTCTCCATCCTTCCCACATGCACAGCCGCCATCACGTACGTACCTCTTTCACAGCATACTACTGTGTTCAGCTCATAATTAAGCTAGAGGCATCATGACTATCCGAAACATCTGTACTGAACACAGTTACCAATTTCTCGTCGCATGTTTGTTGCAGATGTTCGAAATATGCTATATTTCTTTGGGGGCTACCCTTGCTCCGCCTTTGACCGGACCTTAATCCGACATTTCCTTCTTGAGTTATGGCCATTTTTGAACCGTTGCGACAAATTGTCGGCGGCGGCCCCTATCTCCAAAACGACGCATTTGCGGACACGCGTTCCTATCCTTAAATTGCTTTTTTTGACATCATCTTTCATCTTTCTTAGTTTTGCACAGCATCACAGAAACACACACACACACACACA
Organism: Thermobia domestica; assembly: GCF_964235325.1. NCBI lineage: Eukaryota > Metazoa > Arthropoda > Insecta > Zygentoma > Lepismatidae > Thermobia > Thermobia domestica. The sequence continues at coordinate 209,239,675 of NC_137465.1, forward strand.
CACACACACACACACACATATATATATATATATATATATATATATATATATATATATATATATATATATATATATATATATATATATATATATATATATATATATATATATATATATATATATATATATATATATATATATATATATAGCCTATTAGATTGTGTAAACACTACTCTTGTTCTCAAAAGTTACAAATGTTGTTAAAAACAGTATTATGAGATTTTCGTATATATACAGGGTGTTACAAAAGTGTGTCAATGTTTTGGGAACAGATTCCTTACATCAAAATAAGAAAAAAAAGTTCATATGGACTTATGCTCAAAAGTGGATTGTTTCGGAGTTATAGGGTGCCGAAAACGTAAAACACGTGACTAAAACTTTATAGTTCCACTACCATGGGACCTAAGTCGGTTGAAGAGATCACTGAAGATCTGGTATGTGAAGTATCCAAATATCCATGTTTAAGAATGCTCTAGTATTTGAACACCAGTTTTTAGAGAGGTAGGTGGAGAGTGATCAAATACTCCCAAACAGGCTCTCTAAATATGATTGTACAAGTACCGGAGGTTCTGAAAGATGGATATTTGGATAGTTCACATACTAGTTCCTCAGTGATATCTTGATGTGACTATGATCAGTCCTACAGTAGTGGAACTATGGACCTTTAAAGTTCATTTTTTCACGTTTGCGGCACCCTATAACTACGAGCCTATACACTTTCGCTCACAGGTCCATATGAACTTTTTTATCTTGATGTGAGGAATCTGTTCTCAAAATATTGTGACAATTTTTTGTAACACCCTGTATATACATACTGTCGTGATTTAAAAGTTATGGGTATGTAAGCTATGAAACTGTACGTATTGAAATCTTGAATTCGCTTCCACATAGGCAGCCTATATTATTAAAATAACCACTCCACACATTAAGTCTGAAGCTTATTTTGTGTCAGTATTGTTATTCTTTGATTTTACAATTCCAGGAAGACTTGTTAGGTAATTTTCCTATAATTTGTTCCATAGAACCTAGAAGTTTGTTAAAAATGTGTACAGGAATGATAACAAGAGCTAGATTTCAACTCAGATGAATCCAACACAATGTTAATTTAATAAATAAATAAAATGTATTTTTCAAATCTTTTATCTTTTAAATAAAACCAATAGATAAAAGCAGGGCTTTGTTATAGTACGGTTTTTTTTCTTACTGTAAATTAATGATATGTTATTCTAATTAGCTCCTTTTTTCCCGCTCAGATTGCTGTAATGATCCAATTTAGTATGCTAAGTAAATGGCACTACATTCAGACAAGACATTGTAATTAATAATAAGTTTTTAAGCGCAGATTCTTTTATGAATAATAAATTATTTCATTAATTTAAACAATCCCTCTTTAATTAACCATTTGTATGCATTTTGTAAGTAGGTTTATGAACTTGTTTTCTAAGAAATTTTACAATCATCAGCAAAAGTACTTTACATCAATCACATGCATCATTTTTTATCAAGAATTCTCAGTCGAATCGACCAGGTTGAGCTTTTATAGTAGCGAGTACGAAATAATATGTATTTTGCTCAAAACCGTGTTCAAATTTGATCCTTTCACTCCGTAGTTCCTAACAAAAGAACATACAGGTGGCCACAAAGTCCTGTTACCCCTGAAAATAAGTAACATAAACCACTAAACGTACGTAAATAACTACACGAAAAGAACTAAATGAAACAAACAACAATGCTTTCGAGAAGTTTTATTGAGATAGGAAACATTAAATGTCCAAAGGATCAGTCTGTCGACGGTCATTCTCGTGACAAAGGATAATACGCCGACAGGTTCTGTGCGACATTTTGCGGAGCATTGCAGGTTTAACTTGAGTGAAAGCTTGTTTCACAGCTTCTGTTAGGTCAACAATGGTATCGTAACGGTTTTTTTTTTTTTTTTTTTTTCAACGATGCCCTTTATGAACCCCTATAGCGCATTATCACAGGCAGTGAGGTCGGAACTTCGTGGTGGCCAGACAAGTGGTGCGGGGAGATCTGGACTACTATGACTAATCTAACGCCCAGGAAAGACTTTCGTAAGATATTGGCGTACAGCAAAGACATAATGGGCAGGTGCCCCATTATGCTGAAACCAACATGTCTTTCTGATTCCGTGCTCCTCTGAGAGAGTAACAATCCAGTTCTGCAACATGTCCAGGTATTGCTAGTGATTCACAGCACCGTTAAAAAAGAACGACCCAAACACGCGTCTGCTGTCTACTCCTGCCCATATCATTACATGCTGGGTTTGTCCTTGGACCAAAAGACCAAATTGCGAGCTCGAGAACTAATGTAAATTACACACTCATCGGTAAAGATCACTTTGCCGCGTTTTGGTATTGTGTCGAACGCCTGAACGAGTGCCGCACATACCTCCATTCTCCGGTTCATGTCTGCGTTCTATAGTTCTTGCAGGGGGTAGGTCGATATGGGTGCTAATCTTACATTAGCATTTATCAAGGGGTAACGGGAAAACTTACATTTGCATTTATCAAGGATAACGGAACTTTGTGGCCATCCCGTAGGTGGATATATAATTTTGATGGTAATTGCAAATGTTATTGTTTCTATTTATAAGGCGCTAAACAGACGTTTGTAGCTCTATGTTTTCATCGATAGGTACAAAATACGACGAGTCAAGCAAAGGACAGCGTCTAGGAAGAGGACAATTAACAGAGCGACTTCTGGCGCAGGGCCTTTTAACTCCGAACATGATACAGGAACTGCAAAAAGAATGGGATAAGGTAAGGAATTTTCATGTCAAAGAAAGTGGAGTATTTCTTACTATCTAATTTCTTGTTTCTCTCTAACTTTACGAATAGAATCCAATCGCATTGCTCCATGTCCTACACGTACTTGTTAGTGTTTAAGTCTGGAGACCATGCAGGCCAAAGTACGAGAAAATGGCGTCCCGCAGTAGTGTCGCAAAGCAGGATTGATGATGTCATGAATGTACGATGCACGAGTTACAGGGTCATTCCATATCAATTCAACACTGTGACTTAACCTCACCATCTCAGATTTTAATGAAACTTCGTACATAGGTGCCCTCTAGATAGACTAAGAAAAATACCACATTTCAACTTTATATATCGAACGGTATTGAAGATAGGGCTATGTAAAGTTTGGAAAAATGCCCAAAATAACATGTTCAATGTATTTTGGAATTGGAATTGCAGCTCTTCTAATTGAGCTAGCGAGCTGGTTGAGGTGTCATTTTACAGCATGTTTCATGCCCTTTCTATGGTATACAACAGCATATAGGCTAGTACAAATTTTTATTTTCAAAACCAAAATCAAAATTTTACTTCAAAATTTTTCAAAAAGTATATATTTTAAAATTTTGAAATTAATTTTATAAATAGATAGTATTGTTGTAAAGCACCTGGCAAAATATGAATTTGGGATGATAATGGGTTCATTGTTAAAAAATTCAAAACTAATACTTATTTTTCAAGAGTACTCTCTACGTAGGGTAATAACCAAGAATACTAAGTTTTACACTCCTGTGAAAATAAAAATGAACACTAATCTGAAAAAAGAGTACAGATGATTTCATAGTAAACTTTTCAATAAGTAATAGGATATGTTTATCACTTGAAATTTGAAAAAGCCACATTTGTTCGACATACATCGCTTTCAAGAACATAACTTCTTCCATCGGGAGTTACAGGATTCACTTTTGTGAGAACGTCCACTACAGTCATCCACAGAACATCATCGTTTCTTGGATATGAGAATGATGGAGGTGGCCAGGTGGATGAAGAAAAATTATTTTTACTTCATCAAGTTCTTCATTTTTCTGTTAAACATACCCGAACCACCAATTTCCTTCATAGACAGCGGTGACATAGCCTGATACGTCTTCTAATTTAAGTTTATTTGGAGATTGTGACACTTCCTTTTCCCAACCCTGCAAACCATCTGGAAAGTGTTTCACCAATAATGTTGATGTAGTTTTGGGAATGAATAGATGATATTGCTGTGTTCCTTTGATAGTCAATGCTTGATCGAAGCGACTTTCCAGGAATATTTCAGCTTCAGTATATTTCTCTTGGGTTGAGTAGGCAAAATTTACTGTGGTAATGTTTTCTACTGCCCTCTCAAAAAGTTGTCCTAGGGTTTAAATTTGATTGTCATAGGGTCTCTTTACTGAACCACCTACTCCATCGCAAGGCCCTTTTCCATCTACTATAGCCGAGATGTACCACCCTCCTTTCACTTTAAAAGCTGCCTCATGAAAGCAGAGGTTCAAGAAGTTTTTCTTATTTTTGGATTGAGCGGTAGACCTGTCGGAAAAATAAACTTGTTTGGAACTTTTTGAAATTCGGATGTCAGAAATGATTTTTTTAAAGGTGTGAACAGCAACTGTATTGTACTCCAGGCAATCGGAAACAACTGCATATTTAATATGTACAACTTCGTTTTCCTGTTTGAAATATGAAACAAAAGAATGGATTGTGACCTGTTACCTTGTCCAGTGGTAGCTCTGTGCTTCATCCTGTAGCGCTGTCTATAATTTTCAGAAAATCACAGACGACAGCAAATTCTGATTCGTTAAGATTTTCTTTTGTGTAGTTAAGGAAGGCTCCCTGTTGCTTGGCAATGAACTTATGCCTACCCGCTAAAGCTGCTTCAATTCGTTTGGTTTGTTTAGGCTTAACTCCTTATGTAATAGCGAGGCTATGAAGGATTAGACATATTACTTGAAGTGGCATCTAAACCACTACTCGGTTTCTATCTGGGAGAAATTTTGTGGGCTCATCGGGACTCCTTAATTACAAGGGGAATATTAGATTCAACTAACACAGATGATTCGACATGTTAAAACGTCACTATGAAATTCACGTGGCATTTGTGATTACGATTTGTGGCATTTCTGCATTTTTTTTACACCAATTGTTTTCTCTATAAACAAACACCTGATTCAAACCAGCCAACCCTGCTGTTGTACCAGTGCTATATGTATACTTTTTACAAATGACGTTTATTTACAGTAACATTTTTAATTGTGAAACGTTTATTAATATTATTTTAAAATTCAAAAGTATCAACACTTCAGCTTGCTTTAAGTTAGTTTTTAAGTTTGAGGTAATAAGTATAGCCAGCAGATTATAAGTCGGTATGATATGTTTAGACCCATTACTGTACTCTTCACGTTAGTGTTCAGATTTATTCCCACAAGTTAAGAAAATAAATGCATTCGTGTATTTTTCAGCTAGGTACAGGGTATTAATGAAAACTATACTGTTAGTTTTAAAAAATTTTAACAATGAACCCATTGTCATCCCAAATTCATATTTTGTCAGGTGTTTTACAACAATACAATTCATGGAATTAATTTCAAAATTTTCAAATATATTTTGATTTTGATTTTGAAAATAAAAATTTGTATTAGCCTATATGCTGTTGTATACCACAGGAAAGGGCATGAAAAATGCTGTAAAATGACACCTCAACCAGCTCACTAGCTCAATTAGGAGAGCTGCAATTCCAATTTCAAAATACATTGAATATGCTATTTTGGGCATTTTTTCCCAAACTTTACATAGCCCTATCTTCAATACAGTTCGATATATAAAGTTTAAATTTGGTATTTTTCTTAGTCTATATGAATAGTACCCTTGTGCAAAATTTCACGACAATCTGAGATGGTAAGGTAAATTTTGTTCTTAAATTGTGTTGATTTGACCTGGAATGGCTCTATACTCTGCTGAATGAACACTAAAGGAAGTGGGATGCAAGCACTCAAAACTAAAAACTCTGAAGCCATTACTTCGGGATCGCAAAGGAGTCCTCCTATTACAGGACAACGCTAGTCCCCACGTGGCTTGGATGACCCGGGACAACATTCTGCGCCTTGAATGGGAAACACTATTGCATCCGTCATACTCTCTGGACATTGCACCATACGATTATCAGCTATTCCATTCTTTGGACAATCACCTTAGAGAACGCCAGTTCAGATCCCTAGTAGAAGTGCATTTTGCATTTGATACCTTTTTCGCTTCAGGTCCCACCAAGTTCTACCGCGATGGAATCCATGGCCTTCCAGAACGTTGGCAGAAGGTCGTCGATGCTGATGGAGACTATTGTAAAGTACCCAAAATCCTAACATGTATTTTATAAATTTATTTTGTTTATTGTAAAACAAGGAAGCGATATTCAAACTATTTGTTTAGCAAAATAAAAACATATAACGTAGGCATCACACCACAGTTATAGGAAATTTTCCTATACGGAAATAGCAAAGTAAGACATTTCATAAGGAGATCTGAGCTAAGCTGTACGCTACAACCAGGAAGCATCTACCTTATAAATCCCGGAAAGGGGTGCTGGTTGAGTACAGAGAGTGGACTCGAGAGTTGGAAATAAGATCGCATAGTGAAAAGATATCGATTGGAGAACATCAAAGCTGAACTACCATCTATTGTTGGATGGTCATAATGGTTAAGTTTCTGTACTATTACGATTTAGTAGATTTTTATAATTAAAACTATTTCGAGTCCTGATAGCTTGTGGTGTGATGTCCAGGTACGTCTTAGGTGACATATCGATGTTCGAAGGTGGTGGGTGAAAGAGCGACAGAACTTTTTTGGTTACCTTAATAAAATTGTATTTTATGCTTTATTATTGTTTATATTTTGAATTGCATATATATGAGGGCACGAAAACATTTTAAGTACTTAGGCCTGTGAGGTTCTTAATTCGACCCTGGTTTCCAGCACATAAATATGAAAGTGATAGCATTGACCATACAGTGCCTCTAGTAACTTCTTTGGATCTGTGGTTGTTTGTACAATTTTAGTTGTAGGAGATTCCAAACCACCTTTTATAAAGAATTTATGTCCGAGGATTGTCAGTTTGAAACATATTTTGCCCTTCCAGCAAGTGGTCGCTTTATTCTATGATGTGATGCCCGTATAACACGTGGGGGGTGTAATATCCATTTTTTAAGTTTTCTGGTGATCCCTCATATTACGAAATTCCTTTAAATTTGCTCTTTTCAAATAAACTCATGTCCAAAATTATTGTCACATGTCTATAAATGTGTTGTTGTAGGAATATAATTTGATAACGAATTCGCCCGGTATTTCTTATAATGTTAGTATGTGTATAATCGGCAAAGACATGTATGTGGAAAATTTCATGTTAAAAGAGCAGTAAATAAGAACAATAAAACGAAAATAAAATTTTCTTGTCCATTTAGTAACATTTTGTTTTACCCATTCTAATTTTCGTATTTATAATTGTTTTCCTATGAAATTTACCACAAATATACATTTCCCGATTATACACATAGTATTAAAAGTATCCTGCAAAATCATTATCAAATTATATTCTTACAAGAAGACAGTTATAGATATGCGACAATCATTTTGGACATGAGTGTACATGTTGTACGTTTGACAGTAAGAGCTGTTGATTTCGTTTAAGATTGTGCTAGACTCCTTCACTTCTCACTATTTGGTAAGAAAGAAAGAAAGAAAGAAAGAAAGAACCTCAATAACGCCTTTCAAGTAGTGAAATCATAGCTAAATTTAACAATAATATCAGTGGTTCAGTTATTCAGTTCACTTTGTCAGCTAAATTGGGAATTTCCTTTTAGTAGAAGCAAAATAAGATAGGATGTAGAAGTGAAAGCCAGTCGACCTGCAGCGCCGATGCGACCAACAGCCAGTGCAATGTCACATTATAGATTGCGTCCCCAAAACAAGATTAAAAGCTAAACTATTTATGACAGTTCGTATGCGTCAAAATGCCGTATATGAATAGTGTAGTTACTGTGAGAAAAATTACATAAATAATAATTATTTACTTATTCAGTTACAAAAAAAAAAAAAAATACGACATACAATGGTGTGCATCTGACGTCATCTCCTTGAGTAGAATAAGGATACATCATTTAAAATGCCAAGGTACCGAGGAAAATTCATGTACATGTTATTTGAAAAAATGGAATAATTAATTATGATCAAGGGTACAGTAACTATATATTGGTCAACCGCATCTTCCACAAGTGATATAAAAGACTTAATTTTTGAGCCTATTATGAAAAGTGTTTTATTACGTCAAAATCAATCAAATTCATATACCAATAGTAAAAACTCAAATTTTACGTATCCTTTCAATATCATATACAAGGTACCCGAAAAAGTTCTTGTCGTTTTTGACGTTCCATTAGTCATGCGCTCACAGAGAGGAAACAAAATGACGCACGTGCCTGCCAAGCGATCGGCCATCGACCTTCAGTAATACAGCCACGTTGTGCACACAGCAGTCATAGCTCGTCCAGTGTCGAAGTGAAATGGAGGCATGGAAGCTAGTGTTTGTTCTATGACTTTAAAGCGCCCCCGTTTTGGGGGAGAACGCCGTCAGCGAACGCACCGCCCGATATTGGTTCCAGAATTCTGTTAGAGAAATGTGAGTCTTTCGGATGAACCTCGCAGTGGACGACCGCATGTGTTGGATGACAAGACCCCGAAACCAGCTATCGAGGAGGACAATGGTCTAACGTGTGATTAACTTGCAGAAAAGTTCCATGTTTGCGTAGAAACAATAAGACAGGGGAACCGGTCAAAACCCCCACAGCCAAAACCCCCACACTCAAGAAATGTCAAAACGCCCACACGATCGGTCATAACCCCCACACAAATGGACAAATCCCCCAAACGCACGAACGGTCAAAACCCCCACAGCCAAAACCCCCACACTCAAGAAATGTCAAAACGCCCACACGATCGGTCATAACCCCCACACAAATGGACAAATCCCCCAAACGCACGAACGGTCAAAACCCCCACAGCCAAAACCCCCACACTCAAGAAATGTCAAAACGCCCACACGGTCGGTCAAAACCCCGACACAAATGGACAAAGCAGCCACACATAGCAACGGTCACAATCCCCACATAAATGGACAAAACCCCCACACAAATGGACAAAACTCACACACAATCGGTCAAATCTCCCACACTCTGAAATGATCCTGGTTGTATGTCTTGCCCTTGTACTTTTTAATAACATTTTTTATTCCACTTAAACCGATGTTGCAACTATTCTTCTTGCACTGTTTTGTAATGACAGAAACACTAAGGTGGGCGTCGTAAAGAGCCGCAACAAAGACGTGCAATCACGGTATTTTCAGAGTGTGGGGGATTTGTCCGATTGTGTGGGGGTTTTGTCCATTTGTGTGGGGGTTTTGTCCATTTATGTGGAGATTGTGACCGTTGCTATGTGTGGGAATTTTGTCCATTTGTGTGGGGGTTTTGACCGATCGTGTGGGCGTTTTGACATTTCTTGAGTGTGGGGGTTTTGGCTGTGGGGGTTTTGACCGTTCGTGCGTTTGGGGGATTTGTCCATTTGTGTGGGGGTTATGACCGATCGTGTGGGCGTTTTGACATTTCTTGAGTGTGGGGGTTTTGGCTGTGGGGGTTTTGACCGTTCGTGCGTTTGGGGGATTTGTCCATTTGTGTGGGGGTTATGACCGATCGTGTGGGCGTTTTGACATTTCTTGAGTGTGGGGGTTTTGGCTGTGGGGGTTTTGACCTAGACCCTAAGACAGCACTTGCATCGGATAGGTAAGTCATACAAGTTAAGCAAGTGGGTACCCCACACATTGTCAGCAGCCAACAAGGAACAACAATTGACAGACTGTTTGTCCTTGCTCATTCGGCACGTGAACACATCTACCTTTGATCGCTGGCTCACTGGTTACGAAAAACGAGTCCTCTATAACACTCCGAAGGCGCGGTAGCTCAGTGGTAGAGCGTTCACCTCCGGTGCTTGGGGTCTCTGGTTCGATCCCAGCTCGCGCCGTGTGTACTTTGTGGTAGACAAACACCGTGCTCGTGGGTTTTCTCGGGGTTCTCCCGTTTCTTCCCACTTTCTTCATTCCACTATTTCACTCATCTCTCATCATCACCGTCTCCTTTAGCCTAACCGGCATAACCGTGGGACGTAAAGATTTTTCTTTATAACACTCCCGAGCGTACCAGACATTGGTTGTCGCCACGTGACCCTATTCCTGACACTTCAAGACCACCTCTGCACCCACGAAAGGTTATGTTCTCTGTATGATGGAATTCTCGGCAAATGGTGCATTACGAGCTCCTTTCATCTGATCAAAACATCATTGCTGAGATATACTCTCAGCAGTTGCAGAGTGCACCATGTATTGCGGTAGGAGTCGGTATTAGTGAATCGCAAGGGTGTACCGTTCCTGCACGACAATGTCAGGCCACATATAGCAAAGAGAACCCGGGCGACCGTCAGGAGTTTCCAGCTTGATATTTAATTGTCGGTCACACTTAGGCATCAAAGAGTGTAACATTGCTCTAATGTAACTATTTCAGTTATCTTCTCCGCACACTTCTCCGATGGATTATATAATAAGTTGAACTCTTTGGGTATGAAAGGAAAATTTATAAATTCAAACTCAGGCAGAATTTTATTTTCCCTAAATGATAAAGTAGTTCCTGTTGTTATCTTTCCATCATTGGAGAGGATAACAGTTTATATTTCGCCCAATCAATTAGCACAAAATTCTAATAAATTTCCTCCTTATGTGTTGATTCCTAGCGTTTAGTATGTTTCTTAAACTCGCCTCTCGTATGTGTTTTCTCTCAGCTACATTTAGTCCCATGTAGTCGCTACGTTAGTTACATGGGCACAGTGGCTTTAGAAGTCATGTAGACAAAAGGATAAAGATATCATTAGCATAGTTTGAGCTCAACCTTCAAAAAGTAAATTAATTCTTTCAGGCTGTGCATATTGCTTTTTTTAAAAATCTTCATGTATTTTATTTATTTTCAGGAGAAGCAGCTAAATGGCACTAAGAAACCAGGAAGAAAGCGGAAAAAGTAGTGATCGTAAGTTCTTTAAAAATCAAATAAAATAGTGGACAGACATTACTCAACTGTGATATCGAACAAGTGATGTATGAAATTATGTGACAAAAATTACGAGTGTTTTGTAGTACTTATTGAATAATTTAGTGATATATCAAGAAAAAAAGTGTTTGTTTATTTATTTTTATATACTGATTTTATTTGTGCAGAGTTAGCATAAACGATTCATTCATTTTGAAAAGGCTATATTTTCAAAAGTATTACACATACACGCATGCAAGATATATATGAAAAGAATCACAAACTCACCAAGTGTATACACGCTCTACAAATGTTCAGTATGTGCCCCTTTGGTGACACGACGCACGTCCAGACGATACTCAAGCTCATTCCAGACATTTTGTAGCATAGTCCTGTCAATTGTCTGCACTGATGCGTTCTTTGAGCTCAACTAAGAATTGCGGTGGTGGAGGTACGTAAACAAGGTCCTTAACATACCCCCATAAGAAGAAGTCGCAGGACGTTAAATCAGGAGATCTGGGAGGCCAGAAAAACAAAGCTAGGTCATTCTCACCAGTACGCCCAATCCAGCGATGCGGAAGTTCGTCGTTTACGTACTCACAAACTGGGATGTGCCAATGAGGGAATACGCTGTCTGTTGGAAGACAAATTTCCTGAAGTCAGCACTGAGTTGGGGGAACAACCACAAATGCAACATATCCAGGTAACATTTACAGGTCACAGTTTGCTCAGCGAAGAAAAACGGCCCGATCGGAAAGATAATCTACTCGTGCTGCCACCTGGAATACACAATACAAACTTGGCCAGTTTGTGGTTCTTTTTATATATCTCATGTGTGTGCATGTAATACTTTTGAAAATATAGCCTTTTCAAAACGAATGAACCATTTATACTAACCCTGTTTATTGTCCCATATTTTACAGATGATCACCCGTTCCAAATCTTGCATAGTGCTATTACGGGAAACATTATATTAGCAATTAACGCAAAAGTGAGTTACAGAAATGGTTGTTGTAATGATTACTGTGATAAATCAACAAACTATTTTCACATAGATCAATCGATTCTAATTATGACGTGATGTATAACATCGAGGAAGTACAATGAGCAAAGGAGGGGATGAGGTAAGAAAATGGAATGAACAAGTGTAGAATCCGTGAGTAGTATGCCTACAAAATCATCGTCTACACTATCGATGTTGTTGTTTGCCTGTCATCACTATCTTTTATCAATGTCAAATTATTTGCCAGCTCCTTCCTCTCTCACTGAAAACATAATAAGGAAAGCAAAAGAAAGGAGAGAAAATCAAGTGTGGGTAGTATACACGCAATCACAGATCCACAATAGTACTATGCCTACTAAACCATCGCCTACACTTACGATGTTTTTGTTTTCCTATTACCACTGTCTTTTATCAACGTCAGATTATATGTCAGCTCCTTTCCCTCTCTGTGTAGTTTATTGAGAAGGGGAACAGCACGTTGTGACGTTACAGAGCACTCAGAAATGACTGACGTAGATGATGAAATGAATGACGTCCATACAAAATGAAATGAAATGAAAACTGTAAGTTTTACGTCCCACGATTATGCCATGTAGGCTAAAGGAGACGGTGATGATGAGAAATGAATAAAATGGTGAGAAGGTAGACTACCATCTTCCTGTACAGACGGTGTAGTTGCCAGTTTTTTATTATTTATTTATTTATTTAATTTATTACTCGACGAACTTCTACAGCAAGTAAACTTATATTGCCAGAGTTAATAGTGCAAATGTAGCTGTAGTTTGTCTTCTAGTTTTCCATCTCCTTGAATTTCCCTTTCTGTGTCTTATTCGCTTTTTCCTTTTCAGTACTAAGGTACTCTCTTTTAAATATTTTCACAGACCAGAGACCGGAATTTTAATTTTAGAATCTTTGAATGTTACTAGTTTAGTCCTATTACTATTTTATGCCTATATAACTTTTTCACAAAGGCTAGCAACCTATTTTTTTTTTAAATATATTTTTCCAGAGAACTTGAAAGCAAGCATAAACATTGGTTTGATTTGTATTTGGACTAATATTGTCGAATGTTACAAAGGATCGTTTTCTTTTTTTTCTTTTTTTTTTCTCTAATATTTAAAAATTTCATGTCACATTAGTTTTTGCGGGTCTTCTGAAATCATTATTCATAGATTTATACAGAGACATCCCATGATAAACTAAAATCTTCGATAGTTTCCAGTGCTATTAGAGTGATGGACAACACATTTCAGCTCCAGAGAAAATAGTACCGTTTAAATTGCATTCAATAAGTAAAAATATCTACGAGTTCGTTGATCTTTGTGTCTCTATTATTGTTATTTAAGAAAATTAATATTTTTCATTTCCATTGTTTTTAAGAAGCTTTTTTTTTTTAAAGGAAAAAGTAACAAGAGATGCAAAATGATTGTGGGCAAAGATAGACTATCCTTCGTGGGCGGAAATTTTTGTAAGTGCTACAGTGGTGAGTGAAAGTGTATTCCCGTGGCTGAAGGAAAACGTGCGAGGAAAGTATCTGACAATGGGTATAAAACAGATTTATTGTACATGTATTTTCATGTCAATGTGAGGAATGCTCACAAATGCCAATACGAGAGATAGCAAAGCGAATATCATATGTTAGCGTCAATTATAATACAATAGCTGGGTTAAAATAAGAAAAATTAGTGATACATTTCGTTAGTCAGTCACTTTTTACTGTTTGTGAAACGCTCTCTGATATCGGTCATTTTTATATATCTTTCTCTTCCACCTCCACCAAGTTGCGGGGCTGAATTTAAATTTAAACGACATCGAAAGTGTCACTGTACATCTCAGCGACCCCGAAAATTATAGATTCGACACTAATATCGGTCAATCATTTATAAATACTAGCAAACCCGCACGTCTGCGCAAGCGCAGGACAAGGCCCGAATTTCATGTATGTAGAAAATTTGATCGAGATCGTTTGGGTGGTTGAGGAGATAAGTTCTATTTATTTGTATATATTAATCTCCCCTTCCCCTCCCCTAGGTTCTACCGTCAAAGTAAAAATATTAAAAAAAAAAGAAACCTTTCCATGCTCGAACGTTCTCTATGTTGAAAATTTGATCGAGATCAGTCAGGTGGTTCAAGAGTTATTAAGTTTTATTTATTTTTATATATCTTTCCCCTCCTCTCCTCCTACTTTAAGTGCTACCGTCAAAGGGATATGATTAAAACTATCCCAAGTCCGAACCTCATCTATGTTGATAATTTGATTAAGATCGGTTCGGTGGTTTAAGATGATGAAGTCACAAAGAAGTCACTTTTATTTTTATTTTTATTTTTATTTACATATATGTCCACCCTTCCCCTCCCCTACATTGTACCGTCGAAGTAAAATGATGAAAACATCCCAGGTCCGAACCTTATCTATGTTGCAAGTTTGATCGAGATCGATCGGGTGATTCAAGAGTTATCAAGTTTTATTCATTTTCACATATTCCTCTCCTTCCCTCCCCTAAGTTCTACCATCAAAATGAAATAATAAAAAAAAACTTCCCAGGTTCGAACTTCATCTATGTTGAAAATTTGATTGAGATCGATCGGGTGGTTCAAGAGTTATTAACTCACGAACATGGTCACTTTTATTTTTATATTTATTGATTTTTGTATATCTCCCCCTCCCCTGCGTTGTTCTGTCAAAGTGAAATGGTAAAATCCATCCCAGGCACGAACGTTATCTATGTTGAATATTTGATCGAGATTTGTCGTTTGGTTCAAGAGTTAAGTTTTATTCATTTTTTATAATTCCCTCCTCCCCCTCGCCTAAGTTTTACCGTCAAAGTGAATAGCTAAAAACACTCCCAGGCCAGAATTGCATATATGTCAAAAATTTGATGGAGATCGGTCGGGTGGTTCAAGAGATTAAGAGACAAACATAGTCACTTTCAATTTGGATCTGAAGTTTTTTGTTCACAGACCGCTATTAATATATAGATTTCCTCCTGACCTAAGATACACCATCAAAATAAAATGATAAAAACTAACCCAGGCCCGAACCTCACCCATGCTGAAAATTTGAAAGATCGGTCGAGTGGTTTAAGAGTTATAAAGTCACAAACATAGTCCCTTTCATTTTTATTTGTATACATAAATAACGAGTTTCTTGAAATGCTTTTCTTTTCGTATCAGAAGAGATCACAAAACCACTGGCACAAGTTCTTACTCCGGAAAAGAAACATCGTATGGTCAAAAGAGCAGACAGGTAGAGTGACTGAAAATACTGCTGTGCGTAAAAAAGTGCATTTTTTGTTTACAGTGGATCTTTAATGGTAAGAAAGAGCTTTCATAATGTAAATAGTGATCCTGACATGTCGCACAACTCGGTAATGTCTTTTGAAAGATATTAAATTTGTATTCACAAAACAGTCACGCAAATTGCCTAGAATTGACTTTTTTTTTTTTTTTTTTTTTTTGAGACAAACTTATTTAAGACGATTACAAAAACAAATTACAGGACCAAAGGACGTAAATGTGTTTTGCCAAGATGAAACCTTGGTTAATGCAGGCCACACTGTATCGCGAGAATAATAGGACACCACGACCACAGACAGAGTCGTAGCTATGGGGAAGGGGGGGGGAGTGAGCGGGAACGTTGCCTCGGGCGCTGATAGCAAGAGGGCGCCGAACGAGCAAGAAGAAAGGAAAGATGTTGGAAAAAAGAAAACGATGCGGCGCCCCGTAAAAGTATTGGCACCCTATTAAATAAACATTGCTGTCAGTTTGCAAAGAAATAGGTTTAACACGTTCGCTGCTGAGAACGCCCATCGGCGTCCAGCACTGAATTTGGCATATGCGCCTGACGCCTCTTGGCGCTTGTCCCTGCCGCTGATTCACTTTCTCGCCAATACCTGCACTAGCGCTGGCGGGAAAGTGATTCAGCTGCAGGGACAAGCGCCGAGAGGCGTCCGGCGCATATGCCAAATTCAGTACTGGACGCCGATGGGTATCCTCAGCAGCGAACGTGTTAATAAAAACGTTTCTTACTCGCTCTGCTGGTAACTCAAACGTTTCAATAAGAGTCACAAGCTTTTACGTAGTTTTTAGAAAAGTTATTATATATGATATGTTAATGATGATGTAGTATACAAAGTGCCGAGCAATGACATATTATACGCAGGAGCATTTCCAAAATCTAAAACAAAGTATAATTACTACCTTCACCCCTTTCGAACATTGAAAAGCATTTCCTTAACTTCTCCAAGTGGATCTGTTTACCAACCAATGGTAGTTTTGTCAAGTTTAACAAAACATCCAAAATAAACCTCTTGAAAACAGCTCTTCGGCGGGAGCTCATGTGGTTCGGATTCCACGTTAATCAGTAGGTCTTGCCTCATTTAGCCTCGCTGCTGAAAGGTACGTTAAACTAAAATTCAACTCAACTCAAAACAGCTGTTCTATTTGTAAGAGAACACATAATGATTTCTTTTGGTTGTTGCAATGATCTGTCCAAGCAACTTGATAAAAATTCAGCATAGCATAACAACAAATGCTGCTTCTCTTATGTTAAAATAAAAAAGTACAGAAAGAAAAGCTTGATGAGATAAATCTAGAGGGCACCGGATTCTACTTCGCCCCGGTCGCTGAAATCTCTAGCTACGGCTCTGATTACAGATAAACAGCAGGGGCTTTCTTGGCAGGATTGTATAAAATTCATAAGTTTCGGTTGAATCTAAAACAAGACTAGATCACAGGAGAAATTCTCTATATCTGGGCGTAAAAAAAAAAGTACCAAAAAAATAAAAAAAATAATAAAAAAAAAACATAATGTCATAATTTTTGACAACGCGTCTTACCATGGCATTTAATAAAAAAATCTTTATAAATCATGGACAAAACACAATATTCCGAGTTGGTTACAAGAAAAGAACGTTGGACATTCGTCATAACTTTTATATAAAGAAGTTTTAAACCCTGCAAATTCTACTTACAAGAAATGTGGTAGATATGTTGTGGATGAAATTATCCGTGCTGTTATGCAGGCTGTGACGTGTTACGGCTTCCGCTGTTCCACGTCACTACACTCAATAGAATCTAACTGCGATCAGGTTAAAGGGTATGTTGGCAGCCATAACAGCACGTCTAAACTTGCAGTCATTCGATAGCTCACAATGGAGGCTTTGTCTGTAGTGTCAGCTGATGATTGGTAACGTTGCATTCAATGCAGTTTCGAAAAAGACTGAAAGAAAGAAAACGGGCAAAAGGATTGCGCTTCGGGGTCTATAGATTCACATCTCATTAAAGTTGAAGTTGACAACAAAGAGTTAAGTGGTGCAAAAATTATATCCAACTCCAGCAATCAGGATCGAAAAAAAAAAGGTAGGTTTGAAACAAATTTTTACCTTACGTATAGATCAAATGTAATTTTTTAAAAAAATTGTGTTATTTCAAATTGAGTGAATGCGCTAATTTCTTTCTAAGCACTTCAATGGTAGACTACCATTCAGTGAAAATAAGTATGACTTCTACGAAGTATCTTATTGGGTTAGTATTAAATTACCAATAATATTGGTATTCACAAATCATAGCAATTTGCAAAATTACTGTCAAAATTTATGAAGTCGATTTTTTTAAGTCGACTCACATATTTTTGACATGTAACAGCTTCCGTTGGTGTGGTCAGGGCCGGCTCTTCTATATGTGCAACACGAAACGGCAAAATCTATCATAAGTAGCCTATATTATTTAAAATAAATATTTCTTGTTGGAAACAGACTTCATAATGATGGTAGTTAAATTTACTAAGCTGACCTTCTATTTGAATACTACATTCATAAATCATGTTTAGGTCGCATTAGTTTAAGGTCACCTGGACAGTGTTGAAGCAAATGGTCAAACAAATCCCCGCATGAATTGCTTGATTGCTGTTGTCAAATACAATTCTTGAACAGTAGCGAACACCTGTTCCATTTAATTAGTTATCACAGTTTTGTTATGAAAACTAGTCTTGGCTTTGTCACAGACTGAATCCCTAACTAAAGTTCCTTATCGCTGAAGGTGGAAACAACTTTTTTTTTTTTTAATTATTTATTTCTTAAACAGATGTAGAAGGAAAATCAAGAACTATAGATAAAAGAGCTAGTTGCACTCTAATTGCAAACTGATATATTGAGATTGAAGCTCGATATTGAGTTCTATGAGAAGGATTACCATCTTTTCTCTACAGGTATATTTGTTTTATTTTTCATTAACATAATAGATTATTATTTGAAGAAAAACAAACACAACGAGATAGTATGTGTAGTGTTTAGGCCTTTCTGAGTGCGACTGCTCTCTCCCTCGCCTTCGTTGTTCATGGTGAGTGGCATACTTAAAATCGTGGCTTTTAAGATTTGTTCTTTCTGGAGAAAGGAGGGGGATAAATGATATCATTGCACGAGGCGGCAATTTGCCTAAGGCCGACCGTGGGTGTGGTAAAAGATATCAGTAACCAATGAACAAAGGTTAATCGCGTATGAATACTACCTCATGTTATGCTATAGTTTCCGTGCCCTATCAGCTTCTGTGGAATAATTCTATACGATGATCGGAAAATATGATATGCCACTTTTTGGACATTTTCTGAGTTTTCGTTCTGATAGTTGATCACACTAAGATGTATATGCTAGAAAAAAAATGATAATGGCTGAATTAAAAAGTCTCTGTTTAGCACTTGTGCACTGAAAATATTTTAAATTCAATTCTTAAGTATGAGATTTGCTTGCCTGTACAAAGGTACACATGAGGTTTTTGTCATCTTTGTATAGAAACAGTAATCTATCTCTCTATTCTGTGTAGTACCCATGAAGTAGCTTTTATACCCTATTAAGTGTTTTTCGAGAATTCTTCTTGGTATACATTCGAAATTGATTCATTTATTGTACCTTACTTCGTTCCTTCGATTAGTGATAAATCTGAAACATCAGGACCAATATTTATTTATTTATTTATTTATTTATTTATTGAACAAATTCCCAGGTACAGCATAATTTTGCCATTTTACACAGGGAAATATTAACAAACAGGAAAAATAGAAAATACAACAGTGTCAACAAAGAGTGCAAAACTAATATTATTTGGCCAAAACGCGTTTAATTGCTCTGTCAAACACCGGGTAACTCGAAAAAATGTCCACATCAATTGCAAGATGATTATAATAGTTCAGTATTCTGTTAAAAAGAGGCTTCTGTATAACTCCCAACCTGGGGCGGGCAAAATGGAATAGGTGGATATTCCGGGCTATGCGGGGAGGGACACGTAAGGATAATTCTTGAAGTAGGGTTTCAGATCTTAAGTTCCCATTAACTATCTTATGAAGAAATTTCAGATCAAAATTATTCCTGCGTACTCTCGGAATCTGGATATTAAGTTGTGGCAAGAGTTCCTCCTTAGGTAATATTCGAAATGCGTTAACACGAAAGCGTACTATATCAATCAAGAAATTGAGAATAAAATCAAGTCTACAAAGATGTGTAGGTACGGTCACGGCCCATATGGGAGAGCAGTATTCGATCTTGGGCGCTATTAGAGTTCTGTAGAATGTTGCTAATGATGCCACAGTTCGTACACTAAATCGGTAAAGAAGCCCCAACATGCGCATTGAATTCTTAAGAATTGAGATGTGATCATAGAGTGGGTTCCGAATCAAAGACGACACCAAGATCATTATGACTAGCAGAATGTGTAATAAGGGAATCGTTGAGATGGTGTGCGGAGGGAACAGAAGACTTTTTCAGAGTAATGTGTAACATTTCTTGCTGTTATGTTTCACGTACCACATTTCACACCAGCCATGTATTCTTTAAAGTTGAGCGTTCCTTTTCGGCTTTGGAAGCTACATGAGGCCTAGACCTACTGTTTAACGTGGAATCCGAACCAGCATAATGCATTCAATGCTGTCTTACCGGAAATTGAATCCAGGGCCATATACACCTAAGGCACGCGCTGGCTACTAGACTAGCAGGAAGGGCTATCAGAGTCAATTAGTGTGAACTCATGAAGTAGAAAAAGAGTCTCACCTTTTGTGCAGAACAGCGCCAGCACATCTTTGACATAATCATCGTAAAATAATCTATTTGTTGAATTTAAGTTCTAAAAAGAAAGAATGCACTTTTTTAAAACCAAATTTGAGTAGGGCTTTTACGTAGTAGGCGTCAGGGCACTAAGTAACAAATAAAGATGTACTTTGTGAAATTTCTACGGACACAAAAATTAATCAATTTAAATGGTTTTTGATATCACCTGTGTTTTAGTTTTATATACGTTTCACTGTGTCGGAAACATTTACAGGGTTTCTACTGATCGGGAGAAATTTATTTCCCTGACTTCTCTCTGACTTTCCCTTATCTTTGATAGAAAATTCCCTGACTTTCATGACAGGTGTCGGATGACGTTGATATATAAATAAGGAAAAATAGCGGTGAATATTTATATATGAGAAGATTTATTCTATAGAGACAAATAGTAATCAATTGCTCATACGTACATTCCACTTACCTCCCATAAAAATAGGTTTTATAAGGATTGGCTAAGCTGAAATTGGTGTACACTTAATGTTAAAAAAATATATTTTATAAAATTTCCCTGATTTCCAGTCTTCTTCCCTGACTTCCCTGACCGGTAGGAACCCTGATTTATGACTTTTCTAAATGTCAGCAAAATGGATGTAAACTAAGGTAAAACACGGACGGAACACTAGAAACCATATCAATTGATTCAGATAATTACTTCTTTAATTAGATGTATCTGTCGTCATTTGGCTGTGTATGTTTAGGTATCTAAAATAGATGCATTGATAGCAAATTTAGGATATATAAATTACAAGATGTAATCCTAACATGCAATAATAAAAGAGAATTTAAAAATCAGAAGCTATTCATATTCCCACCCAAAATAACATTTAATTCCCTGCTTTTCATTAAGTTCACTTCTTAACTAGACACAGTGTGTAAATAACACATTACTGTATTATATCAAATATTCACGTGTTTAAAGTGCTCGTATCCAGACGATTATAGGACAACTCATTTGTATTTCGGGAGCCTCTCTGCTTTCCTTTTTCAATACGGGATTATCGTGTTGTGGTCTTCTGATGTATTTATATGTCAATTATTTCACTTCTAACAGCAAAATACTTTATATAACATAGACAAGTGAAATTGATCTATGTTGACTTTTCATCTGGTCCAGTAGCGCAACTAAGATTTCATGTAAAACGTACATGATTTATAATTTTTAAAAGCTTTTTATTCTACTGTGTTTTCCAAGAAGGAGCTTTTATATTCTCATAAGAAAGTGGTCAAGAAAGTCGTTAGTGTCTCGTTCTGAAGCTTCCTCTTCAAAGGAAAGCAGACTTCCGAAATAAAGTGTGTTCGACCAAAATTGTGACTGAAAAGAGAGAGAGATATCTGATCAGTTATTTATTTCAACACCATACAATTACAGTTACACACAAATGGGAGTATATGAAGTAGAAAACACTAGTGAATCACTACATACAGACCATCTTGACCCACTCGGCGAAGGCGTCTCTAAGTATTGCGGAACACGCGTTGCACGAGCCAGCATCCATTGTGCGCAGATAACATTTGATGGGGTGAACCAACTCTTGTTTTGCTTTCGGGCCTCCATTGTCGTATATCTTCCTCGCTAGCAGAGCCCAGAAATCTTCAATGAGATGGCATTCAGGTAGATTGGTAGGATTGAGGTGCTTCGAGACAAAAGTCATGCCGTTTACGTATTATTATTATTATTATTATTATTATTTTAATAAGCATAATGTCTACTTGCTTTGTCGGACCAAAATACGTATTTCCCATCCCATGATGTTCCCTGAGGAAAGGAAGCAACAGCTTCTTCAAGCATTCAGTATTGTACATGTCATCTTCTCTTCCATGAATGCTTCACACAACTGTTACTCAAAACCTACAACCCACAAGACGGAAATTTTACTGTTTCCACGTATTTCACAGACCACACCTTTGTCGGACGTGTAAAAGTATTTCCGAACACATTTATTCACCTGAAATACGCCTCGTCGTCGAGCACCGCAGATTTCCCTTGAAAATGTCGCACCAATATACGACGCTGTTTTTGAAAGTTCTCCAGGGTGTCTATCGGTCACGAAATCAGAAAACAGTCATGAAGTCACGAAATTTAGCTTTTGGGTCACGATTTTATTATCTGTACAAACATAAGTAGAGACTGGAAAATTTTGTTCTATAAAACGTTAAAACTCACCGCCAAAATATCTATGATCGGCTTTAGACGCTACCAAATCGCAAACAATGCACACTTTTGTCGCGTGCACGAAAATTCGGCCGAATTCATAACTAAATTCGTTCTTGAGATTGTCCTTCAGCTGGCATCATTTGGCATCAGTGGCTCCGAAACCACCTGCCCTTCTGACCAGTTTATTCAACTGCGAGAAGCCAAGTTTTTTATCGCTCCAGGGAGCAGTCTTTGAAAGTAGAGATAAGATAAAGATAAGTGCTAAAGAATATATATATTGTTATCAACTTTTCAATATTATGAAAGTTTATGGTTTTGGTAAAGAAAAGGTTACAAAAAAGTCACAAAATTTCATTTTGGAATTTTAGTAGACATCCTGTCCTCACTTTACTCCTCTGTGTCTTTGAGGAAGGGATGGCTTTTTTTTCTTCCGTGCTGTTACGTTTGTCTTTTTCTTCAAAGTACAGTGCACACTTAAATTTGACACCTGTGCCACTTCGTGGTTTAAGTGGGTAACAATTTCGGCCGAACACGCGTTACAAGCGAATTGTCTTATAACCGTGAGTGAAAAGAACGAGTTAAGCAAGTGGGAATTTTTGTTGTCAGAATGATGGACTCAATGAATGGAAGCCTGAAGTAAAGACATTGCAGTTTATCTATAAATACAGCTACTAGAATTAACGATAATATACGATAATCTCGTTTATACTTTTCTTAATTTCACCATAGGTGTGAGCTGAAGATTGTTAGCAGTGTTATTAATGATTACTAAAAATGTTAGAAACGAATAACGCTTGAGTTTTAACCTTCAAAAACTTTATCCGTTATTTATTTATTTATTTGCGTAAAATTTTTGTCATAAACATTCACTGGACTTCATTGTTACTATACACAATATATAGACAGTATAGGAAAATATTCGACATATAATAAGGTATTCAGTTGATTTTGTTGGTTTGTTCGTTTTGAGTTAACGTCCCTTTCAGCACTGAGGTTGTATGAGACGTGGATTAACAGTTTAACATGGGATATCAGCCATATGATCTCCCACCGGGAATCGAACCCGGGTCTTCCGCTCCTATTGCTAATCATATAGTCACGAGTGGCGCCGCGTAGCGTAGTCGCTAACGCTCTGACCTTAGATGCGAGCAATCCCGGGTTCGATTCCCGGTGGGGGCACTCGGTCGAAAAAGTGTAAAGAGGATTTTTTTAGGCCAGCCACTCTGAATGAGGTTTTCCTGGGTTTTCCTCATTCACACCAGGCAAATGCTGGGGTGGTACCTAACTTATAGGCCCCAGGCCGCTTCCCCTTCCCCGGATAGTGTGCTCAGCGAGGGATGTTATCCATCATACGTGACGAGCTAAATGGCCATAGATGCCGAAGCCCAGAAATCTAAATCCTAAATCATATAGCCACGAAGAGGTTTAGGTTAATCGATGTGTGTTGACGCCTTTGTAAGTAGCTGGATTATATAAGAACACTGTAATACGTTCGATAATCAACTTCCGGAAATCGAACCGTTCTGTAATATGCAGCGGTGTCATTCAGCCGGTTCGCCCACACTGATTGTTAATAATTCTGAGGTTCTCGGAACCGATTGCTAAAAGTATCTCTCCACTTAATTATAGATCCAGTACTTGGGGGAAAAAAAAACTCTTTGGTACTATTTTTGAGAATCAGGTATCTTTTCTAGTTTTTATGGAGACATACTGCGGTTGACACATCATACTTCATAATTTCCAACAGCACTTCCTCAATGGAACGAATTTTGCCGATATACAGTTCGGCAGGACGCAGTTCGTTTCTGTAACAAGTCTCTTAGTTTCTTGTCAGGAAACGTTTATCACAAACAAAAAAAAAAAGAAAAAAAGAAAAGAAAAGAAAAAAAGAAAGAAAAGAGAAAAGAAAGAAAGAAAAAAAGCGCTACATTGAAGCAAAACGACAAAATGGGGCCCTTGATGTTTTTGTGTTGTGGCACTCACACAGGTGTCATTGCTGTGTTTCAATGCCGGAAGAAATATCTGATTATTTGGAAAGAAATTTTTCATCTAATTGGGTAATTGCATGGTTTCGTATGCAAAATTTGCTGTTACAAAATTGACATCGTTGTGTGACAGTTGCTATTACTAGCATTAGAATAATAATAATAATAATAATAATAATAATAATAATAATAATAATAATAATAATAATAATAATATGATCATAAAAATACTAAGACACTGCGATTTTTTTTTTTAGCAAATTGCGATACAAATTCCAATTTGTATCGCATTTTCTGTACTAGAATGAGTAATTATAGATTCTTAGAAGAAATCCAACAAATACGAAAGTACTTTATAATTCCATTCATTATACATGGAATTGTGAATTACTTTCGTATTATTGGGTTTATTTGGTTTTTACAATTGACCTAAATGGGTATTCGCTATATCAGTACTTCAAATGAAAAACGAAAAGAAAAGAGAGAGAAAGACAAGTGTATTTTTTTATATTTTCGGCGCTGAAGAATGCCGTTACTGTTTGAGTGATCTACTGTGCTCACTTCTGCGTTTTGCTAACCATCTCCAAGCCCCATTCATGCTACATCGGCTAGGTCCAATATAGCTTGTTTTCTCTGCTGCCAATGCGCCTTTTCTTCAAGGGATATTTTCTATTACCAAGGATGGGATGACCCGAAACCTGAGAAGGTTTGGAGGATGACCACTAGCAACAAACTGACAAAAGGAAGGAAAAACTGAGTGGAAAACTGTTTTGTAACCCAAAGTTCGAAGCTTTTCTTTCTTTTTCTTACAGCAACCGACCCTTCAAAGAAAAGTTCCTTGAAATAATAGTAATATTTTTTGTGCTTGCTTCTCATTTTAGTTTGCGTGGTTAATAATGAAAGATGCAAAGGTGCATTGCAAACTGCGATGCGATACTGCTTTAAAAGAAGAAAAAAAAACGCTGCTTAGATAACTTGAAGTATAACTCATAGAGCCGGTTGTTATGTGATTTGAATGACAGCACTTGCATATACTCCATTATCACAGTTTTACGTCTTTACATGGATAAAATAAAACCCCGTTATTCTTGTTATGTTTCGACACGGTAAAAGTGCCTTCCTCAGATTCACCTCCTTTGCTTTTTGAATTTATACTTGGAATATGTAGAGCAGGGTTGGACTGGCCAACTTCAGGGTCCTTGGGGAGCTGATTGCTGACACCGAAACAAGCAAAAGAGTCCTCTGGAACTTTGGTGAGGGATAGTTTCGGCGATATAAGGTGCCAAAAGCATGGGAAAATCAACTTCAGAGGGTTGTAATTCTAAAACACAACGTAGAGAGTGCGGTTTAGATCATGACACTCGAAGTCATACCTGCTCGATTGAAAAATGTATGCTTCAAACCTCGGCGAAATGTGTGTGAGGGATTTCCCAAAGGAATGTAGGGATCCCCTATAACCTGACAAGTAATCTCTACGTACCTTTGGAGAATCCCTCACACACATCTTGCGGAGGTTTGAAATATACATTTTTCAATCGAGCAGGTATGACTTCGAGTATCATGTTCTAAACCGCACTCTTTACGTTGCGTTGTTTTGAACTACAGCCCTCTGAAGTTCATTTTTCCCACGCTTTCGGCACCTTATATCCCTCACTGACCAAAGTTCCAGAGGACTTTTTTGCTTGTTTCGGTGTCAGGAATCAGCTCCCGAAGTTTGTTCAAATAGTTTCTTAGCATCCTGTATATATAAAGAAACTTAACATGTCACTTGCAAAACGCGGTAAGTGACAAAATCATATTTTCTGTATTGAATAAATATGTAGTACAAAGCAGATCGAAAAAAAAAAGGAGGGGCCGAGAACACTTTTTTCGGAAAGACGAACTTACGCTTCCTCAATCCTTGGGTCTCGGGCCCTTGGCGATCGCAAAGTAGCCAACGTGGCCAGTCCGGCACTGATGTAGATTAAGTTATATCTATATAAATAAAAATTTGTTTTTTTTATTTTAAAATCTCTAGTTTTAAGTATATTGACAATGTAATTTTAAGATAAATGATATTATATTCAGTATGTGGTAATATATTAAGAAATACAATCATATATAACAGTATCATGAGTACCTGTTGCTCTCTTCTGTAGAGCAGGACCGAATAAACACACTTAGGCTATATTTTCAGACCCCCTTCCACCTCCTTACTGAATTTGAAGGTCTGTTGTTGCCTGTTAGGCAGAAGCTGTATTTGGAAAGTACACACGCATATATTAGGCCTAACTGTTATCAGATATACAGGATTCCCACTGACCTGGAAAAGTCAGGGAATTTAAATCATTCATTTCAATTTAAAGTACCACAATTATGGCCGTTATGCTAAGCGAGACGGATGATCGAGGTAAGTGAATGTAGATGAAAAAATTGGTGAAATCAGAATGTGGGAGGAAACGGGAGTACCCCGAGAAAACCCCACGGACATGATGTTGTAGCAGCAACTTAACTTGACCGGGATCGAACCAAAAACCCCACGCACCAGAGGTAAATGGTCTACTCCTCATCAGGGAATTCAGCTTACCTTTAAATGGTTCTGGAAAAGTCAAGGAATTTCATGATAACCTGTAAAAGCTTGGATAAGTCAAGGGATTTTAAGTACAGATTCTTACTTCTGAGAACTCATCTGTCTTCTTGCCTTACTAGGAGATATTTTATAAAAGAATTAGCTTGTTCTGCAAAATTTCTCTACCTACACATACTATATACATGTATCGTACATGAATAGTTGATTAAGAACCCATGATTGAGTATGATATAGCTGCTTTTTTATACTATATAGTTAATTTACAGATCTGGAAATTAGTAAATCGTGCCTGGAAAAGTCAAGAAAATTCGTGCTGCTGAAAACATGAAAAAAATAACTTTAAAGGTCCATAGCTCCAAAACTATGGGAACTATCGTAGTCGGGTCAGGATCTCACTTAGAAACTAGCATGTGCCCTATCCAAAGGTACTCACATAACAATTTTTATAGAGGGAGTTTGGCTACAGACAAATGATTTGAAGTAACCACCAACTACCTCTATAAAAATTATTGCGGAAGTAACTTAGGATTCTGAAACTTGGATATTTGGATAGGGCACATACTAGTTCCTAAATGAAGTCTTGACCCGACTACGGTAGATCCCATAGTTTTGAAGCTATGGACCTTTAAAGTTCATTTTTTCATGTTTTCAGCAGCCTATAACTCCGAAAGGAAGCATTTGTGCACCCTGGATGGTGTATACTTTTTGTCTTATCTTGGTGTCAGGAATCACCTCCCAAACACCCTATATATATAATTGAAAGAACAAGACTTTAACAATGAAGATTGTTACATTTCTTCATTGTGTGATTGATATCTTTTACACGTAAAGAGTCAGCATAACAGAAAGCTGGTACATGGTCGATGCCCATGTATGTTTCTCACCCTTGAGTAGGGTTCAGCTATACATCTACTCTTTCTAAACTGTAAATTATTTCAAATTTTAACTATTTCGGTATAAAACAGTTTGGCAATAATTATTTATTCTGATAATGTGTTAAATAAATCTCGGACACACTTTGGAAAAGAGTAGTGGTTTAGGGGACAATGTCCTTTCATACCAATGATTCATCATTTCGACCCTCGTCGATAGCATTTTTCCTTAACACCATGCGAACCACGGCGACAACAGTGAAATCTTTAATTAATATTTATTTTTTATTTGTTTATTTATTACAATGTCTTCATTCGAAGATTTATTTATTTATTTATTTATTTATTTTTGCAAGTGAAATTAATTAAATATTATAGTAATAGAATTGTAATTAAATATTTATTTATATATATATTACATAGTGAACATTGACCGAACCAATTGGTTCCTGATTTCTTCAGCAGTATGAGAGATAATATTGGTGGCGATGAGGGCGCTGAAGAACTGGGCGATGAGGGCGCCATGATAAGTCATTATAGTTGTTTTGGCACCTATTACTTTTACTACATGGTGAAGCTTACTCAAGATGTCAGATCTCATTGTATTTTATCAAAGACTGCGAACTTTAGTTCACTGAGTTTTATTGTTACGGAACAAAAACTACAACCGTGTTGAGAAGTAGAATGGAAATATGCATATCAACAATGGAATTGATTACAGAAAATTGCTTCTCGCTATTTATTACAGTTTTTGATTTTTTTTAATGGTCTACGTTGAAACCAGAAATGGATTATTTCTACTACTTCCAGCGGATGGACCATCTCCGTCAATGAACTCATGCCCTGGCCGAAGTTTTGAGATTTTGTCTCCTGGACGGACACACGGGGGTATTCCGTAATTGTTTGCGTTAACGCAACACAAAATTTGCTGCTTAGTTTGCAATAATCGGCATCAGTGTTGTCACACTTGGTACAATTGTACCTAATTCAGCCCGTTTTGTCATTCATTGGCCCGTTGGTACGCTATCATTTTCAGCCCCTTTTGTAAAAACGTTGGTACAATTCTACCCAATCCAGCACCATTTAACAAATATTTGTCACATTTTCAAAACTGTCAGTAAGACTTTTCCTACATCTCACGTTACTCATACTGTGTGTTGGACTCTTTAAAAAAATGGTGTTGAACATTCATTTCCGTGACGTTGCACCGCATAACGCTACGAACTTTGTGTAGAAAATTCGTAATTCGATCTATACCGGGAAACAAATGACACTAGATGGGCGCATCCGCGCCCCGCATGACGGAGGCAAGAAAGAAACAATATGGTAGAAATTTTAGTCGTCCTATTACGACCCGCTCGGGAGAGTAATACTCCCGGAAGTACGTTTTTCCGCGCGCTACTCTAGACAGCTGTTTTACGCGCTATCCTAGCCAGTTGTTTTAAGTTGGTCACAAAATTTATATCATGAAGTACAAGGGGAACAAAACGACCCTATATCATTGAGTACAAGGGCATAAGTACTACAACTACTTATCTGCATAAAAATAAATAAATCACTTTTTAAGTATTATTTTCATATTATTTTAATTTAATAAGTGTTCTAAAAATGTAAAAAAAAAAATAAAAAAAATGTTTCCTCGGGCGGGGTTTGAACTCGCGTCAAAAGAGGAATTTCTTACTAGCACATA
Organism: Thermobia domestica; assembly: GCF_964235325.1. Lineage (NCBI taxonomy): Eukaryota > Metazoa > Arthropoda > Insecta > Zygentoma > Lepismatidae > Thermobia > Thermobia domestica. Next base: position 209,268,951 of record NC_137465.1, read on the forward strand.
GAGCTAGCCCACTTGGCCACTGAGGCCGACAACAGCAAGCGTTTGTTGTCTGCTATTTGAATTCAACGTGGCAAGAAGTGGATAACGCCAACCAATCAGAACTGTGTTTCTCGTTTCTACTTCCGGGAGCATTACTCTCCCGAGCTAGTCCTGTCCTATTTGGGTATTTTTAAAATTTAATTTTTAAAAAGTTCACTTTCTTGATTCGAACTCTTGGAAAAAGGAGGAGTGTTATAAAACTTTTTTACCTCTTATAGTTTAATGTTATAGAGCCATGTATTATACTCAGGGGTAAAAGTGGATCTGACAAGGTAGGGGACGCATGACGTTAATGTTGTCTTCCGTGCCATCTTTGCCCACTGTAATTTTTAGAAGTGGGGGATGCCACAGATATTTTCTGAAAGTGGGGAGACGGCGTCCCCCAGCGTTCCACCACACTTTTACCCCCAATAGTATAAAATAATAAATTCAGCCCCTTTCGTTTCAATTTGGTACTATCTTTCAGCCCATTCCAGAGCTAGGACTGTGGTAACACTGATCGGCATAGAAGTTTTAATTGCCTTTTGCATGTTTTGTGTTGTGTTGCGCTCCGCAAATTGTGCAATGACTGTTACAGAATGTGGCCCACAGACAGACAGAGTAAATAAGTGGCCGATGTAGCCCTGAGGCAGGGGCCTAGGTCCCCAGGTTTTGAGTGACAAAAATAATTGAAGCTAGTATTTATATATTTTTTTGACAGTTTATACCTATCATAGTCTGGAATCTGGATGCCTCCCCAGTTTTTATCTTCTAGATCCGCCCCTGAAGTAAATATATGAAAACTTTGTTGTTGTTGTTGTTGTTGTTGTTGTTGTTGTTGTTGTTGTTGTTAAACTGAACTCTTTTAAAAATTAAATTGTGATTATTAGTTTACCGGAATACTATCCTGGTGCGGCTCCTCATATTTTGATTCCCTTCCGATCGGACAAATTATCTGGAAGAAAGCCTGCTTGTGAATTCCTCGGCATATAATGTTATAAATCCTGGAACAATTGTGCTGTTAGATGGAAAATCCTAATTACGCATGTACAAATAGACAATGGAAGTAGCTGCGTCATCGTTACAGAATTTCTTTTGACCTTCAGAATAGATCCATCACTTTCAACATATCCGTGATGTCATACTTTTGCGGAACTCCTTCTTTGAATCACGTAAAGTAGTCTAATCCGTAAAAATCTAACTTAGTTCTGTGGCTCATGAAAACGGAAGGTTCTATCGTCACAGAAACAAAGTTGGCATTTCTTCCACGGGCGTCATTTGAAGTGTCAGGGGAAAAGTAATTGCCCCTCATAAGTTAGTGAACTACATTTTAATCAATAATAGAGATATAATAATGTACTAATAAAAAGTTAATCTCTCCTGTCCCCTCCTCTCTCCACCGAAACTTGAAATCATGATACTGATTTGATCCTATTGCATGTCAAGGCAATTTAGTCAGGATTGCTCTTACCCAGCCTCTAAAAATTATTATATTATCTTTTCTTTCCCTTGGTTTCGCGATTAGAACCATATTTTCCAAGAAAGTTATTGATATTTATCCCCATCTTATTAGACGTCTAACCAGGGCCGTAACTTGTGGGGGGCAGGAGGGGCAACTGCCCCCAGGGAAGCTCCCCGCCGTTTGTGGGGGCTCACTTTAAGACAAAATTTTCTTACTCCATATACGATATGGAACATGAAATGAAATTACAAATGAAACATCAAACGGGTTCACTACATTACATAAACAAAACTGCACACAAAAGGTGAATTAAAAAAATGAGTTGTGGGCCTATTTCAGTATATAAAAAAAAAAGTCTACTATTACGGGACCTAGATATAATATTTATTCATATGACTGAGATTTGTCGATATTGTCCCCTTAATTAATTTGTCATGTATGAGGAGGGTCCAGGGGCTTGATTAACGGCCCCGCAAACCTGGTAGCGCGGGAGGGCCCACAGGCTCCGGGGAACCCATAAAGAGTAAGAGAAAGGTGGAGAGGGGCCCCCAAAATTAGAAAAACAACTTTTTCTACTTCTAGGGGGTCCAAATACGCGTATTAATGCTCGCCCCCCCCCCCTTAGAAGAAAATCTAAGTTTTGGCGCTGCGTCTAACCCACGATCTAGTGGTTAGCGCTTGTGCCTTTGGTACAAGTGATTCTGGGTTCGATTCACAGTAAGAGCACAAAATGATTGATTTCACAGTCATTCACCTTTATTAATTATCTTCTCCTTTACCTTAAGGGGCATCACCGCGGGGCGTTCAACTTAAAAAAAAATAATAATAATTGCTACACGTATATCATATACGTCGATGATGAGTACTAATTGCTTTTACATTTGATTTTAACGTCCCTTTCAGCAACGAGGTTACCGTATATGAAATGTGGACCTACCTTGTAACCTGGGATCCGAACCACAGGAGCTTCCGCCAGGAATCGAACTCTGGTCTTCCGCGCCAAACGTTTGTACGATATCCACATAGCCACGTCGGCGCTCACGAGTAGACCCTACTTCTTGCGAAACTCCGAAATGTGGATCTTATCTCTATTTAGGTCTACCAGTTTGATCAGAAGCCCGGCGGGAGTTCATGTGGTTCGGATTCCACGTTAATCAGTAGGTCCACATCTCATATAGCCTTGCTGCTGAACGGGACGTTAAACTCAACTCAAACAAACAATTTGATCAGAACCTTCTTTTCCGAAAGACATTAACACTTAGATCCATATTTTATATAGCAGAATATTGGTAAATAACACAGGTCTGCAAAAATAAAACAGTGCTAAGCTGTTTCGGTTTAGTTAACTGATTCGTATGTATTGGGGTGCACTAAATCCAGGAATGACAACCGTTTTGTCCTGGGACGCCTGGGTTTCGAACAAACGGGTGATCGTTGTTGAACAAAAATATGAACACAAATATGCGATTTATAGAAACACCATTAACAGCGTAACACAAATTAGTGTACAGAAACAGGCACACACGTGAAGACAAAAATGTAATACCACCCTCAATCAGATTGCTTGTGAAATCGTCTTTTTTTAGGTCAAACTTCGTGTGGAGCTTGTCCTTTTGCAGTGGTGCCCACCCCCCCTTATGCCCATGACGCACTCCCCCAATTGTCTACCCGTAGGTGTTCTTCCATGAAAAAATCTTCTTTTCCATTAATTTTTACACTCCCTCAAACATATTTATACAGATTTTTACCCCGCCCAATATTTCAATGACGCACTTTGCGTCACAGACCCCCCTTGTGGGCACCCCTGCCTTTTGTAGGTGGCTGCCAGAAGATCCCTAAACAACTTCCAGCAGTAGTATGCCATCATCGTAACACCCCAGTTCCCCTGATACGTCGTTCCATTTCTTTGATATCTTGATGGAAACGCTCCCCCTCTCTTCACTCACATGCTTCCACATTGTCAGGAAAGTAGTCAAGATGAGAGTTGAGAAAATGTACTTTTAAGCTCATGGAGCAACCAAGCTTTCGGAACGCGTGGAACATTTTATCCACCATTCCCTTGTACTGTGGGTCCTTTTGGTTTCCCAAAAACGTTTTGATGACCACAGGAAAGGCAACCCAAGCCTCTTTTTGAGTTGGAGTCATTGAACTGATGAAGCCTTTGTCGGATATGAGTTTTCTAATATCATGGCCAACAAAAACTCGCGTACTCGTAATATTTGAGCAATAAACAGTGTAGCCAGAACTACTTATCAACGTTTTACAAATCTAAGATGTAATCTTACTGAAGTCGTTTTATGAACAGATTTATTTATTTTATTTTATTTTATTTTATTTTATTTTATTTTATTTTATTTTATTTTATTTTTATTTATTTATTTATTTATTTATTTATTTATTTATTTATTTATTGTAATCTCGTACTCTCATTACGATATGTGTCAGTGATCCACATCCGGACCAATATACATGTATTTTCATGTTTCGGGGAGCACAAATACTGTACATTTAATCTTCCGTGTTCATTTTTATTTTCGAGTGATGCATTTGCAATTTAGCGATTTCCAACTAACTGTTTGACCAGGTTACATTTCGATTTCCAACTACCTGTTTGACCACGTTACATTTCGATTGTGCAAAAACTTGACGTCCCAGGAAGAAACCGGGGTCACTTTCGACTTCGGTGCACCCAGAAGCGTAAAAATCAGCTAAACTTATGCAAACAGCTTTTTGGTTGCAGACGTGTGTAATAAGCAGTATTTTGATTTGAAGTCTCCTTTTAGCGACTATGTTATTGAAGATATGACTTACGGCTTGAAACGGAATTCAAATCAATACTCTGGATTTTAGCTGAAGGTTTGTATCTTCGCTAGGAATCGAACCTGAATTTATACACACACATACCCTAGTAAAAGACACAGTAGGTTCAAAACAGTGGAAACGGTATGGTAGCCCACAGCCAACGTTGGTCCTCGTTATAATCGGCCACTTTGCCGAGCATTTGACAACTAATTGAATTGTCAACGTAACCCATACGAAATAACTACGTAAAATTGCTGTTGAGAGTGCAAGGTCGAAGCTCCTGAATAAATAATGGCAAATTATTGGTTGACCAGCATAAAATGTTGGCTAAATGATGGCAAATTGCTGGTTGACCAACATAACTTGGATTGTGGATAAATAACGGCAAATTGTTGATTAGGCAATATAAACTGTTGGATTAGTGACGGCAAATTGTTGGTTGTACAACGTACACTTCAAACTACTTTTGGGGCCAATGTGGTTTTCCATCTTTACTTATATTTTACTATGTTACTGTATGAAGTGAAAGTAAATCTATAAGTTGACATCCCACAGTTGTATAATTTTAACAGCCCTTTAGATTAAGGGAAATTGATTCACTGTTCAAGAACGAAAATGTAAATTGAACAAAATCAGCTAATTCTTATTGATTTTGTGGTGCTGATCACGAATTTGAAAGTTATTTTCGAATATTAGCTCTACTTTTCGTTTTACAGGCATGTCTAATAATAACGCTTTAAAAATAAATATATTCGCTTCGTTTTGGGGTAAAATGTTACACTGATCCGGCAACACTGGAGAAACTATATGAACGCTTGGTTTCATTGTGTTCCTTATCTCAGTAGTGTTCTGCTGTTGTTAGAAAAGACAGGTTTAGTACAGTTATCAGCGTTTTAGGTGTGACGTTTGTGTAGTGCAGGACATAAAAATACAACTACAAGTACGCAAAAATACTGGTATTTCGAATGTATATTTTTAAATAGTTGTCGGAACTATTTCAAGTGACATTTTGAGGATTTCAATAAACAAAAATGCCGCGAAATTGTGTAAACAGTGCGGATAGCTTCTGCTACGTGTGTGGGGAAGTGACATTTTCCTCACAAAAGCAGACTATAAAACCACTAATAAGAAAACCCTATCAATATTACTTTGGTTGTAAAATTGGAGACCAAGATAAATCTTGGGCACCCCACATTGTGTGTAACACTTGTGCCAGCAATCTAAGAAATTGGATTAATGGGAAGGGGCGCTCAATGCCTTTTGCAGTGCCCATGATTTGGAGGGAGCCAAGCGACCACATCAGAGACTGTTATTTTTGTATGGTTCCTTCCGTCAAGAAGGGAATTTTCGCGAAGAAGAAGCGGGCCTTGAGCTATCCTAACATTCCTTCTGCAATGCGCCCTGTTCCACATGGAGAAGGACTACGTGTTCCTGACCCACCTAAAGAATACGATCTTTTTTCTGATGATGATCAAGAAGTTGAAGTTCCTGAATCAAGTACTTCAAAGGACCCTACGTTTGTTGTAGAAGAACCTCCATGTGAACCACATAGACTTACTCAAGAGGAACTAAGTGATCTAATCAGAGACTTCGACCTCTCGAAAAGCAAAGCCGAAATTTTAACGTCACGCTTAAAGCAATGGAATTTATTGCAGGAAAAAGTAAATAGTTCAGTGTATCGGAATAGGGAGAAGATGTTCACTTCATTTTTTACTATGGAATACACACTTGTGGCATGTACAGATGTAAATGGTCTCATGAGGGCATTTAAAATTAATTACGAACCTACGGAGTGGAGGCTCTTTATAGATTCGTCCAAGGTGAGTTTAAAGGCAGTGCTTTTACATATTGGAAATGAACTTCCTTCAATTCCTGTAGGTTACGCAGTTCATATGAAGGAATCTTATGAAACGTTTACTTCAAGCCATTAAATATTACGATTTTCAGTGGTTCATTTGTGGTGACCTTAAAGTAATAGCACTGTTGCTAGGTATGCAGGTGGGGTATACAAAGTATTGTTGCTTTATATGTGAATGGGACAGTAGAGATCGTGGATCTCATTACCGCAAAAGTGATTGGAGTACCAGAGAAACTTCAGCCGGGACTGAAAAATGTGCAGCATGAACCACTGGTAGATCGTAACCGAATTTTGCTTCCCCCTCTACATATTAAATTAGGTCTTATGAAAAGTTTTGTTAAGAGCATGAACCAAGAGGATGAGGCCTATAAGTACCTAAGAGGACAATTCCCACGATTAAGTGATGCCAAAGTTAAAGAGGGTGTTTTCATAGGGCCACAGATTAGGCAACTATTCAAAGATCACAAGTTCGACGAAATTCTCCAAGATGAGGAGAAAGCTGCGTGGGAAAGCTTGAAGAGTGTTTGTTCACAGTTCTTGGGAAGACACCGAGCAACAAATTACAAACAACTGGTACCAAAGTTGTTATTGTGCTACGAAAATCTTGGTTGCAATATGTCTCTGAAATTCCACTTTCTTCATTCACATCTAGACTTCTTTCCCGAAGATTGTGGAGCACTAAGTAACGAACATGGTGAGCGTTTCCATCAAGATATTGCAGCCATGGAGAAGAGATATGAGGGAAAGTGGAGTTCTAACATATTGGCCGACTACTGTTAGACTATTGCAAGGGATGCTCCAGATGTAACCTACAAAAGGCAAGCCAAGCGAAGACGCTCAAAATAAAATAAACATAATCCTGTACAAGGGATCACTTGAAACTTTTGTCTACATTGCAGTGTAATTCTTGCACAAAAAGGTATTTGTACATATTTTTCATGTTTTGATGTTAATACTGATTTTTATTACGGAATTGTTAATGTTTAACTTGACTACGGTTACTTTATTTTCTGTATCGCTGTGAAACTGGTATTTGCGCAATTTTGAAAAAGGAAGTACAAGGGTATAGAAAGCTATAGGTTAGGGTACTTCTTAACTCCCCAGCTTATCACATCACAGTGAAATAGATAAAAAAAAAGTGAAATGTAGGTTTTTACAAGGATTTTGCTTAAATGTTCTATAAATATTAATATATTTGTATATATACAGCTACTGTTGTACAAGGGCGTTTTTTTCACAACCTGAGCTAAGAAAATTCTTCTATTATTATTTCCTTTCATATTATGCCTAAATAAATGTAAAAATCGCAATTTCAAAGAATTTATATACTTTCGATCAAAATTTGTTGAACAGTGTTATTAATGAAAGTAAATGATAATGAATGTGGACTTGAGAATGCTGAGAATACCCGTGGATATGGTGTTATCCATCACAAATTCTCGCAAGGAGAGATTTTTTACCAGAAGTGAATCTTCAAACTCGTCCCACGATGCGACAAATGTCTCAACCGATATTTGAAAAATAACAGTATTATATATTGGCTGTATTGGTTGTCGTATATACACGTTTCACTGCAGACTTTGTGACCTCATTTTCTGATACTCCTCATATAATTTATTTCTCTGCCAGTTGCTTATAGTGCTGATTATTACCAAGAGATGTCACTGAAAGTATTGTTTGATGATTAATACCAATGATATGGACTTCGGCCTTTATGTTTGGAATAGGAGAGTATACATATAAACAATTGATAGCAGAAAGCGATAATGCATATAGAAACAAATACAATGAACTACTACAGCATGTAATTAGAGATTGTACTTGAGTTACTTTTCATCCTTTTTCCACTATCTCAAGATGCTGTGTAATTTTTCCCCTTCCTTCCAAGGTAGACTTTGGTTGACACTAGGTCTATAGTGGAGGAGGTATGGAGGGATTTGAATGGCGTAAATGAGTCAGAAGAATTGTTTACGAAAGATAAGAAGAATAATGGTTTATACACTAACAATAAAGATAGATAAACTACGAGCGATTTACAGTAAATACTGGGAATAAATTTAAACAACACACGATGCTGTTAATTCTAAGAATAGTGTAGCAGATCAGAACAATTAAAAATTAGCAGATTATATAATAATAATAATAATAATAATAATAATAATAATAATAATAATAATAATAATAATAATAATAATAATGAGAAAAATTAAATTTGGGTGGTTTCAATTGAAAAATTCTGTGAAATACATGTTTTTGCTGATAGCATCAGGGCCGGCCTTAAGCCGATTGGACCGATTGCTCTCAATCGGGCTCCACGCCTAAGGGGGGCCCAGCTAATGCCGTCTACTCTACTCTTCACTGCAGTTTTAAACAGATATTAGGCCCAGAGCAAACAAATGTGTTGTGGTCCCTATGACTAAATTTTGCTCCTAATACATGTAATTAATATCATACTTGCCATTCTGCTCTCGGGGTCCCCGGCCAAGTGGCTATGGTGCCGTTAAGATGAGTGAGTCTGCTACTCTCGGTCATCAAATACACTTAAACATATGCAATACAGGTATATCCATGGGCTCCACAAGGAAGAGTATGACCTCTCCCTAACAAGTAAATGGATAGTTTGAATTGAGTTTCCGGACATAAGCAAATATTTTCTGAATTTAATGCTGCAGTAGTTTCTTTATATTATTATTATTATTATTATTATTATTATTATTATTATTATTATTATTATTATTATTATTATTATTATTATTATTATTATTAACGTTTACACGTTTACGAATTCTGTTGTAAAAATAAATATTATATCCAGGGAGTATTCTGCACACTCCCAACACCCCTGATGTTCCCCTAACACACCCTATAATGAATTCATTCATTCGTGGTCCCACGTGGAGTAGTCGCTAACACTCTTGCCTTCGGTGCGAGCGGTCCTGGTTCGATTCCCAGTGAGGACACTTGGTCAAAAAAGTGTAACCCTTTGAATGAAGTTTTTCTGGGTTTCCCTTAATCACGCCAGGCAAATGGCGGGATGGTACCTAATATAATGGTCCCAGAACTCTTCCTTCCCTTTCATCGGATAGTATGTGCTCGCTAAAGGACTCCATCCTTTATACACGTGACGGCTAAATGGTATTACAAGGGAACATTCCGATTGGGTGAATTCAATTCCTGAAAATCATTGCTAGCACTGGATACACCACCAAAAGAAACATAGAAAAAGAGGGTATTTAATGGCAGACCGTATACAGGGTGGGATATACGTGAGGGCAAAGTGCGAAGATAGAACGTAGAAAATGTCTAGAAATGCCATGTTAACTTTGAAACAAGTAGAACGATTGAGGTCAAATGTTTTATATGAAGGCGCACACTATCTATTGAAATAAATAGTGGCCAATACAGTTGAGACCTCTGCTTAATTGCAACTGTTGTGGACCTTAAGAATAATTGTGTGGTTCATACAAAAATGGAGACATTTGAAAATGATAAAGATGGATAATCGGGCTCGTCATAGCTGTCTCCGGTGTTGAAATTGAAGCAGTAGTCGATAGATGTAATGAATGCGCCAGGTATTGTTTGCAAATATCCAATTTTGTAGAAAGCAATATTTAATCATAGCTTGGAACTTCGGTGCTGTAAACTGGAAGTGGATGAGGGATTGCAAATTAATGAAGTTGTCCCGTTGTCATATTTTGAAGTCAGATAACAGAAAAACAGTGTGTTATATATTTTACGAAATTCTTATACAGGCGGAAGAAGAACACATGCAACGGTTGTATGAGTGATGTGCAACCATCAGGGATAAGGAGTCGAGTAAATCCTACATTATCCGGTTTCTGCACCAACTCTTCATCTTTATTGATTCTTCATGAATCAACGAGGAGCAGCAGTTTTATCTGCTCTATAGAAGGCCAGAATACGTCCGTCAGTCATGAACTCTTTCAGGCTGTCCTTTGTCATATTTGCACTTTTACCAGCATATGAACAAATATTGAGTTGGCTGAAAAGTGGCCTCAATCAAGTTTGAAGTTGTTCCTCATTCACGTCACTTTACGAAAGTATTGCTGCATTGACATAGCGTGGAGTATTATACTGCAGTACACTGGCTTATCTGCAGTGGTGCTATTTAGCCGGTTCGCACCAGTTCGCTAGAACCGGTTGTTAAAATATTTCGAGTTCGCAGAACCGTTTGTTATACCCAGACATAAATACACACACGCATGATCTGACCAAAAGTGAAAGAAAAAAGCCAAACAAAATAGTGAAAACAGCTCTGTACTTTTTCCGTTCGATTGTATTGTTGTGTACACAAACAACTTTCAATTATTTCAATTCAATGGGCAGACAGACATTTGAATAGGCAGATAGAAATCTGAATATGAATTCCGGGATTTTGTCCGGGATACTGGGATCTGTGAGTGTAATGAATGTGATACGTATCTAAGGGGTCGTCCACATACTACGTAACGCAGCAAAAGGGGAGAGGGGGTTCGACCTTGTTTTACGAAGTATGACACATGGGAGGAGGTGGTTAACGTCTTCGTTACGTAACGTTATTTTTATTTTTATTCTCAGGTTGATATGCAATCTAATAATTTTAATCTAATAAACTAATAATTTTATTCAGTTCTTTCCATTTTTATAAATAAATATTTATATTGTTTTGAAAAATCGATAACATAGAGCTTGTATAAATTGAATCATGCAGAAGGGATTTGAAGACGCTACTAGACTAGCATGACTGGTGGCGAACCCTGCGTGTATTACAATACAATAAAGCTCTGTTCTTTGGTTAGCGCTGCAATACATTTACGGTACACGATTTTCTGGAATTAGTTGTTAGCGATCGTAACTACCGCTTGAAAATGTCCTCGTGTTGCCACTCGTATCGCTATTTCTGAGAATAGATTTAAAACTTTCGATTTGAATCATTACCCACTCTATTCTTTCAAGGAGTTTCGCATGTGAAACAGAAGAAACTCTTTTTCGTGAAATGATATTTTCCGCGACAGAACGATCCAAACAAAATAAGATAGATCTAGTAAAAACTGAATTCGCCGGATATTCATCTCATACTGATTTTTTTTTTTCTTTAGATTTGAATTTTCCAAGAGAAATCGAGTTTATTCGCATTCTGACACTGATTTAGGACAAGAAGAATTTGAAAATGGGTAAACTGAAGTCCAAAGAAGATGGTCGAAAGCTTGTTCACAAACGAGATGTCCCTGCTACCTTCACGTGTGCAGCCACGTCGAATCTATGATGTACGGAGGACAGAACTTCTTTGTACCGTCGACACAGGGAAACTTCAAATACAGGAAGCATCTGGATTTAAAAAAAAAAAAAAAAAGTCAATATCAATTTCCTAAATACTGTTTCACCTGCATCTTCCTGCAGCACTTCCTCCTTGCCAATCATCGGTGACCTTAAAGGTTGGGTGCGATATCCTTGGGACAACGACAGTATGGAATTTCGAAGAATTAAGACTGGTTAATTAAACAACATTATGGGGTTAAAATATCATTATGGTACTACCATTTTCCAATACTTTGATCTGTTGGCGAAAAAACACTGCAAATATATTCAAAATACAAGCATTTTGTATTGAAAAGTTCTTTCATTCATTTTTTTTTTTTTGTGATATCCAAAATAAAAAAAATTAGTGAAACAACAAAAATCAAGCGCACTATATTTTTTCTTCTGGTTGTACTTTTAATTTCCTTGAAATGATGACTTCATGCTACAGCATTTTAATAGCAAAGCTATGTAAAGCTATAAGATCTCAAAAGTTATTTATAATCGGGAATTTCCCTTTTTTATTTCGCATCTCCACTGCATGTTTTTTCCTCCTACATCATCCTCTGGTTGGTTTTAAACTTCAACTACAGACTTGCTAAAATTACGCATGAACACCAGCTCAAGGTTGTCGAAGTGAGTTGCGTTAAATTTCTTCACGGCAAAAGCCAAAAGAACGGGAAACTCACGCATTTTTGCGCACTATAAACTCAACTCTACCGAACATTAAATAGTGCTAAGTTTTATACCTTTATAACAGGATTCTACTAGTAACTTCTGTATCATTTGATTTCGTGCAATTTGTTATCATTTCAAGTTGCAACCAAGATCATTACCGCTAGTTTATCGACCAACTTTGGTTAGGGCTGCCAACTCTGGAAGAAAAAAAAACGGCACCCCCCTAAATTCTCTATGACAGGTCTAAGTGTGAAATATCTCTGTTCGGACCCATCCATGGATGGAAGTGCATTAGCACCTGTATTCTGTAAATCCTTGGTTACATTCACTAATAAGCTTAATAGATACATTGTGCTAGGCTATAAATGAGGAACTGAAATCGGCATTGATCATTTTATTGTGTTTACCAGTAACTGCCACTTCTTTAACATTATCGAAACAGGTTTACAGAAGTATATTAATCTGTACGTGACAATTTTGGATTTGGAAAATGAAATTTATTCTTTAATCTTACTTAATTTACTTTAACTACAAGAAATTGCTTTAAGAAGTCCTTTTTCACTCTCAATAAATGTACAAATTCCTTACAAATAAATTTCAAATTTTCCCTGATACAGTCCCATCTCTTTATAAATATCTAAACACATGAGCAAAATATAATAATTGTTGATAGACGGTGAAAGGTGATAGTTTTGTATTTACAGAATGAAAATTACTGTTTATATTTTGAACTAGATGAAATTGCTTGAAACTAGATATAAATTGCTTGGAACTGGAAAAAAACCGGTCATAGGCCTATCTAGGGGCTGGTAAGAAGTTCGTATCGGTAACCGACTTTAATCAAAATATCAGCAATATTTCCGGCCAGGCCGGTCAAAAACCGGCCAGCTGGCAACCCTAACTTTGGTCGTCAGGTAAATAGAAAATTATGAGGCAACGAAAAAAGTTCCATTTTGAAATAAATGGATGACTGGTTCTTTAAACGAAACTCACGGAAGAAATAAGCAAAGCACATCACTGAACCCAGTAGCGGCGATTGGACGTTAAAAGTGTGTGTGTGTGTGGGGGGGGGGATAAGACATGATCTGAATATTTGTATATCAATCTTAGTTTCCCTGGTTGTTTCTAACACTTTGTTTGACGAAATATTGTATAACTAATAGGATACTATCTTCTTCGGTTACAATACCGTATATCGCACTTCATATTTTATTAAGTAAATTGACAAGAGCAACGCATGTAGATTCTAGCCCTTTGTACTCTTAAACAACGAAGCTGTAAGTAGAGTTTTGATTTCTTGCTCATGAACATCTTAAAATTCTGTCTGGAAAATTGTGTGATCAGATTATTTAATAACAAATTTACAAAGCAAATAGAGAGGATAATATTAATCATAGTAATAAAAAGCGAGTCTTATTTTGTAGAAGTTATTTAAACTGGGAACTTATGAACAATTTATATTTTTAACTCAACACATACTATTAAATGTATGTTATTACTCTTAGAAAATGAAAGACAGTAAATACTACAAGCAAATGCTACGACATTTAAAGCAATATTTGCTTTTGTAGCTTCCCGAAACATGTTGCTTGCCATTAGGTGCAGTTTTCACTTTTTTTTTGAAACACATCAAAACTCAATACTTAGAATCACTCTACACTCCAGTTAACCAAAATAATCCTAAAACCTAGAATTATGTTGGATTCACTAAATTTAATTGTATATACACTTATATACCCCTAAACACACCACTTCACTCGTATATTACATTGCAAAACAATGGAAAAGGTAGAAGTTGTTTCCCATTACGCTCTTTTTAATTAATATTCCTTACTTTAGAAAGAAGAAAAGACATTTTAGGAACTGTCAATTTTTGTGCAATTATTAAAGAATAACTCGTGAAATACTTCTTTTTTTGTGAAATGTTCTCTCAATTTGTTTCAAAATGCCTGACTAACATATCGAGCCCTTTTAAGAAGGGAATATAGAAGCAAAACATGTTAAATCTATTTTTGAATTTTATCTGGGAACGAAGAAACAGTGACGCTCTCATGTTTTCAGAATTGTTGAATAACTTTTTTTTAAGTGGTTGATTTCATTCCTTTGTATTAAGTAGTGACCACTAAAAAAAAAAAAAAAAAAAAAAAAAAATGTTCAACAATTCTGAAACATAGGGCGTCACTTCTTCGTTTCCTGACAAAATTGAAAAATGGATTTAGCGGATTTTACTTCTATACCCCTGAATTGAAAGTATACTGGAATTTTTCTTCAATATGTAAATTTTTGGGTTATTTTCCGTGGCAATTGAAACGCAATTCCTGTAGCTTTCTTAACTTCACGGGAAGACAACCAATATGTATTCACGCAACGGCAAATATTATATGGCACCATTTTTTAATTTGAAACAGTAATACATACAAAAACTTTACATTTCCAAATGAAACTATATACGTTAATGGGTTACTTCAAGAAAGTGGGAGCAACTACCTCCCTTTGCTCCCCCCTAATCGCCGCCCATGACTGAACCACCTATAAAATCTGAATGTTAATAATAGAATGCGCCAAGGCAGGAACTATGTTTCCAGATTAATTTCAAATGGGTAAACCGTTTTCCGTGATGTAATCAGAGCCGTGGCTGGGAGGGGATGGGGCGGGCGCCGCGGGCGCTGATAGCAAAAGGGCGCCGAACGCGCAAGAAGAAAGGAAAAGTATCGAAAATGAATAAACGACGCGTCACTTCAAAAAAGTACTGGCTCCCTATTAAATCAATATTGTAGGGCGATTCTCAGCGTTACGCACGGGACATTTGTACACAAAAACTGCTTTTTTAAACAAAAATGTATTTTCAAATAAAATAAAAAGTATGTCAAAATTAGGGAGGAAATTATTAGTGCATAGTTCAATAAATGAAACACTCAAAACAATTGCAAATTTGAGTTATAAGCCAAAATTAAGAGTTAAGCACGGGACTCAGACAAAAAGCTCAGTTGACAACCTCAATTTCATTGGACATTCTCTGCGATTTATGGTAGAATTTTCATTTTGTATGCCATTACTTATGTTTTACATTCATTCTCCTTACTGTGCATTATATTTTTTAATTGGAAAATAGAATTTAATTAGCTTCACATTATGTTTTCTTTTTCGACTCACCGTTACACACGGGACGTTACGCACGGGACAGAAAAGTAACTATCCAATTGTTTGGTTGTTCTAAGACTGTTATTATGAAATATCCTTACTAAAGAGATCGATATTTTAAGATTAACATTTGGACATTAACAAGCATAAAAAATTCGCATCCGTAATTTTAATTTAAATGAATTAAATTACCTTCCAAAGCATCAAAGTCGAACTTTGCTAGGCAACTCGCTTAGGTTTGCAAATAAAGAAATTTGTTAAAAATTTTCTTTCTCGCAACCCAAGCATTTCAGTAAGAGTCTCAAGCTTTTACTCTTACTTAAAGAAAATTATTATACAGTATATGATTTGTTAATGATGATGCGATATACAAGGTACCAAGTAATGATTTTAGTGTACTCAGGAGCGCTTTCAAAATCAGAAACGGGCAAAGCCTGAAATACGTGTTCCTGTTCGGCGTTTTGATAGTGATGAGTTTGCTTAGTTTCCCTTATGTGCAAAATATGTGTTTCCCTTATTATTAATGAAAATATTTTTATACTGAATTTCACAGCAAATACCCACGTATGGCACTTTGTGGATAAATAAAGGAAAATTTCAATGTTATAGAAATATTCCCTCTTACCTTCACCACCTTAGGAGCGTAATTCTTAAAACTGAAGAAATATGTATTCTTTTAGGTACTTTTAGTTAAGAGTTTGTAAACCGAATTTCACACCTCCAACTTGAGCAAATCCTTACAATGGACAATAAAGAAATGAAAAGTTGGATGCTATAAAATTAACCGCATTACAAGTGATATATCATATATCTAGTATATATATATGTAGTATCATATATGTAGTATATATACAGGGTGCAGCACGTAAAACCGGCCCGTAAAGTGAACACATAAAATGAAATGTAATGTATTGAATATGATTAACTACAACACATAAATGAAATGTAATGTATTGAATATGACTACATGACTATTGATCTTCACAGCAGCTTTCACAGCAGGGGCTGAAAGTGTCCTCCGCCCACTTCAACACACATGTGAGCACGATTGAGGAGATTCATATATACCGTTGTCAGTTCTTGTGTTGTAATGCTATTGGTGACATCCTGGATCCTGGTCTTGAGTTCTTCAATTGTGTATGGATTTGTTTCGTATACTCTTCCCTTTAACAGTCCCCATAAGTAAAAGTCACACGTGGGCAAGTCTGGTGACCGAGGAGGCCACAAGCCTTTGCTGATTGTCCTCTCTTGTGTAAACGTCTCATGCACAAGGGACAATGATGCAGCTGATGTGTGGCATGTTGCACCATCCTGCTGAAAGTAACACAACTGACGCTCCTCTTCGGTCAAGTGTGTATAAAACTCCTCTAGGATTCCCATATACACGTCACTGTTCACTGTCGTCTCAAAGAATATGGGCCCAATAACGCGTGTGGCGGGAATGGCACACCAAACACCAATCTTCTCATCATGCAAGGGTACCTGGTGGATTGCGTGTGTATTTTCTGTCGACCAATACCGATTGTTTTGGGAATTTACGTACACAGACAGGTGGAACCACGCCTCGTCACTCATGATGAGCATTAGTGGATCCAAGAAACCACTGGCAACATTGCTCAACAGCCATGAACAGAAATGCACCCTCTTCTGCAGGTTAGGCTCCTTCAGTTCTTGCACAACACTTATCCGATACGGTTTTAACTTCAGTCCCCTTAAAACACGTCTGCAACTTCTCTCACTCGCATGAACCTGTTGACTCAATCTCCTGGTTGACTTTCGAGGACTTCTTGTCATTATCTCCTCCACCTGCACTTCTTGTCATTATCTCCTCCATTCAGGTGTGCAGACAGATGGTCGTCTGTTCCTGGGAGCATTTTGAACCGATCCTGTACGCCGCCATTTTTCAATCAATTCCTGAATGGTGCTTTTTGCTGGCACAGAACGTCCTGGAAATTTCTTCCGAAACAAATTCTTTGTTTTCACAAAAAATCCAGTGAGAATGAACCCTTCAACAATGGCAACACGCTCGGTTATCGAATACGGCATTATCACACACTGACACTCACCCGGCTTAACACAACGAGGCCTTTTTCTCAACTGGTTTCGACGAGTTTCACTGGCTGCGGCTGCACGTAACTGCTGCAGGTCACGTAAGTCGACCCGACCTCGACACGCCATCTCTTGGTAGGAAGGTAGATTATTTAAGTGTTGCCAAAAACACAATATACCAGAATATTACGACGGGCCGGTTTTACGTGCCGCACCCTGTACTATCATATATGTAGTAAAAGCTTTGCTAGTTCAGGTAATAAGTAGAGCTAAGTTCATGGCCGGCTCGAGGGGGTCGAACCTTGAGATGCCCAGGGCGGCAAAATGTGAAAAAGAAAAGAATACTATCAAAATATAAAGCTTCGTAATAGGCCCACAAATGGAAAAATAAAATGATGTTTACCTGAAAGTCTAATTAAACTTACTTCACTCGCATTCAGGAAAATACGGACTCAAGAAATTCAGAACATTCTCCCTCAGTTTCAATTAGCAAACTACTAGCTACAGGTATCTTGTTGAATATTTCCCTTGCAGCGGCGTAGATAAGATTTCCAGCTAGGGTGGGTAAGATTATCAAGGTGTATTTTATATTTTTCTGTTAAGCAATGTTCTAACACTACACTCCAAGTATGCAAAAGCTACACTCTCACTTAAGACAGGCCGTTCTGGAGACATTTAGGTTCTAGCAACGAGTTTTTAACCAATTTACAAATTCGTTGAAAACTCGCTGGTTTCGTACCGCACCGGTAACAGACACCACTAGTCTAGGGCTGATAGAAGTAATAATCGAAGATCTAAAGGAAAATGAACATTCCTATCGAAGACATGAGGGGCCAACGATATGACAAACATTCAGGCCAATATGAAAGGCAAACATTCAAGCAGTCAGAAGAGAATTTTAGAAATAAATTCCCGAGCCTTCAGTGTTCCTTGCACTAGTCAATCACTAAACATTCTCGTTAACGATGCAGCCACAGCATCTTAATACGCCATTTCATTTATTTGTACAGTTAAAAAAAAGTTTATGACTTTTTCTGCGCTAGTTCAACGTTGGACCATACTAAAGGAACATATTAGCAGACTCACTTTTAAACCATTACGCAACACAAGGTGGGAGATCCGACTGGATGTTCTGACTCCACTTAGATATCAAATAGGGAAGGTTTATGATGCCTTACATCAAATAAGTAACGACAATAGAACAGATAGAATGGTCGCCTACGATACTATGTGTATAACAAACCAGCTGCGTCACATTAGTTTTCTTTGCTCACTCGTTATCTGGTATGACTTTTTACTCCACATAAACATAGTAAGCAAAAGTATCCAAAGCATTGATTCTCATGTGTTGGATTCAGTCGGGTCTCTTGAAATTATATCCAAGTACTTTGAGAGGAGCAGAATTGATGCAAAGTTTCAATCTTACTTAGTTGATGCGATGAAGTTGGCATCCGTATGAGATATAGATGATACACGGATAGGTAATACAATGCAACCTCGAAGTCGAAAGAAAAAGAGACAGTTTCAGTACGAGGCAGAAGATGAAGCTCTTGAAGATTCACAAACAAGATACAAGAACTGAACAACTAAAACATCACAGCGAATACTTCGATTTTCTTTACGATATAAGTAATCTTAAAGATGTGCCACCTTAACTTTTGTCTGAAAAGTGTACTAAACTTCTCACATTTTAACACTCGAAGAATCCAATGATATTAATCCCGGTGATTTGAGGGATGAACTGAAAATGTTATCCGCTATAATTAAGTCTAAAAGATCACGAAGAGACTTCAAAATTAATTAAGAAACATGACTGCTCCCAATGTTAGTATTGCACTTAGGACTTTGTTAACCATACCGGTTACAGTAGCAAGTGGAGAAAGATTTTTTCGAAAGTTAAGCTTTTATAAACTATCTACGTTCTCCCATGTCTGAAACACGTTTGAGTGGTCTTGCGATGATGTCAATAGAACATGGATTGGCTGAAACATTGGACTACGCGAATGCGATAAAGGAATTTGCTCATATCAAAACAAGAAAAGTTTTTTTTTCAATTAAGGTTTTTTAAATTTATGTATCTCTATTGTGTTTTAGTACATTACAAGGCCTAGGGTAATCACTTAGTTTTGCCGTAATATCTGATTCACTACATTGTTTTAATGCTCCATATTCTGTTGGAAACACCTTTGGTACCAAATAAGCTTAAAAGTTAAAATTCTTAGTCGTGACTAAAGCATATTTTTTTAAAACTTTATTTTCTGTATGCGCTGCTGTATATCACAAATATATTATATTATAGATGTTAGGGTTATTTTATGCGAAAAAGTGATACTACTCGGCGGGGGAATCGAACCTAGATTTTCCATTTGTCCTAACAGCACAAGATGTGCTAGGCATGTGCCATTTAGGTGTCCCAGAAACATAGACACCCGACACTTGACACATATGATATTCATGTGCTAAGTATGTACTTCAGCTACCTAAAGTTTTAGGTACTAGTTACACCTAATTGATATTTGCTACTATGTACCACAAATATTGCATTTATATATCTGGCTCAATTTTGCACTCTAACAGTCATTTGTTTTTATGTTGTCACTTGGGACATATATCTGTCATGTTCTAGGCACGTCCTTTAGGTACATACTGTTTCAGATACTCTAACAGCACAAGATATGCTAGGCATGTGCCACTTAGGTATTCTAAATTCATCTCCAACATTTCATGCATTTGTTGCTTCTTTTTCTAAGCGATTGTGTACTAGAAGCAAAAACACAGCTACTTTATTAGATAGCAACTGTCGCCGATCATTTGAAAGTGAATATGGAAGAACTATGAAATAAAGTAATTAGACACTCGTCATTTTGTTATAAAATTACATGGCAAGCAGATTTTATCTGATGCCAAACGATTCTTAAAATTTTCCTTTTGAACATTTGTATCTTTTCATTATGATACAGTTTGGACTTTTAATATCGAGTGTTTCTAATAGAAATTTAGCAGTAAAATAGCACTCATTCATTTTCTTCTTTGTGTTTCGTTTCTTTTTTCTCTTATTTTAGTTTGCATTTAGTAGTCTGGAATGGAAGATATGACTTACGCTACCTACTGGGTTTATTAGAATGTATTTCGGATCAGTTCGTCCAATGAACACTGCCAAATTTACAACCAAACTACGCGGTAACAAAGCATGTTTAAACTTTTGACATTATCCTAGATGTGTCTCGGAGATTTACAGTTCTACTGGAAGTTGAGTATTTTATTTGACCGCCAAGTTTTATATTCAGTTTGAAAGTGACATAATGAGTTTCAAGCGTCCCCTACATATTATTATTATTATTATTATTATTATTATTATTATTATTATTATTATTATTATTATTATTATTATTATTATTGGTATAATTGCAGTGCAGTTCATATGAAAATCCTGTATGATCCTTCGTATTCTTGTGCCTCACGTCCTTATTTCTCCTTTCCAGAAAATTTAAAACTACATGCAGAATATGCTTCGTTTTGAATGGCTCGACTTCAATTGGAGAAAATATTGCGAGTTGAGTCAAGTTTCAAATAAAACTCGCTCCAACTACCCTCTGCCCATCCCTAGAAAACAGGATCAGTAATCACACGAACCTCATGTTTTCAAACTTTGCCACGCAAGAGTATGGGTATATAAACACTTATTATTCACATTCAGTTTGCACGTCTCAACAAATAAACAATATTTATATTCCCTTCCTATTTTTATGCATCTACCCTAACAGCACAAGATGTGCTATTTAGGTGCCCCAGCTACCTTTTAGGTACCCGACACTTGGCACATATGGTATTCATGTGCTAAGTTTGTACTTTATCTACCTAAAGTTTTAGGTGTTTGTTGCACCTAATTGATATTTACGACTATGTTCCACAAATGTAGCATTTATATACCATGCTTAGTTTCGCACTATGATAGTCTTTTGTTTTTATGTCATCACTTAGGACATATATCTTTCATGTTCGAGGTGCGTCCTTTAGGTGCATACTTTTTTCATGTACTTCAGACATAATTAATATCTGCAGCGACGCACGAATGAGAGTAAGCTGTTTGCATTTTGCTGATGCGCAGTAACATGCAACGGTTTCTCGCGCTTTCTGCTCCACTTTCTGTCCTAGTACACAATCGCTTAGAAAAAAGAAGTAACAAATACTTCAAATTTGAGGTGAATTTAGAAGAAAGATATGACGTAACTCATGAACAAAAATTAAGGTGAATCTTTCGAACGTATGTGAACAGTTAATTATTTAAGTAGGTAGGGATAAAGAATAAGAACGAACCAAAAATTCTTAATTTCAACAAGGGTACTGCTTATTCAAGGGGAGTACTATATGCAGGGCTACATTTGACAAGTGCCAGGCATATCCCTTTGCGATACTTGAAGTACATAAGGTATATACCATGCACATGCATAGCAAGTACTAAACAGCCCAAACATGCTCTGTGCGTGACTGAAATGTACCTAATGTACCGTGGACGATATTCACTTCTGCCAATCCCATGCAGTAAACGTCGCCATCAGCTAGTGGCCCACTTGCCGGTAAATGCCGATCGCCGCCATAGCGACGCGTCGAAGGATTGCCATTAGTATGTCACTGGCACCTGCGTTTCGTCGAGTCGAAAGATATATCTAGAGTCGAGGTTTTGAAGTTACCATCGCGTAACAGTGAGGACTTCATTTTTGTCTGCGCTCCTTCGATTCGTCGCGGATAATCGCGAAGGGACCAACACGAACTATCGCCAGTCTTATGCATGTGGCTATATATATATATATATATATATATATATATATATATATATATATATATATATATATATATATATATATATATATTCCTGACGAATTATTCTTAAAGTGAGCTCCAAGGGTCAAGAGTAACCCTTGCCTCTTCATCATGAAGTGAAAAATCTTGAGATGTGTGCGTATAATTGTATTTTTTTAGATGCCAACTGTCGTCGATCATTTGAAAGTGAATATGTGATAACCATGAAATGAAGTAAATAGACGCGCGTCATCTATAATATAAAAATTTTGTTATAAAATTACATGGCGAACGGATTTTATCTGATTCCAAACGGTTATAATCAAATACACGGTTGCAAGAGCACATTATTAGCCAAATTAAAAAAAAAAACTCCAAGGATTTATCCCTCTACAAGCGACGTTTTCTTCATCGCCTCCGTGGCCAAGTAAAAAAAGTCGGAAGAACACGTGCCTAGTAATCAAAGGATTGGTGGTTCGCGCCCACCCCCGGCTACTTTTTTAAAACTTTTTTCTCGTGTTTTCTCGTGTTTTTCTCTATAGTTTGACGTTAATGTAAACAAATTACGCATAAAGGCAATTTAACATATTTTGGGGGAGTAATTTTGTTGTTCATTGGAGTTTCGTCGTGTCTCTGCCTCTGGTCGTATAATTTTCAAAATAGAAGTGGGAACGGGATCGTCACTGCGGGACCGCCATTTTGGGCGAAATGTCGCTAGTTGCCCATTGGAAGTCCAGCGACGCCTATGGTATGGGAAAGAACATACCTAGAACATACTAGGTAAGTTCCCAGGTACGTCAGGCATGTACCTATGGGCGGACATAGACTATGAATATCACTTGCCATCCATGTGATTTCTCTCTCATAGGTACATAAGGCACATACTGGGCACATTCCCATATACCTTAGAGAACATGATAGGCATATGCCTGCTATGTAATTGTGCCGTAAGGGTACTACTGCATTCTACTGAACTGTAATGATTTTGTATGTTTAAAAATAATTATTCATTTTTTAATAATTGTAAACGTATTAGTTCAGTAATTCACCATGAATAGAGTAACCAGAAGTGTTTTTGTAACCAGAAAATAACAACATGAAATGTAAAAACTCTTTTAACACACCGTCGGGATTTGAGAGACGACAAACTTTATACTTTCGGGTACCGATTACCTCGAAGCCCCGGCAACCAGAACTAGCCCGGGGTAGGGACTCTGATATTTTAAAATAATGACAATCTCGGCTAAATATAGAAGTCTTTTAGCCTGAGAGAAAAAAGGAATTATATATCTAATTTCTAGTTCTATTAGTCTTGTAGCTCTGAGTGTGTGGCAAAATACTGATAGAAATAAGAACAATGAATTACGATTATTTTGTAGAACATTCCACTTTAATATGACAGGGATCTCATCTTCCGGTTTGCTTAGTTGTGAATAATTTTATAGTATATTGCTGTATTATGTAAAGTATATATCCTGTCGCTGATTTTTGATGACAATCAAAAACAGAAGTAGAAGGTAGATTACAGTAATAATATTCTGTTAAAGAAAAGTTTAACTAACTTTATTTTAAGAATATTTGGCTTACAATTTTTGTTCGGGTTAACTCACTTCCCTCTCAACCTTGGGTACGAAAATGGAGAACGTATTTAGATTTTGATTGTTAATTCCAGTATATTTCAAGCATCATTTCTCGGATCTAGAGCTGTGCGATATCTCGATATATCCAAATTGTCGATATCGATATTGTCATATATCAACATTCGATATTGCAAATATATCGACATCGTAAATTTTCAATATCAATTTTCGGTGGGAACGGTTGAGGTATAGTTGTCCCCTAAGATTTGCGATGGATGGAGAAATAAAACTTTTTTTTACAATAATGTGTTCTAACGATAATTTCTTTATTAGCACAAACTGCAATGTAAATAAGTTCATTTGCAAACTTACAATATTATATACTGCAATTTCTTAGCCGCCAGAATTTGTTCCCGAAAAAAAGAAACAAAAAAGCACCTGTGGAAAGCAAGTTCTTCGAACTTTGATCTAGAATTTATCATACGAAAGTCCTTTTTGTTCCTCTCGGATATTTCCATCCCTTTTGGCCTTTGGGACCGCTCATTGACAAAAAGTGCACATATGATCGGTATATGTAGAGATTCCCTTAGGCAGAGTCAGAGATTTTGAAAAAGAAACGAGTTTTTAATAATAATAATAATAATAATAATAATAATAATAATAATAATAATAATAATAATAATAATAATAATAATTATTATTATTATTATTATTATTATTATTATTATTATTATTATTATTATTATTATTATTATTTCTATTATAACAATTGGGTTTATAACTAGGGTTCCATCTCTTTATCTTGCGTGGCAGCCCTACAAGTCTGCTACGCCGCTGGTGTCCCTTATTCTGTGTTTGTGTCTCTTTCTGTGTCGTGTGGATGTTTGTTTTTGTGCTGTTAGACTTTTATATTAAACCTTTACACTATGTAACATTTTTCATTTTTTACAAAATTTTTTGGAAAAGGGAGAGAAACTGCTTTCCTCTGATATCTATTTCTTACCATTCATCTTGTTTGAACTGCTTAAGTAAGATTACTTTGTAACTTTTTGTCATCCATTGCTCTCACGATAATAAAATCGTCATTCTTAACAATTTATTTTATTCTCTTATTTGCAGTTTCCCACACTTACATATTTGTAACGAAACTCAGCTTTGGTCCAATGCCTTTCTAATTCTCAAACAACCCAATGACTATGTTTTTTGGTTTGCCTACTATTCCAGGAATGGAAGATTTTCAGATGGTAATACACTTTTGGAGTTTTCCATACTACAAAAACATGCAAACAATACATGATACATAGTTACAGTACATAAAATACAAAACATTACAATAAAATACAATAATATTAATAATGATCAAAATATTAAAAAAAAACATATACATAAACGTAGGAAATCAACAACCTATCTATTAAAATGCTACAATAGCAACGAAAGCGCCTGAGCTCCAACCTATAACTTTGGATTTCAAACCTTTGATTGATGGTTGTAATGCGCTGCTATTATATAGCTGAACAGTCGCATTACACGATTCTTGGAAGATAGTGAGAAGCATACCGGTTTGCATCAGATGATCTTAAAATTAAAATCTAAAAGAATATTAAAACATTTTTCGAATCGAAATTGAAAAAATTGATATTACCAAATATGGTGAAGAATACATTTGTGATTTTGATTAGCAATAGATGTATTAGAAATATGTATCTGTAAATGAGTAAATCCTCGGATCCAATGTCGAAAGCTAAAAACAACTATGATTGTATTTATGGTTTGAGTATAGTCCGTTCCCCCCAATGATTTTTAACGAATCATAGTGATTCTAACGATTCATATTAGTTCATAATGAATCGGAATCGCATGTTATAAAAATTGGATTGAGTATAGCCCGCTCCCCCCAGTGATTTTTAACGAATCATAGTGATTCTAACGATTCATATTAGTTCATAATGAATCGGAATCGCATGTTATAAAGATTTAAGATGTAAATCTTGTGGTAAGGAGGTTTTAGTATAAGTAGCAGTAGTAGCAGTAGGGGTCTAGTAGTAGTAGTAATAGTAGTAGTAGTGGTAGTAGCAATACTAGTAGTAGTAGTAGTAGTAGGAACGGGTTAGAAACCCCGCAGGGGTTGGTTGGGTTCTGTTCTCAATATAGGCTAAGTAGTAGTAGTAGTAGTAGGAGGAGGAGGAGGAGTAATAGTAGTAGCAGTAGCAGTAGTAGGAGTAGGAGTAGTAGTAGCAGGAGGAGGAGTAGTAGTAATAGTAGTAGCAGTAGCAGTAGTAGTAGGAGGAGGAGGAGGAGTAATAGTAGTAGTAGCAGCAGCAGCAGCAGCAGCAGCAGCAGTAGTAGTAGTAGTAGTAGTAGTAGTAGTAGTAGTGGCTCTTCCAGTTCCGGTGACAAAGAACTGGGGGGAGCGGGCTATACACAAGCCTAAAGATTTAAGATGTAAATCTTGTGGTAAGGAAGCTTTAGTATAAGTAGTAGTAGTAGTAGTAGTAGTAGTAGTAGCGATAGTAGTAGTAGTAGTAGTAGTAGTAGTAGTAAAGTAGTAGTAATAGTAGTAGTAGTAAAGTAGTAGTAGCAGTAGCACTAGTAGTAGTAGTGACTCCTCCAGTTCCGGTGACAAAGAACTGGGGAGAACGGGCTATACACAAGCCTAAAGATTTAAGATATAAATCTTGTGGTAAGGAAGCTTTAGTATAAGTAGTAGTAGTAGTAGCGATAGTAGTAGTAGTAGTAGTGGTGGTAGTTAGTAGCAATAGTAGTAGTAGTACTAGTAATAGGAACGGTTTAGAAGCCCCGCAGGGGTTGGTTGGGTTCTGTTCTCGATATAAGTAGTAGTAGTAGTAGTAGTAGTAGTAGTAGTACTAGTAGTAAAGTAGTAGTAGTAGTAGTATTAAAGTAGTAGTAGTAGTAGTATTAGTAGTACTAGTGACTCCTCCAGTTCCGGTGACAAAGAACTGGGGAGAGCGGGCTATACACAAACCGTATTTATGTTTAGGACTATTTGAAATTTAATAATCGGCTGAAAACTAAATAAGTAAAATCAATTCGAGCTGGAGCAACTATGTTAGTATTTTGTTTATCTATTAGTATTGATTGTATATATACTTATATTATTGAGAATTTAATTCTAGTTTCATTAAACAGCCCTCAAAGAAATACGATGATATGTGAATGATTTAAATAATATGATGAAGTATGAGAATTGTATACAAATATAAAGAAGATAATACGTAATGAATACGTTCGAATTGTAAGATGTAATTTTTAAAAAAGGCTGTTAACAGTTTTAGAATTGATCTCAATTAAAACATTATATAGATATTCATACGTTGTTCTTAAATACTGCTTAACCTAGTTGACGTCTCATAGACTTTAATGCACAGCTTGATTATTAATGGTCAGTTTTATGCATGGTTGATGGGGAGAGAGATCTTACGTTCTTCATTGTGATGGTTTCTCCATTTGCGCACCGAACCTCCAATTTTATAATGGAACATGTACCAGTGCGTGTGAGTAGGTGCATTTCACGGTTATTTGTGATCTCACGTCTAACAAAGACAAATATTTTGAAGTATATGTACTTTAATTTAGTTATTTAAATAGACCTTTTTCATTAAGTTTATTTTTTAAAATTGTTATTCAAAGCCTTTGTATTTCAATAAGCCTTTTATAAAATCAATGCAAACGAATTGTGCTGCCATCTTTGTAGTTCTTTTAAATTATACGTTTGTGGACGTTTATATGTTTGTGGCCAATCGTTTCGACAATGAGAACTCAGAAACTACAGGCTCCAGAAAGATGACGTTTTCACT
Organism: Thermobia domestica; assembly: GCF_964235325.1. Taxonomy (NCBI): domain Eukaryota; kingdom Metazoa; phylum Arthropoda; class Insecta; order Zygentoma; family Lepismatidae; genus Thermobia; species Thermobia domestica. The sequence goes on from NC_137465.1 coordinate 209,296,455, forward strand.
GATCGATTGCAAATTTTATGTAGATTGTCCAGTTTTAATTGAAAATTTAAAAGACATGGCCATTATTTCTTTATTACATTTTTACAGGTACACTGGAAGTGTTGAAATTGGAAAAAAAAACTAAAGCGTCATATCCTACGCATAATATATTCCAACACTACATAATTGTTTAGGGGGTTGCATACCTCTCAGGCGTTTGTTTCATAGCCAAATGATAATGAAAAACGAAGGATAACCATTTTTCGAAGCTAAGATGAATCTTTATTTGGAGTGTTTTGCCCAATGAATACCATGTATTACTGACATTATAATTAATTGTGTATGTAATGCATTTGCTTATTACATACTGCAAGGAAGAAGAAAGAAAACACTGATAATACATGATTAGAAACTCCAACCAGAAATAGGCTCAAATCTTACAAACGGTGCGAGATATTGAAAAATCTCCCCTGTATGGAACCCCCTTGCCGATTTTTATCAAGACGTCTTTCACTTGTGTTTGTAAAGGGACATGCACAGATGTTGTGAGGAATGACAAGGAAATCCATGCTCATATGTGAATGATGCGCTGTGTAGAGAGCGCAGGTTCAACAAGTTGATATATAAAAGGACAAACACTTGTACAGATGCCAGAAATATATGCATATTAAAGGCACCCATCCGAACGAGACTAACATCTTTTAAAAAGAATTGACTACGAATGTTTGAAATAGATCTAGAATACAATGGAAATTAGCTGTCATAATGCAGATATAAATAAAAGATTTATTATTATTATTATTATTATTATTATTATTATTATTATTATTATTATTATTATTATTATTATTATTATATCCTTTCCTGTTAGGAAAATCAATCTTGTAATTGTTTGCAAGTTTCGCCTCACCACCTTTTAGTCCTTTCCTCTTTTTCAAATACTTGGATATAAATGAATTGTCTCATCTTCCTTATGCGATCAGGCGTTTTGGATTCTAATTCATCTTTTCCCATTCTCCGATCGTCAATTGGGTCTTGGGAAACTGATAGGTAGGGAAAATGTGAATGATTAATTAGAAAATTAACTACACATGATAATTGCGAATGCTAGAGCCTGTCTATTTCAGATGTGCCCTCGGAAAATATGTGAAACATACTTCGGCCCTCCCTCTGACGGATGATACCCTCGATTTGCTTAGGGAAAAGAAGTGAATGACTTTGGCTGTGTTGCCAATTTGTCATTCAATCGTTTGATCTTGACGAGTGAAGATCGTAGGCTACTTAAAGTGGCTAACAAGACAGAGCACAGCGAGGTGCGTGAAGTAATTCATTGTGGCAACGCTTCTGATTCCAACAATTGAAAGACTTCGGCTACAGCAACTTGTCCCTCCTCTTTCGTTGGAGGTACGGGAAAATACACATCGACAGCAGGGCCAGAAGGGGCACACTTAAAATAGAAAGCCTCTATTATAGGTTAAACGAAACGAAATGAAAATTTATTATTTTATGGCACTCACCTCTTGTGCATGAGGTCTTTGGTTCGATCCCAGCTCGTGCCAAATAGACTTTGTGGCGGACAAACACTGTTTGTGGGTTTTCTAGGTGTTCTTCCGTTTCCTCCCACTTTCTTTATTCCGCCATTTCACCGTCTCCTTTAGTCTAGCCGGACGAAAAACTTAAATATTTCTTTTCATTTATTATTTTACTTACTTTCTCAATATTCTTTAGACATTCAAAGCTTAATGAAAAAGTTAAGAGAAAGGATTAGTTCACTCCAGCTTCAGAAATAAAATAAAAAGTAACTCTTTCCTCCAGGTTTAAGAATATGTTTCAGCTAATTTCGATCAAGAAAGAAAAGGAAAGGAAAAATCATGAAAGTGGTCAGCGTTTATTTGGAGAGTTAAGAATTATTCTTATTGATTGGTTGATGACATTTTTCAAGATTAATATTGAAAACCTCCGATATAAATTTAAAAAATAAATCCCTTTCTTCTCCATCGGAGAGCACCTCTCGCATACACTACTTTTTATCGACTTTTCTTAAGCATTGCATTAAGAAGTTATAGTGTCCCGTGTACCGCCTTGGTACTGAGATTGCATATCTATTAGGATAATGAATGCCTTTAAAAGAATGAAGGTTTATTACTCACGCGAACTCGGAAAAGTAAAATCGTGATACATTGTAGATATTTCCTATACCGTAGCTAGTACACCTACAATATTTTTTTTTCCTTCTTAGGTGCGCCTAACCATTATTTTGCGAATATACGAGGTGATGATGTCAAATAATGTTTTCAAGCTGTTGGTGGAATTCTTGAGGCTAAACGGTCAGAGTTCTTGTCTTTGGAGCAGTGAACAGGGATTCGATCCTCGGAACAGTAATTTACGTTGTGAGGTGCTAGGTAGCCAGAGCCGAAACTACTGTTTACCTAAGAACACCAACACAAAACAAAATAAAAGTAAAATAAATGAAGGAGAGTGGCTGGGAATATTCAAAATAACTGCAATATTTGCATAGAATGCAAGATACAAACTAGGTAAAAATGATTTATTCCCTCTTGGAGATATGGTTCTCTCCTGTAAGGGCCGCCACTCCCTTATGAAGTCGGTAGAGCAATATTATTAATGTTTTGTGAAACAGCAGATCTCAGGGCAATCTGCATAACAGCCATGCTCAAAGATGCTAAAATAGTGAGTTAGTTATATATTTCAAATAAGGTTAAAAAAAAAATTAATCTGACAATAAAATTTACAGGTAGCAGCCTGTATGTTATCTCACTATTTCATGACTGTTATTTGGTTCCTTGGGCAGAATTCTCTCTGAGCCCCATACAGAGAGGTGGTCAAACATACACAATCAAGGGGAAAATGCCTCCTTGAATCACACTCCTGAAAACAAACATATCATTAGCACAGGTACTCACCATACAGCAAATTGAATACACAGTCGTTCTGGTAAGAGCTGGCAGTTTTATTTTCCACAATGGAATCAGGAGCATAAAATAGGATGGATGCGTTGATATCCAAACTTTGATACACTAATAATTATCACCATTTCCTTAGTGCACTACACACACACTTTTAAGATATATATATATATATGCTAGATAATGGTAACACACTAAAAATAACAAAAGGGAGAAGGTAGGATGAACCTAAAGTAATAAAGGTCTGTCTGACCTTTCAAAAGAAAAAAAAAAAAATATATATAGAGATATTTACAACATTCTTTATCTCCTCATAATATTGAGTTTCTTGTCTCTAACAGTTTTTAGAGGAGAGATGTATTTCACAGAACATATTTCAATATCTGTGATATAAATACACAGATTGAAGATAAAAAATAAACACAATTTAATACTGGTTCACTGTTCCGATATTCACATGCTGTTCACAAGTTCTATGTTGTATGACACAGTGTCCTCCTATATTCTCATTCCACTGCAACATAAAATGTTCTGTAGAAGCTATGGAAAGCTGGATTTCACACGTTCAATGAAGGAACTTTTAATAGCTCCTATTTAAAAAGCAAAATATAATTGCTGAAACCTTGTACTAAATGTCCAAGGACAGGCACAGCTTAGAGACGTTGCTGGCCTAGGTTTTTATACCTCTAACTGAGATATCGTAAAGTATGTATTTCTTTCATGTTTGAAAAACTGAGTTTTCCCATATTAAAATTTGGGAGGTGCGACGAGATTTAAATATGTTGTCTCTATTGAGCGTCCATAACACTCAGCGATTGAACAATTAGAAACTGGAGATTTCAAATTTTATCTTCCATTGTCACTATATGTAATAAGCACCACTGATGAGAAACTGCAGATATGTGTAGGTCTTACACATTTTAGTAATATGATAATAGCTTCATAAAAAAAACTGAGTTCTAAGCACTCGCGTATTCAGTTGTTCACAGGACAAATCCAGGGGAGCCGGAAACAACTTGCTCACACCTCGTCCTGGGTATCGAACACTCTGTTAGTGAAGTCAGGTGACTTCCCTCGAACCGAAAACTATATGTTGTTGCTTCACGAATCTGACTTGAACTACCCCATTCTCTCAGGAAAACGAGTATATGTTTCTGGCAAAAACAAGGAAACGAAGAAACTCGCTTCCTCAAGCAACCTTTGACAAAAGGTTCTCTGCCCTGAGGCGATTTGCGTGTGGTCTGACCTGCACAATGCACTTGTTCAGCCACTATCCGTTGCCAAATTCACCCTTTCTTGGCTGACACGTGCTGCCCCTACACTGAGCAACGGCCAACACTGAACTTTTTGCTTGCAGCAGAAACTATGAAAGTTTTTCGCACACTTTTTGTTTTTCTTCACTTGTTACATACAAATAAAATTTAGAAACATATGATATCATACATCAAAATAAAGGTAAACATACAAAGAATACATATTTATACCATTTATGAACTGTCATCTCTCTCAGAAGCAGCAGTACACCCAATTTCTGTGGCTGTCGTTCAAACTGTCTGCTACCAATGCAGCCATGTTTGCTTGGAGAAAGATTGAAGGAAACATCTTTGTTAATTATTTATCTTTCACAAATACAAGATCCAAGTGTCTTGTTCGATAAGGGAAACACGCTGTTAAAATTAATCAGAATTTTGTGCGGTATTTCCAAGAACGTGTATTAGCTTAGTACGTAAATATTAATATTAAACACAGAAAATAAGTCAAATCAGAGTATACAATTTCAAATTGGTGTTGCATTTCGGGAACTAAGTAAAAGGCTCGCTGGCCAGGTTACTGGTTTCTGGTGAGAAGGGGGGGAGGAAAGGACGCTTGACTCGGTGCATTGGAAATCACACCTATTGAAAGCTAAAATTTCGCATGTAGAAGCGAAAAAGTTTATGGCTTTTGAAACAATACAAACACTCTGTTTCCACACACTGTATCAAACTCAGTGTAGATTCACCAAGGAAGTTCGTGGCTACTTCCTGTGTATTGAGATACTTATTTTGTTCCAATTCTGGTAATTTCTTTCCATGTTGAGTTGCGAGAGACCTCACATCATGTAGTCTAGGCGACAGCAAGTCGGGAAAAAAAAACTTCTCTCAGCGCTAGCTCTCTTCCAAGCGTACTGAAAATCATGTATGATTCCTATAGAATCTCTCATTTCCAATTTAATTAATCCTTCATCTATGCTTGTAATATCATTCCTTCCATAATCCCCTGTACGCTATACATTATGCAACGATGCAGTAAATATATGCAACCCATTAATACACTATATAATGCCTATAATTGCAGTAAACACAAATGAAATAAATACAATATAATACAATATGGTATTAATATTTACGTACTATGCTGGTGTTTCACAATTCATTACTAATAATATCGAAATAATATGCACAGAATATGCTAATGTTAAGCAAATAATTATACCACAAAATCCATTATATTTACATATTAATATGCAAATGTGCCCCTCATCTGCATTTCGATATGCAGATGATGGAGAAGGACATGGGCCTTCTACAGTAATTTCCCCCCTATGATTCTAGGTGCTGTACTTTCTAGTACAGGACGTAGATCATACGGAGGGCACATTTTCGTTCCTGAAATATTTTAGGTACATAATACATCCAAGGTTAAAAAAAAAATCAAAGTTAACTAGCACAACACACATTATAAATGAAAATCAACACACAAAAGCTGAATAAAGAGAATTCAGTGTTCCCTAAGTTACATAAACATAAATGACATAAGTTCCCCATACATACACTTACACTAATACACTAGATCACTGAAATATACACTAACACTAACACTATATACACATTTGTCAAATCCGGTAAGGTGATGCTGATATGTGTGATCTGTGTCATCTCTATTTTCTTCTTCTTCTTCATTATGTGGAACAACGGATGGAGAGCTTCCGAGCTTTCGTGTTTTTGCATCTATAAGATTTTAGTTGACAATGACGGAATGCAGTTCCTTTACGTTCCGGGTGTTCTATAATCCAACACCTGCTTCACTTCCGCCGGATCTTAGCCGATACCGGATTGCGAAAGGTGGAAACCAAGTATGTTCAATGATTTTCTGGCAAAATTGCACTTTTTCAGCCTGAGAGTTAGGCCGCCCGCAGTGAGTAAACCCAACACTCTGTCGAGGTGTACTAAGTGATCATCGAAGCTCCTGTCGGCTAGAATTAAATCATCAACATAAGCGCCGCAGTACTCTCTAGCTTCTGATCCAATCAGCATATCTAATGCTCTTACGCAAGAAGCAAGGCTCTGTTTTGTTCCAAACGGAAGTTTTTGAAAAACATACGAAATGCCTTCATGTAGGAACCCAAGATATTTCTGGTCACTTTCTTTCACTTTAATCTGTAAAAACATCTCGGTTGCATCTACGCAACTGAACCAAGAGTTGTCGCAAATATCTTGGAGAACAGATAGGGGTGGCATAGGTCTGTCGGAGAGATCCCCTGAAATTTTGGCCAGAGCTCTTCCATCTATACAAACTCGAATACGTCCGTCACTCTTCGGCATCACTACCAGAGGGTTTATATAAGCTGTAGGCATCTTCTTAATCACACCCCAGGCTTCCCAACGCGAAATTTCATTCGATACTAAATTCCTGAATTTCTTTGGGTAAGGATACAATTTAGTTTTTATGGGACGTTCGTCCGTTACTCCAACCTCGTGCTCGTAGTTAGCTATGCAACCTGGCTTGATATCAAAAAGCGCCTGGTGCTTTAAAAGAACAGCTTTCAAACTCTCTCTTTGTGAGGCTGAGAGATCTGAGTAGTTCGAGACAAAATCTTCTATATCTGAATGGGAGGCACGTGTGTTCACTTTCAACCACTCTTCTGGTGGGAATACATGAACTGCCATTTCTTGGGCACTTGGGAATCTACCATCATCCAAGTTCGGGGCACGAGCAGCCTTTTCTCTGCAGGTCTTATGCTCATTCTGTGCGCTAACCCGTATGGCCTTCCGTCCTTCATCTGACGGGGAAAAATTACACTCAAAAGTATCTAACTCCTCTATGAAACTATATGGTTTCTCGCACTCACCATTCAATTCTAAACAACGAACTACTAAATCCTCAGTCTCGCAATCTACAGATCTAAAATTCACTTCTACATCATGAGGATGTTTGAGATGTAGAAGGCCGGTGTCATAGTCTAACACGGCACGAGATTCTGTAAAGAAGTTGGAACCTAAAATCAAAGATCTATTCAGACCTGAAATAATGATGCCTAGCGTATGAAATTCCTTCCCATGTATCTGAATGACTAACAGCGTCTGGCCTATGATCGTCGCTGATTTACTTCCGAAAGCAGACGTAACCCGTATATTCTTAGCACTCAAAAATGCGGGTGTGGGGTGGCTATTTGAGACGGAGTCCCAAATTTCTTTTGAAATGGCGGAGCAGGAAGCCCCTGTATCTAATAAAGAATTAACTTCCTTTCCAAACAGGAGTACATTAATCTCTGGTAGTGAGATGACGTTATTACTGGGTAGTTCTTCATTACTTGAATCAAATAAATTCTTAAAAATGCCATTGGCCTCTTCATATACAGCCCTATCTAAATCAATGTGTTCTCCAGTCCTACTTAACAAGGTTAACTTATTTTTGAACATGCCTTCACTGAAATGCTTCTTTGCCTTAATTTCTGAACAAATTTTACAATTTTCTTCTTCTTTTTCTTCTACATTTTCAAAAATCTCTAACTGCGGTTTCACATGTATTTTCATATAAGTGTATATTTTCTACATTTTCTTCTAAATTTCGCACATACTTGGAATTTACATTTGTCAACTCAGATGTACTCGTATTCTCCATAGCCATCATACCGGTGTTCCAAGCACATGCGGACAGTCCTCATTCTCTGGGAGCAGAAGAAAAGGATTGGTTACTCCTGGTAATGTTTTGGTTCTGGCTGGTAGGAAGAGGCGCCCGGTCATAGTGTTCCAACAGCTGGATTTCCTGGTCCTCGTGACGGAAGGAATTTCCCTGCGGTCTATCCGTTTGGCGCATTCCTCCCCTCCTACCCCGGGCTCCACGAACGTTGTTGTTGTGAGAGGAGTGGGAGTTCCCCCCACGTGACCAGCCAGACGACCCACTTCCGCTGCTCTGGTGGCGAGGCGGGGATCGCTGGTGGTTGTTTTGATTCGTGTTTTGCTGTCTCTTTCTCTGGTAAGGACGCTGGTTTTCTCTCGTTCTATTCTTTTTACGAGCAGCGTGTTTACCACTGTGGCCAGAGGGGTTATTGTCCTCGTTTTCCATGCTCACTTGGAGCATGTTGACCCCTTTCCTCTGGTTACTCTGGAAAACTGGTCGCGATTCGTCATCGACGACTGTAGTTCCTGTACTAGATTTAAAAGTTCTGCTATTGTCTTTGGGCGAGAAGAGACTATCGCCCTAAATAGCCAGTTCGGGAAATGACGCGGAAGTACCTTCAGTAATGTAGCATCAGACATTCTAGGCTCTAATATGCTATTTTTGTGTAACAAATCCAGCAGATATTCTGCGGGGGATTTGTGTACACGATTGTCGAAGTGGGAGGTGAGAATAGTAGCCCGTAGGTTTGCCAGCCGCTCTTCGCTAAGGTAACACTGTTTGAAGTTTTGCACAAAATCTTCGTAAGTGTGGATTTTGTTCCTGTTAACTTGAAACCACTGGTAACAAGTATTCCGAATTGCTCGCGGTATGAAACTGAGTCTCATCTCGTCCGGTACTCCAGTGACCTCAAAGTACCGGTCGAGATCCTGGAGGAAATTATATGTTTCGGTCTCAGATTCATTTCCAGCATACACAGGTAAGGTAACGTCCCTGTGTATGAGACCAAAAGCTGTTGCGAGATGCTGTCTCGTATCATGATTACATGAGCGAGACGTCGACGGGACAGGTTCTGTCTCGCGGGATGTAGCGAGGTTCCCAGGTTGAGAACCAGGCAGATCGCGACTCGAGATGTCGTTCGTAGATGGCGGTCTTTCTTGTGTGCCGGAGACAGAGATGTTAGCGAGTCTCCCTTCTATCACCTCGCTTGTCTCCTTCTGGATGGAGCTCTTCCACTCCTCCATTTTCTTCTCGAGTTGTGCACACACGTCATGAACGGTCTCTTGCATCTGTTGGATGCTACCGTTACATTCCGACCTGATCTCATCGAGTGGCGTTTCCTGCTCTAGTTCCCCCCGGATCCTGGCTAGTTGGGAAGCGAAACTCACTTCCACTCGCCTGACCTGATTATTCAGAGTAAGTGTGGTCTGTTCTACACGAGACGAGACCTGTCTAACACTCTCAGAAAGCTCTGAGTAATTCTCTTCTAATCTCTTAGTGGTTTCCGTGACACGAGAATTTAGCTCTTCCCGAGCGCCTTCAATCTCCCCCCTCAGCTCTACAGTAGTGATTTCAAGTCGCTCCCTCAATTCCCGTTCACTCTGCTCGAGTCTCGAAGTAATGGAATCTAACCGAACTTCAAGACGAGCATTGACTGACTCTATAGCTTTTTCCACACCCTTTGAGTTTTCTTCTAACTTCTTTTCTAACTTTCTTTCTAAACTTTGTGCGTTTTCTACTAATTTTTTCTCTAATCCCTGAAAAAGTTCACTTAGCATGGCGGCTAAATTTTCATTGCCTCCCTTAGAGCTACATGCAATTATGGCTGGGCTAACACTTGGTTCTGCTAATTCTGTGGTTACCTCCCTTTCCTCCCGCAATGGTCCTTCCTGTTCCCTACTGGGGACTGGCGGAACGGTATCCACCGCATCAGCGTCTCCCACAACGCTGACCGGACGCTCGCTAGCGCTCTGCGCGTCATTTTCACTATTCTCTTCGGAGAGCTCCCCAGCTCTCTGAGCGAACTCCTCAAATACAAACTCGGTGTCCATATTTCTTACTCTTCGAGCCTGTGCTCGCGTTAACACCATTTACAAATACAAAACAGAAATACAAATTTTCTTCCCCCCAAAGTTCTAAAAAAAACTGAATTCTCGAAACACAGAAATGGTTATCAAAATATTCAAGACACAAATAAATTTCAACACTCAAGACACCTACGTTCTTGGAAATTTTTCGGGAAGAGAAACAAAACATATACCGAAATTTTAACACAAACTGTATGTTGACCAGTTAGTATATAACATATACTTCATGCCCTTTACGCTGATGGCGCCACTGTTATTTGTGGCGCAAAAGCGTGAAGTATCGTGCCCTGCAGCTGGGTAGCCACGTTTATTGTGAGGTGCTAGGTAGCCAGAGCCGAAACTACTGTTTACCTAAGAACACCAACACAAAACAAAATAAAAGTAAAATAAATGAAGGAGAGTGGCTGGGAATATTCAAAATAACTGCAATATTTGCATAGAATGCAAGATACAAACTAGGTAAAAATGATTTATTCCCTCTTGGAGATATGGTTCTCTCCTGTAAGGGCCGCCACTCCCTTATGAAGTCGGTAGAGCAATATTATTAATGTTTTGTGAAACAGCAGATCTCAGGGCAATCTGCATAACAGCCATGCTCAAAGATGCTAAAATAGTGAGTTAGTTATATATTTCAAATAAGGTTAAAAAAAAATTAATCTGACAATAAAATTTACAGGTAGCAGCCTGTATGTTATCTCACTATTTCATGACTGTTATTTGGTTCCTTGGGCAGAATTCTCTCTGAGCCCCATACAGAGAGGTGGTCAAACATACACAATCAAGGGGAAAATGCCTCCTTGAATCACACTCCTGAAAACAAACATATCATTAGCACAGGTACTCACCATACAGCAAATTGAATACACAGTCGTTCTGGTAAGAGCTGGCAGTTTTATTTTCCACAATGGAATCAGGAGCATAAAATAGGATGGATGCGTTGATATCCAAACTTTGATACACTAATAATTATCACCATTTCCTTAGTGCACTACACACACACTTTTAAGATATATATATATATGCTAGATAATGGTAACACACTAAAAATAACAAAAGGGAGAAGGTAGGATGAACCTAAAGTAATAAAGGTCTGTCTGACCTTTCAAAAGAAAAAAAAAAAATATATATAGAGATATTTACAACATTCTTTATCTCCTCATAATATTGAGTTTCTTGTCTCTAACAGTTTTTAGAGGAGAGATGTATTTCACAGAACATATTTCAATATCTGTGATATAAATACACAGATTGAAGATAAAAAATAAACACAATTTAATACTGGTTCACTGTTCCGATATTCACATGCTGTTCACAAGTTCTATGTTGTATGACACAGTGTCCTCCTATATTCTCATTCCACTGCAACATAAAATGTTCTGTAGAAGCTATGGAAAGCTGGATTTCACACGTTCAATGAAGGAACTTTTAATAGCTCCTATTTAAAAAGCAAAATATAATTGCTGAAACCTTGTACTAAATGTCCAAGGACAGGCACAGCTTAGAGACGTTGCTGGCCTAGGTTTTTATACCTCTAACTGAGATATCGTAAAGTATGTATTTCTTTCATGTTTGAAAAACTGAGTTTTCCCATATTAAAATTTGGGAGGTGCGACGAGATTTAAATATGTTGTCTCTATTGAGCGTCCATAACACTCAGCGATTGAACAATTAGAAACTGGAGATTTCAAATTTTATCTTCCATTGTCACTATATGTAATAAGCACCACTGATGAGAAACTGCAGATATGTGTAGGTCTTACACATTTTAGTAATATGATAATAGCTTCATAAAAAAAAACTGAGTTCTAAGCACTCGCGTAGTCAGTTGTTCACAGGACAAATCCAGGGGAGCCGGAAACAACTTGCTCACACCTCGTCCTGGGTATCGAACACTCTGTTAGTGAAGTCAGGTGACTTCCCTCGAACCGAAAACTATATGTTGTTGCTTCACGAATCTGACTTGAACTACCCCATTCTCTCAGGAAAACGAGTATATGTTTCTGGCAAAAACAAGGAAACGAAGAAACTCGCTTCCTCAAGCAACCTTTGACAAAAGGTTCTCTGCCCTGAGGCGATTTGCGTGTGGTCCGACCTGCACAATGCACTTGTTCAGCCACTATCCGTTGCCAAATTCACCCTTTCTTGGCTGACACGTGCTGCCCCTACACTGAGCAACGGCCAACACTGAACTTTTTGCTTGCAGCAGAAACTATGAAAGTTTTTCGCACACTTTTTGTTTTTCTTCACTTGTTACATACAAATAAAATTTAGAAACATATGATATCATACATCAAAATAAAGGTAAACATACAAAGAATACATATTTATACCATTTATGAACTGTCATCTCTCTCAGAAGCAGCAGTACACCCAATTTCTGTGGCTGTCGTTCAAACTGTCTGCTACCAATGCAGCCATGTTTGCTTGGAGAAAGATTGAAGGAAACATCTTTGTTAATTATTTATCTTTCACAAATACAAGATCCAAGTGTCTTGTTCGATAAGGGAAACACGCTGTTAAAATTAATCAGAATTTTGTGCGGTATTTCCAAGAACGTGTATTAGCTTAGTACGTAAATATTAATATTAAACACAGAAAATAAGTCAAATCAGAGTATACAATTTCAAATTGGTGTTGCATTTCGGGAACTAAGTAAAAGGCTCGCTGGCCAGGTTACTGGTTTCTGGTGAGAAGGGGGGGAGGAAAGGACGCTTGACTCGGTGCATTGGAAATCACACCTATTGAAAGCTAAAATTTCGCATGTAGAAGCGAAAAAGTTTATGGCTTTTGAAACAATACAAACACTCTGTTTCCACACACTGTATCAAACTCAGTGTAGATTCACCAAGGAAGTTCGTGGCTACTTCCTGTGTATTGAGATACTTATTTTGTTCCAATTCTGGTAATTTCTTTCCATGTTGAGTTGCGAGAGACCTCACATCATGTAGTCTAGGCGACAGCAAGTCGGAAAAAAAAAAACTTCTCTCAGCGCTAGCTCTCTTCCAAGCGTACTGAAAATCATGTATGATTCCTATAGAATCTCTCATTTCCAATTTAATTAATCCTTCATCTATGCTTGTAATATCATTCCTTCCATAATCCCCTGTACGCTATACATTATGCAACGATGCAGTAAATATATGCAACCCATTAATACACTATATAATGCCTATAATTGCAGTAAACACAAATGAAATAAATACAATATAATACAATATGGTATTAATATTTACGTACTATGCTGGTGTTTCACAATTCATTACTAATAATATCGAAATAATATGCACAGAATATGCTAATGTTAAGCAAATAATTATACCACAAAATCCATTATATTTACATATTAATATGCAAATGTGCCCCTCATCTGCATTTCGATATGCAGATGATGGAGAAGGACATGGGCCTTCTACAACGTGTGATTGTGGGCTCACATTAAACGTTTATAATCACGCCGCATAAAGCATATTAAATTCTCTATTCTGCTTGCATTTCTTTTCTTCAGTTGCCCAATTTTCAGGATTCTGTTTTCACTTTTGAAACAGAGAGAAGTAATAACGATTTAGATTTTTGGACTCTCGGCATCTATGGCCATGTTAGCCCGTCACGTATGAGGGATGACGACCCTCGGTGAATACAACCTGAGGAAAGGGAAGGAAGAAAGGATTGGGGAAGGAAGGAAGCGGCCGGGGAACATTATGTTAGATATCATCCCGGCTTTTTCGTGGTATGAAAGAGGAAAAACCAGGAAAAACCTCACTCAAGATAACCAGCCACCTTTTCACACCTTTTCGACCAAGTATCCCCACCGGGAACCGAACCCAGGTCCGCTTGCACCAAAAGCGAGAGCTTAAGCGACTACGTCACGCGGGGCCATAACAGAGAGAAGGAAGCCGACCATTTTCTTCTGGCTTGCAGCATTACGTAAAGTAGCCAGAACCTCTCTTCAGGTAAGACCCTCAGGCAAGAGTTCTTTTGTACTGAAGTGGCTAGCGCGCGCGCTTTCTTGCGCATGGTCTCGGGTTCGATTTCCAGTGTAGGCATTTGCCTAGGATCTAAACTCCGAGTAAGAAAAGTTCCCTACTTGAAAAGAATCTGATGCTGTTTAGTCTTAGAAAGGTGTCGTGACAGTGATATGTCTCGTATTGAAAAGTGAATCTATTTTTTTCTGAAGGAGCTGTTTGGCCTCGTATCTTGTCACTAAAATTATATATCGTTTCGTCTCGTGAGCAATCGCAGTGGCGGATCTAGACCGGGGACAGAGGCCTAGCCCCCCGAGTTTTTTGAGTGACAAAAATAATTTAAGCTATTATTTATATATTTTTGAATGTTTATAATAAAGCTAGGATTGCCAGACGTCACGGTTTTCAATGAAAGAATTAACTGTCCCGAAAAAGGCCTTCGGACACCTATTTATCCCGGTTTTCTTTCTTCAGATTGAAAAAAGTTCGACCTGCAAGAACTAGTATATCTCCCCTAAAAACGAAAAGTTTTCGAAAGATTTGTGTAGTCAATTAATTTTACTAAACAAACAACATGGAGTTTGAAGCCACCATTCTTTCGTCCTACAGGTTGTTTAGCTTTCAAAGGGGAAAAGGATTTTTAAAAAATATTCAAGAGAGGGCATATGTAAATAATTTCTTGAATATCACTTTTAATTGAAAAGAACGTATTTTTCCCTGTGACGAACTTTAATTACTAGTTATTTTATACTTCAATCGGCAGCGCAAAACTGCTTCATTGTTGGAACTTCAATCAACAATGGCGATACTGCTCTGTTAACCACACACTTAAACTATTTCATCCTGTGTACCGTCTTCTTAGGCACAATTTCTTCTGAGAACTGAGTTGTCTTTATTACATTATTCCATATGTGATTAACTATTTCTAAAGATGCTGTGTACTCATTCAGTAATTTTGAATTTATATATATTTTTTCCTTTATCTGATACAATTTTCAGGCTAAAGTTCCGTAAGAACTTACTCTAGCACAAGAAATGACAGTTAAATACATAAAGGTATCTGTCTTGTATAATTTGGATACTAGAAAGCATTCCTGGATAAAGACATGCCGAAGATGCCTCGCGATCGAGGTCGCGGTCGCAACCTCGATGTCTGGGTCTAGATGGATGAAGGGCGCTCATAGCGAGGTCTCACCATCGCTGTAAGTTCTCAGTTTGAGGAGAAACATTACGGTGACGCATGTGAAATTATTGCATAAAAATCACTGCGAAACCACATTTTGAAATTAAAAGGGCCAAGCAGTTTATAAATAGGGATGGATGCGAGACGAGACATGAGAAATGCTAAAGTTTTGTCTTCTGTTTCGCAAAAATATTTGAGTGTCATGTCTTGTCCATCTCTATTAATAAATGAAAGACTTACATTTTTTTTTCAATTTTATGTGAAGAAATGCTCTCTTTCAGCACTCAGGCGAGAAATCATTTCCTAGTTAAAAAAAAAAAAAAGTATTAACCTCTGTCTTCAGATTTTGAAGCGGAAGGGGTATTAATTTCAGCAAATGAAGTTTCGTCACTGCATTTCCATTATTCACGACGTTCCCTCCCTATGAATACGTGCCTGTCTTTACAAGTTTTTCTTTACCTTATATTAGTAACTAATTTAGAAGAAACCCTTGAAATAACGCAAAGAAACGTTAATAAATATGTGTAAATTATAACAAGGATTCTATTACCTTTTCGACCTGATGCACTTTCGAGCGCACTTTAATATTCATATATGAGACAGATCTGTGTCCGGTGTTTGAAATAAGTCTTTTAGTTTTGAATTCGGAACGGGGTCACCGGAGATGTAGAGTTAGATTCACAAAGGAATATTAATAAATATCTGTAAATTATGACTAGGATTCTATAACTTTTTCGACCTGATGCACTTTCATGCGCTCTTTTATACTTATGCTAGAGACAGATATATGACCCGTCTTTGAAATAAGTCTTTCAGTTTTGAATTCGGAGGGGGTCACCGGGGATATAGAGTTAGATTCACAAAGAAATGTTAATAAATATCTATAAGCTATGACTAGGATTCTATTATATTTTGGACCTGATGCATTTTGATTTCACTTTGATACTTATGCAAGAGACAGATATGTCCTTTGTTTTTGATATATTCTTTTAGTTTTGAATTCGGAAGGTGTCACTGGAGATATAAAGTTAGATTCACAAAGAAATGTTAATAAATATCTGTAAATTATGAATAGGATTCTATAACCTTTTCGACCTGGTGCACTTTTAAGTGGATTTTGAAACTCATACATGCGAAAGATACGTGGCTTGTCTTTGAAATAAGTCTTTTAGTTTTGAATTAGGAGGGTGGGTAGCGGAGATATAGAGTTAGATTCACAAAGGATTGTTAATAAATATCATTAAATTATGACTAGGTTTCTATAATCATTTCCAACTGATACACTTTCGAGCGCACTTTGATACTGATATATGTGGCAGATATGTGTTCTGTCTTTGAAATAAGTCATGTAAATATGAATTCGCGGAAGGGTGACCGGAGAAATAGTGTTAGATTCACAAAGAAATATAAATAAATATCTGTAAATTATGACCAGGATTTTATGACCTTTTCGTCCTGATGCACTTTCGAGCGCACTTAGATACTTTTACATGTGACAGATATGTGCCCTGTCTTAGAAATAAGTCTTTTAGCTTTGTATTCGAAGAGGGTTCATGGGAGATATAGAAATAGATTGACAGAGATGTTAGTAGATATATTTTTCTAGCATCTATGACGTACTCTACGTGTTTCGCTTTTTAACGCACATTGATACTCAGATCTGTGAAGGATTTTTGTCTGTCTACTAATTAATTTATGCAGCTTTTTTTTTTCTAATGGAGTCAACAGTGATGTTAAAAAAGAATCGTTATTTTTTCTGTTTTTAAAATATATTTCTGAATTCTTCTTAACTGTCAGGTCATTAAACTTTATACTGATTGTTGTGTATCTGATAGACCAGCGGTTCTCAACCTAATTCTTATCGCGACCCCATATTATGACATCCTCTTGCCAGTAACCCCCTTATATTTTCTGGTTTGTAATAAGCTTGTTTGGGACTTTTAATACGCTTATTGCGGAGATCTCACAATATCCATCTATTTCTATAACAGTAGAATCCATTTCTTGTATGCAGTGGATACAGTAACTTCCCTAGAATATCGAACTGATAAAAAACGCATGTGGTTAGTTTATTCATCTTCTGTTTATCTTCTCGACCCCATAAAATCCTCTCGCGACCACCATTTTGAGAAACTCTCTGATAGACTGATGATCTACGTATAAAATAAATCTTTTCTTTTTGTGCGTGTGTAGAGGCGGAAAGACACCGCCAATGATTGAATTCATTTTTATATACGAATTGTTTTGGTGTACTGTCAACCCTGAATTTATTGGTTACAAAATTTTGCAGATATCTGCTCAGATCCCTTCGGTACCCTAAACATATCTCGAATCGTGCTCAATGTGGGGTACTAATATTTACGCTGTACTGCTTTCACCTCTGGCATATTGACATTCCCTCCGGAGGAAATCAATCATTGGAGGCATAGTTTCGCTTTGACTTTTTTCAACAAATCTACGTTTTACGCAGGTACTGTCAATATGTGGACAATCCAAATATGGTTTATTTTATTTTATTTTATTTTAATAATCTAATATTGCAAACAAGCAAGGCATAGACACTATGTGGGTGCTTTGGAGCTTGAGCATCCGTTGAAGGTATTTAAGGGGTGCTGAGCACCAATTGAATTTTTGCGTCGGAATTAACTTCGAAATTACACTTTCATGCGCTGAAGAAAGAAAAGAAAATATGGTGCGTGTGATTCCAGTTTAAATTTCAGATAGGGATGCATATGTGTTGAATAATCATTTACGAGCATCGATACCTATTTTAGATTCTTCAGGTTTGTGGAATATCGAAGATCGAGCGATATAACCATACAACAATAATAATAATCTGTGAGTAATTTTGTGTAATTATTTCTTAAAAGAATTTGGCATTTTAATGTTGTTAATATATATGTTTTTTTTTTAATGTAAATTGATTTACGTATAGCACATTACAAGAGAGTTAAATAATTTTCTATTTTCACTCAAATTATCCTGAAATATTCGAAACGTTTGACTGTAATCATTACTATTTTAATAATTTTCTGTCTCCTTATTTTCGCTAATATTGCTAAAGACATTTGAAATTCAGAAACAAAACCATAGTAGAATATTTAGGAGTTTTGTTCAATATAAAGTAGGGATGGCCTCTTTCGAAAAATCTGTTTTTCGATTTTCCGAAATTTCATTTTTCGTTTTTCGTTTTTTCGAAAATTTTTTCGTTTTTTGTTTTCGAAAAAGCTATTTTTCGAAAAAGTATTTTTCGAAAAAATGTCGCCATCCCTAATATAAAGTTTAAAAAATTGTTCTAAAATAAATTAAAATAAAATTATTATTATTATTATTATTATTATTATTATTATTATTATTATTATTATTATTATTATTATCCTTAGAAATTTAAAAATAATTTCACGGTTAATTTGATTTCAGCATATTTTGATAGTCTTTCTCACCTCTCAGGAAGAATTTGGGAGCCATTGCTCTATTTAATTTACTAAATAATAATAATAATAATAATAATAATAATAATAATAATAATAAGAAGAAGAAGAAGAAGAAGAAGAAGAAGAAGAAGGTGGGACGTTAGTGCCGAACAATGGCGGATCTAGAAGGTAGAAACGGGGGGGGCAGCTAGAACCCAGACTATGATAGATGCATCATGAGTTAACTATGAATTTTCAAAAATATATAAATAATAGCTTACATTAGTTTTGTTACTCAAAAAACGGGGGGGGGCTAGGCCTTGTTGCCCCGGGCAAAATCCGCCACTGGTGCTGAAGCCTGAGTATACATTGAGAAACAACAAGTCGGTGCCTATGAAGCAAGGACTAACTAAATACAGAGATGGTATTCCCTACTTGAGCCACACGTATCTTAAATGTTTCTCCGTTTTTTCACATCCATATTAAGATTCATCTCAACTTGGGAAAGTATAAATATTCCTCACGCTTTCTTATTATTTTTTTTATTTCATTTATGTTATGCATGTGCGAAGTCAGGTACGTAAGATCTGAACTGCTGGCGGTAATCTTTCAAGAAGCAAACGCGTTGCCCTCTTTGTTGTGGCTTGCGTAATAACAATATGACCTTGACAACTGACTTTGCTGTTGGGGAATGAAGCAGCACCAGCCAGACCATGGTGCAGTTGTTTCAGGTTAAGATCTCGCACATCTGGCTTTAGATATTCATGCAGCGTGCTAAAGAAAGAAAAAAAAATGTTGCTGATTTTCAGTTTCCTTACACGCAATGAATGATTGGACTACGTGCGTTTGTAAGCGTTTCTTCATAGTAGGCTAAAATATTGGGTTGGGTCAATCTAACAAAATCCCATTTTTACTTTTTATCATTCCTGCTTATATGCCTGTATCTCAGGTAGTCAAAAAAAAATCGCATTTGGAGGTCAAAATTCAGAATACATTTATTGCTAATGAAAAATAACATTGTGAAAGCAGGATATGCATAATTTTGTTTGATGACTTTATACAGGGTGTTTCAGAACCACACCGACGCGACAACGTTCGGGAGGTGATTCCTGGCACCAAGATAAGACGAAAAGTATAGACCAAGCTGGTGCACAAATGCTTCATTTCGGAATTATAGGCTGCCGAAAACATGAAAAAATTAACTTTAAAGTCCATAAGTCCATAGCTTCAAAACTACGGAATCTACCGTTGTTAGGTCAAGACTTCACTTATGTGCGCTATTCAAAAATACATGTTTCAGAATCCTAAGGTACTCACACAATAATTTCTATAGAGGGATTTTGCTACGGACATATAATTCGAAGTATTAAACAACTCTCTCTCTCTCTCTCTCTCTCTCTATATATATATATATATATATATATATATATATATATATATATATATATATATATATATATATATATAAACGTTAAGTGAGTACCTCAGGATTCTGAAACACGGACCTTTAAAGTTCATTTTTCATATTTTCGGCAGCCTATAAATGCGAAATTAAGCATTTGTGTACCCAGTTTGGTCTATACTTCCTGTCTTATCCTGGTGTCAGGAATCACCTCCCAAACGTTGTCGGTGATGTTTTGAAACACCCTGTATATGCTGCTATTTGTACAGCAATACCAACATCTTTGGTTTCTGATTTTAAAATTCTGATATGTAGTTCTTACAAGCATATTTTCTAATTAACACCATTCAGGGAGTTCTGCAGACAACGAAACACATGATAGTCTGACCGTGCCAGATACGCACTATACGATGGGTGTACACCCAAGCCAAGTTTTTTCAATTTCTGCCGGGTTGTTAAAGATGCGTGCGGCCTGGTGTTGTCATCGTGGTGTACGACACCCTTTTTTGTTGACTAAATCAAGGCAGTTTATTGTAATTGCTAGGTGCAATCTTGCTATTATTGTCGACAGTACAAACCCGAGTCTACAGTTGTGGCCGGCGGGAGCAGCTCGTGATGCACGACGTCCTTCCTATTACACCAAACGTACAGCGAACCTTCCTGGTCGCTACGACTATGATCTTCTTTGCATATTGTGATCCACTTTTCAGCACTCATGATCAACCGCGTCAGAAATAGCTCAAGTCTGTTACGTCGAATCAGATGGAACTTCAATTGAGTAAATGTTTGTGAGTCAGATCTTGGCACCCAAACTTCAAACTTCTTGTAGCCAGTTTTCTCCAAATGGTTTAACACTGATAATACATATTTAAACGGCGTGACAAACATCTTGGCATTTGAAGGCGGCGCTCCAAGTTCCCTTTAAATGCTGCTAGCAAATGAGAGGTCAGCGGTATTGCCACGTTTATTTTGTACACATCCACGTCTATCCCTGTCACCTGATTGCGCTGTAGTTTGTCTGCTTAGCCATAGCCACGCCTCGTTGCCACTTGGCAACGTCGCGCCAGACCTTGCGTTTTATTCGCTTAGTTGAAATGCCAAGATGTTTGTCACATGCTTTAGGTCATTGTCGATGTTATGATTGCTTCGTGGTGCTTGTCTTGCCCCACTTCTTCCAGAATCTCATCCGCTTTTGCTGTAATTAGTCGCTCACTGCGAGAAGAATCTTGGACAT
This sequence comes from Thermobia domestica, assembly GCF_964235325.1. Lineage (NCBI taxonomy): Eukaryota > Metazoa > Arthropoda > Insecta > Zygentoma > Lepismatidae > Thermobia > Thermobia domestica. The sequence goes on from NC_137465.1 coordinate 209,317,520, forward strand.
CAAACTTTCCAAAACAGGGCAATGGAACCATATTTTAGCTGTTGCTCTTGATAACATATCATGTCCATAAACAGCACTACTTTCTTCACGGGCTTACACAGGATTTGCGCCATTATCCAAATAAAATTGTAAAATGTAACGCTGTTTGTGGAAAGTTCACTCAGCTTTACGGCGCAATACTTTAGGTCTAATTATGCAGCCTCTCTACTGAAAGACGCAAGAATTATATAGGGTGTTTCTAAAGAACACCGGCAACATTTGGGATATGATTCCTGACACCAAGATGAGATAAAAAAGTATAGACCAACCTGGGTGCACAAATGCTTCCTTTCAGAGTTATAGGCTGCCAAAAACATGAAAATATGAACTTTAAAGGTTCATAGCTCTAAAACTATGGGACCTACCGTAGTCGGGTCAAGACGTTACTAGTATGTACTCTATCCAAATATCCAAGCTTCAGAATCCTGCGCCACTTCCGCAACAATTTTTATAGAGGTAGTTGTGAGTACTTCAAATTATATGCCCATAGAAAAACTTCGTCTATAAAAATTGTTGCGTGGGTACCTTAGGATTCTGAAACATGTATTTTTGGATAGTGCACATATTAGTTCTTAAGTAAAGTCTTGACCCGATTACGGTAGGTCCCATAATTTTGGAACGATGGATCTTTAAAGTTCATTTTGTCATGTTTCCGGCAGCCTATAACTCCGAAAGGAAGCATTTTATGCACCCAGGTTGGTCTATAGTTTTCGTCTTTTCTTGGTGTCAGGAATCACCTCCCAAACGTTGTCGGTGTTGTTTTGAAACACCCTGTATAAGAATTCCAACACTTTCTGCACACCTATTAGTTACAACTGTCAACTAACATTGAACCTGAAATGCTGCTGGGATGTGGGACACTAACGCTCAAGGCTCGTGTGTAAAGGGCTCAGTACTTTTTAGACGATCTGATATTAAAATAAAGGGGCCTCGCCGTTGGACTCATGTTCACCCGGTCCCGGGTTCGATTCCCGGCCGGTGTTTACCGATTTTCGGCGTCCACTCAGCGTCGTGAGGCAAAATAGGGAGTCACGCGAATAAAAGATGTTACGTCACTAGGTCTAGAAAGCTCGTGATACGCCCATTACAGACAGGGCGATTGACCACGTGTCCGTCGCTAGGTTGGACGTAGTTCAGCTGATTGCTAACAGATGGCGTTGGAGTGACTGAGGCCCAAAAGGGGTGTCATGCTAGTGATTAGTTTCTGGTAGATGTTAAAATAAAATAAAAATAAACTATAAAATCATAGCCATTCACTTCATATTTCTCCTCTGAACAGTCATTTAATTAAAAAGAAAAAAAAATACAAATATTCCACACCACATCCACTCTTTGATTGTCTTATTCTCACAGTCGTACGTAGGTTACATTTATATATTGGCTTTCTTTTATAAACAAAATAATTATTTTACGTGTATGTACTGTTTAAAAATATAGCACGATGGATCAATGGTATATCACTTACCTCTGGTACGTGGGATCCCTTGGTTCGATACCTGGCCAAGTTACTTTGTTGTAGAGAACATCGTGTCAGTGAATTTTCTCGGGGTACTTCCATTTCCTCCCACTTTCTCGTTCCATCAATTATTCTATCTTCATTCACTTGCTTTCATCAACATTTCCCTTAGCCCAAAGGGAATAATCGTGGGACGTTAAGCTAAAAGATTGCATTTAATTTTGTTTTGCTTTTTTCATATATAATCAACAACCTTAAATACATTATATGGAAGAACGTTAAAGAAATTATTTTTTACTGTTGTAGTATTTGAATTCCCTAGTGATGTGAACTCCTGCCCAAGAAATGGCGTTTTACATACAACTTATAATAGTGGACTATTAAAATAACAAACTGTAGAGTTGCCTTATCAATGATTTGACTTGATTTTAGCGCCTCTTTCAGCAGTGAGGTTTATGAGACGTGGAAACTACAGGTTATCGTGGGATCCGAACCACATGTGCTCACGCTGGGTGGGTTTGGGTCTCCCTCGCCAAAGGCGCATACGCTGATCACTTAGCCATGACTGAGTTCTACAGAATTAATGAAAAATTATCTCAATAATTATAATTTAATTAAAACAAATTGTTCAATTAACGAAACATTATTCTAATGATTATGTTTTTCGTTCTTAGTTATTTGATTTTTCCCTGAAGAATCAAAGATACCGTAGGAGTTCAATCAAAATGATCCAATCGGGATCAAACTTGCCTTATTGGTTGACCTTAACATGCTATTTAAGTGTATGAAATGGTATCTTGTGCAGGCTTCTGGTTTCCTAGTTATGGACGGTCAAGTTTTGAGTCATATTTTTTGAAAATAAAAAGTCACGCACCGTACTCATCTGATATGGATCAGACTTAGCATGTGATAGGCATCGATCTCCGGTATAACCATTGAAATATTATGTTTTTCAGGGCTTTGGTTCCCGAGTTATGGGTAATCAAATTTTGAGTCATTTTTCGAAAACAAATAATCATACACAGAAATCATCCAATCGAAATCAAACTTGTCATCGGGGTAGGCCTTGAATGCTATATAAACTTGTGAAATACTATGTTGTGTAGGCTTCAGTTCCCAAGTTATAAGTGGTCAAATTTTCAAAAGTAGTTTCGAAAATAAAATATCATTACCCCGCACTCATCTGATAGGAATCGAAGTTGGCATGATGGTAGATCTTGACCATTATATATAGACTTTAACTTCTCAGTTACTTTACGATCCTGAGTTAACAACAGAAGTCTCGTGCCTAACTAGGAACTGAATCCGAGAACAAATTCGCTAACAATTACGTCATATGAAACACAATCGTAGCAGCACATGGAGTAGCCCCAATGGTGGGAATCAGTAAGATAGCCAATGGCTAACGTTTTCCCTACATTGTAGTTGGCAACTTTGCCGAACTCTGCCGAACTTTGCATCTGCTTTCTCTGTTACCGATATAACCCTCACGAAAAAAGTAAAATTGCGATTCGGTTGAAACTGTTGAATGATTGGCGAGAAGTCGCTGGTTGGCCAACACTGAACTACGTTGGCCCAATGTACAGTATTTTTCGATCGAAACAACTGGATAATTGGTGGGAAAGCGTTGGTTGTCCAACATAATTACACTATGAAATACGTTGGCTTGGCGTAGTTTTCAATTTAATTTTGGAATTAGCAATTGCCAACTATGTCGACCATTAGCCTGCACAGGACCAATCAAGTGTGTTGCCAGGAAGAATTTTCTCTACATTTTTACTGGCTAGGAAATGAAATGGAAATCTAGTTTAACGTTTTATGAAGTTTACTTTATGCCCTGTAGGCCAAAGAAAATTGAAAACGATTACTGAAAACAAATGATCAAGAAAGGCTACGTGAAAAAAAAAAGTTAGAGGAAACGGTAAGACCTCGAATAAACGTACGTTATTTGAAGTTTAATTACTGTTACACGTAAGACGAGAAATTTCTCGTCTCGTTTAGATTCTCGTCTCGAAACGAGGTGAGAAGTACATTTTCGAATTCGAAGCGAAACGAAAATTCGAATCTTGTGGGCAACATTATTTCATCCTAGCCTTAGATCTCAAACTTTGTTTTATTTTTACATTTTTCACAGTATAAGAACCATTTAGCCTAGCCGGCATAACCGTGGGACGTAAAACTCAAAGATTACAATTGATAAAAAGAAAAGTTGCCTCGTAGCTAAGCGACCCAGGTTCAATTCCCGGTGAAAGCTCATATGCTTCGGATCCTACATTAAGCTGTGGGTCTACGTTTCATACAGCCTCGCTCCTGAAAGGGACGCTAAACTCAAAATGAAATCAAATTAAATCAAATCAAAGAGAGTATTAGAGAAAATATAACTTTATCGGGAGTTGACAGCACCGTTAAAGTGGAGGTATGGTCGACTATGTCAAACAATGTCACCTTGTTGATATTTTCAACATGCAAAATTTCGGTGTTTTTAAAAAAATCTATTTATAAATTAGATTAAAACTTACAACGGCGTCTCTAGATAAATTATGCACCCTAGTCTGTATGTTAACATAAATTCCATACTATAATTTCAGGTCCTCACTTCCTACGCCACTGTCAGTAAGTAGTCTTATATTTACAGCAGCCAGCAATAAAACCTATCCGACTGTTTGCTCTTCAAACTAGAAACAAACAATGCTAATAACCTGAAGAAAAAAATGGTGTGCAGTAAATATTTCTTTGCATTTTCTTTTCGTAATGTGATGCTCACACATTCTTTCAAGTACTTTGTTTTAACATGCCTCAAGGTAAGCACATATTCTTTTAAGAGCAAACACATGCTTCGTTACAAGAAAATGAAAACTTGCCGTTCCTTTTTACTCCTTTTTGCCTTTTGATTTATTTATTTATTTTTTCGTAGTTCGGAAGTGTTTAATAGAAAACAATTTCAGGATTTATGCAAAAACATAGAGAGCAAAGAAAAGACAAAGAAAGAAAGAAAGAAAAAGATAAAAAGAAATATAGAAAGAAACTAGAAGAGCTGAAAATATATTACTTGCGACACTCGCCTCATCTATTGGATACTTTTCTGAAATTAGGAAGCCAAGGCAACTCTGTACCATCCCACACTCCCAACTATTTTCTTTATATTAATATTATTGTTATGTTAATTATGATATTATTATGTTTTTATGAGATGATGTTAAAAACTATAGGCCTTATTAGTAACCATATTCTGTAAGATTTTTTTAATTAACCCTTTAGCGCGCAGCTTTGCATATATGCAAAGTTTACTTTGAAATTGTATTGTACCATATAGTTTCTAATTCGGACATAGAAAAGCAGCTTTACGTATCAGCTAAGATGTCCTTTCACTAATGAAGTTCTGAATTTTCCGCTAGATGCCATAGTAAGCTATCATTCGTCTCTTTGTATAACTTGCTGCACGCGGAGTTGTCTTCTTGTCATCTTTGAGCTTCTTTGCTCGTTTAGGTGAACACGTTTTGAACTGTTAATTTTTTTCTGTGTTAGACAGAAGTGTAATGAGTGCAAAAGTGCAAGTACGCTGACATTCGTCGCGTTTTATTGGTTCTATCTGGTTTTAGTGGACTTTGCAGATATCAATGCGCAACTTTGCATAGACTCTATATGCAAACACCACAAAATATCCCATAGACCACATATTATTTGCATTAATTGTTTTTAAAAAAATCCCTTCTTTCCTACACAAAAATCACTCCAAATTAAAAAAAAATCAGTTTGATCGGAAAAATGGTGCGTCAAAGGGTTAATTGTACACAAACATTTATATTTCAATGTAAAGAATATTTTAAGTGATACGAAGCATGTTTTCTATAAAGGTAGATCGATTGGAACAAATTTCATCCATTTTATAGATTTCACATACGTTGCACTAAAAGTAATTTACAGGTATATATATATATATATATATATATATATATATATATATATATATATATATATATGCGTGAATCCAAGGGGAGCTATAGGGGCTATAGGCCCCCTTGACGCTCAGGTATACACTGGATAAAATGGCCTTCAATCCTGCTTTACACTGGATAAAGCTGAAAACTATGGTTTAATCCCTCCCTTGATCATATACTTGATCCGGCACTATATATATATATATATATATATATATATATATATATATATATATATATATATATATATATATATATATATATATATATATAAATATATATATATACTCCATGGTTCTGGATAATCACATTAACATTTTAAAGTACATTTTTCTGACCAGAACAAAATGAATTATTTAATAATTATACGATTTTTGTTACAGTTTCAAGGACCTAACGTCCTCTTCATCAGACATTGAGAAAAGACAGATGACAGCAAATCTTATCATTTGTCTTTTCTGTCATCTGTCTTTTCTCAATGTCTGATGAAGAGGACGTTAGGTCCTTGAAACTGTAACAAAAATCGTATAATTATTAAATAATTCATTTTGTTCTGGTCAGAAAAATGTGTTTTAAAATATATATGAGAGAAAGAGAGAGAGAGAGATATCAAAGGCCTTTGACTCCAATCATCACAAATTACTTCTACTAGTCAGTAAGTTATCAAACATTGGCCTATCACTGTTTTATTAGATGGTTTGAAAGTTATTTATCAAATAGAACTTTTACAGTAAAAATAGGCAATATAACATCTAGTCAAGATCAAATAGGGAAGGGAATACCTCAAGGGTCTCTCCTGGATCGCTTCTTTTTTCTCTATGTATCAATGATCTATACCAGAAAATGACAAGTACTCAAAAATTATATTATATGCAGATGACATAAAGCTCTTTAGAGTAATTAATAACGAGTATGATAATTATCTGTTGCAGAAAGATTTACAAGTATTCAAAAATTATATGCAGATGACATAAAGCTCTTTAGAGTAATTAATAACGAGTATGATAATTATCTGTTGCAGAAAGATTTACACGCAGTTAATCATCGGTGCGAAAATAATTTATGAAAACAAATATATGACATTCACTAATAAAACTCAATATTTTATCAGCAAATATGAAATTAATTGAGTAAGAATAAACAAAGTAGAGCAAATTAAAGATCTGGGTATTATTTGACAGACAATTGAAGTTTGGTAATCATATAAATATGCTATTAACGAGAACAATGTTTTATCTTTAATCAATAGCCGGTTTTTGTAAATGGTTGTTCTTATGTGTACTTATATAAGACATTTGTTAGATCCAAACTTGAATTTAGTTCAGTTGTCTGGAACAGTTTGTATAATACACTTGTTAACAAAATCGAAGCTGTACAGAAATGTTTTATTGGACTACTATGTTATAAAATGAAAAAAGATTAATATTCACATGAGTACGAATACTTGTTACTTTTTTGGTGATTTCAATCTCTATCGGAAAGAAGGAAATTTATGGATAAATACTTTATTCAAATGGTATTGAATAACAAACGTACTGGCGAATACTGTTTGAAAAATATAGGAATAAGAGTGCCGACGTATAGTGTAGGGAGTAGATCAATATTGGCAGCACTAAATTCAAAACGCGAAATTTTGAGATGAGTGACAATGTCTTACAATAATTAAAAATGAATATGTGTTGGGAGAAACAACAGAGCAATTCTTACAAAAATTAAACTATTTTAACTTTATGACAAAGGATCTAACTGCCAAATCTTGATTTTATGGTTATTATGTATCTTCAGAATATCTTTAGTTATAATCTTTTATTCAAAGAACCAATCTTTTATATTGGAATATGACAATAAATGACCAAGATCTTTTGCCTTCCAGATGTGCAATTTTAATTAAGATCGACTCATTGTTTTAAATGATACAATTAAATGAAGCTTTAATTTGCACAGTTTTGTAAATGGTATTTTATGAAATTGAATGCTTTTATTTTAATCTTGTTTTATAAATCAGTTTGAACCTTATAATTTTAATATATTAACCTTCTGACACAGGCTCTAATATTTATTCTATACTACAAATTTTCTGGTCTGTTTAAAATGATTATATAAAGGTTTTAACATAGTGTTGTATTTTTGCCTATGAGCTGTTCACAGCACTTAAATAAAGTTTATTATTATTATTATTATTATTATTATTATTATTATTATTATTATTATTATTATTATTATTATTATTATTAAATTACTTAATAACGATAAACTATGTGACAAATTCGGAAAATAGGACAATATTTTAAGGTTTTTCTTTTTGTGAAGAAATTTGACTTTCCTACACTTACAACATTATAAACTGGTCATCCAGAATTCAGCTGAACTGTAAGAAAAGATAGTTTTATTTATTTATTTATTTAGTTGTTGTATACTTTGTTTCTAAAATTAAAAGAAAAAGAAAAAGGTAGTAGGGAGACTGAAGCTCATTGAATTTTTGCTGCAACAGGTTGAACATTATTTTTATTATCCACAGCACCACAGGCATTACACTAGACAACCGAGCGTTGACAACCAAACTCAAAAGCAAATGTAGCCCGTGCAACAGAAGTAAATTTGCTATAAGGGCGAATTAATATGTAAAAAACTAAGTATATGCCACTTATAAGGAAAGAGAAAGAATATAAAACATGACAATTAAAGGGAAATAATTTAAAATTGTCAGAAGCTCTGGGCATGGTGATAAATATACACACAATAAATAAATAAATAAATAAATAAATAAATAAATAAAATAAAATAAAATAAAATAAAATAAAATAAAATAAAATAAAATAAAAGTTCTGTGAACCGGGCCCCAGGGTATGCATTCGATATCTTGTGTTATACAAAACCCAAATTTCGAAAGCCCAGGACGAGTGACCATGTCAATTTGGGTTTATGGGCAAAAAATTTCAGCGATTTTGGATAGAAAAGACATATTTTTTTCCGATAAAAAAAGACATGGTAAATCGTCCTGGGGTTTCGAAATTTGGATTCGGCGTAACAAAATACATCGAGTTCAAAATACATCGTAACAAAATACCCTGAGGTCCGCTGGACAGATTTTCTTTTTCTTACATGTCTGTCTTACGTGTATCCTCCCTACCCAAAATCGTTAAAGTTTTTGCCCACACACAAAAAAAAAAAAAAAAAAAAATGGACACGGTCCTGGGCTTTCGAAATTTTAATTCTGTGTAAGAAAATACACCCAATTCATAACCTTGGGTCCACTGCAGAGAGCGTTTGTTTGTTTGTTTGTTTGTTTGTTTGTGTGTGTGTGTGTGTGTGTGTGGTAGTGTAATCCAAATAAGTTAGTATTGCTGAAAAATAGGTGGATAGATAAAAGAGAGAAAATCATGGTATGAAAAACACTGATTAGTTCAATTGTTACACATGAAAGTGAAACTTGGATCCTAAGGAAAATTGTACGGGAGATCTATATATGGTCCAGTAAGAAAAGGAAACCAGTGGATGATAAGAAATAATGTGAAAATAGACAATATACTAAAGAGGCATCACAAAGGCTAAGATGGTTCGCACACCTAGAAAAGAAAATAGAAGGCAATAGAATGGCAAAAGGAGTGTTTAACGAAAAATATATACTTTAACAGGCAAATAGGACAGAACAAAATAAGATGGAAAGAAAATATAGAGCAAGATCTGAAGATGATGAAGATACAAAACTGGAAAGAAATGGTTAAAGATCGAGAAGATTGGAGCTATGTGGAGAAGGAAGCCAGAATTCACCCTGAGCTGTAGTGCCAATTGGTAAGTGTAAGGCCGAAATAATTGGATCAACGACGGCCATGGATGTAATTTTACTCCGACCTCACTCACCCTCGCACCTGAGCTGGAAACCTGTCCTCGCCCTCGCGCGCCCTCACAGTGGTAAGTTAGCCCACGTTCTCGCCCTCATGTTGGAAACTTGTTCTTGCCCTCACGAAGGAAGTTTTCTATTGCCCTCACAGTGACAGTTTGCCCTCGCAGTGGCAGTTGGTCCTCGCCCTCATTCATTCACTCTCGCGTCATTGTGGGCGGATGCCCTCCGGAGGGCCACCTTCGCAAGGATGAACACCTCTGATAACGGCAAATTATTCGTTAGCCAACATAGATTTCGACACATTTTTGCAATTACCAATTTCAACCATGTCTACGTAGAGCCTGGCAACTGTGCTGTTAGGGATAATAACCTTTTAAGAAATCAATGGAAGAACAAACAAAAAGAAAGAAAAAGAAAAGGAAAGAAAGAGAGAGAAAAATGATTTGATTCATACATATCGTTTCCTAATTGACATTTATATAGCGAATTATCTTCGATCTTTAAAAACAAAAGAACTAATCTTTGCGTTTGACATTCTCCTACATTTCTTGAGACAATGTTTTAGCGGACGTAAGAATGGAATTTGGTGTAATTCATCAGAAAGATATCCCAAAACAAAAAGCTGTGATCAATGCAACTCAATTTATAATAGTCATCTCACACAACATTGATCATTACAAAAATAATATGTTATTATATTTTAAAATAAGTATATTTGCTGTTCACAATGTATCGTTTTGTCATTCACTATTATTCCTGTAAATAACAAAAGATTGCTTCTTCTTCGTTTTCCTCTTCCCTATTTTCTATTGTAAACTTCTGACATTAATCTGTCTTCTTTTAGAAACAGACAATTGATGTCACCTAGAATTATGGATTGTTGGTTTGGTCGAGAAAAAAAAAAAATGCTTCCATTTACTTTTAGGTTATTGTCTGCCTAGTATTGTTTGTTTAAGAAAAAAAAAGAATGTTAAGTTCTCTGATTATAAAAAGTAATATGAATGTTTAATCGGTTAGTCACCATGTTGCGAAAGTAAAGCACATCCAGAGTTTTAAAGTTTTTTCGCATAATAATAATAATAATAATACCGTCCCTCTTTTATCTCCTTTAGGTTAAACGAAAAGGATGATTAATGAAAGTCAATAATTATGAAAGAGTGGAACGAGAATGTAGGAGAAAAAGACTCGAGAACAGAGTTGCCAGTCTCACAGAACAAAATTATCAATTTTAGTCTTTAAAATTATCGTATATTACAAAAATATCATATATTCGTTATGTAAGTGATGATAGTAGAAAAAAGTATGATACTACTAATAATAGCAGTAAAATATATTAAACCTACCAAGTAATCTTAAGTTTCAAACTCCAAATCGGCGTCACTGTTCTTATCATTTTTACTGAGCAACAACAATATTTCCATCTCTCATAACGGAATTGAATTTAAAGAGTAGATACAGTGTTGCCATTTGCCAATTCCCAAATCGTTTTGGTTTATTTTAACGGGAAGGGCTGTTTATAACTTCAATGTGTGTGTGTTTTATAATTATTTAATGCACATCTACTTTTTTTCACATTCAGAAGCTGGAAATTGTGTGCGTTATAAAATTATCGTATATTCACCTATTATCAGAAGAACATTATCGTATATGGCATTAAGTCTTAAATTATTATCGTATACCACGATAGATTATCGTATTCTTGGCAAGTCTGCTCGAGAAAATCCACGGACAGGATTTTGTTCACTACGAACTCATTTGGTCTTGGATTGAACCAGAGACTCTTAGCTCACTACCTCACTACCGGAGACCCTTAACTAAGGAAAGAAACAGGGTATCAAAAAAAGCTCAGATTATTCTCTGATTATTTCACTTTGGACAAAATTCGAACATCTGAATTTGATTGAAGTGTTGCTCGCTATAAAATAAGTGTAGGTAGTAATCCATTCATGGGCTGTCGTTTCTGTGGCAATCTTTTTTTTTCCTTTTTTTTTTTTAAACAAGAATGAAGATAGTAAATCGCAATTAATCAAATTAAACTGGCCATAGTTCCCCATTTCAAATTGCAGTGTTTCATTGTCGAAGAAATGATTAGCGGGACTCTCTAATGTCCTGCTTTAAGCATGTTGCTCTGTAGGCCTAAATACCTTTAACCTTCGGCATGACTAAACATAAAAACATTCTACTATACTCAATGGGCCTTATGCAGAGTCGTTTTGACGTGTGATTAGTGACATGCTAAAGAGTTCGACTAACATATGTTTCCTGCAGTAGTCAGGCCTTTAGTATGATTCTAATCATATGTCAAAACGACTCTGCATAAGGCGGAATATGTCCACCTAAATGAAATATTTAAAAAGAACATCAAACGTACTTCAATTGAGATTTAATTTTAGTTGTTTATTTGTTTTATTTTTCAGGAAACATAACACATAAGGTTTGTTGTGCAATTTCAAGCATAATTTCTTTTAAAAGATTTTTTTTTTTTTTTTTTTAACGTAACACAATGCATTTCCAATACTGTATCATAACTTGCACTGCAAATAGCAAAAATTTATACTGAGTTATTACTGCAAATATATTTCTTAAAATTCAAAGTAAGTAATTGTATCCTGGGTGCTTACTTTGAAACTTGTTGGGGAGCAGGAGGGCCAACTGCCCCTATTTAATAATCTCCCTGCCGTTCGAGGGGCGGCCACTTCAAGATCGAACTTTCTTACTCCATGTGATTCGATACCAACATGAGCGCGTAAATGAAGCATGAAGTAGGTTCACAACATCTCTAAAATAACACACACACACACACACAATCTCTTGAATAAAGCAAAAAATGTAATCTGGGTTTATTTCAGTAAAAGTAAAACTATTAGGACCCCTCCCTTCAGAAATAATATACATTTCTGAAGGCTTTAAGTTGTGTCAAATATTGTACCCTCAATTTAACTTCTGAAGCATGGAATAGACCCACCATGGTCATTTCCAAAAGTAACTTAAAATTTTGCTTCTGCCTGACAATCATCTGAACAAAATATATTTCCGTAAGATAAAGCATAAATGTGATTCAGACCCTACTTCAATAAAATACCAAATGGAGCCCCTAGAAGTGATAACAATGTTTATTAAGTTTTTAAATTTTGGGAAGCGAAAAGTCATATTTTTCTAGCTCAAATATTAATGCTTGTCCCTCCAAGAAAAGTTTCAGGTTACGGCACTGATGCAGCACTTGACATTTTAAAATTCTTATTATTGATTAAGAAATAAATTCTTATTAATACAAAATACGAAAACTGTAGTAGGAATCACATATTCTCAAGATCAAAAATTTAACTTTCAAAGTATAGATATTTCATACCGCCCCTTTCTTGATTCTAAGGTTAATCAGAGTCAGTGACATATTTAAATGCGTGGAACTGATGATTATGAAATCTGTCCCGCTTTGGCTCGCGAAAAACTTAGCTATCTTAAATCAAATATATTTACGATTTAAATTGTCTGTTTAAAAAATAGCATTATATGTCGATTTGAGAAGGAAAAAATGCAAACAATGAGGGTATTCATCATACAGAAAGGTTAATTTGATCCACGAACACCGAAAACAATAGAGATTGTTACTATTATATAACGGAATTTGGTTAGTGACTCAGTTCGAATTGTCTTAACATGGAAGCTTTTGAAACATATTCAACGTATTCCAAGAAATATTTTGCACATATTATGAAACTTTCATAGCTTATGTAAACTATTAAAAAAGATCTATATAAATGGTGTAATAAACGAATCACAAGTGAGTGTGTGGAATGCAAAGAAATTCTATGAAGAAATACTAATTCCTTCGTTCGTTTACATAACCAGGTATTGTTCTATTTTTCAAGAAAGTTGTGCGCTGTAATACATGTATCAATGTCACCAAACTGTTCTTGAAGAAGGGGTTGAGTCATAAACTTACTGTAGATTTAAAATAATATATTTATATGAGTTCTATTATCCTAAACCATGTTAACTCTACCTTTTTTCCTGAAATTTTATTATATTTTCGTTAAAATGAACTCTAAGGAGCCTGGTATGTATATCGTCTAACAACCATTAGATCCGGGTAAAAAATGGCGTCAATATTGGTCTGTTTTGCAAAACCCCGTTAAGTCCTTAGTTGATTCTTTTCTTAAAAATCATTTTGGACCTTTCTAGGCCTCCGACCAATCATTGGAGTATTATATAAACTAATCATTTTTTATGAAGCTGTCTCAAGACTGAGTTTTTCTTTAGAACAACATTCTGAAAACGAGTCTAGAAGAAAATGCTTAGATTTGAATACATTCTACATTTCTGCTGAGAAAAGTCATGATGTTTAAAATTGAAGTACGTTAATAGACCCAATTAACTCGATTTTAACAAAAGAAAAAAAATGTCAATAAGAAAAACAAGATTAGGAAGTATTTTGTTCCTAAGATGATCTCAAAGCTGGATTATACAAGATATGATCAAAAAATACGATGAATAAATTATTAAATACAAAGTAATAAGTTTACACGGAATTTGATTTTTCTTCAAAGTACCTTTGCCTTACAATGTTGATTCCATGGTTGGAAGCACTTCTGGAAGTCTTCAGAGTCTTCAGCTGCGCCGTCGACACCCTCTCAATGTCGAAAATGGTGTCAAAACATCTTTCTTTTAGCATGACTGAGTTTTTGTTGCGACTTTAAAGGTTGGGAAAGAAAATAAAAGATCTGCCATCATGTTTTCATTTTTGGAAAGAGCTATAAGTCGCATTGTGCTATATCCAGAGAAAACGGTAAATGTCGGCAGATAGGAATATTTTTTCGGCCAAAAACTCACGAACTACTTTTGTTCGTCAGTCCACCAGTCAGTCGAATATAATACACTATCTAAAATGAAAAGCTAGCAGTGAAAATAGCAACACTTTCCGAAACTTTCTGCCATCATGTTTCCGTTTGGGGCGAGGCTATATGAGACGTGGACCTACTGATTAGCCTGGAATCCGAACCACATGAGCTCCCGCCAGGAATCAAACCCGGATCTCCCACGCCAAAGGCTAATTTAGGGACTGACTTCATCGAGGGAGTCGAGGGACTCGAGGGAGTCGAGGGAGTCGAGGGACTCGAGGGAGCCGGAGTAAAAATAATTACTAGAGGGAGTCGAGGGAGTAAAAATATTCACTCGAGGGAGTAAAAATATTCACTCTAGGGAGTCGAGGGAGTAAAAATTTTCACTCGAGGGAGTAAAAATATTCACTCGAGGGAGTCGAGGGAGTAAAAATATTCACTCGAGGGAGTCGAGGGAGTAAAGATATACACTCGAGGGAGTCGAGGGAGTAAAAATATTCACTCGAGGGAGTCGAGGGAGTAAAAATATTCACTCGAGGGAGTAAAAATATTCACTCGAGGGAGTTGAGGGAGTAAAAATATTCACTCGAGTGAGTAAAAATATACACTCGAGGGAGACGAGGGAGTAAAAAAATTCACTCGAGGGAGTCGAGGGAGTAAAAATTTACACTCCAGGGAGTCGAGGGAGTAAAAAATATTCACTCGAAGGAGTCGAGGGAGTAAATATATTCACACGAGGGAGTCGAGGGAGTAAAAATATTCACTCGAGGGAGTCGAGGGAGTAAAAATATTCACTCGAGGGAATCGAGGGAGTAAAAATATTCACTCGAGGGAGTCGAGGGAGTAAAAATATTCACTCGAGGGAGTCGAGGGAGTAAAAATATTCACTCGAGGGAGTCGAGGGAGTAAAAATATACACTCGAGGGAGTCGAGGGAGTAAAAATATTCACTCGAGGGAGTCGAGGGAGTAAAAATATTCACTCGAGGGAGTCGAGGGAGTAAAAATATTCACTCGAGGGAGTCGAGGGAGTAAAAATATTCAATCGAGGGACTCGTGGGAGTAAAAATATTCACTCGAGGGAGTCGAGGGAGTAAAAATATTCACTCGAGGGAGTCGATGGAGTAAAAATATTCACTCGAGGGAGTAAAAATATTCACTCGAGGGAGTAAAAATATTCACTCGAGGGAGTAAAAATATTCACTCGAGGGAGTAAAAATATTCACTCGAGGAAGTCGAGGGAGTAAAAATATTCACTTAGGGGAGCCGAAGGAATAAAAATGTTCACTCGAGGGAGTCGAGGGAGTAAAAATATTCACTCGAGAGAGTCGAGGGAGTAAAAATATTCACTCGAGGGAGCAAAAATATTCACTCGAGGGAGTCGAGGGAGTAAAAATATTCACTCTAAGGAGTCGAGGGAGTAAAAATTTTCACTCGAGGGAGTAAAAATATTCACTCGAGGGAGTAAAAATATTCACTCGAGGGAGTCGAGGGAGTAAAAAAATTCACTCGAGGGAGTCGAGGGAGTAAAAATATACACTCCAGGGAGTCGAGGGAGTAAAACATATTCACTCGAAGGAGTCGAGGGAGTAAATATATTCACTCGAGGGAGTCGAGGGAGTAAAAATATTCACTCGAGGGAGTCGAGGGAGTAAAAATATTCACTCGAGGGAGTCGAGGGAGTAAAAATATTCACTCGAGGGAATCGAGGGAGTAAAAATATACACTCGAGGGAGTCGAGTGAGTAAAAATATTCACTCGAGGGAGTCGAGGGAGTAAAAATATTCACTCGAGGGAGTCGAGGGAGTAAAAATATTCACTCGAGGGAGTAAAAATATTCACTCGAGGGAGTCGAGGGAGTAAAAATATTCACTCGAGGGAGTAAAAATATTCACTCGAGGGAGTCGAGGAAGTAAAAATATTCACTCGAGGGAGTCGAGGGAGTAAAAATATTCACTCGAGGGAGCAAAAATATTCAGTCGAAGGAGTCGAGGGAGTAAAAATATTCACTCGAGGGAGTCGAGGAAGTAAAAAAAATTCACTCTAAAAATTCCCTCGAGTGAATATTTTTACTACCTCGCCTCCCACGAATGAATATTTTTACTCCATCGACTCCCTAGAGCGAATATTTTTACTCCCTCGACACCCTCGAGTGAATATTTTTACTCCCTCGACTCCCTCGAGTGAATATTTTTACTCTTTCTACTAGTTCGAGTGTATATTTTTACTGCCTCGACTCGTTCGAGTGTATATTTTTTCTGCCTCGCCTCCCTCTAGTGAATATTTTTACTTCCTCGACTCCCACGAGTGAATATTTTTACTACCTCGACTCCCTCGAGTGAATATTGTTACTCCCTCGAGTGTATATTTTTACTTCCTCGACTCCCTCGAGTGAATATTTTTACTCCCTCGACACCTTCGAGTGAATATTTTTACTCCCTCGGCTCCTTCGAGTGAATATTTTTACTCCCTCGACTCCCTCGAGTGAATATTGTTACTCCCTCGAGTGTATATTTTTACTTCCTCGACTCCCTCGAATGAATATTTTTAGTCCCTCGACTCCTTAGAGTGAATATTTTTACTCCGTCGACTCCCTCGAGTGAATATTTTTACTTCCTCGACTCCTTCGAGTGAATATTTTTACTCCCTCGACTCCCTCGAGTGAATATTTTTACTCCCACGAGTCCCTCGAGTGAATATTTTTACTCCCTCGACTCCTTCGAGTGAATATTTTTACTCCCTCGAATCACTAGAGTGAATATTTTTACTCTTTCGAGTGAATATTTTTACTCCCTCGACTCCCTCGAGTAAATATTTTTACTCCCTCGAGTGAATATTTTTACTCCCTCGACTACCTCGAGTGAATATTTTTACTCCCTCGAGTGAATATTTTTACTCGTTCGAGTGAAAATTTTTTCTCCCTCGACTCCCTAGAGTGAATATTTTTACTCCCTCGACTCCCTCGAGTGAATATTTTTACTCCCACGAGTCCCTCGAGTGAATATTTTTATTCCCTCGAGTGAAAATTTTTACTCCCTCGACTCCCTAGAGTGAATATTTTTACTCTTTCGAGTGAATATTTTTACTCACTTGACTCCCTCGAGTGAATATTTTTACTCCCTCGACTCCCTCGAGTGAATATTTTTACTCCCTCGACTCCCTAGAGTGAATATTTTTACTCCCTCGAGTGAATATTTTTACTCGTTCGAGTGAAAATTTTTTCTCCCTCGACTCCCTAGAGTGAATATTTTTACTCTTTCGAGTGAATATTTTTACTCCCTCGACTCCCTTGAGTGAATATTTTTACTCCCTCGACTCCCTCGAGTGAATAATTTTACTCCCTCGACTCCTTCGAGTGAATATTTTTACTCCCTCGAGTGAATATTGTTACTCCCTCGACTCCCTCGAGTGAATATTTTTACTCCCTCGACTCCCTCGAGTGAATATTTTTGCTCCCTCGACTCCCTCGAGTGTATATTTTTACTCCCTCGACTCCCTCGAGTGAATATTTTTCGTCCCTCAACTCCCTCGAGTGAATAATTTTATTCCCTCGACTCCTTCGAGTGAATATTTTTACTCCCTCGAGTGAATATTTTTACTCCCTCGACTCCCTCGAGTGAATATTTTTGCTCCCTCGACTCCCTCGAGTGTATATTTTTACTCCCTCGACTCCCTCGAGTGAATATTTTTACTCCCTTGACTCCCTCGAGTGAATATTTTTATTCCCTCGAGTGAAAATTTTTACTCCCTCGACTCCCTAGAGTGAATATTTTTACTCCCTCGAGTGAATATTTTTACTCCCTCGACTCCCTCTAGTAATTATTTTTACTCCCTCGACTCCCTCGAGTCCCTCGACTCCCTTGACTCCCTCGATGAAGTCAGTCCCGCTAATTTATTAAGAATGTTAATATATGAAGGATACGAAAACGTTAATATATATATACACCGTATTTTAAAAATCTCACAACGTTTGGTGAAATACATTACTTACTACTGAGCATAACAAATCATTTTAATATGAGTGTCTGTGAAGGTGTGAGTTTTCGTCTGTTGTGTGTGTATGATGTGATGTAAGTGATGATATAACAATATAATAAGAGGACAGACCTTGATTTTTTTTTTCTATTTCCGAGGGCACAGCTCCAAGGTCATTTGAAGTTATCATCGAAACTTCTCAGTTCTTGATTCACTAATAAATCGAAACAATAAACAAAAACTAAATTAACGACCAGTAATTCTATTTTCATTTACCTATAATATGATCTACAAACATATCAACACTCTCGTACAAGTATTAAAATATAAACTTCAGTTACCTTTTTAATGTCTTAAAGTGTGATACATTCTTACTTGTTAGTTCAAACATTTTTTTTTTAATGACAAATCGTAGACAGAAAAATGAAACTGAAAATCCTAAGACACGTTATCAAACTCCTCGTATTAGCGTTTAAAAAAATGATGGAATTTTTTCAGAAACATTATAAGCTATCTAATTAAAGCCTGGAACACTTCGATTCATTGAACTTTAAAATGTTATTTGCCTAAGTTTTACCTTCCATTTTTACTTTTTATTTAAACACACTTTCTAGTAAATCTAATTAAACCAATGCGAGCGTACTTCCATTCTTCCCGAGTGCATATAAATTCATTGTACAGGAATCATATTTGCACCGCTCAATCTTCACCAAATTTAGTGCACTAACAGTAAGTAGGGACGTTCTCAAAGTTTTAACTGGAAGTCCAATCATAAAACGACCATTAGGAAGACCCAGGCGGAGATGGGAGGATAATATTAAGATGGATCTCGTAGAAATAGAAATACAAAGTAGAAACTGAATCCAGTTGGCAAAGGATAGAAGTCAGTGGAGAGCTTTTGTGAACGCGGCATTGAACTTCCGAGTTCCATAGGCCACAGAGTTAGTTAGTTAGTTAGTTAATAGTGATCACTAGGGAAATGATACAGGATTGGTCAGATTCCGAATCACACACGCCACGAAGGAATAATCACCGGAACAAAACATTTCATCTCATTTCAGCTCAACACAGAGTAAAAAGAAAAATCGCCAAATCACGTCAAATAGGGGGGAAGGGGGAAATACTGCCCGATTTTTTTTTTTAATCGAGGGTGACCTTTTCAGCTACTCGTAAGCAGTGCTGGACAAAATCAACTAAAATCAATTGCAATTAATCAATCAATTGAAAGTAATTCCTCTGGAAATTAATTACAACTAAATTAATTGTTACAATTACATTCAATCAGAAGCGGATCCCTTCCCCCCTTGATGCTCAGGTATACACTGGATAAAATGGGCTTCAATCCTACTTTACACTGGATAAAACGGCAAACGGCCCTCCCTTGATCATATCCTGGATCCGCCACTGAATTCAATTTCAATTGAATGACTGAATTTAATTGCAATTATTTTCCAACAGCAATTACTTTCAATCGATTGATTAATTGCAATTGATTCTCATTTATTAATAGTCAATTGCAATTAACAATTGATCATTACTTACTTCAGTTGTTAATTACAAGTAACAATTAAATTTACAGATTAATTGTTAATTTAATAGTAATCTGCCCAACATCGCTTCTAAGTATGACATATTTTGAAAAATTAGTGAGAAATTCAATAGATTAAAAACTAAGTTAAGGGGAAAATAATAGATTAAATTAAAAATTATTGTCAGAAAAACACATTGGATAAAATGAAAATTAACCCAATTAAAACTAAATTTAAAAGTGACGGCTCTTTTGCGTTGTGAAAGTTAATTTAAAACTTATTTGATAAAATGACTGGCATTGGAAATTAATATATTATTATGAAAATTTACGGTTGTCGAACAATATTATCAAATAAAAATATAAAACCAGTTGAGAATGATCTAAGAGCATTGCTAGGACGAACTTAAAAAGAATGGAGAGATAGAATGGGAAGGATAACTGTGATTGTTCCTACATGTAAAACTAAATATTTTTATTCGTACGTTCTTCTCTTTCTTGCAAAAATTCGAAAAATATCATCTCTTCATGACTTACGGTTCCCGAGATATGGCTCCTTAAATCTCCCGAAATTTGAACGTTTTTGGCCAATATCTGAGGAACAGTGGCCAGTGGCCACCGGTTACTATTTGGTACGAAAATGTTCACCATCCTCTTAGGTATCGATCAACACCAATGTCATCTCTCTATGACTTACGGTTCGCGAGATATGGCCCCTTAAATCTCCGAAAATCAGCCATTTTTTTGGCCTATATCTAGGGAACGGTAAAAGTGACGCGAAAATCACTTTCCCAGATAGTTTTTGATGCTCTGAGGGCTCAAAATTTAAAGAAAAAAAAATCATCAATGAAATTATGTATTTTAAACATTTTTTTTCCTGTATACTATGTTAGTTCTACGAGAAATACAGTTTGTCGATTATATACATTAACATGTAATAATATTGGTGAGAATATATCTCGTTAAAGTCATAACAAATATCAGGTACATGTAATAACCTTTAATAATGGTGATTTCATCGTTGCAAAATCCATGAGTCATGAGTTCATGACCCAGACTTCAAGCCAAGTTGAGGCCATTTTGCGGGTGCAACTGTCCGTGAAGTTTTACAAATAAACCCCTAAAAAGTTCTTACAGAATGTCCATTTCACATGAGTTCTAAGAAGGAAAAAAAAAAAACGGTGAATTTCTTAATCATTACGATTTCTTTTAACGATTATTATTAATTAAAAATTAACTTCACAAACTACGAGGCGCGTGTCAAAAAATGGCTGACAAAAAAAAAAAAAAAAAAAACTAGAAAATGATAGAAGAAATTTATTGCGATTGAAATACTTTGGCTGTTTTGCGACGTAGTCATCATGAACCTCCTGACATTTGTGGTAATGTGGCACAAGCACTGTTCGTAGGTTTCCTTAAGAAAATTTCCCTCGACTGACAAAAATTTTCCCTAGTTTGTTGAGTGCAGCAGGGCCATGCCGTAAGAGAGGCCAGCAGGGCGACAGCCCCGGGCGCCGAAGTGAGGGGGCGAAAAATTCGGAAGAAAGAAAGAAAAAAGATAGGAAAAATTGCTTGGAATATATGTACCGGTATGGGGACGCCGTCGTATACTTTCGCCCCGGGCGCTGATTTTCCACGTCACGACCCTGATTGAGTGTCCAATTCTTGTAACAGAAGTTATGTGATATTAATTTAATAAAGGAAGTGGCAAACTCATTTGTTTTATTCGTTTGCTTTTTGCTTCTATTTTTTTTCAATTTTTTTCGTTAATCTCTTTTCTTTATAAAAAATACACCAAACCAACAATGAATGGACAGAAAGAGTAACAAACAAAGATGTTTTAAAACGGATAGGAAAGAAGAGGACGCTTCTAGCTACTATCATTCGTAGGAAGAACAATTGGATTGGACACATCTTGCGAAGAAATTGTCTTCTTCATACCACCATTGGAAGGAAAGATGGAAGGAAAGCGAGGAATAGTAAGAAGAAGAAGTGATCGATGATTTGAAAAAAAAGAAGAAAATGTTGGGAGTAAAAAGAAGAGAAACATGGAAGAAACATTTCCAGATCCAAACTGAAAATTAAGCAAATAAAAATCCTCATTAATCCAGGACCTCCCAAAAAGCAGAATGCTTAATAATAATAATAATAATAATAATAATAATAATAATAATAATAATAATAATAATAATAATAATAATAATAATAATAATAATAATAATAATAATAATAGCTTTTTCAGGCAAGCCATCCTGAGTGCACATTTTCCTGGGTTTTCCTCATTCACACCAGACAAATGTCGGAATGGTACCTACCATACAGGTCACACGCTGCTTCCTTCCTTCTCCTTTCCCCAAATAGTATGCTCGCCAAAGGACGCCTTCGCTCACACGTGATGGGCTTAAGGTCTTAAATGATGCTAATGTTCTCAAATATGTATAAGTAAATTATCTCTGTAGATATGTTCTTAGATAGGTTATATGCTGGGAATTCTTGGGATGTTCTAGAAGTATTTTGTTAAAACATTAAGCAAGCAGATAAATTGTATCAGAAAACCTGACCACATAAATGTCATATTTCCTCAAGCAGAAATTATGTATCTATATTTATATTTATATCTATATTTATTTATTTATTTATTTATTTATTTATTTACCTACCTACCTACCTACCTACCTACCTATCTATCTATCTATCTATCTATCTATCTATCTATCTATCTATCTATCTATCTATCTATCTATCTATCTATCTATCTATCTTTCTATTTAATATATACAGGGCCGGATCCAGGATTTTCTGAGGGGGGTGCACCAATAACTACCGGTACATTTGAAATTTTTAAAATACCTTTAGGCATCTGTGGTGTGAATGTGGATTTGCCCCTAGAAATGCTAAATGTCTGTCCTCGATAAATTCTTTTCCTTTAGCCTTCAGAAAATTGACTTAAACTATTGGTTTTGCAAAACTTCGCTTTCTTTTAAGCCCAAACGGAAACATGACAGCAGAAATTTTCTGAAAATGTTATTTTCACTGCTAGCTTATCGTTTTAGATAGTGTATATTTACAACCAACTCTTTCATTGGATATCATAGTCAAAGTATTTCACGTACATTTAATTTTTGCGATTTAACAATTGGTAGTGGCAGTGTAGCCATATCCCAAATATCACTACGGAAGTTATAACCAATCTATTAACATCTAATTTATCAAACTCAATGAAGCTGTTTAGTTAGAGACTATTTCCGCCTTTACAATATGGCAATTAATACGCAAAGTGTAGAGTTTATCCCCCCCCCCCCCCACACACACACTGCATTTAACAAGAAATAAAATGACAGATTCTGAAAGATATGAAATTAGGAACTTGGACTTCACCATCTGTACGAAATTCTGTATGCGCCATTGACTCGCCATATTCAATTTTACATGACGTTATAGATTCTGTGTCACTCCTTGAATGGAATTCTATCGACGCCTTTAAGTACTGCACAGGACGAAAGAAAAGTAAATTTAAACATAAACGTGGACAGTCATCACCACCTTATTATATTTGTCACAATCGGGTGAAAAGAAAGAAAGAAAACATCTCTCATTTCTACTTGACTGTCAACTGCAGCTTCCTGCTGAACTTCTTGTGAATATTCATTCTTTTTTTGCCTTGAACTAAAACTGTAAGTTCTATATAATGTGTAATGTTATTTAGTTTTTTTCTGCTAATCTTTATTTTGTGACCTCCATTCCAACAGATCAATCTCACGCGAACTTTGATATTTGTGTCAGTCACAGAAGCAGTCCCTTTTCTAATGCTTGGTCTTTCCTTGTACCAACCCCTGAACGCATATGGTTTCAAACTTAATATTGAGTAATCTGTCAAATATAAATCTGTTTAGGTAATTAGACTGCGTGAAAACACATAAAATTCAATAGATATGGATTCCAAATTAAACACATAACAAGGACAGCTCTTGAAAGAAGTTGTGATTTAAGTTTTATCTTTTAAGCTAAGAGGAGAAAACTTAACCTAATGTATTAATTCTTATATCCAACAATAATAGTACGTTAGATAACTTTCCTTCCCTTCGTTCAAACCAATAACACTTACATTTCTACCGATGTGACTCTGGTATTCTTCCGTTTCTCCCGATGTTCTTATCCAGGGATTGCTCACAGGCGGATATTAGGGCGCAGGTTGCCCCCATGTGGGGGACATAATTTTTCTTTCAAAACAGTATAATCAAACTGGAGGGAAAATGGTAAATTGAGGGTTGCGCCCAAACCCTTGAGGAAATTGGTACCATGTTCTCATCCTAACACATTTTCCCATAAATCATCCACTGACATTTTTCATTCTTCTCCTTTAGTCTACAGGGCGTAACTATGGCCGTTAAAATTCGTTAACTGTCTTTTATAATGAGTCTCCACCTACGGCACAATAATGTATGAGTTACATACAGTGAGTACACTATTTTCCAAACAATTATTTGTGGGCGTGCATTCATATCAACTTTTTCACGGACGATGGTCTAGAGCAGTGGTTCGCGACCATTTTTGATAGACGACACACAGTGGCGTATTTAAGGGGGCTTCCGGGCTTAAGCGCCCCCCTCCCCCGAAATCTTACTTACTTGACTATAGTAAAATATATGAAATATCTTGCAG
This sequence comes from Thermobia domestica, assembly GCF_964235325.1. Taxonomy (NCBI): domain Eukaryota; kingdom Metazoa; phylum Arthropoda; class Insecta; order Zygentoma; family Lepismatidae; genus Thermobia; species Thermobia domestica. The sequence goes on from NC_137465.1 coordinate 209,341,798, forward strand.
AATTTTCACATTTTCAGGCAACCCCCCCGAAAGTTAGCAAAGCCCCCCCGAAACAAAATCGTAAATACGTCACTAACGACACGCTTTACTGTACACCTACTACATCGTGAAAAACTTGTTTGATATATTAAAATTATATAAATTTAACGTCAGTGGAATACGCAGTTTCATTAAATGGATATCAAGTATTCAGTCTCTTCCTTTCAGGACATGCATGATTTATAAATATCTTAATATAGTAAATTGTTTCTTTTCCCGTAATATCTTGCTCAAAGGGGTTAAAATCCCGAAACCCTGTTGTTTTGTAGGCCACTGATAATAGTGTAAAACTATCAAGTTTTGAAAAGTAGTGACTCTTAGGGTCTTATGCAGAGTCGTTTTGACGTATGATTAGTGTAATACTAAAGGCACGAAAATTGCAGGAAACATCTGTTAGTCGAATTCCTAGTATGGAACTAGTCAGATGTCAGAAGGACTCTGCATAAGGCCCCTATGTTTTTTTTTATTATTTATTTATTTAATACTGGTTAGCTCGTTTGCCGTGGAGATCTTATGTATACTACGGTCCTCATAATATAGCCTTTTCTTCTGGACGCATAAGACCTTATGCAGAGTAGTTTTGGCGTGTGATTAGCGTCCTACTTAAGGCCTGACTCCTGCAGGAAACATATTTTAGTGGAGCTCTCTAGTATGGCACTAATCACGCGTCAGAACATCTCTGCATAAGGCCCTTGGTATCTAGAAAGCAGTATATACTACCGAGCATTGTTACTGCTTTTGGAAGTACTGACTATTACACTTTGTCTCTAAATTGATTCTGACTAATTGGCTCATTAAATTACCAAATTTCACGACACACTTTATGGGACTGCTCGACATATTAGTGGGTCGCGACTCAACAGTTGAGAACCACTGGCCTACATACCCCAGATAATTGGATAGAAGTACTTATAGCCCTTTGAATAAAAGACATATACTTAGAAAGCATCATTAAATATCAAAAATAACCCTTAGTATTTTTAGATCACAGAACATTTGTTTTTTTTTCTGTTTTATTGTGATTATTTTGTGTTAGATTATGTAGATCAATTAAGATTAAGTAAGATGTTAATTAGTGTTCCCCACGAGAGTAGATTTGAGTTTGTCTCGCCCCGAAAAGTGTAAGTATATAGGTTTTTTTTTTTTTTTTTTAATTGGAAGAGCTTTGTCTCGACATTAAAATAGTCTCTGGGCAACAAAATTGTTAATCTCGTGATCATTTTTTTCCTTGTTACTTTCTTTAAGTATAATGTTGAATGAAATTATTTTTATCATCAATATTACAAAGTCTCGGCAAGAAGTTTCGCGTTAAGACTAGTGAAATTTGACGAACACTATAGTGTGTCGTGGAATGCCCATTGAAACAACGACAGTTTTAGGTTAATAGAGCCTTTAGACTGAAGCGGGAAACAAATTCGAAACATTTGCTCTCAAGACGAAACGAGACAAATGAGATTCGAAACGACACAAAGCTTTGTCAATAGAAACAAAGGATGTTATAAAATAGAGGATCTGCCCATATAAGAAAATCGTGAAGCCACACGTCATAGCTTCGCCACACCTACTCTGCCCACTCCGAGCCACTAGTGTTTCGAGCCAACAATCATGGCGGAAACGAGAGTAGCCAATCAGACGTGCCGGGTCAGACGATGCTCGGTTGTTTTTTGGCTTCATTGAGTTCATATGATGAAGATATGTATGGACAGATCCTCTATTTTATAACACCCTTGATAGAAACAGACACTATTTTCGAGACTGTCTCAACTATTGTCTTACGCATATCACTAGCCCTATCCGAAATCCATCCACCACCATCGTGCGTGCGTCCTATTCATCTTACAGCATTGGGAGCAGTAGCGAATCTAGAAGGAAAAAACTGGGGACATTCATAACCCAGACTATGGTGGACATATCATGAGTTTGCAATTTTTCATGGGTCCTGCAGGAATTTTCAACTTAACTCTCTATCCCGATGGATATTATGGCAAGATTGTACGTTGTCATTGTGGACCTCAGGTATTGTTTTACATATTCCATAAAAAAGAGAAAAAGAAAGAAAAAGAAAAAAAACTGCAACTGAAACTGTATCTAATGTTTCAAAAATTTTCCAATAAAGAATAAGAGGCAACGCTTACTATAAACATTCAAAAATATAGTATAAGTAATAAATTCAGTTAATTTTGTCACTCAGAAAACTGGTGGGCTTAGGCCTCCCGGACTCGGGCTGGATCCGCCACTGTTTGCGAGAATGATTCTTACTTCCTACATTTTAGAAAGCAAGATTGTCTAATTATATGTAGAAAACAAACAACTTTCACTTTGACCTTTCAGTAAGATAGATAACCTTTGTATTTGTATTCTATAGTTTTTATATTACCATATCAGTAATTCTCTACTTCTCAGAACTGTCTGAAAGATTTAGCCCACTTCATAATTTTGTTCTATACGCGTTCTAATGAATGAAAACAATTTTATTTGATTTGATACTATTTAAAGTGGCCTATCTATACCATAACTTTTGCATCCGAATCATGTAGTTTAAAATTGATATGCCATGTAGGGTCTAACAAGAAAATCATTTTCTTCTGCATCTTTTCACAGTAGCATAATAAAGAATTCAGTTTTGACGTAGAGAGTTTATAGGGGTGCAGTGTAGCCGGGACGAAACTGAGCGTCGCTTCGGTAGAGAATCAGTACAAAATACTTGTTTCCTTATTTCAAGGAAGATGAAGTAGGAAAAAAAAAAAAAAAAACTTTCAACTTACTCTGCCAGGAAAGAAAGTTTTGAAAATTAGTAGGGTGCTTTAATTCACAGACAACAAAAGGGGGTGTCTGGAGATATTGAATTCCCCCGAGCTTAACAGGGCTTCAGGTTCAGGGTCCTCTTCCGGGAAATTTTGAAAATGGACCCTTCTGAAAGATGCAGTTTTAGGTGTTTTAAAATGAAAGTGGATTTTTCCTTTTTACGGTGGAAAATATTCTTGAATGATAGCATAGCGGCGTAACTAAAGAGATTCGGGTTTCTAAACTCCACTATCTTCGATCTCGTCACGCCATTCGAAATGCTAACCTTTGGGCTTACAGTATTTTAAAAAGGAAAGAGAGTGAATGAAGTTAGTTAAAGAACAAAATACAATCACGTTTTTGCATAATGATAATGTAAATAATGTATCAAATTGAAAGGAAAGGCGTAGCTCTAGTCAGGCTTGCACCTATATATATATATATACCGGTATATATATATTGTTGAAGGGGTCCAATAATACAAAATATGTCTATGTACTATTGAGCTGGTGTTACACTACAAACGAAATTTTCAAGTACTTCCACGAGTGGTGTCCATGCCCAAGTTTTTGGGCGCAGTCCTCAAATTTACCATCCCCTCCACAAATAACAGTAGTAAAGAAGATTCAAGTTAGTTGTGACAAAACCAAGATAACTTGCGTTGTAGACCACATTTTAAATTTCAAAAACATCGATAATTATGGTAATCGATAATTAAAGTTCGATTCTGACATTTTCAATTAAAATTTATACGCCTCCCCCCGAAAAAATCTCACGGACCTGCACCCTAAAATCCACCTTCCACTCCTGACTATGAATCTATATTCTCAGAAAAAAAATTGATCAAACTAAATTGTTTTTATATAAAAAAAAAATACAGTATAGATATAGTGTAAGATCAGATTTTAGGCCACATCAACCATTTAGCGCGTTCGTGCACAAGGAAATATCAAGTCCACTTAAAAAAAAAAAAGTTATTTTGGGAATATTTCATCTTTAAGATCTCTTTCTGAAGCTCCTTTCAACTTTAAAAGAGTCCTGTCTAGATATTGCAAATAATATTTATAATGTAAAAACCAATGTTAATTTTTCCATGTACTGAATAAATATTACCTCTTTTTCTCACAAATTCGGTAATTGAACTTCTTTTCCTTGTATTCTGAACGCCCCATCGAGGTCCTGAGCAGGTGAACCCCTGTCAGTGCGACCCTAATACAGACAAAACAGAAGTATTGAAAAGGAGTTAACGAAGGTTGCAGGCTCTGGACCCCGTCCATGGGTGCACCTCTATCCAGTGGTGGCTTTAGCGAGTAGGCCGGGTAGGCACGGGCCCACCTCAAAATTTTGAAAAATATATAAACGCTAAAAGATGTAATAAAGATTAAATATATTTTCCGCTATTTATATTAATGGTACATCACTATTTAACAAATAGCATCAACAACTACTGTAAACGTAATTTTCTACTGTCATTAATCAGTAAAATTTGTATATGTATCCAATAAGCGAGGGAGCGGGCCTACCCAAAATTAAAATCCTAAAGCCGCCCCTGCCTGTATCTCTAGTTAAAAAATTAAAGTCTGAGGAATTTCTAATTTTCACTCATAGAGAAATAGTTTCATCGAACAGTAGATCTTTTAATGAAAATCTTTACCATTCTGGAGGCCTACAAATATAGCGAAAGATTAGAAATTCCCCTTATTCTTTCTTTCTCTTTTCTTTCCTTTTTTGTGTTAGTGCTGACTGCTGAGCACCCCATAAAATTTCTAGGGGTGATAGAGCACCGGAGCATCACCGCAGTCGGCACCACTGCTCCTGTTACATAACAGCAACAACTACTAAAAATACTGAAAAATATACATTCTACTTATTTGTTTCTTTTTCAAATCCAATATTTTCAAAATTTCATAAACAAACGATAATCTTTTTTTTTAACCGTTATTATTTTGATTGAAATGCATTGTAGAAATTGACATAATTTGTGATAATCATTATTGAATTTGATGTTTGATGAATTATTTGCATTGTTTATTCATTTGGATTGTGACACACTTCTTTTATCGATTTAATTCACTAAAGGGATTGTTCACTTTTAATTCCAGATCAATAAACACATTTTAGTGCATATTTTGTGTATTTGATATTATAATGGCCTTGATTCTGTTTGCGAGAATTCACACAGATGGCAGCACAATATTCGTAATATAACATTATTCACCAGGCGCAGAGATCTCTGCGCTGTGCTGTGTAGCATGGAGAGGCAGTAGCATTCGTGTCCTATATCCTTAAATAGACTTCTTAGTTGTGTGTTGTCTTTTACATATAGACGTCAGTGCTTGTGACTGATCAGTGAATAGTTTCTAAGGTGTTTCAACCTCGCTAACAGACTATTATGAACTTTGAGGACTATGAAACACTACCAACTAATGATGTTGCTACCCACATGATGGCGGGCGCTGTAGCTGGTGTTATGGAACATTGCGTAATGTATCCCCTGGACTCTGTGAAGGTACAGTATTCATTACAAACAGAACTATCTTCTGTACTATTTTAATGTAATTATGATAGTGTGATGCGAAACAATAGAGAAGTAATGCTGTCACTTCGTTGGAAGTCCACTTTCACCTTGAAATCAGTCCTCGTACCCGCCTGCTGCCAGCAGTGATGAGGAAGTGTTTGTTGAATACGTCATGAGCCACCGTGGAAATAAAAGTGACTTGTAAATATTTAATCTTCGAAAGTGTATTTATCCGAGGGGTCACTCCTTTCATTTTATACAGGGGCATGTGTCGTAAATTTGGGTCACTTTTTTTTTTTTTCGTTTTAATGTATGGAAGGTAATTGAGTTCAGTGTGTAATGTTAGCAGCTGTATCATCCTCGTCTCATTAACACATGTTAATGAGTGTAAACAAGCCTGCTATATGAGAGGAAGTTTAAACGATCAACGTTCCTTGTAATGTTATAAAAGAAAAATACATTGTCAGTGTAAGCAGAGCTGTATTTTTAGTACAAGGTATATAATACATGAATTGTATAGAGTTTGGAGCGTAACTTTAATAGTATCATGAGTACTAGTATTTGAGTATTCGTACTCAAATCCGTAAAATTTAAGCCACTATGGCAACGTAAGCGAACTTTCTTTTAAAATTGTGATTGCAGAATACAAGTGTGTATTTCTAGTGTAATTCCTTCCTTTCTATTTTGAGACTGTAAATTCTGTTCAAGTTGTAGTTTCACGTCCAATCAAGTAAATACTTGAATACCACTCATTCTAGTTAATATACCGGTATGCTTTGGTCAGAATTTGTCTTTTAAGGTAAGTACTTGTATGTTAGCGGTAACATTGGGTGATTATTATTATTTATTTATTTACTTTTATTTTTAGGTAATTTAGTTCTTGATGTCTGTATGTCTTCTCGCAGCATATCGTTAATACAAATGTTTCCTTTTTTGTCACAGTGATCACTTTGCTTTGGAAGCGTACGAGAATATTTAATGAGAACTTAGTGCATATTGGTAATGATTGTTAGGTTCTTTTTTAAAACTTGAATTACTTTTAGTGAAGTTAATTCTGTACGGTTTCGATAGTTCTTGCTACAGTAGTTTTCGACAGAATTGGATTACTCACAAACACACAAATCGTGTCTTTTCTTGGAAATACATCTTGCACTTTTGTGTCCCGTGCTACGTGAAATAATTCTTACTGCAAGAAACGCCAATATAAGGAAACGTCTTGGCTTAAGTTTAGAGTTGCCCCTTCAGTCTGAAGGTGCCCTTGGACTTTACAACATACAAAAAACAGTGCTTAAAGTATTAAAAATAGTTACATTTCACTTAACTTTAGTACTCCGCGGGCTCCACAAAATTTAAAAGGTTTTCATCATTATTTTTGAGCATCCGTTACACCTATCCGCCATATTTTACAACTACCATGCTGCTGAAACCTTCCGCGAATGCTTCCGCATCCGGCAAATAGTACTAACTTCCACATATCTTTTCTCGTATTAAACATAACTCTCATATCGAACTTACATTCCTAAATATCAAATAAAAACTTCAAATTATCATTTCTTACCTCATTTCTCCTGTAAATTTTCCTGATTTTTATAAAAAGCGTAGGGGTAACTACGTCTTATTTTTTCGATTTTTTTTTTTTTAAATTTAACATTACGCAGCAGAGCATACAGAAGTGCAAGATGTTTTTCAAAGAAGCGACAAGATGTTGCTTGAGTAACAACTGCTCTGTTGGAAGAAACAGTAGGAACATCTGCTGAACCCACGTCTGGTGCGTGGGGTCCCTGGTTTTATCCCAGCTCCCGGCAAGTAGGCTGTGTGGTGGACAAACACCGTGTGTGTGGCTCATCTTGGAGTTATCCCGTTTCCTCTTACTTTCATCATTGCACTATTATTCATCTCACCATCACCGTCTCCCGTAGCCTCGGTGCATAATTGTGGGACATAACAAAGTTTATATATATATATATATATAGATATATAATAGAGGAGAGAGAGAGAGAGAGAGAGTGTGTGTGTAAGTGTTAATTTTACTAGATGCAATAAAGGTAAATGTCAGTAGACTTTATGATTTACCAACGGTAGCCTGGGTTATTTAATTCAAAATACATCAATGTGAAGGTCTCGGCGAGATTTCTCGATATCTTTGATATGGCCATCATAAAGATTCACTCATTATTGTTGTTACAGAAATGCTCTAACAGGGGCATCCAAGGTTTTCTAATTTCGTTCTTGGAGGTCTCTCGAAACCTTCCAACAGGCAGAAGAGTGAAAGGAAAGAAAAAAAGCCTGCGATGTCAGTTTAACAGACGTATTTATGTATTGTCTGGGTCCCAAATAAAACTACGAAGCTATTTTTGCTACAGAGAACATGAAACATGAAAATGGATACTGGAAGAAAATCTGTCTTGTACTTATATGTGGGTATAAATAGAGCTCCCGCCAAGTAGCTAAGTTTTGTGGTGGTCAAACAAGTTTTTTTTTTTTTTTGGGGGGGGGGGGCGGTTGTCTCGTTTCCTCCAATTTTTATCATTCTACTAATTATCCATCTCCGTCTCTCATAGCCTCTGTGGATAATCGTGGAATCTTAAACAAAACATAAATAACAATAATTTCGCTATATGCAGTGGAGGTAAATTGACAATATGAGAATATGATTTGTCAGCGGTGGTCTGGCACTGACAGACTAGAAGGATCGTCAATCGGCATCGAACTCGGAACTTGAGTCTTTTCAAAGCGAGTACGCTAACAATTCCTCTACGTTTTCTCGTAAAGAGATTATAACATGTATTTTCTTGAAGTAGTAAGGCGCACACTTCTTCTCGTGCGGAGTTCGCGTGGTTCGGATTCCATGTTAATCAATAGGTCCACGTCTCATATAGCCTCGCTGCTGAACGGAACGTTAAACTTAAAATCAGCTCAACTCAACTTCCTCTCGTGCTTGTGTTGTGAGTTCACGTCACAAGTCAGTAATCCTAAGTGTCCTTCCAAAAGCAGGTTCTAAACTTTACTTAACTTAAGCGAGGCTATAACTGATTTACTTAAGCAGGGTGTCTGCTGATGTTCCTTTCGATAGCAGCCCGATCGTCTGGGTGTAAGTGGACTGGGCAAACACTGAAAAACTAGCTAGTTGGAGGGGGAAAATATGGATAGTGTTTATAATATAAGACATTAATTTTGACCAAAACAGACACACATACAAAGTGAGTGTGGATGACGACATGCATTCTGGGAGAAATAACGTCCAGAAAACATTTACTTTTCTATTTTCTCGATTTTAAAGCACTAGTTTATGCGCATTCTTTATTTGTAGAATATTGAAGACTTTGCTATTTCAACGTAGTTTACAGGCTGTTGAATATCACAGCATACAGTCGTATTGTGGCACTCACCTTTATTTCAGTTTACAGTTTGGGTGCACAGTTTATGAAGTCATAATGGTTGGACACCTGATTTTATACACTATGAAAGATCTTGAAAGCAGATACTAGTTCATATAATAGCAATTTGCAGATAATACGTGACGTTTTTACAACTTTTGATGTTCATTACCTTTAAGTTATTCATTTTTTTATAGGGAGAGTAAACTTAGGAAGAGCGTTTGCGTAGCCTGTGGGACCACTGAGCAAGTAGAACAGTAGTACGGGGGGGGGGGGGTCAGCGATCTGAAATATTTACGGCCTGCAAATAAATTTACACAGGAACACGTTTCCTACCAAAATAATAAGGCACAAACGATGTAACACTATATAACCGCACTGCAGTATTACCGCAAGGGATACATCCTATACTCTCTACTGCTGTAACACTTGTTTGATAGATGTCATAGATGCATAACTCAAATAGAAACAGTCTTGTCTTGCATCTCGAGTTTATGTAATTCAGTCTCCCCCATTTGCGAAGAATCTCCCACGCAAGTGGTAGTTGTCGAGGAAATGAAACAGGTGGTAATCTGTTGGCGCAAGGTCCGGTGAATATGGTGCATGATATTTTCTCTCAGCTAAGTTGCTAAAAGGTTACCTGAGTCGTCTTTGCCACATGTGGTTTGGCATTGTCGTGCAGGAACAGCACACTCTTGCAATTCGCCAATGCCGGCTTCTTCTACCACAGTACACAATGCACCCTTTGCAACAGTCAGCAGTGATAGTCTGACCAAGTGGAGAAAGCTCGTAATGCGCTCCACCATACAGAGAGCATAACCTTGCGTGGATGCAGAGGTGATCTTGAGGTGTGAGGAACAGAGTTACGTAGCGACAACCAGTGTCTGATACGCTTGAGGGTGTCATAAAGAACTCACTTTTCGTCACTAGTGAAGGTGTGTTTGGGTGCCGACTGAGCAAGGACAAACAGGCTATTACTCGTTATTCCTTATTGGCTGCGAGTTCCTTCGTGGCTAAGCGGTTAGCGTGGGAGACCCGAGTTCATTCCCGTCGGAAGATCATGTGGTTCGGGTTCCACGTTAATCAGCAGATCCCGTCTCATATAGCCTCGCTGCTGAAAGGAACGTTAAAATCAACTCGAACTCCTTGTTGGCTTCCGACAATGTATGGTGTGTCTACTTGCTTAACTTGTATGATCTCTCTATCCCATTCAGGTGTAGTCTGTTTCAGCGAAAACCCAATCTTTCTGGAAATTCATCACACTTTAGACCACTGTCCTCCTTGATGGTTGCTTTCAGGGCCTTATCATCAGATACATGTGGTTGTCCACTGCGAGGTTCATCCGAAAGACTCACATTTACCGAACGGTATTTTTCGAACCAATGCCTGGTATATGCCGACTTGAAGCTGGAGCTGACGGGCTCACTTTAAAGTTATACGACAAATACACGCGAACAATCTGCTTCGATTTCTCCATTTCTCTTCGGACGAGCTATGACTGCTGTATGTGCACAACGATCCTGTATTAGAAGGTCGATGGTCAGAGTAATTCCAAATCGCTTGGCAGGCACGTGTCATTTGGTTTCCTCTCTGTGAGCGCGTAATGAATGACGTCACAAACGGCAAGAACTTTTTTGGTTACCTTGTGTATATGTAATATATACAGGGTGGACGGGAATTAACTCCCTATTGAAAGTTTATAACTTTTTTTTTTTAAAAAAAAAACTTTACCCATTTTCACTAAACAAAAAGCATTTTGTTTTCACAGTTGTAGAGTTGTTATGCATTGCTAAGATTCCATATAAGCACCACAATTTCCACCAGTTTTCGTAAACGGTTGTGTATGTGTGCGGAAGACTGGTGCAGATGCTCCAGCGGTACGTGTGTAAGAACTTGGGGAATTCACTTCTCCGATTCATCAAGAGTATTTTTTGTGCGATAAGCTTCTCTTTCAGCCCCAGAGGGAGCAGTCGTAGGGCATTAGGTCAGAGCTAGCCATTCAAGTGGACCACGAGTCCGGGACGTCCCAACCAATGTCTTGGAGAATGGATGTCGAGACACGCACGACCAGGACATGCGAAATGTGGGGGGACTCCATCTTGCATAAAGATTAGGACGTTGTAATTGTCCCACAAAATTTTCATGCATAGCATGATACCGTTCTGCATGCATTGTGTCCAGAATGGTGTATGGATCCTTAACTTTCGTGGATGTCATGCCGCACCACACTGACCTTGGGCGATGTTGGCTTTTTTTTTCAGCAACCTCCTCGGATTCCTCTCCTGCCAAATAATAACAGTTGTGCCTGTTAACTCCTCCCCTCGCCCCGAACATGAAGCACGACTTCATCTGAGCACAGGATCTTACCGAAAAGATCGGACTAGTTTTCATACCAGGCAAACATAATTTCCCCATAATTCAACTGTTGAAGGGGGCACGGTGGCTCAGTGGAGAGCGTTCATCTCCGGTGCTTGGGGTTCTGGTTTGATCCCAGCTTGCGCCGTGTGGACTTTGTGGTGGACAAACACCGTGCTCGTGGGTTTTCTCGTTGTTTTCCCGTTTCTTCCCACTTTTTTCGTTCCACCATTTCATTCATTTCTCATCATCACCGCCTTCTTTGGCCTAACCGGCATACTCGTGAGACGTAAGACTTAGATTTCATTTCATTTCCAACTGAGGATTACATTGTTCCGGCGAAAATTCTTGGCAGTAATGTGGTTTCCATGGACGAAAATTCAACCCTTCCTTCGGAACAGTTAGGATTGTATGTTCGGTTAAGCTACTTTTCCGAGGTGCCTGTCTGTGATTTCTAAGGACTTGGTGTAAACATTTCCTAAACCACTTGCACATTTTCCGCCGTCCTGGATGTTGAGGGTCGACCACGTCTCTCAATATCTGCTACAGAACCTGTGTGTGTGTGTGTTAGCTTCGAATGGTAATTTCGTATGGTCTTTGCATAACTGAGGCACGAGATCCTTTCACACTTTACTACCATCTCTATATTTGTACCACGAACTGCCGTACTTCCTACCGCGGTACCAGCTGAACCCGCTTACGCAGGTTAGATGTTATACCATGGTCCGCCACCGATACCTGCAATAACATAGATCAGATATCATTAAATTTTGCCATTGCAATTAACAAAATGCTTTTTGTTTTATGAAAGTTGAAGTATTAGAAATGTGATATAAACAATTTTCAACAGGGAATTACTTCCCCCGTAGCCTGTATATATTCATACACATTGAGGAATGAGGTTATCTACTTTTATTCACAGAAAGAGAGGATCCTTTACAATACTTCAAGTTCAGTAATTTTTAGGCGTCACCGAAGAAAGTGTCAATGAACATTGAAACTATGAATGAATCACAAAAATTCCAGATACAAGATACGGTGAGATTTCCACACATGTAACAGGGGGCCGCAGTGGCTTACTGATAGAGGGTTCACCTCTGGTGCATCGGGTCCCTGGTTCGATTCCAGCTCCCGCCAAGTGAACTTTGTAATGGACAAACACCGTGTGCGTGGGTTTCCTCGGAATTTTCCCGTTTCTTCCCACTTTCTTCATTCCATCATTTCGTTCATTTCTCATCATCACAGTCTCCTTTAGCCTCACCGGCATAAAAGTGAGACGTAGAACTCAAGGATTTCATTTTATTTTCACACATGTAACACTGTGTATCCATTTCCCCAGGGTTATTCCAAATAACAATGACTACATATGGCTTTTTTAGTTCTCTGTACTACGCACCTGTTTTTTGAACTACTACGAAGAAATTTCCGCGTAAGCTGTGATGTTTTCCACGAAACCACAAATTCTCACATGTTCAGTTTTATTTTTAGTTAGACCTTGATTGGTGTGATGTGGTTTAGTGTCATTGATCTCTTTTAGGTTAATTCAGTGCATGAAATTTCTGGTCGCCAATGTGTTGTTTAGCGGCCAAATGTTTTAATTTGGCAGTGAGAATTGGGTCTTGTCTTTCTTTTCCTTCGAATTACGAAGAAAAACGCCAGCTAAACTGTTAATCTGGTATTGGATTCAGACCTGAAATTTCGTGCCCTGGATTAGCCTTAAGTTACATATCATGTAACAGCAGTAAAGGTTGAAAGATATTTATTATATATATGATGTATTTTTGTTTTGCAGACACGAATGCAAAGTCTCTCTCCATCGCCAAATGCAGCATACAGAGGGATTGGAGAAGCGTTGGTTCGGATGGTCAAACAGGAAGGAGTTCTGCGACCAGTTCGTGGAATGAGTGCGGTGATCGTGGGAGCAGGGCCAGCACACGCGCTTTATTTCTCCTGCTACGAAATGTTGAAGAAAACATTAACTACTCGATTCTCACATTACAACCACTTTGCTTACGGTATGTACCTGTTGTATGTGTGAGCTTACCAAGTACCTTGTGTGCTTGTTGCTTCTCGTATTGAATGCTTGGTAAGGTACTGGTCGAAACGTATATTATAACTTAACCATTGGTTAGGGATCCGGGAGTACAACAACACAAAACTTGTGGCTAATACGTAAATCGTGGGGAAGTACAGTAGAGACTTCCCCGTGCGCAGTTTTAGTAGCTCAAAGAGAATATCACCACCCCACGTAACACCCGAGATATACTCTTCCGACGTTATAACCTTTCTTTTAATGTCGAAATTTCCTGAAGCAACTATCTCTTAAAAGTGGGCAGTTTATTGAAAGGAACCAAAATAAACAGCTACATAATTCTCGAAGCTTATTCCGACCTAACATACGCGAACAATGGTTTTCCTTTATCTTTTTAAATTTCCTCAAACTAAAAATGAGTAAATTAATGCGGCAGCATTTGCTGTATTTCCCCAAAATCGTGATAACACAAAAAAATTGAGAGCTAGATAGAGTACTTTGCGACCGACCATACATACGCCTCAGGCAGATTTTTGTGGCATGCTACGCAACTCACCGTATGGCTGTACTATACAACATCTGTACACGATGAAACCGTACAGCCTGTAATTTATATACTAAAGCTATTCTCAAAATGTCTTTTGTGAAGTGTTAGAAAGTAAAACTGAACTTCCTAGTCCTGATATACGAAGGCTATGATTGACCAAATGGCTTTTAGATGATGCTGGCTGTCTATAGATCAGAGCTGGAATACTCGTTTCGAATGTCTTAAGTGAGAGTACAGGGTGTCTATTGGTCACGAAAGTCACGAAACCAGAAAACGGTCATGAAAGTCACGAAAAAGTCACGAAATTTAGCTTTGAGGTCACGATTTTTTTTTAACTATACAAATGTAAGTACAGATTGGAAAACCTTGTTCTATAAAACGTCAAAATTCACCATCAAAAATGTCTATGGTTGGGTTTAGACGCTACCAAATAGCAAGCAAAGTACGTTTCTATAGCATGGATGAAAATTCAGCCTAATTCGCACCCAAATTTGCTCTTGAAAATGTTAAGAAATTTTATGATTTGGTAAAGAAAAGGTCACGAAAAAGTCACGAAATTTCATTTTGGAATTTTAGTAGACACCCTGGAGTACGAAAACTGGCATTTGCTGATAAATGAAGAACATGGATACGTAAACTATTGCGTATTTGTTAGGGTTGGCTGGTGGTTTAAATCGTGTGAACTTCATGGTGACGTTGCCACATATCAAACCATCTGCATTAGTTTTATCTCCTTTTCACTTTTAATCGAACCACAACCCTTCTTTCAAGTGTAAACCAAGTAACTGTTCGGATGTCACTTTAAGCGAGTCTTCTCCTTGGTAACCTTGGTATTACATAAGGATGTTAAGCGTAAGCATACGAAACGAAACCAAATTGTATATTTATGTTGTATAAAGAAGCCAATGTTGTTTAAATATATTGATAGAAATTGGCAAAATTTATCGACTGCCTACATAGCTTCCATCATTAGCTTGAATTGGACTTTGCTTTAATTTTATTGAATGGTATCTACATTCTAAATTTTTGACTTAATGCCTGAATTTTAGTGTACTGATTATGATACGTTGACCTTAAAATTTTACATGCCAGCAATAACGGGATTTTCCCGTTATTGCTTTCCATTTAAAGTAATAACAGGATTTTCCCCGATTGCTAAGGCGGGAGTTCCCGATTTATATATAATTCGGTATAATGGTTTCACTTGTGCAAATGTTTATCCTTTTGTCCTTCTGAAATAACTCTTGAAAATTATTTTAACAAGTATGTAAAGATCAGTACAACTTTCATCAGTATTTTTATTAAGAGTCCTTCATGAGTGAGTCGGCAGACTCATCGCATTTGTGGCCAATTAGTCCCGGTTTCGAGTCCAAATGGAGGACAATTTCTCTCCGATGTAAACTGAGAAGTGGTTTGGATACCGCTTTAAGCTTATGTTACCCTTTCCAGCATAACCCCGTTGTTGCATAATAACACCAAGGCGAAACAAACTTATTACTGTCCATATGTAATGTAAATACATAGAACAAATTACTTAAACCAAAAAACGGGTTTAAAAATAAATAAATGGTTTTTACCAACCCTGGTATTTGTAAAGGATTATTGGAAGTAGAGGGTAATTCTATTTTATCTTGTTTCTTACTGTCGTTCCAACTTTTCAGTTGGCTTTATAAATAAGTTGTATTTGTGAAATTTTAAGACTTCACTAATATCTCCGAGAAGAGACAGTAAGACTACTTTATTACTTTTGATATGAACTATTCATCAGTTGACTATTCATCAGTTGATGAATAGTCATCATTGATATCAACTATTCATCATATGAAGTATTCATGAAGTTTCGACCAGTACTTTGCAGATATCCTGTGTAACATTTGCCTTCATGTGCTACTTTTTATTGTGATACTTATTTCTAGTTTGGGGGAATATCTTGGAAGACATTTTTGGTATAGGAATCGTATAACGGTATTTAGTGGCTGTGTAGATTTTTACTTAGTTTGTACACCGATTAAAGAGTAAATCAAGGAAATATATCCGTTCTGTCTGCAACATATATGTCCTCAGAGATCCAGTTTCTTCTTGATCTTCGATTAGAAGTTATAATAGTTTGGTTAATTACTTTTAATGATTTAAGTCTTTAATAAATTCCATTTACTACATATTTGTACTAAAACATTAAGTAAAATTTAATAAATTTGAAAATATTTACACGTAAGTATTGGCAGAGAATTTGAATGACTCTTCTACACATAAATCACTTTTGCAAAGGGGAAAAAAAAAAAAAGCTTTACAGCGACTCAGCAACTTAAGAGTTGACAAAGCCTGACTTACGGACAAGATCAAAGTATTTCCATTGGATTCGGCATCTGCAAATTAGTATAAAAAGCGCAAATATAAATTTATCCAAGAGTGGGCGCCTTTACTATTGGCATAAGCGGTAGTTCCTTAAAAATCTTTTAAGTGCGGTGTAAATTCTTTTCCGCTTACGTTTCACCCCTGGAATGTTATTTTTGTTATTGAGACATGTGACTCAATACTTCCGTCGCCCTTGGTCCAACCCACTTATTTACCCTCGTTCATCTGAAAGCACGTGGAGTTACTGCTATGTTGCAATTTAGCGTATACCCGTGAACTCCTCCAATGAGTTGCGGGCTGGGAGGTTTTTGCTTATTGACGTGACAACATCTGAGTTCTTTCAAAGACATGAAGTCAACAGCAGCCAGCGAAAAGCGGATTGTCTTCTGCTTTATACTCTACCGCTACGTGATTGGAGGGCGGTTCATAGACTAACACGACTATAACTATAGTCTTAGCTGGGTGGGAGGGGAGTTCAATGATAAAGAGGTTACTTTTGGTATGAGCGAGCCCGGTTCGTTTTCAGGCCATATAAGTTTGTGGCGGACACTCGAAATTCTCTCAGATCCTCATTCTAAAAGTTCTTTTTATAATTTTCTCCTTTAATCTACAGGGCACAATCGTGAGATGTACAACTGAAAAAATTAATTTATTATTATTATTTGGTTAAATGTTGTTCATTGTTCAACATTGGCATTATTACACCACACACAAATCAGTTAGTTGGAAGTTTAGGACATCACCTATTTCGTAACTTTTTTTTTATGTTTGTAGTGTTAGTTTATTATTATTCGTCAAGAATAGTGCTTTTTTGTTATAATAGAAACCATAATGCAACTCTATTTTAATCTGACTTATTCTGTGTCCAGTATACAGTCCAAGCACATCCATATTTTGCCTTCTCGACTTGTTAGAGAAGTGCGCTTACGCTACGTTCTTCTTTGTCTCAGTCTTTTCCCGTTTATCGGAGCTGGACGTTTCTAATGAGTTCTCCATAAAACACTCCCGAAATTATTTCGTCCTGAAGTCATTCTTAGCCATGTGCAATTTTCGTAGTCTCCTCTACCTCTCTTTCCATCAGGGCTGTGAAAAATTCAAGGTTAAAAAAAGCCCTGTTGATTTTATTGGTAGTAAATTTTGTGCGTGTATTTAAAGCCACATTCCTACGTAAAATACCATTTAAGCACTCATGTCCAATTGTACACGTGAAACTATTTAATTCCCTTGTGGGACCGCGATGGCTCCTTTCTGACGCGGGTATCTAGTTCGATCCCAGCTTCATAGTTCAGATTGGGGTCAAACGCCGAGGTAGCGGGGCCGAAAGATGTGTCTTTGGTGAGGGTGTCGTGACTACGCGGACAGTCCTGCGGTGGTTTAACAAGTTTAAGGACGGTGACGAATCACTTGAAGACTCACCACGTGCCGGAAGATCAACACCTGTACAAAATGAAAATCTACAGGCAGCAATTTGGGCGAAGAGTAGCCAAACATGTGAGGAACTGGGACTACAATTCAGTGAGAGTGGAGAAACCATTCGGCGGCACCTCCTATTTGGAAAGAACTACAGGTTTGGTCGATGGGTCCCACACGATTTGACTCCGGGCCAGAAGGCAACGCGAGCAGACACCTGTTTCTTTGCTATCTCGTCTGAGGAGCCATTTCTGGACAGGGTGTTGACATGTGATGAGAAGTGGGTCCTGTACGAAGCTCTACGGCGCCGTCGTCATTGGTTAGCATCCCATGAACCGGTTCCAAAATAGCCAAAACCAGCACTGCACCAGAAGAAGTCCTCCTGTGTGTTTGGTGGACTGCTCGCAGCATCGTACATCGGGAACTGCTACCAGCTGGTAAGAGCATCAATGCAACTGTGTACCGTCAGCACTGTCAGCAGTTGAGCCGTGTTCAAGGAAAACTGAAAACTCGGGAGCCAGCGCTTCTGAATCCTAAAGGGATCCTCGTGTTACAGGACAACGCTAAGCCCTACGTGGCTAGGATGATCCGGGACACCATTCTATTCCTTGGATGGGAAACACTATTGCATTCGCCATACTCTCCGGACATTGCACGTCCGATTATCACCTGTTCCATTCCTTGGACAATCACCTTAGAGGACGCCAGTTCAGATCCCTAGTAGAGGTGCAAAATGCACTTGATACATTGTTCGCTTCACGGCCCACCAAGTTCTACCACGATAGAATCCATGGCCTTCCAGAACGTTGGCAGAAGGTTGTCGATGGTGATGGGGACTATTTTTGATCTTCCAGGAACGTCTTAGGTGACATATCGATGTTCGAAGGTGGTGTGTTAATAAGCGACAGAGCTTTCTTGGTTATCTTAATACTTTGATCCTTTGGCTACAAGACCATGTCAATCAATGTGGCCTCCTTCTGTTGTGGCGCATCTCATCCAAGTCTTCCTTTGCCTTGAGTGCACTTTGGTAGAATTCAAATGGCTGACTCTTACACCATTGTTTTACACAAGAAATGAGAACCTTGTCACTGTCGAAGTTTTTCCTCGCAGGTGGACCTTCAGACGATCAAATAGAAAGAAATCCGAAGGTGCCAAGTCCGGACCATAGAATGGAAAGTTGTCCCTCAGCCTCTCTATGTCATCATTGGCTGTGTGAAGCTTGTCATTGTCATGATGGAGTTTGATGACCTTACCTTGCAGCTCCGGTTTCTTCGTTTGGAGAGCACGTCGTGCCTTATCCAGTGACAACAATAGTGCTCGTTGTGAATTTTGGAGTTTGATAAAGTGAATGTTCCAAGAAGTCTATCAAAATGACAACTGCACTGACCTCAGAAGAAGGAGGCCATAATTTTCTGGTCTGATCTGGAAATTCTAGGTTTTCTAAACCGCTGCAACCAACTTTGGATACTGGTGCAGTCCAATGTGTAATCTCCATAAACCGGAAGCAACTTCGTATAAATTGATGTAGCTGATTCATCACCTACACATTGAACAGGAATTACATTACTGACCATTGTCGGGTCCTGATGTAGACTTCAATGTTCATTATGGTTTACCTGTGAACAATAGGAAACATAATTATTGCCATTCTGAAGCCAAAGGATCCAAGTAGGGCACCTAAAATCTCATCATCGTATTCCAACTAATAATAATGTTATATCTGTTTGTGTAAAACTTATTGAACATCATTTATAATTAACTGAGACATGGAGAAAGACATTTTATTATTTGTATGTACTACGAAAACAAAGAAAATGTAGTCGTATTGCTTTTCATGTCATACTAGCTGAAATGTCCGTTCTTTACCCGGGGAGAATTAGGTTCATGGTGAATATTTGAGCTTGCTATCTCCCTTAGGATACACATCAATTAAAGTGGAATAATAAAAACTGTAAAATATTCTATTTTTAGCATACATTTTGAACCTCCTTCTCTCTTAGGATATGCTCTTCAAGTAAATTTACATAACAAAATCCTAGCTTGAGGTAGATTATGTTCAAAAATTATTTTCAAGCACTTTTCCCCGTAATGTGATCATAAACAATAGCCAACCTTGATTTAAACGGGAAGAAAGAAAGAAATAGAAAATATACGCATATTCTCTCCTTAAAACGAAAATTTTCCAAAACTAGGAGAAACGTGTCCCTTTATTTTTAATGAGAAGTTTGTATAGGGTGTTATAAAAGTGTGCCACAATATTTTGGGGACAGATTCCTCACATAAAAGAGCTCCCTCGTGGCTAAGCGGTTAGCGTACGCGCCTTTGGCGTGGGAGACCCGGGTTCGATTTCCGGCGGGAGCTCATGTGGTTCGGATTCCACGTAAATCAGTAGGTCCACGTCTCATATAGCCTCGCTGCTGAAATATACGCTAAACTAAAATCAACTCAACTCCTCACATAAAAATAAGAAAAATGTTCATATGGACCTGTGCTCAAAAGTTTCGGCGTTATAGCGTGCCGAAAACGTAAAACAAGTGAACTTTAAAAGTTCATAGCGCCACTGCTATGGAACCTATCAGCGTTGGGTCAATATATCCAAATATCGTTGTTTAAGAATGTTGCAGTACTTGAACACCAATTTTTGGAGAGTTAGATGGAGAGTGGTCAAGTACTGCGAAAGAGCCTCTCTAAAAATGTTTGTGCAAGTACTAGTGGTTCCGAATGATGGATATTTGGATAGTTCACATACTAGTTCCTCCGTGATGTCTTGACCCGACTACAATCGGTCCTATAGTACTGGAACTATGGACCTTTAAAGTTCATTTTTTTTACGTTTTCGGCTCCCTATAACTACGAAACTATGCACTTTCGACCACAAGTCCATATGAACTTTTTTTCTTATTTTGATGTGAGAAATCTATTCCCAAAATATTGTGACAAATTTTGTAACACCCTGTATACCGAGTTTCATCTTCCCAACTTGACGGACTCGTGAGATACTGTATTTTGGCTGAATTTTTAAAACCCTTCTATTTCCATTAGGATGTGCCCTTTAATCGAAGTAACATCTTAAGGTCGATACTAATTTATGTTTCAAATTTCATTTTAAATTGCTTAATCCTTTTCCCTGACACGATCACAAACAACAAGCAACATCGCCTTCAATATAAGAGAAATAAGCTATTGAAAATGCCTCCCTAACTACCTTAAAACAGGAAGTTTTAAAAATATTGTCACATGGATCCACTTTATAATGAGGAGTTCATACGCATATCAAGTTTGGTCTTCCTAACTTGACAGAATCGTGAGATACTCAATTTTTCGCATTGGTTTTAATCCCACTCTCCTTCCCTTAGAATATGCATTTTAATCAAAGTTAAAAAAAAAAAAAAGTACGTGATAACTACAATCTAAAAATTCATTTCAAACTATGTAGCCGTTCCCCCGTGATACAAACACAAACAAATCCTTTTCATTTTTATATAATAGACTAGTAGAATACTTGGTTCCTCGCACTGGGGGAATACGTTTTATTTTGGACATAAAATGCTGAATTTGGATTTAAACTGCATGGGAAGTATCACGGTTCGTTTCTCTGCGATCTGAAAAACCCTGGATTCGACACTAATTCGATCGTTTTTGTATATATCCTTCAAGTTGCGGGGTTGAATTTGGATTTAAACGGCATTGGTTGGTTCGCGGTGGCTCAATGGTAGAGCATTCACCTCTGGTGTATGGGGTCCTTGGTTCGATCCCAGCTTGCGCCAATGAAATTTGTAATGGACAAACACCGTCTGCGTGTTTTTTTTTTCGGGTTCTCCCGTTTCCTCCCACTTTCTTCAATCCACCATTTCATTCATTTCTTATCATCGTCTCCTTTAGCCTAGCTGGCATAACCCTGGGACGTAAAACTTAGATTTCATTTTTAAATGACATCGAAAGTGTCACTGTTAGCTCAGCGACAACGTAAACTGTGGATTCGACACTAATATCGATCATTTTTATGTATCCCCCCTTCCACCAAGTTGTGGGGCTAATGTGGATTTAAACGGCACGGAAGTGTCACTGTTTGTCTCAGCGATAAGAAAGTATGGATTCGACACTAATACCTGTCCTTCTTGATCATTTATAAATATTTCTTCTTCCCCCCTCCCCTAAGTTGCACCGTCAAAGTTAAATGACAAAACCATCCTAGGCCCGAACCTCATCTGTGCTGAAAATTTGATCGAGATCGGTCAGGTGATTGAAGAGTTAAATGACAAACATAGTCATTTTCAGTTTCATATATTAGATTACAGTTGAACACTGTTAAAACGAATTTGATCGAGCTCAAACAAAATTCGTTATGCATGGTTCTCAAACATTTTTTTTTTTTTTTTTCAATGGTATTTTGTTCTAGTGTACAAAGTTCATTTTCCCACAATTTGTGACTCTTGTCATCCATAAAAACTACTCATTGCCTGAGTTGACTGAGCTTTTTTAAAGGAGGGAGGGTCTTGTTTGCACTTATTGAATGACCTTCCCAAGTTCCTTGTATTTCATGTACATCCTGTATAAATCATAAAAAAAGAAAGTGCTGAATGACTAATCCCTACTCTTACCATAAATACTGTCCCAACTTCTGAGGGTGGCTGTACTTTTGTCCGTACAAGCGAGCGACGTCAAGAGCGGTATCGTAAAGCGTGAATCATTTGCTGAATGAGCTGAAGAAGTGCAAAGGTGTCAGTTGCAAGCAGGGTTGGCTGGTTTTAACCATGGTTTAAACCAAGGTTTAAACCAGCTGGTTTTTTCAAAAAAAACAACTGGTTTAAACCAAAAAACAAAAAAATGTTCGTAAAAGTGTAAGTGTTTGTAAAATCTTGCTGAACACACATTTGTGGGTTATCACGTTTCACTCCCGTATATTATTCGTATTATATTCAGACCTAAATTCCCCATTCATTACTCAAAAAGATTATACATACAAAAGCAACTTTTTTTAAGTTTATAAATGTTTATTTTGTGATTTTTTGTAGTTGTTATTATTATGTAATTGCAATCGAAGAAAAATTCTAAATATTGTTTCGTTTCAATGTTTACTATTGATAAAATACATCGAAAATGCCGTACTTTTTGTGTGTGTGTGGGGGGGGGGAGTTATACAGACCCCACGAGAGGCATTTAGTGAAATAAGTATCTTTGGTATCTATTTATGTATAAATGAGTCTCAGCCAAAGTAGACTCAAATAATTCGTATCTTTATTCACTTTTCTTATTGATATGCAGATTAAGTCGGTGTATTTCTTTAATTTGGACCAATAAAAGTCGTTGTTAACTAACTTGAACTAAATTAGTTCTTCTGTACTCCGTAATACTTTGAAATTGTTCATATGTAATTCTGTGTAATGGTTTCACTTTATGCAGCTGTTTATCCTTCTAAAATGACTCTTGACAGTTATATTAAGAAGCATGTAAAGATCAGTACAACGAATTTTTTTTTATCAGGAGTCCTTCGTGAGTGAGTCGGCAGACGTATCGCATTTGTGGCCAATTAGTTCCGGTTTCGAGTTCAAATGGAGGACAAGTTGTTTCGGATGTGAATCGAGAAACGGTTTGGACTCCGCTTTAAGCTTATGTGACCCCTTCCAGCATAACCCGGTTGTTGCATAATAACATCAAGGCGAATTATTTCTATCTATATATGATATGAATATATAGAGCAAATTATTTAAACCATAAAAACCTGGTTTAAACCAAAAAAACCTGGTTTAAACCAAAAAAACCGGTTTTTTTTTTTTTTTGTTTTTTAAATAAAAACCATGGTTTTTGCCAACCCTGGTTGCAAGTGTTCAAGATGGAATGGGATGAGTATGAGAATCATGTGGCTGTGATAACGTTTCAGAAGGTAGCCAAATCACTAGGGAAGATTTTTAAAACCCTCCAAGAAGCTGCAGATGAGTAAAGAATTCGTTTAACGCTCTATCCAGGACATACTGGCCAGACGGAAACCGGGAAATTTCACGCTGGGCCCTGGACAGTGAATTTTTAGTGGATCCTCCGCCTCGTATCGTGTCAGTATATGAACAAAAAAAGGCACCCGTCATACACTCCTCGCATACGGGAGTGAGGGAACGAAGGACGATAACACGTCGAGTACCGGAAATAGTCAGCTAATCCCAGACCAGCACTGCCAGCCCATTATGTGAAAATAGCCTTTCATATTTTTTCGTGATTCAACCTTTGAAAGATTCCTGATTTCCCACTCTGCTTTATACTTTTTCTAATATTGAAGTACTGTATTAAGCTAAATTGAAATCTCAAATAATGCCATAACTTGAAATTAAATAATAATTTACATTTTACAGCAACTTGTTTTTCGTATAGAAAATATACAGGACCGGATTAAGACTTTTGGGGTCCTGGAGCGGGAAATACAAGGGGGGCCCCATCAAAACTTTCATGATGGGCCCTCTCTCACCATGTTCAAAAGGATCCATTAATTATATAGGAGTGACTCATGTCATGTTTTTTAAACTTTTATGGTGAAAATGTTGTCAGTAATTTTAACATTTTGGGGCCCCCTTGGTCGCTGTCAATCAGAGCCGTAGCGGAGAGATTTCGGCTGCCGGGACGAAGTAGAATTCGGCGCTCCCCTCCGCTACACTCACCTCAGTTTTATATATATATATATATATATATATATATATATATATATATATACACAAGAGAAGCAGCTTTGGTCGTTATAGGGCTACTACGATATTTTTTTATCAAGCTGCTTGGACAGACCATTGCAGCAGCCAAAAGCGATTTTACAAATAAGAGGTCTTTTCAAGAGGCTTATATTAGTTTTGTTAAACTCGACAAAACTACCTTTCGTTGTATACAAATCCAATTGGAGGAAATTTACAACTATTTACAACGTTTTATACTATCGATAATAAAGGAAATTTCAATGCATTAGAAATTATGTGCTTCTAAAATATTCGAAATGTGTGACAGCATTAATTTCCAGTAATAATTGTAAACTTTTCAAATTTTATTCTGTATATGACCACACACATGGTGTTTTAATTTCAATTGTTTTGCGGTAAAAATTATTTTGTGAAATGTAACAGATATTCAGAAGGAGGCCTTCTTTGCGAATGTTTCTCTTCAAACTCCAAATGTAGTTTGGCTACTACGTGTGTTTGAAATTATAGTAATTTCTTTTAAAAAATAAATGAAAGTTCTGAATTTAAGGCTACTTATTATTAATTAACATATTGAAAATACACTAACACATACATCCCAATAAATTCCTTCAAATTGGAAGCATTTCATATGTCATTGGAATAAAAAAAATCACTGGTTGTGAACAGTCTTGGAAAAAGACGAAATTCGTTAGGTTTAAGTTCTGACCCCTAAAGTCCCTATACCTTCATTTTTGAATATTCTCGCGCAAACAGCAGCTTGCGGCCTTCTATATCACATCGCCATTAACAAATCATGTATAATAACTTTCTTTAAGTAATAAATAAAAGCGTTTTGTGACTTGTTGAAACGTTTGGGTTGCGAGCGAAGCGAGGAAGTTTTTTTTTTTTTTAAAAAAAAAACAAAAAAACAAATCTATTCCTTTGCAATCCCACAACAATATTGATTTAATAGGATGTTAATACTTTTTCTGGACGACGCATCGTTTATTCATTTCCAACATGTTTTGCTCTTGCTCGTTCGGCACCTTCTTGCTATCAACGCCGGTCAGGTCCACGGCTTCGCTTGCCTATTCCCCTAGCTACGATTCTGCTGTTAATACAGGACAATGGAGAAATGTTGCATTTGTATAAAATATAAATTACGTCTGATGCTCCATATATGTATTTGTATATGCATCAGGAGCGCCTATAAAAGGTTTTTGTATGGCACAAGTGCGGCATTATTATTTTAAGGGAGATATGAAATAATTGAGCTTGAGCAGATGATTATACAGTTGCAAGAGAAGAATGGAGGATTTGGCATTACGTCAGATGAGTCAGTGTCAGGGGAGAAATTACTGCCTGAAAAAAAGTTTTAAATCGGAATTTTAAGACTTCAGCATATTTGATCCGAGTGCAGGGTGTCTACGGGTCAAGAAAGTCAAGGAATCAAACTCTAGGTCAAGAATGTCAAGAAAAGTCAAGAAAATGGCACGGTAGGTCAAGAATTTGTAATAGACGGTCCCAATATGAACATAAAATGTTTGCGTGATTTGAAGGAATGCCTGAAAATTGAAGCAGATGATCCAGACCAGCCAGACATTTTTGGCGTTTGAACATTTTCTTTGCATATTGTACATGGAGCCTATAAAACTGCTCATACAAGATTAAGTGGTCATTTCATGAATTTCTTCGTTCTATTTCAATGATTATCCTTCCAGACGAGCAGATTACACACACCTTCTGGTTCCTACAGATTACACATTTCTTTAAAGTTTTGTGCAATCAGGTGGCTGGAAAACTCGAAAGTCATTAAATGAACCTTAGAAATGATCACACCTCTTAGGAAGTATGTGAGTGGTGTCGAAAATAAGCCGCCTCAAACTAAGAACTTCGAAAAGGTACAATAATTTCTGCGGGATCAGCTTCTAGTTGCGAAGCTTGACTTTCTTCAGTCAGTTGCACTTGAGTTGGTCTATTCTTGCCATATTTCAGTCTAATGATTCACTTCTGCCATTCATGTACAGGAAATTGTACAGTATTGCAAGCAGTCATTCGAAAAAATGTCTTGACTGGAATAAACAACGCCAGAAAGCTCACTACCATTGACTTGAGAAATCCGTCCAATATCAAAATGGCTCAAGATGTAGATGTTGGTTTTGGTGCTTCTGCTGCTTGCAGATGTTTAAAAGATCTGGAGATATTGTCATTTCGGAACCAATGCAGAGAATTTTTGATCACTCTGTTCAAGAAACTGGTTGAAAAGTACCCATTGGCCTGCAGAATTGTTAAAGGGGCGTCTTGTCTTTCACCAGATGTAATGGCGAATAGCTCATTACGAGTGTCTCGTAAGTGAAAGTGTTGATTATGACACAACAATAAATAAAGCCATACCCCATCCAGGATGAAAGTTAGTGTATTCTAAGAGGTAACAATGAGATGATAAGATTAAGTAAATTAGATGTGCAGTCTTTATTAATTACAAGTTGCTAAGACAAAAGTGTAAAATACTTTTAGCGTTCATCTTAACCGGCCATTGGTAAAGGATGAAAAAAAAAAAAATGTAGTACTTGGCCAAGAAAATTTGTAAAATCGTCAAGAAAAGATCAAGAAATTTTGATTCTCAAAACTTGTAGACATCCTGGAGTGGCACTCCCAGACTCCTTTTATTGTCGGGGAGGGGGCAGTACGTACATGTGAGTGGACCCCCCTAGAAAGTACTTTCCCGTAGGGCCCCAGGGTTGCAGTGCAGCCCTGGCTCTATGCAGTACTTTAAGACGAAATGTGAAAGATCGCCCGCGGTAAGGAAAACCACGCACAATGCGAACATCAAAACTTGTGAAAGTAGTGACGTTGCGTTTCATACGAAATCCAGTTAGGAAACAGTTATGGTTCGTGAGCTGAAGATTCCTGAAATGTCTGTCTTGCACGTTAAGCAGTGACGTGGGACTCCATAATTACAAACGACGCAAAGTACATCTGACAAATGACCTGAAGAGCTAGAGGCTCTAAAAGCAAAGCGCTTATTTAAGCGTTACACAGCAAATGGGTACGGCCGAGTCCTGTTTATTGATGAAAAGATTTTCAGTGTTGGAGACATTCAATGCCCAAAATGACAGTATATATCACACATCCTTTAGAGAAGCTGGCGAAAATTCTCTTAGGATCCGGAGGGATAAGTATCCTTCCTCAGTCATGGTGCGATGTGGTGAGATGTGAGCTACGAGGGCACAGCGGAGTGCCATTTCTGTAGGTCAAAATGCCAGTCAAAGTACAAGGAGACAGTGCTTGAGAGACTAGTCAAGAATCGCACCAACATCCTCTTCCATGGACTGAACTGGAGCTTCCAGCAGGACTTAGCCCCAGCACACAAGGCACGGACAACTTAGCTGTGGCTGGAGACAAATGTTCCGGACGTCATTTCCAATTCAGATTGGCCTTCTGAAAGTCCATATTTAAACCCTTTAGACTACAAAATGTGGTCCAAGATTTAGGAGATTGCTTCCAAGAAGAGAGTTCTCAATATTGAAAGTTTAAAGCTGTCTCTTCGGAAGGCAGCTGCAGATTTTCCAGCTTGCAGATTTGCATGTGGCCAAAGGTCTTAAGGAGTGTGTGCATGCTAATGGTGGCTATTTTGAATAATTATTTGTATTTTGGTTCATAATTCATCCATGTAACTCATGTTATTAGGATATTAAAATATCCTTAACCATTTTGTGTCAATGTACTTAAAACTTTGGGACAATATTTACGGTAACACCAGGTACAAAAAAGTTTTTTGGTCAGTACAATACACCTAACGACACTTTCAGGTCATATAATAAGACATTTTGTATGTAAAATCTTTTCTGATCGATTACCAAACTGTCGGAACATTCAAACGGATGTTTAATGAACAATTTGTCCAATGTATATTAAGAATACGTTGCAGAACACATTTCGTTCATGGGAAATAGTTACGTAGTTTTTACAGAATTATATTATTTCGTTGATTGTCACAATAAATTGTTGTTTCAGTATGTATATTTTTCTATTCCAGGTGCATCAGGTTGCATAGCCACTTTATTACATGATGGAGTAATGACACCTTCAGAAGGTAAGCTGTTAGGTAGATAAGTATGTTCTTACTTTAACAATGAGCCACTCCTAGCTTATAGTTCGAGCTTTATGGATAAGGGAAGTGATAGAGTAATGAGAAGTAAAATTGCAGCAGAGATGTTATATCACCAACTATATTCAATATTCATTTATAAAAAATGTTAAGTAAAAATGGACTACGAAAGGTTGAGCAATTGGTAGAAGGGCTGAATATATTCAGTTTGCATATATATATATGGCTCATTTTTGTAAATCGAAATGTCAAATCAGCATGATATTAGAAACTGGTACACGTAAATAGTTTTCGATAGTTGAATAGTAGTATTAACCATTGACCTTTTTTTATTCTGAATAAATGAATTTTTATTTAGATTTTCAGTCAAGTACCTTGATCATGGTTCGTACATCATTGTCTTCAGAATAAAACAACCTTTCAAACTGTACCATTCACACGTCTCCATCATGTATCCGAAGCGGGAAAATTGCGAAAAAAGGGAATTTTTGTTAAAAATATCCCTTTCCCCCTCTGGACCCCACTGTTTTAACGCAGGGATCTGAAAAAAAAATCGAAAAATACTAAGGAGTGCACTGAATATGTGTGAAAAATTTCAATTTCCTAGATGCAAAAGTAAGCCCGTCAAAAAATAATATAAATAGGCGTACAATTTTTTTTTTTTTTTTTTTTTAAAGTTGTAACGTCAACACATCCTATGTCTCGACGCAGAAAGGCGTGAAAACATACGTAACGTGTTCAACAATACCTCCAAGCTTAAAACGAAGTAAAAAGCTTTATTGGTACTTCTTTAATCGAATAATGAAGACGCTGCCTTATCGTATCAAAATATACGATATAATTTAAAAGGGTTAATGGATGGATACTTATGATATATAAACAGAGAGTAAAGCAAGGATAAAATTGACAAATAAATATCGGACATTGGTGAAAAAAAGTTAGAAAACACCTATCGTTTAAGTAGAATATTACTGTTTCGGAGTGGAATCGAAATGTGGGTATGGAGAATTCAAATGACTGGATGGGGTAGAAAATCAGTGAGGAAAATAGAGTTATTAAAACCTCTAGTTCAAATTTTGTGATTTACCTCCCTATGTAACAGTACCAAGGCTCTAAGAGTATTTTTTTTGACGGATTGGATAGATATGGTGGAAAGAAAACTAGGAAGTGGAAAGGACTAAAGTTGATGGACGATGTTAAAGCTGATTACTGTTACGTACTGAGGATCGTAATACAGGGCTAGCATAAATGATTCATTCATTTCGAAAAGGCTATGTTTTCAAAAGTATTACAGATACACAAAAAATATATGAAAAGAACCACAAACTCATCAAGTTTATACATCCTCTACAATTATTCACTATATGCCTCTTTGGTAACACGACACACGTCCGGACGATTCTCTAGTTCATTCCACACATTTTGTAGCATAGTCCTGTCAAGTGTCTGCACTGCACCACTGATGCGTTCTTTCAGCTCGACTAAGGATTGCGATAGTGGGAGTACGTAAACAAAGTCCTTAACGTACTCCCACAGGAAGAAGTCGCAGGGCGTTAAATCAGGAGATCTGGGAGGCCAAGAGGACAAAGGTAGGTCATTCTCACCAGTACGCCCAATCCAGCGATGCGGAAGTTCATTGTTTACATGGCGGTTCTTCTCCATATTCCCTTCTGAAAGTGCGTTGCACAGCTATAACAGGTGAATAACTGCCATACTCAAGCACACAAAACTTTTTCCTTGCTTTCCCTTCATTTCCGATAGGAACTAACCTCGTACTGCCACACCCGATCGGAAGATAATGGACCCGTGCTTCCACATAGTACGAACTTGGTGAGTTTGTGGTTCTTTTCCTATATCTTTCATGTGTGTACATGTAATACTTTTGAAAATATAGCCTTTTCAAAACGAATGAATCATTTATACTAACCCTGTTCTTAGAAGCTTATTCAGGGTATCTATTGGTCACGAAAGACGCGAAAAAGTCACGAAATCAGAAAACGGTCATGAAAGTCAAGAAACTCACGAAATTTAGTTTTTGGGTCACGATTTTTTTATTTGTACAAATAAAAGTATAGAGTGGAAAATTTTCTTGTATACAACGTCAAAATTCACCACAAAATATGTCTATGGTCGCTTTAGACGCTACGAAATCGCAAGCAAAGCGCGCTTCTGTCTCATGAATGAAAATTCGGCCTAATTCGCACCAAAATTCGCTCTTGAGAATGTTACGAAATTTTATGGTTTGGTAAATAAAAGGTCACGAAATTTCATTTTGGAATTCAGTAGACACCCTGTTATTAGTCTACATCAGACTTTTTGCCAGGGATAGAAGTAACTTAACTATGATCATGATGTTATATTGGCTATATGTCGAAATGTGATTAAGTTAGATTCATCATTTACTAATGATAATGCGATTTCTTTTAAATCGTACAAAAATCGAGTCCACGGTGCATCATTCCGTAATTACTGACAGGTTTCTTTTAATAGTTATTCATTCATTTCGTTAATACATTGAGAAAAAGGGATAAAAATTATGTTCTAAAAAAATATTTTCAGAGGACAACTCTGGTTCAAATAATACGGTTGATATTTACTTTTGAAGATCTGTCCACTTAAAGATATTTTTCTTTTATTCCACAATATCTCTCTCTCACTCACACACATATATAAGTACCGAGATAGTATTATCAGTAGTCTTTTTCTTTCTTTCTTTATACAAGCTTAAAAATTTGGTCGACCTTTCCTCTCTGACGTCGTGCCGAGAGGCGTGTTGTCTCCAAATATCGGTTGCTGGGGAAGAACGCGACTGGCGATCATTGCGTCTCATAACGGTAAAGTTGTGTGCTTTTTATTGTAACCGATTGGTTTTGACCTGGTCCTGTATTTGAACCTCTGGAGGACGACCTTTATTTGTGGCTTAATATCCACTTGCTTCTTACCCGTGGTCCGGAATGCCGAAAATTTACTCATGCAACATAATTCTATCACGGAACACGAAAAATATGACACAAACTTCCATAAAACGTATAGATCACCAACATCAAAATAATAAGAAAAATATTCAACAACTTCCTATGAAATGTCCTTTTTATTGTGATTCACTTATAAAAACTCACTTTTCGCACTTTTACACGCGATTTTCCAAGAGGGGGAAAAAATAGGAACAGCTGCAGCTCCTACGTAGTTATCTCCTTGCGACACTGCAAAGATTGCCGTTGGATGCTGTCGTAGATAATAATTCTTCCACAATGCATAATATTCCTTTCAAATCATGTTGTTTCGAATTCGCAGTAATCCACGAGTCTCCGTGATTATATGATTAGCGTACACACCCTTTGTCACGGAAGACCCGGTTCGATTTCCTGTAGGAGGTCGTGTTTAGAATCCCACACTAAGCTGAAAATCCACGTCTCATACAGCCTCGCTGCTGAAAGGGAGCTAAAACATTCAATCCAGCCAACCGGTACCCAGAAATTTCAGTAAATATTTTGGTAAATTTGTATTTGACACTTTTTTTGGTTGTTAACCGTAGCATTTTGCAGAGACTTGAATCGTAAATTCGAGTTTCTTCCATTGGTTTCTTTCGGCTTCGTACGTGGTAGTTTTTCATGACCCGCCTCTCATTTAGGTTCGGAGCCAGAGTTCTGATTTCTGTTCCTGTGGTCGTCGTGTGAATGCATTTAACGAGATAGGCAGTTGATTTACGTAGTTAAACTGCTCCAGAGACAGCTGTAAGGCCGTTTTACACTCATAATATTATCATTTGAAGAGGGAAAAGATTTTGGACGTCTTAAGATTAAATACAGAAGGTGATTATAAATTTATGCTAACGATTTCGATCACTAGGTAGCAGCGCGGGTGAACACGACCAGGAAGTAATTGCGGGTATTTCGAAAGGGATGTGGATACCTTTTTGTTTGTTTGTTTGTGTGTGTGTGTGAGTGTGAGTGTGAGTGTGTGTGTGTGTGTGTGTGTGAGAGTGAGTGAGTGAGAATGAGTGGTCATATGGCTCCGAAATTACGGTATTTTGGGACTGCTACATTTGTGTCCTGTCCAACATTGGTTATAGCTAAATAAGTAAACAGTTTGTATGACAAAGGTATGCATGTGTCAAAGAAAAGGATCGACACTGTGTTGAATTGCAACAAAACGGTCACACTTTGCTGTTCCTTGGCGCTCTAGTATTGAATTCGTAGATAAGAAGGTGCGGGCATACTCTCAATGTAGTGCAAAAAGTGGGTTTTGCGCGACGAGAGAATCACCATTTGAAAGAACAATAGCGAGGGGTAATACAACGTTCCGCCGGGACCGTAAATTTTGTCCCATCACATTATTTTTCCCATCTTCTAATGGTATACTGAAGGTCATTTTACGACGTTTATGGTATTGAATTCGATCCTTAGGTAGCATCATGCATGAATACGTTCAATAAATTATTGCAGGTAGTTGGGAACTATTATATGTTAACTTGATAACTGTGTTGTGTGTAAATAGTTATGTGGCTTCGAAAATTACAGCCTTTTGGTAAGGCTACATTTGTGCTTTTTCTACATTGATTATAATTATAACTCAATAAGTAAACAGTGTCCGTGTGTTGGAGAAAGGGATTAACGCTGCGTTGAAACAATAGAACAGGCATCCATCCCTGATGTTGGAAGGCTCTCTAGTGTTGTAGATGTAGGAAGAAAATTGGTTCTTTCGTGTGACTTGAGAACCCACCGACTCAAAGAACAATAACAAGGGCAGTACAGAGTTCCGCCGCAACCATAAATTTTGTAATTGCGCAAAATTTACATCTGATAAAGGAGCATAAGACTCGAGTTCACATGCTCCGTCCATTACATATCATGGAGATGATGAACAATTGGAAGTTGTACAAATGCAATCTTTCAGGGCACAATTGGAAGTTTGTAGTGACTGGACATACTCTCAATGGGATAAATGAGGGTCGTCTTCTGTTATCATGATTCCAGAGATCGTTCTGACTGGATACATGAATGTCCAGGAAGTTTTCCACGCAGCTTTACGGTGGTTTGTGTTTACTGCTATAAATGCAAATTTACGGTACGCAGAGTGGTCAAAGAAGGTAAAATCAATGCAGTTTATTTCCAAACAAGCATTTTGGAGCCACTGTACCACCATAATATTCCATCCCTATATGGCAACGACTACAGGCTAGCTGTAGGCTCCCTGTAGAGATAGAGGGTGGCCAGAGGGGTGAGTTACCCCTGTGGTTACTTTAAGTCCCCTGGAACTTTTTTCTTGTTATATATGTATCAATGTAAGATGAACTCTAATCAGCACCTTGGTGGACAAACACCGTGTGCGTGGGTTTCCTCGGGGTTCTCGCGTTTCCTCCCACTTACTCCATTCCACTATTTCATTCATTTCTCATCATCACCGTCTCCTTTAGCCTAGCGGCATAATCGTGGGGCGTAAAAGTCAAAGCTTTCTTTTCTCTCTCTCTCTTTCTTTCAAATCAGCACCCCCGTTCCTCTGTGTTCGGCTTACCCGCTGCAGAGACATATCTCGCGTTGTCTTTCACCAGGATATGGTTTCCAGTGGTACAGCAAAGTTAGTGGTGATGTACGCGAAGTTAATGGCACATTGCATATACGATCATTGATCAGCTCTTACAGTATAGGGTGTTCTCCACCGGCCTCGCCTAAAGGACCGCGGTGGCTCAGTGATAGAGCGTTCACTTCTGGTGTGTGGGGCCCTGGTTCGATTACAACCCGCGCCAATTGGGCTTTGTGTTGGACAAACATTGTGTGAATGGGTTTTCTCTGGGTTCTCTCGCTTTCCCCTTTCTTCATTCTGATCATCACTATCTCTTTTAGCCCACACGGCATAACTGTGGGACGTAAAAGTGGAAGATTTCCTTTCCACCTCCGACTAACACTGTTGAACTATCGAGGTGATTTTTTTTTTTTTTTTTTTTGTAGCATTTCTTAGAATAGTTTACGTATTTTTTCCGGAACCTCTCAAAAACGAGTTATTTTTACTTAAGTCAGAATTGAAAATTGCTGTTTTCTAACAAGATATTGTGAATAATCTTACAGTGTGGCTTTATTGCCTTTTTCTCGGAAGCAATCAGAAATATAATTTACCAGTCGGTGTAATTTTCCAGGTTGAAGCTCAAGAAAATTATCCTGGTGATGATGATCATATTAAATAAGTAAATATTTCATTAACACCAACCCTATGGCACTAGTTCAGTTGATCTCGGGAAAACTCAGAAAGGGTAATTAGCTTAGTGATGGGATGAGTTTTTCCAGACAGCTTTTTCGAAAGGACTAACGATTCAATATCCAAGTATGGCTGACATATGCACATTGTGTGCATGGTTCTGGATTCAATTCCTGTTAAAGGAACTTGTCTCGGATACAAATCGATTAGTGGTTAGGACATCACTATTAAACAACCTTCGGCCTTGGCTCTGGAAAAGGACATTAAACATCAATCGATCACAATAAGAAAGGGGAAAAAAAAAACTATAACATATTCGTTCATATTTCTTAAACACTTACAGCACAGCATGATTGATTTCTCTCCGGGAAAAATTCAGAAAAGATTTTGTCCTGGGAGGAAAGTCCCTTTGGATGCTTTTCAATATATATATATATATATATATATATATATATATATATAAAATATTGATTCTATATATTGATTGGGAGTTAATTCAGGAAATTAGTGCCGATTGTTGTTCACATTTCGTTAGTGAGTAATTAATGCATTTTTCTCATGACTACGGAAAGGGCGAATTTACCAGTGGTGATTAGTTTTTTTCTGAGTGCTTTCTTGAAAGTCATTGGATGTTGCTCATATTGTAGTCTGGTGCGAGCGATCTCGGGTTCGATTCCCATAGGGACACTGTCGAGAAAGTGTTTTTCATGCCAGCCATCCTGAGTGAGGATTTCCTGGGTTTTCCTCATTCACACTAGGCAAATTCCGGTATGGTACCCAACATACAGGTTCCAGGCCGCTTCCTTCCTTCCCTTTCCTGGGATGGTGTGGTCGCTGAGGGACGTCACCCCTCATACTTGACGGACTAACATGGACATAGATGCCGAAAGCCCAAAAATCAAATTCCATCCATCCATGCTCATATTGCATTATTTTTCAGTAGTAACTACAGGATAGAATAATCGTTGGGCTCAAGAAAACGGTGGCGCCAAAGTTTTGAGGTGAATTCTTAACGTGGTTTAATGGTTAACGTATACGCCTTCAGCCCGGAAGATATAGGTTGTGGTTTCTGGTGGATCTCACATGATTTGGATCTCTCGTTAAACTGTAGATCTACGTGTCATATAGTCTCGTGCTTTAAACTCATTTAATAAATTAATTACTAAGCAAAGCAAACCAGTTTTATTATAAAACTATCTTGTGACAGTTTAGCCAACTATAGTGTTTTCAAATCTTTGGAGAAGCACATGGTACGCTGTTGCCACATCGTGCACATCCCGGTGAGTCATCAGCTGGAACTGGCTTGTAAGTCTTAACGAAAAGGAAGATCTGTAAATATTGGTTTGTTAGGATGGACGAAAGGATATGTTTGTCGTCCAGTTTGTACATGTTGGGAAGCGAGGGCTGTGTCTGTGTGGGTGTGTTTTAAGTGACTTCCACGCACAAAGAAACGAAAGACTAAACTAGCTTCTTTCCTTCTGAAAACACGTGTTTATTAGCGGCAACATTGGAATGTTAAGGTCTGTTGCCAAGGAAACCCTCCATGTACTGTTGCTAAAATGACGTTTATGATTCGACCCTCGCTGAGTGACCACAATGACTATGTGACTTCGAATCCCTTCTTCAAAACAAATCTGCATATGTTTTTCAACTGTCAATTTGTTTCTAGTTTTGAAAGCACTTGAAGCATTTGATTAATAGGTTTGATGAAGTCAGATGTTAGCGAAATTGTCACAAGATATTAGTTTTATAATAAAATCGGTTTTCTTTGGTCAGAAATTAATTACTTATAGTGTATAATAGGCAAAGCGAGTACAATGGAGAATGGGTAATAACAACATTCCGAACACAGAAAAGTTTTTCGGTGGTCCGTATTTTTATTAAAATAGCGTATATACTAAGATTTGTAGTACTAAGTTTTATCAAATGATGTCATCAGTATGGTTGACATTTCCTATTAAAGAGGGCTTTTAATCCGTTTATTATGTTTAAATAGCATCCAGACAAAGTACTCAGAAAAGGCACTATCGTAAACAAGTTCATAACTGTGCTTTCCTGTTATATTGAAAATGAAAGGAGGAGTTAAAAAAAGTAAAGAAAGAAAGAAAACTTGCACTGTCTTTTAATAGTTACTATACCGTGTTTGTGATTATAATATGTATCGTTATACATCAGAACGAAGTGATAAAAATTATCGAAAACTATTCATTTACCTTGTGATGCGATAACATGAGGAGCTGATTATCTATAAATAAGATTAAACAGATAAGAAGAGCAAGCTCAAAGAAGAACATTATAGGGATGATTATGTAAATTCAATGTAGGTCATTGATCCTAGTACTATATAGTTTCGTAGAAACTACCAGACTTAGCGAGCGTAGAATTCTAGGAGTTTGATATTCAGTGTGTATTTAGTAGTGATGAATCCTTACTCCAGATGTTATTTTAAATTAATAAAATAAACTAGAGTAAAAGGTACTGGTCCACCACACTAACTTCTTAGCTGTACTGCGACCGATTATTCATTGTACTGAAATGAATAACGTTGCTTTTAGACAGTGAATACATAGGTATAACCCGACAAAAATGACTTGATCGTTGATCCAATTAGAATTATAGCTAAAAATGCAGTAATAAAGCATCACACAGAGAAACGATTTAAGCAATGGCTACAAGAATGAATCATTCTAGATCAACTGCTATAAGTAGACGTTAATAGTGTCTCGTTAGTTTATACCTTCCTTCAATTTCAGTCTCAGACATCAAGTCATTGCTGTCGAGCTATACCTTGCAATCCAAACTTAATACATTCCTAGGGGGCGCGGTGGCTCAGTGGTAGAGCGTTCACCTCTGGTGCTTGCAGTCCCTGGTTCGATCCCAGCTCGTGCCGTGTGGACGGACACCATGCTCGTGGGTTTTTTCGGGGTTCTCCCGTTTCCTCCCACTTTCTTCATTCCACCATTTCATTCATCACAGTCTCATTTAGCCTACATGGCATAAACGTGGGACGTAAAACTCAAAAGAATTAATTTCATTTTCGACCTTGAAATAATAATAATAACTTGAGTGACCCTTCCTACATCCCAGAACTCGATTCTTCAAAATGATTTTAGCATTAAATACAATGGATTTTAAGGTAAAATATTAACAAGTAATAATAATGATCATATATGAATAAAAATGTAAATTAATAAAATTAAAAATATGATAACAGCGAAAATTACACGAGGTGCTTTCAGCATAGGTTCCGACAATAAAGTAAACGTGAAAGTGTGTGACTGGCCAAGCACTGGGGGAACATACGTATAAGCACATACGAACAATTGGGCGTTTGGATTCCAAGTTGGTAAGAGTTTTAGGCAGGGTTGGCAAAAACCATGTTTTTATTGAAAAAACAAAGAAATCTTTTTTTTTTTTTTTGTTTGTTTGTTTAAATAATTTGCTCTATGATCTATATCACGTATGAACAGAAATAAGTTTGTTTCGCCGTGGTATTATTATGCTATAATCGGGTTGTGCTGGAAGGAGTCACATAAGCTTAAAGCGGAATACAAACCGCTTCTCGGCTTACATCCGAGAGAAATTGTTCTCCAGTTGGCGGAACTAATTGGCCACAAATGCGATACGTCTGCGGACTCACTCACGAAGGACTTCTGATAAAAATACGTTGTACTGATCTTTACATACTTGTTAATATAATTGCCAAGAGTCATTTCACAAGGGAGGGGGGGAAGATAAACAGTTGCACAAGTGAAACCATTATACAGAATTGCATATGGACAATTTCAAAATACTGCAGAGTACAGAGGAACTAATTTAGTCCAGGTTAGTTCACTACAACTTTTATTAGTCCAAGGTAGTCCACTACGACTTTTATTAGTTTAAGTTAAAGAAATACGACGACTTAGTTAGCATATTAGTAAGAAAAGTGAATAAAGGTACGAATTATTTGAGTTCACTTCGGCTCTGATCCATTTATACATAAATAGATACCAAAGATACTACTGATTTCAATAAATGCCTCTCGTACGGTTTGTATGACCCCTCCCCCCCGAAAAAAAGTATGGCATTTCGATGTATTTTACCAATAGTAAACATATTAAAATTAAACAATATTTAGAATTTTTGTTTGATTGAAATTGAATAAAAATAAGAACAAACTATAAAAAGAATCACAAAAGAAACCTTCATAAACTTTTTTTAAAGTTGCTTTTGTAGTATAATCTCTTTGAGTAATGAATGGGGAATTTAGGTCTGAATATAACACGAATAATATACGAGAGTGAAACGTAATAACTCACGAATGTGTGTTCATCAAGATTTTACGAACACACACTTTTAGGAATATTTTTCGTTTTTTGTTTAAACCAACCAACCCTGGTTTTGGGGCATTCGGATTCTGGAGGCAGTACTATACTTCAATGACATTGATTCATGAGAGTATTAATTTCCAAATAGTATGTATTACACGACTTACGTAAGTTATAAAATACAGTATGTGTCCTGTAGATTTTAGATCTATATTAATATTGAGAATAGCGCTACTCAGACAGTAAGAACAAACCCAGTTAGTTGGCCTCTTAGTTGTGTTGTAATATCGTACTTCATCAGGATGTCTATCGGTCACAATCAGGAAACGGTTATAAAAGTCAAGAAAAAGTCATGAAATTTATGTTTTGGGTCACGATTTTTTTTTATCTGTACAAATACAGTGAAACCTCTCTAAAGCGGACAGCCGTGGGGAATCAAAAATTGTCCGCTATAGAGAGGTCCGCCTTACAGAGGTTTCAATATTTTCTTACGTATATTAATAAACAAGGTAATATGCAACTAGAAAAAAATATTTTTGCATGAATCACGTATTTATGAATATTACCAAAATGTTACTGTGCCTGCATTATCTTGCGTCATCCAATTCCCTATGTTCGAGGCACAACATGGGAATAAGATGTTATAGTTCTCTGCACTTTACACTTATCGCTGCTTACTACGTTTTCGGTGTGTTGCTTTAATTTATGAGTTAATTGCAGTCCAGTAATGACTTTTTCAAAGACAATATGCGTGCACGTGGTCAAAAAAAAAAAAAAAAAAACTGCTTGGTTAGAGATTCCAGCGGGACAGTAGAATAATGTGTCATCCCAAACAGTGGGCAACTGTCAGTCACTTTTGATGCTGAAACAGGTTGGGTAGGAGTGGAATGCAAACAAAGGACATAAGGGTGTTGTGAAACAGAGACCCTTCCTCAGGGTTGCTGAACAGACAGATGAGGAGGCAAAATGTCACACTCCTATGTTCTTCCTTGGTGACATAGTACACGTATGAATTACTAAAAGTGTATTTTTACTGTACTTTTCAACTTGTTTTTAGAGAAAGTGTCCGTAATAGGAGGTAAATAATACCTATAAAAGACAAGAAAGACTGTCCGTGTCCGTACTAGTGTCCGCTTTAGAGAGGTTTGCCAATATGTTTTTTCCTATTACAGTGTTTGAGGATTACAAAATATGTCCGTTACGGAGGTGTCCGCTTTATAGAGGTGTCCGTTAGTAGAGGTTTCACTGTATATAAATACAGACTGGAAAATTTTGTTTTGTAAAACATCAAAATTCACCACCAGAAGTGTCTATAGTCGGCTTTAGACGCTGCCAAATCGCAAGCAAAGCACTCTTCTATCGCACGCATGAAAATTCAGCCTAATTTACACCCAAATTCGCTCTTGAGAATGTTACTAAATTTTATAGTTTGACAAAAAAAAAAAAAAAATAATCTCTAAAAAGTCACGAAATTTCATTTTGGAATTTTAGTAGATACCCTATTCACGGTAGAGTAACTTAAGAGCTACGAGTGATAGTGTTCCTATTTGCACGTGGCACCGTACCAGAGCGTGTTGATTATGAAAAACGAAAGGAAAAAAAAAAGTGAACATGTTATTTCATAATTATGAATGACGACTGATAAGTGTTCATTAGTACTGTGACATGCATCCTTTAGCGTACGATGTGCTGATAATCGGTATTACGTGACACTTCACAAGGAACTGTGATTAAGCATAATGCTTGATTTGACTGTTCGTGTAAGCATTGACTTGTATTTTTGAAGTGGCTACTTTTAGCAAGAACTGCTACTCGACGTCACTTGATAACTGTGTAAATTTCTAACGAGTCTTATCTGAAACAGATAACAGTTTGTTTCACATATGAAGTGGCAAGATACCTGCTTCTTCGGATGTTATTTTGATTGTTTCACGATTAGGGTGAGGAAGTTGGTCCATTTGCCATGCAATAACCTTGAAGGAATAAAGTTCCATGATACTTGAGGATTTGCACGTACTCTTGATGTTTCGGAGTATTTTGCGAAATGTGTAAAACCACTCTTTTTCGTCGCCTCCTTCCCCCCCCCCCCACACACACATGGTATCTGAATTAATACTTTGTTTTCTTCATAATTCTACAACTGACCGTAACCACAGACGTATCCAAGATAATTCAGTCTATATAAAAAAGAAACCAAATTTGGACTTCGCCCTTTTGGCGAGAAATTGATGAAAAATTGGGGCTCTGTTTGAAAATAACATTTTTAATTGAA
Source organism: Thermobia domestica (assembly GCF_964235325.1). NCBI lineage: Eukaryota > Metazoa > Arthropoda > Insecta > Zygentoma > Lepismatidae > Thermobia > Thermobia domestica. The sequence continues at coordinate 209,382,753 of NC_137465.1, forward strand.
TGCCCCAGGCTATGCCCTGTAGGCAAAAGGAGGCGGATGATAAATGAAAATGAAATATTATGAAAGAATTGATCAAATTAGAATGTATGAAGAAATCGGGGAACCCTCAGAAAACCTGCAAATACTATGTTGTTCATCACAAAACTTACATGATCTGGGATGGAATGAGTGACCCCTTTCATCAGAAGGAGCGCTGTACCACTGAGCCACTGTTCTCCCCTGTAGAGGGACTTTTCTTTCTTTTAATTTATTTGAAGTTCAATATCTCTTTTGAGCCGTGAAGCAATGAGATTTGTTTGTACAGTGTAAGATACAATCTGAACCACAGCTGCTGCAGAACGGCTGGGGTGACGTTCACGATGCCGGAGTTCGTTTCTTAGTGGAACCACTAACTTCTCTTTTTAAGAAATCTGTATTGCTATCCATAAACGGAGTGGAAACAAATAAAAGATAAGAAATGTTAATCTCAACAACCAGTGTTATATTGTCGTAAATACAGTTGTGAATTACAATAACCTTTTGAGGGGATGGCCAGGCTTTTTTAAACATGACTGTACAATATCATAAATCTGTGTGCTGTCAAACCCCATATAAAATAAGACAAAATGAATGGTACGAAAGAAGCAGAAATTGAACATTTCAGTACTACTTCATACTCTCTGCGGTAATGATCACCAGAGATAGAAAAAATTTCTGCTGACCTAGGCGACAGTTCTGAAATCCAGGCGCCATAGTAGTAACACAAATCCAATAACTAACTGGTTCATCCTAGCTTTGCTATCTTAAAAACTTAAACTAAAAATACAGATCGCGGAGCTAAGCAACATTTATTTAAAAATAATAAATGTGTAACAGTTTCACCAACTGAACATATTGACTTCATTAGACGGTGTAACAAACAAGAGGGAGTTGCGTATAAATATAATAGCGCCCACAGGATCCTTTTATATTTATACGCTGCTCCCTCTTGTTTGTTACAGTGTCTAATGAAGCCAATATATTCAGTTAGTTCGCGAAACTGTTACACATTTATTATTTTTAAATAAATGTTTCTTTGCTCAGCGATTTGTATTTTTAGTTTAAACAAATCCAATGTGATACGAGGGATGATCGAAAAAGTTACAAAGCATAAAACTTTTACGTTATTCACTGTAACTTAACGAAAGTTTATTTGTAGATTAATAACATGTCTCTCTTGGTGTAGGTTTGAAGATTTCGGATTCTGCTTATGTACTACCCGAGAAGCGGACATTAAAAATGATGACTCGTCTGGAAAATTGTGTCGAGAGTATAAATGAGGTCAGGGGTGCACTTCCTTGGGGGGGGGGGGGGGCAAAAACACTACAACTGCTGACATTCATAGTCAGATTCTAGAGGTTTATAGGGAGGGCTGAATTCCAAAGTAAAATGTGGGGTCGTGCCTTCAAAGTTAGACGGACGAATAATTTTAATGAAATCCCTGGACACAGCAGTAGATCCAATACTTCAACAACTGGCATTACGCTTGGAAGGACTAGAGCTCCCCTTCTACAGCTCTGATTTAGCCCCAGTTTCATTTTCACCTTTTCCCTGTTCTAAAGCAAAAAATTGTGGCCACTATTATCTGCCTCACGATGGCTACGAGAACTTGACGCGAATTACTAGCAAATTGTATAGAAAGCTTTATCTGCCGTTGTGATAAGCGGTTGAACAAAAACTGTGATTACATCAAGGACTATTGCTGAGTGTCCTCTATCACCAGGTATATTGATCTTCCAGCTATGTCCATAAGCCATAAGAGGCTTTGAAACCTTTTCTTTTTTCGATCATCCCTCATTTATAGGCCTATATGTTGTGGGCTTAAATTAGCTAAGCGCCAGACTCGTGTTTCTAATCGCCATGGAGGCTTGGCAACCGAGATTTTTCGAGCTCTGAGATAATTTACTACCTGTGATCTTGTTTGTTTAGTACAATACCACACCAATCTGCATAGTTCTATCGTGTATATTTACGAGTGTCACAGCGTTTCTGTCAAGGGACTTGGTCAAATTTTTCTTCTAGAAAATAAAAAGTTTTCCGTCCCGTTTTTCTTCAAACATATGCCTATAGCAGTTGAGCAAGGGATTGAATTTTCTTAAAATAAATTTTAATTAATACGTTAACCTTTAGATTTTGTTAACAGGGAAAAAGTATAAATAATACCAAAAAAAAGTGAGAACAGCGGAAAGAAAAATGTAAACCATAGAAGTTTTAAATGATAACTACAACCAATACCAATGCTTTCAGTGAGTGACAATGTTATTTGAGCACTTGCTTAATATAGGTAAAATAATGCATATGATGGCAAATTTTCCCATTGACTTGCAAGAACAAAATAGAGTTTCAAAACAAATGTCATAATGTAATTAAAAATAAATCATCGTAATATTGTTACATGGATTCAGAATTATCATTCATTCAGAATTCATGGAGATAATCTGCATGAAATCAGATGGTTTTAGATTTTTTTTAGACGAATCCACAAATTTCCAATTTTTGTGATTGAGCAGATCTTTTGAGCTGTATGGTCTTTTTGCTCAGCCTAATTGCAATATGCTGTTACTCATGTTGAATATAAAAGCCTGAAGAAAATAAAGCTTAATCAATTGCTTGAGGTATATCCTTCAAGGAGTGTGAGTGAGCGGTTCAGAGTGAGGCGGGTGGCGAATTAAAAAGAAAAATTATTTAAAAATCATTCTTGTCAATATAGAGTATTAATGTTCTTCAATTAATTACACATTTACATACATTTCATAATTACTCGAAAAAAAAAAACGTTACTTTTTTTCAGGTCTGTTTAGGTAATGACTGTATACACTACTGTCTGAAGTTTTATTTTTGTGTATTTTTTCTGTATATTTAGATGTTACTACTGTGTATCCGTTTATTTTGTAAAAGAGTCTACCCGGTTGCAATGGTGTGATCAGATTTTGGTGGAGATGGCTGAAATGCAGACTATATAGACTCTATATTCTACAAGAGACTATGTAGCTTCTATATTCTAAAAGCAAATTGTCCTAAAATAGATGGAACTTAGTCAAAAATCACGAAACATGAACATTGAAATCGATGTGGAAAATCAATTAGAAAACTGGAGTCATCCACATATCTCAAAGTATATTAAGGAGATGGCAAATTGAAAGCTTATTGCAAAGACATATTGAAGGGCTTAAAAACGATGTATAGCACGTAAAGTAAATGTGGATAGAACATTGTCAAAAGTCAAGCTGTTTGAGTAAAATCAATAATAATGATAAAGTATATGCATCATTTTTCAATTATAGATGGCGCCCCAAGCAGAGGTTACGTTCTTGAAATATCTCACATCTGGATTTGGAATCTTCAGACTCGATGTAGCACGCAACGTGACTTTTGACCTGATCACGTCAAACAGTCTGCTCCTTATGGCAAACCGGATAGGCCCCTTACAGAACTTAACTTTATAACATAAGAGTGCATTTTAGTGTATTATAAATACATACATTACTTTTCACCCGTGTTGATTGCAGCAGCTATCATTGGTAATATAATTGTTACACTAAAAATAGTTTTTCTCACACTGTTTTAATAGAAGTATACACAGAAAAAGAACACTATGGAGGTGTCAACTTAGAAAGTGATGAAATGTAAAATACGAACAACAGATTGTATCAAGCGCTCTCGTAGTTTATGATTAGCGTGCGGGAGACAAGAGTACGATTCCCAGAGGGTGTTTATATAGTTCAGATTTCACATTAAGTTATAGGTTCATGTCTCATATAGCCTTGATGCTGAAAAAGGACACTAAACTCCAAACCAATCAGAAGGTCGTGTTATTCAAACCTTTAGCGTCACAAATGGCACGTGCAATTGGATACAGTTATATGTCGTAACTTGGGTGGGAATTTTGAAGGTTTTTAATGACCTTGTTCTGAAATGGGCGACTGTAGTACCAAACTACTTCGTGTAACGGCCCGCTTTATGAGCCTGAGCCGCTCCACGCCATCTGTTAGCGAGTAGTGGAACTACGTCCAATCTAGCGATGAACGCGCGGTCAGCGCGCCGCGTCGCCCTATCGCTAATCGGCATATCGGGAGCTTTCTAGACATCCGTGTTCACGTGACTCCCCAGTTTTGCCTCACGACGTTGGTGGACGCCGAAAGAAAGGGCGACTGTAGTGGTTTAATGTTATATCCTTTACTCGGGAACCGCAGTATCTCACGTGCTATCCCAGCGTAGAATGTACATTTCGTAACGAACCAATAGCTAAGTTTAGAATTATTTATTTACGTCTATACAAAAGTAATGTACCTAGGACAGAAAGAACTATTATGAAATACGGCCCCTTATAGTTTTCGAATTCCTGGAGGAACCAGATATACACATTCACCAGCCAGGAGTACACTAGTAAAAGCACGGATGTATGAAATACGAATTATGAACGATTTTTCTTATATGTGTATGGTATTCATATGAATCGAAAGTGACTCAGAACTTCATTATTTCGTTCTTGATGTTTAATCTTTTTGATAAAATTTAATATAATCGCTTTACCGCTTCGCTTTACCGAGCGAAGTAGCTCAAGTGGTAGAGCGTTGGCTTCGCATTCGGAAGGTCGTGGGTTCGAATCCCGCTGCCGACCATCCTGACTGAGGTTTTCCAGGGTTCCTCAGTCCTACCAGGCAAATGCCGGGATGGTACGTACTAAACAGGCCGATACCTTCCGATTGTTATTGTTGTTGTTGGATATCCAGTGTAAAATGGCCTCGGATCTGTATCTGGTGATTGTTAAATAAATAAATAAATATAATTAACAGAATAAATACATAGCATACGTAAGCAATTGTTGTCTGCGGTGTATTTGGTAAAGGTATTGGTCCTGTTAATGGTGATATAGGATTCATTAAAAGCGAAAGTTTTACAGTTATGTATCATGAAATTATGATAAATTAGAGATAACATCGCTGATATTTACAAATGAATTGTATGTACTCTTATTCTAATTTTCTTGCTTTATATTTATTTTGAAGCTTGTAAGTTCTCTGAGACGGATTCCAGATGATAATTTCCATCTCCACATTTTGAAAATCTTCGTGTGTGTTCAAAATGTTCTATAAAATTAGAATAATGGGAGAAATATTCGAATAACAGTTTTTGGAGTACTTGTTTTTAAGGATAGAACTTGACTCATGTTAATAATAATTATCCTTAATATGTCATGTTATAATTATCCAATACAGTTTTAACAAATTCGCTTCCTCATCGGTAGGTTGGTCTCCTTGACTGGAAAATCATCTCACATCATTATTTATAGCATTCAACATAATGTAGTCTTCATTCATCATTAATCAAGTCACAGATTCTGTTAAAGTAGAGACCACAAGTGTGTAATATATTAAAAAGCTGTATTCCACTTCGTAAATCTCAAAGAAGAGAAATGCTCGTTTTCAGAGTTTTTACAGGAAGTTTTTGAACATATTTTTCTTATTATATTAAGTTGTTATTTTGTTTTGATTTATCTCATTCATCATTAATTCTGTACAAATAGGTCGTCGTCTTCGGTCAGCAACCGTTTAATCAGCTTTGTACAGCATTCCACTCTTCTTTATCTTGAGCCAGTATTTTAATTTCAGTGTATATTTTCTTCCTTACTTTTATTATTTGGTTAATATATTGCAGTAGCGAGTTCATCTAGGTATTTTTTTTTTTTTTTTGTCTTGTTATTCCCTCCATAACTAATATCTTGATTCCTTCATATCTCAGAATGTGTCCTATCCAGTGGTGTAGCCAGAAAAACTACTGGAATCTTATGTAGGGTTAGAGATGAAGCCTCTGAAGTGTTTTTTATCAAAAGACCCAATCTATTCCAATCAAAAATTTTCTTGTAGACCTTATATGGTATAGCCAAACCCAAACTATCACTTAACTCAGTATGATGTGCTTATTCCATAGAAAATACGAAAACTCGATTTAGGGACCGTTCAAAAATTTTGTGGTCCCTGATTCAAAAACTAATTATTGGCCAAGATCCATGTTTTGGAAGTATTGATCCTGGAAGTCTTTTGATCCATGTTTTGGTTTCCTAAAATTCTTGTTTTTGTTTGCTTATGTTACTGTGGAAAACTTCTTTTTGTGATAAATTATAAGGATCACAGATGTAAATATATGTAAGCAAAATCCATTTTGGATATCAGTGGTAAGGGAGCGAAGGTTTGAGCCGTGTTTGCCCCCTTGCCTACGCCACTGGTCTAATGATCCTATCTCTTTACAAAATTATCTTCAGCAGCATACTCCTCTTTTTTCACGTACCATTTGCAATACTGTTTCATTTGATACGTTATCCATCCATTTAATTGTTAACACCCTTCTATAGCAAATTTCAGAGGCTGCCAATCTTCGTTTCTCTTCTTGTAGAAGCCCAGCCTCACATCTATACAACGACGCACACCATGTATATGTTGTCATCAACCATACATAAGAAAAATACAAGATAACATTTCATTTTGTGATGTAAGATGATTTCGCACTAAACGCCTCCAAGCTACCGATGATGGCAGGTGAATCTGTCGAAAAACCGGTTTAGGACAATTATAACAAGATGCAATTAAGTGGTAAGTGTAACTAATTATTTTTCGAATAGTTTTAGCAGTATTGTTTCGAATTAGTGGTAAGGATCGTGAATATAAATTGTGCAGTCAAAGTGAGTTAATGAGAATGGAAACTGATTAAAACTTGTCTTCTAAAGAAGAATACTTCCTGCTTCCATGTCTTGGCGGGGAAGAGCTGTTAGACCGAAAGGAATAATTAAGAGGCTAAACGTCTCTTACGACATTGACAAATTTTAGCTTAAGGTTGGTTTAAAGGACAAATTTTGCCGATAGATGTCACTACATTCTTCGTATATATATCATGTATTTTTTACCTTTCACAAAACTTCACGATTTCTCTTATGAATTTCAACCTAAAGACTTGGAATTTTTAGAGAAGGAACTTCATAACCTTTCGACAGCAACAATCAGTGCCGATTTTTTATTTAGAATTTTCTTCATTGTTGAAATGGCTTGATTGTTGAAATGGAAATCCAAACCTTTAATAATATAACTATTTCAACAATGAACAAAATTCTAAATAAAAAATCGGCATGGATTGTTGTCTTCAATAGGTTATGAAGTTTCTTCCGTAAAAAATTTGAAGTCTCTAGGTCGAAATTTGTAAGAGAAATCGTGAATGTTCATGAAAGGTAAAAAATACATGAGAGAGATACGAAGACTGTAGTGACATCTATCGGCAAAGCTTGTTCCTTTAAACCAACCTTAAATTGTTAGCTTCAGAAAATAAGGTTACAAAGCCTGCAGTCAAACATGTGTATAATATTTCATACAACCAATACAGGCAACAGAAAGTACATGCATTACGTTATTTTTCGACATAGTCTCCATATCGGTTGAGGCAATTGTCGCATCGTGGGATGAGTTTGATTTCCTCTTGGTAAAAGTTCTATCCTTGCGTGTTCAGTCACGTTGTCATGAAGTGTTTTACCTCCTCGTCTGAAGCGAAGCGACGATCTCCGATGTGCTCCTTCAAGTGCTGGAACAAGTTAAAGTCGCTTGGAGCGGGTTCCGGGCTGTAGGGAGGGTGGTCGATGATGTCTCAGCGGAGCTGCTTCAAAAATATGGTGACATTTCTCTACTAGCCGCAAATTTTCGACACCATTCTACAAGTTGACGAGACATTACAGTTTCTCCGTACACTAGAGACCTTCGGCCCGAGCCCAGCCCGGCTCGGCCCGATAAGTTTTTTAAAATTCTTGTCCCAAGCCCGGCCCGGGCCCGATAAATTTTCAAAGTTTCATTTTGTAACATTTTTCACGGGCACACTTCTTCAACGTTTGCCTTTATTCTAATTATCGTTTAACGAATGTCAATAATTATTAAAGAATTGCAATTAATCGGCCCCAGCCCGGCCCGGCCTGAAGAGAAATCAGTGTCGGCCCGCCCCAAAGAAATAATAGAGTCGGCCCGGCCCGGCCCGGCCCGGTCCGTGCATGTCTCTACCGTACACCTCTACCAGCTGCCGGTGAATTTCAGCCGCGGTTACATGTTTCACCTACAGAAATCGAATAACTGAGCGGATTTCTTCGCAAGACCAGTTTTCCAAACGAGTCGCCATTTGTGTGTGCGCGCCGCTGGTGGCAGGTTTCTGAAACTACATATGTATTACAATTACCGCATACTCCTCATTTCTCTACAGCAGATGAAACTCCAGAAATATTGACCTTGTAATCTGATCCTTCCTCGTAAAAACAAGCTCACGCGTAGTTTTCCAGAAAATTGAGGAAAAAAAAAAAAAGCTGTGTGTGAACCTAAAAATTGATGCTGTGCGAAAACCATGGTACTCACTGAGCTGAAACTGATATTCAGGTATACACTCACTAAGCGTTTCATTATAACATTAGCAAGACAACAGTGCATGGCCCAAAATTAACATTAACTCGTAAATTTTAATTCCCGTGTAACAAGAGTATTGTCAAAATATAAGACGTATCAGTCGGTGGATCACTTTCAGCTGAATGATGATTGAGGGAGAAATCGCAAGTGTAGTTTTCGACAAAATAAATAAATAATAATAAACTTTTGTGCCGCTAAAAATACTTTTGTTCGTTTCCAATAATAATTGACAGTTTCTGTTCTGCGGAAAGAAATTTTTATTCATACAGTGTATATGTAGTAAAATACATTGTCAACCAGCAGATTGTTGTCTGTCTTTTCATAACGAGTATATTGCAATATCCCGTCATATTGGAAGCATCCACCTCCGAAAATTGGTTATATAAACGGACACCTCGAGACAGAAGACATTAGTTATTAACTGGTCAACTCCAAGTGGCCCCACATGGCGTAGATGCTGACGTTCTTGCCTTTGGTGCGAGCGGTCCCGGGTTCGATTCCCGGTGGGGGTAGGTGTAAAAGCTTTTTAAGGCCAGTCATCTTAAGTGAGGTTTTCCTGGGTTTTCCTCATTCACACGAGACAAATGCCGGGATGGTACCTAACATACAGGTCCCAGGCCGCTTCCTTCCTTCCCCAATCCTTTCTTCCTTCCCTTTCCTCGGATAGTGTGATCGCCGAGGGACGTCATTCCTCAAACGTGACGGGTTAATATGGTCTTAGATGCTAAAAACCCAGAAATCTAATTCCTTTCTTTCCAAGATCTAACGGATGGGAGAAACTCCTTTAACCCTATCTCTGAGCTGCAACGGGAAAGAGGCTCCTTTAGACTCAGCCGCAACGGGCAGGGTCATTCTTAACCAGCAAACCTCAAATCTCCGAGCTGCAACGAACGAGGTCCAATTGTACTTAGAGAAAACAAGTTTGAGACAAATAGAAAATTACTTTTTTTAAATCTTTTATAGAAACTGTTTAAACATCTTTTATAATAAAAGGTGAGGGGAAAATATACACATACACCATTTATCAAAATAAATCTGACCAACACACTTATTCCTAATCTGCGTTACATTTTCGGCTCTAACATATTACCTACACCATCCACGTTATGGATGATATTATTTAAGCTGTAGTGAATTTCAAACCTAGAATGAGCAACATCCAAATTTTAGCTGTCTCCTTACCAAAATGTTATCTTACACGTTTAATTCAACTCAAGAGGCCGCCTGCAAATTTCAAAATAAAAGGAAACTATGAAAAGTTCGACGTTTGTGTTTCACTGAATTACCGGTGTTCGGAGCTTTAAGGATTTTTTTTTTAAACAGTAATATGAAATCAATAGCCTCTTTCCGCCTATTACTCCGTTGATACTTCATTAAATATGCTGTTTATACTTCGTTTAAAAAAGAAAAAAAGAAATAGTATGCGAAGACATTATTTTACGTAGTGTATTGTTGATACTTTATTAAACGTTGTGTTGATACTTATTAAATTGACATGAAAGCGCTTATCCATAGCTGCTTTAGCTGACATCATCTCATTCATTGTATTCAAACTGTTTACTTGTTTACTGGTCTACACTAAATCGCAGCGTATTCTCAAAAGTTATCGTGTACAGTATTCCGCCTCGTGTCCGAACTTCTGTGTGAACTACCTTTGAGTTAAGGTTTGTAAACACAATAAAAACGTGTGCAACTCAGGAGGAATGTGCTTTCAGAACAGAAATATTACAAGAATTGCATGGTTGTTACCGTAAGCTTTGATATAGTAGACAGCACTCTCTCTCTGTGTGTGTGTATATATATATATATATATATATATATATATATATATATATATATATATATATATATATATATAATATACAGATGGTGATCAGAAAAATGGGAACACCTGTATTTGGCAACACGTCAGATATATGGGTTGGCAGTGGTGTCTTGGCGCCCGCAGCGCCGGACCGCTGGTGGTGGTGTGTTAGGTCGGTCTCCATACTACGTCAGACGCAGTGGAACAGCAGTGTCCAATGGCTGCAGCAGACGGAGGTAGTGTAAAATGGGAGACCTCTCAGATTTTCAAAGATGGCAAATTGTTGGTGCGCGGTTATGTGGAGTGAGTGTGACGGCAGTGGCTACTGTGTTAGGTGTGTCGCGTGGGACAGTGTCGAAGGTGATGACGGCCTACACAACACACGGGAAAACCACATCGGGGAAGCGGAACAGTGGGCGGAAGAAAATCATGAGTGACAGGTCACGCCGGGTATTAAAGCGTATTGTCACGCAGAACCGTCGTGCCACTGCGGAGCAAGTGACGGAGGAACTCAATCAGTACCTCCCCCACCCTGTTTCGACAATCACAGTCCGCCGCGAATTACATGACATGAAATTACGGGGTCGTGTTGCACGGGCCAAACCGCTCATCAGGGACCATAACGCTTTCGCACGCCGCAAATGGTGCCGCGACCATGCAACTTGGACCGTTGAGGACTGGAAACGTGTAATATGGTCGGATGAGTCATCCTTCACCCTATTCCCAACCACGGGCCGTGTTTATGTGTGGAGAACGCCCAAAGAAGCTTATGATCTGCAGTGTCTCCGCCCAACTGTGAAACATGGCGGCGGCTCGGTGATGCTGTGGGCCGCTATATCATGGTTTTCATTGGGTCCTGTGGTCACACTTAGCGGACGAATCACTGCCAACAATTATGTCGCAATTTTAGGAGACCACTTGCATCCTATGGTCCGGATGTTGTTCCCGGACAATGACGCCATCTTCCAGGATGATAATGCACCCATTCACACAGCTGGCGTTGTTGCAGCGTGGTTTGAGGAACATCGCGATGAAGTTTAACATCTCTCCTGGCCCGCCCAATCCCCAGATCTTGACATAATTGAACATCTGTGGTTCGTCTTGGAAACACGACTCCGGCGACGATTTCCACCTCCATCCTCTCTCACAGAACTGGCCGATGCCCTGCACGAGGAATGGTGTAAAATTCCACTTGCTACCATTCACGACCTCTATGCCTCCATTCCACGTCGTATCAAGGCTGTGCTGAAGGCGAATGGTGGCCCGACACCATATTAATCTGGTAAGTTGCAATTTCGTTCAGGTGTTTCCATTTTTCTGATCACCATGTGTGTGTATATATAAATGTTATCACTGGTGAGGAGGAAATAATGGAACTTGCTATTAACTTCCAAGTGTTAATATGGACCGACCACATATGAAGAGGAAATTATGAAACGTGGCAGTTAGTTTCCAAATGTAATCACCTGTTCGAAAAAAAAAAAAAAAAAAGAAACTTTCTGAATGTTGCGTTTATCTGTGAGGAGGAAATTCCATATCTTGATTATTAGCTGCCGTTAGACTCATATAAATATATTCGTTCTTTTAGAGGTCAAATTTACCAATAATTATAATATAAGTTTATATATTAATAGTTGTACTAGCATCCTGCAAGTTGTTCTTGTATTTACATAGTCTTTAAGGTCGCAGCAGTGTAATTGACAATCGCTTCTATAGATTCTCCGTTTCCAATGTATCATTTTGCTGTTTCGGTGGTATATGTGTTTTTCTTTTCAGTGGCCTGTGATTTGAGGAAAATTTTCTTACAATAATAAAAGTTTAATATTCACCGAACCACTCAAATAGCAGTCTTTCACATAAACGTATCAGTTTTTTTTTTTTCCTCAGTGCGTACCCTTTAAGAAACAGCGTTGCTTAAAGAACTTCACTGTAGAAATAATGATCAAAATTACTAGCATGAAGTTCATGATATTTCTTCTTGGTAACATATAATAATAAGTAACAACATCAAAGTAATAACAAGAAAGGTTGACAATAGCTGACTAGAATTTATCCATTAAAATGACGTCGTAGTGCAGAGTTATGTGCAACTTCAATGTTTAATAAATCTATGGGTATATGTGATATTTCATTGTATTAATTTAGGAAACCTGTAGAACTATTGACAGTCTAGGTCGTACTATATGAAAAAAATATGTGTTACGTGTTTGTCTGAATGGAATTCGGAGTAGCATTTAGTTTCTACAGATATTTGAGGTCACTAATTTTATGACGAGTGTCAGGTAGTTGAATATTTAGTGTTCGTAACAGTTCGTGTTTTGTCATCGCACGTGTACGAGGTACTCTAAAACGTACAATTGCCAGGAAAAAGTTTAGAACTGAATTTAGCCGAGATAATTTTGTAGGAGGTGACGTTGTCCAGATAGGTGAACAGTATTCCATTTTAGGAGAAATCATTGCCTTGTAGAACGTTGCAAAGGAAGAGAGAGGTTCCGTATTTCTGTTAATCTGTACAGAAGTCCTAGAAGACACATCGATTGCGTAGTGATAGTGTTTAACTCTCGTAATAGGCAAACCATTTATGACGTATGAGGTATGTACAATATTTTTCTGTAGAGAAAATGTTATGAATCTACTCTTACCGGGATTTACTGTTTAAAAGCCATGTTTTACACCAAGAGAAAAATTATGATAGCATGGTTGTAAATCATTTAATAGCATTCAGCACGGGCTCTCAACTTTTTCCACTGACATACTACCCAACAGCGGCTCGTAACAGGTAGTAGGAATATAACACAGGTTATAAAGAAGGAATGTTAAGAGATTACTTTAGTAATTTTAATTATATTTCTACAGTAAAAGAGAGTTATCAGTAATTTAGTTCTTCGAGCAGCATGTTTTTATGAGCATACGCACTGAGGAAAATGGAAAATCATACGTGAAATATCTGCGTTTAGGATTGCAATTTTGGATGCTTCGGTGAGCATTAAACGGTATTGTTTGATATAAAACACAATAGTTCATTAAGTTAATATTCTCATATTTTATGTATTGTACTTTATTTGATTTCACATTACCTATGTAAGTGTTCTAATTCGTTTTTTTTCTTTCTTTCTTTTCATGATTGTGCCCCTTGTGTGTGTGGACAATGTGTTAATACTCTCTTCGTTGTGTTTGTGATGATGTGATGTGTGTGATAGTTGTGAAACAAAGACTTCAGATGTATAACAGCCCATATCGCTCTTGTTTAGACTGCATTCGGCAACTTTATAGGACAGAAGGGCTGCGAGCATTTTATCGATCATACACAACTCAATTGACTATGAATATTCCATTTCAAAGTATTCATTTTATGATGTATGAGTTTATGCAAAATATTACCAACAATGAAAGGACGTACAATCCGAAAGCTCATATGATATCTGGAGCGGTGGCCGGTGCCGTTGCGGCAGCGATCACTACGCCATTGGATGTGTGTAAAACGCTTTTGAATACCCAGGAAGCAGAAACCTTACACCACACACGGGAAGCCAGGGTCTCTGGGATGCTCCACGCAATAAGGACGGTGTATAGAGTAGGAGGGATCAAAGGATATTTCCAAGGAATGCAGGCTCGCGTTCTCTACCAGATGCCTTCAACAGCAATTTGTTGGTCGATGTATGAATTCTTTAAATACGCTATTTCCCAGCGACATTGCAGCATTATCGAAATGGAGCCTGTCTATGAGACACCCATTATCACAGAGCCCATCGTAAGAGGAGGAGGCGAGAAACTCCTTCCACGATCCACGTGGGAGGAGAACAGGAGCTCTGCTGATACGTGGGGCATCGGGAATGCAGCAAAGAGCAGGGAAATCCCTGTTACAAGTGCTACAGGCTTATATGGAGCTTTATCATTTACAACGGTACATGAAAACAAGGCATCACTTTTGGATATTACGACAATACCCCACAGCTGAGCTGCTGGCATAGTAGAAGGCAGACACGTGAGTATATCATCAGCCCATGTGATAGAGTGACTACCACCCAAAAACAAAACTGTGTTCCGTGTCATGCGTTTACGTCAAATTAACTCATAAATAAATAAACACATGAATATTTACTGTAGTACAGATGGATTTGTCGCACTGTTGTACAGTCGCAAAACCTTTGTGAGCGCCGTTTTTAGTCTTTAATAATGTGTGTACATAAATAACGTTTAAAAAAGAAATAGATTCTCAAAGTAAAGAAATTAAAACCGCAATTGGTGAGACGCTGTAAAACGTCGTAGAATTAGTGTACATAGTCTTTATACGTCGGTTTCACATGGGCTGATGCTTCTGAAACGTAAATGAAGTCTCAAAATTCTTAATCTTTACTTCATAAGTAAACAAGGAAAAGAGAGAGAGAGAAAGTAAAAGTAATAGATTTGTTGCTAATTGATCTGGCATCATGTATGTGCATTAACATTCTTTCCAATTTTTCTACGTATACGTGCGAGGCAGGTTCAGAAAGTTTACTAGATCAGTAACTCAAAATTCGGGTCAAAAGAATTTTGTTAATTTGAAGAAAGTAAGATGTTTAGAAATTGGTGTTGTTTCGTAAAGAACGAAGTATTACGTTCTGTTAACCTGACAGACGTTCTTTTAAATGCAAGTTCATATTTATTGTGTATTTATCTAGCGAAAAGAGAGTATGGCAGTATAGGAAATACGTGTAAAAATAATGTTATATTAAGTTTTGGAATATAGTAGCATTGTTCCAGATGGCAAGTGACATTTGATTTAGAGCAGTTTTTTTTTTTTTTTTTTTCTCGGGTCCCGTAACAATAGTGCTCTGTTCAAGCGTGTTCTTCTAAGACTCAGGCTATCCTTCCTTAATTCAAATTATGTAATTACGTCGAAATTAATTTTAGACCTAATAACAGACAGTAATAACCTAATTTTACTATAAATAGGAGTATCATGGTATAAGTTTAATAGATAGCTAGCATTTAATGAATATTATACTATAATATAATGTATTATTTATACAATTTTACGCACCCTCTAAGAAGTTATTGCGTACCTCAGGTTGAATACCACTGATTTAGAGGACATACCTGATAGAATGCTTGCATTTGAATCTTTGAAGTTCGAAATTCTCTGAAAGTATAAGGAAATATAAAATATAACAAATTTGACGCAAAGGGAATCCAGTTGTTTGTATTAAGAACGTTGCTTTTTCGCCTCTCGAATACAAACACGAATCTTGTAAACTGTTTCACTTTGTTGGAAAGATCAGATCAATTTGATAGGAAATTTAATTCGAAGTTTATTGATAAATACTATATCCGCTGTCGTTTATGAGTTCTGTTTCTAAATTCTACGATCTATCAGAATCATGCAGGTATCTGCCATTTTTGATTCTGTAATTAGTATTAACTTCACAAACAAGCCGCTATCTTCAAACAACTTCAAGGTTGTTTATTTGCAAGGTCACAATATATGTAATTTCCTTTGTATGTACTTGTTTACGAAATTTGATATTACTGGTATATTAATGTTGAGAAATAATTGAAAAGTAATCGTATCCTTGTGGATTCCTCATCAGTACTGATCTGTTACTTTCTGAACCTTCCTTTTCATGACATGATCTTACTTTCATGACATGGCAAAGTTAGAATATTACTTAGAAAATAGTATTTTTCTTGGAAAATATTCGAATTTGTTTCCCTATAGTTTTGCATTAATTTCAAAATAAGACAGAACAGTGAATATTTTGGACATGATTTTGCACTATATATGTCGCCATTTCATTACTGTTTGTTTTTTATTTCCTTTTTTTGGAGGCTGTGATTGTATCTCGAACAGTTCCGATTGCTGCCGGATGGTGGAGCATAATAAGTAATAAGAAGTTGAGCGGCAACTCAATGAATGTGAATATGCTGATCGTTAAAGAAACAAAAGTGGACAAAAAAATTGTTTTAGTTTCATGTTTTTGTTGTTATTTGTGAAGATCGAACATCAACATTTCATCATATGTAAAAAAAAAAAAACAAAGATCATGTGCTCATATGTGTCAGATGGAGAGTCGCTACACAGCATGAGTGCAGAGCAACAACAATTTTTTTTTAAGAAAACTTTTTCAATTGGCGACAGAAAAATTAAAAAAAATAATAAATTGTGAATGTAAATGAAAGATAACAGAATCATAAGCTTGTGAATTATCTTTTTATTGTTTTACTTAATTCACATTTTGTTTTCAGAGCTAAAGGTGAGGCCAGATTAAGGGTAATACAAGATATTCCAGTGCTGTTTTTCACTTGTGAATATTCGGTTTAAAATTTGGTATTATCTTATTGCTGTGAAAACAATAATGTTAGAAACCTTACTCTTCATAGTATTTCAAAAAAGAGATGAAAACCAGTTTTCTTTTTGTTTTCCAAAAAAGAATAGCACATTTAGTGATTTTTAGAGAACAGATAAAAGATATCTTACTTTGCACAATGTATCTTCTTCATACTAACAGTTCATTTTTCTCGGAATTTATTTCACAATTTTAAGTCTTATTAGAAGGATTTTTCTCACTTTGTATGTGTTTTGATCGTTTGGGAATCGCTTATTACTTCTACTCTTTTGCTGTAGTTTATCAGAAATTGCTATTTTTTGATCCTGAAATCTTGGAAGATGCAAGATTTTCTCTCATAAATTACATTTAGAGGACTTAATATTGTAATTTTCACAAAGGTGTATGGGCTTCACAATCTATTATGCTTTAATTCTGTAGATACATATTTTTTGTGTATATTGAGTGACGTAACGCATTTTTTTTTTTTTAAGTTAAAGAACCAGATATCAATTACTCGTTTCGTGTTGTTCCAGGAAATTGTAATTATAATGAAGTCTCTTGTGCTTTTAAATTATGTGTAAGCAAAAATGTTAAGGGTAATATTCAGTTTTCCATATGGGTTGCGAATAAAAATAAAATAACGCAATAGCCATAATATATTAAATAATTTCATCAAATTACTGCTTTGTCTGGAGACAGCTGAAGAGGCCATTATTCATAATACAAATTATAATTGTAGACTAAATGTGCCATTTTGGTTTCATCTAGCCCATTTAATGGCTTAATTTGTTTGATTTATTCTTGAAATTAGCTTGAAAGTTTCCTTTGAAATAGTTTGAAAGTTTCGTAAAAATAGATTCGATTTAAATATTATGTATCATAGAGTGTAATTTGGGAGAGCAAGGACATACAAATAGATTTAAAAATTAAACTAGTGAAATCGCAACATTGAAATCGTGGTTCATTTTAAAGAATATTTTACCCATATGTAACCAATATGGCTCATTTACTCAGCATCCTTAAGTGGCTACCATCTCATAATACCAGAATTAAGGTTTAAAATGATATAGAATCACTAAGGGTTTTCTTCTGTCTGCCTAAATCGATATTTAGACACAAGTTTTCACTTTTAAGAATATATGTATATCAAAACAATCTGTGATTTGTAGAAGAAACTACAAAGTATTGATATCTGGTTCTTTAGTTCACGTCACCGATCAGATAATTTCAAGTAAATTAGATGATTCAATGATCCAGATAATAGCTCTGCTAAGAACCCTTTTCTATTTTGAAGTTCTGTTCCATTGGTTGTCTTCTTCCGTTATCATAATTCCATGACCAGTTTTCGTCTATCGATTCAATTGTAGAAATTAATGATTAAGTTTATTGTTGATTGGTAATACTTTTATTTATTCAAAAAGAAATAGAGCACTTTTCTCTTCCAGCATACATTGTTGGGCACTAATTTACAAAAATATGTAGAGTACCTGAAGTGTAGGACTCCTTGGCTTCCCTGCACTCCGTCTTTTCTTCTTCTGATCTGGTTTTCTTTCAATTCGTGACTTATTTTCGGAACTATGTACACACACACACACACTCGAAAAAAGGATGATTTATGTTTAACTCTGCATACATATTGGAATTCTTTAAATCTACGTGAAATAACATGTTTATTCAAACGGAAAGGAGCACTGCTGAGTTCCCACTATACTTCATAAACTTTTTCTCCTTCATAAAGTTTTTCTTTTTCAGAATAGTTTAAAAGGTACTTACTTTGCGTTTTTCTAGAGCTATTGAAATATAACTACACTGGAACCAATAATTGTTTCCACAAGCATGACTAGTGCCAGCATTGTTTTAAAGTTGAATACAAACTTCAAAATTATATAAACGCTTTTCTATACTCAGTAGATTCTGTAAGCAGACTTTTATAAGCATTAATAGTGAGGAATCTAACAAACTAGATAGTATGAACATTTTTTTTTTTTTTTCCTTGTGCGTCCACCCAGATTTAAAATGCCGTAGGGTTGTTTTTGTCCTACGTGTGAAACAAATTGCTTTCAACGTTTCAAGTGCTGAATTCACAGTTGTCTTGTGCTATTCAATATTAAAAAGACAACCAAACCTCATCAGTTAAAACCTTTTGAGTTTGCTCTGTTCCAATATTTGGTTCATTGAATCATCTTAAAATCTTACAAATATGTTTATATTGGAGAGGTCTGTTTTCCATCTGATAGGAAATCTCGTCAGTAAACTTTTGAAAGGAGCATCATGAAACCTTCAAATTGAATATTTTAAGTACAGCCTTCAAATTATCAATCTCTGGTTTGCTTTTGGGATTCTTTAGGTGAATGGGTAATGCTGTTAATACTTAGGTTCTTTCTGCAATATTAACTTACATGTCCAAGCTCTTTGTAAACCCTAAGGCTAGCTTCGGAGAGAGAAACACCTTTTCTCGAAGTGATTGTGTGGTTTTATCTAGTAGCGTCCGTAGAGTGTGAGTGTCATGTCGGAGTTACTCAAGCAGAGTACCTTTACTGTTAGAAGTCAAAAGTTTGTTTTACCGAAGAGGTGCGTGGTGACATTTGATAAAAAGCTGCGATACTTTTTTTTTTTTTTTTAACTTTATTTCTAGCAACATTGATGAGCATGTTAATACTCCGGGATTATTTCTTGAGATGCTATGTATTCCGTATTGATTTTTCTTCTGGTATGTAGAAGAACGGTTTTAGAAGACAGGCTTATGAAGCTAATTATGTTGACTTTAAGTCATAAAGATATCTTTTTCTTACACAACAGAAGAAGAATAAATGTGGAATAGGTATCAGTTTATGCCCGTAAATGTTGATAGGAATAAAATAACGAAATCTCGGAACTTTTTTTTTCTTTCTTTTTCAAACGTCACGACACAAACTCAGGGAACAAACGTTCGACTTTTGATATTTAAAAAAAAAAAAAAAAAAGTGTTGAAATGCGTACCTAAACGTATTACCCTTACTGTGTTAAATATTTGTATAAAAAGCTGAAAGCTTTCTGAAAATGGCAATAGAAAGACCATGGTTCGTGGGAGTTACAAGCTTATCCTGCAATACTTTATATCATTTAACTAATTAATTCTTAAAAGAAGAGATAACTGCAATAAAAGTTTATCGTAGTTCCCGTTAACTACATACTCTCAAAGGTGTTTTTTTAAATACGAACTTTTGCTCAGTCGCTAGCAGAAATCTTTCCCTTTCTCGGTAATTTGAATTGAAGGAACAATTCAAGTATAAGAAAGAATTGAATTTTTCCTGGCAGCGTAATTTTAGTAACTCAGCCAGGTGAAGGTATTGACATCCGACGTTTTGAATGCAGAGATCGCATTCATCTTCAGGAGACTGTAGACCTGAGCATGTGTGTATATATAGTGACTACTTACGGGCAGAGCTATGAATGGGGGCTTGTGATTCGTTGAGGGAAAATGCTGGCTTCTGATTAGCTGAGGGGTGCTGGCTTCTAATTTTCTGTTGTTGTGGCTACGAGAAATGGCTTTGTTGAATGTCTGTTTCTTGTTCCTGAAAAGGGCCTACCAGATAGGGGGGAGTTGAAACCCATTGTCTCTATTGAGACTGTTCCTTTCCTGTGAGATAGCTATGGCGTCCTTTATTGTTCCGTCCTAAAAATTATATTTCCTGAAGATGAATACGATGTTTGCATTTGATACGTCGGATGTCAATACCTTCACCTGTCTGGTAATCCGAGAGGAGTAATTAAATTCAAGTATTGTTTTCTGTAATATTGAGAGCACTTAACCTTTCTAAGTCGCCAGGAACTGAAATTGTTTGTTCTGAAATTAATAAAAGCATTATATGTTAATTAATGCACCGATAACTGTATGATCCACACCAAAAGTTCAAAAGCATTTTCGTTTTGAATAATCTTCTAAGATATAATATTGTGTATACGTATTGAAATTCAGTGATCCTGAAATTAAGTTCTTTCAATATGTGAAATAAATCGGATCATTCAACTTCATTTTGAAACCCTTGATTAATCCTTAAAATTATATCAAATTGTAGGACTTAACCTCGAAACCTAACCTAGATCAAATTATTGCGTAGCTAGAAGCTTCGATTGGTAATGCTTTATTTTGCAGCATCAAGCACAGGTAACATTCCGTAAGTTGGAAACCTCGGATCAGTTCTGATATATATTTATATTTTAAACATTCTGAATTAGTAAGACAGTTTTTTTCTTTAAAAAAAAAAAAAAAAAAAAAAAAAAAAAAAAAAAAAAAAAAAAAAAAAAAAAAGGTGTTATTTCGGTTACAGGGTACACTCATGTCAAAGAAGGCAAAATAATTCCCTCTGCCTTCCTCAATAACTTCTGAGTGAATCGTCGGATTTACTTGAAAGCAATAGTTGGACAATTCATTCAAAAGTTGACGAACCATTTTTTTTTTTTTTTTTTTAATTTGGCGGTACATAGAATTGATTTTTATGTACATATGCACGTGCAAAAATATGAATTGCAAAGGAAAATAAAAAAACGTAGTTGCTCTGGAGAAATGTCCTATAAGGATATGGCATGCATGTTCGAAGTGCGTTTGAGGACTTGTTCAAGTAGGCGAATTTTTCGGGGAAACCTCTTGTTCTAGATCCTCAGTAGAACCCAGTGCAAATTTTCCAAAGATAAGCGTTGTCAGATTTTGTGCGTTTCAACAGTATCGCGTGTAATTTTATGAAAAGTATAAAGATTAGACACTTATGTATTGAAGAAAAGTTTTAAAAATATATGAAAAGATAATTTTACAATGTGAATAATCCCATGGCGCTTACACGTACGCTACAAGGAAGTACGTATTTCTAGAAGCTTAGCTTGTTCCGCATTTTTCACTGGATAATACTGGTTGCTTTAAATTGACATATCATTAGAAGCGTGTAATTTATACTAATTAAAATTTGTCTTTATTTTGATTTCCGATAACTATCTGGCAAGTGAAACTTGCCTTCACGCCTTTAAACTCACTAGAGGAGGATATACTGGTATTGTTTTGTGAAGCTTGAGGGTTTTTTTTTTAAGCACACGCTGATTCGAAAACAAATTATTAAATTTCTTGAATTGGTAAATAACGCGACTAGGATACTGTTAATTCCGACAAATAGGTTAATTTGTCCGCATATGTAAGGAAGACTAATAAATTACGCGCTGTGAAATTTGCTTAAGTCTAGGTTATAAAATTGTCACCATTGTTGATAAATGTCCTTTGATGGAATTTGTTTCATCCGTTAAAAAAATTGAAAAACACACTTTATATATATATATATATATATATATATATATATTTCTAAAGCAAGACCTGGCAGCAGTTCTATGATCGCTAAATAGATTGTGTCAACACTTCACACCATATTTCTGAAGCTATGCAAGCCATCTACAGTTATCTACTGAGAAGTATGTACTTTTAACTGTAGGTAAAATTACATTACATTGTTTTGAAGCCGTAGTGTAAACTAAGTGGCAAGACAGTTTATCTACTTAAACCAAGGATGTTATAAAATAGAGGATCTACCCATACAACAAAATCGTGAAGCCATACGTCACAGCTTCGCCACACTTACTCTTCCCACTCCGCGCCACTAAGGTCGCAATGCTTAGAGCCAACAATCATGGCGGAAACGAGAGTAGCCAATCAGACGTGTCAGTTCAGACGCTGCTTTTTTTTTTTTTTTTCTTCTTCATTGAGTTCATATGATGAAGATACGTATGGGCAGATCCTCTATTTTATAACATCCTTGATTTAAACTTTAAAGGATCGTTTTGGGCGTGTGGGTTACCTTAATTTTGTCATATGAACCAATCACGAATGAATTACTCGAGGATTGGGGGAAAGGGGTCCTGGAACCAAGAAGGCAATTTTCGTATTTTTTTTTTTTTTTTAATTTGTTTTATGTCCAACAAACCAGTTGATCTTTTTGAGTTATTTATTAGTTACGGTTGCTTAGACAGTTTGCCATAGTGATATAAAAATTAGTTTATTACGTAACTTACAAATTACGGTACTAGGTCAGAGGAGCCCCTTCCTTGGGACTACGTGGGACCATTTCATATGATAACTATAACAAATTTAATTTAAATACCAGACTATTATCTTGCCAGAATACCAAAAGTAATTCTATCCCCCATGCTTCTGACTTAAATGAAGTACGTACTGGACCATACCACTGAACTAGGCAACAGTTCTGTACTATTGGCGGCACATGTACCTGTGTTTTCAGCTCGACATCAAAGAAAGAGTACTATGACTTTCGAAACGAAATCCACGTCGTACACGTTTTATGTATAAGAGTACATGCATGAGCGAACAAAATTTAAAATTCAAGACCCCCCTCCATCCCCCTTTGTATGACCTGTTACGTAAAATAATTGGATTTCTAGGATTAACGGACTTTTGCTACCGAAATTGTCTAGTCAGAAATACTGGTACAGTGTTTTAATGGAATATCTTTTAGCATAATGGAATAGTAACAAATGGTATTTAAACCCATAAAGAACGTTTTTTCTAGCTTTCCCTGCAGTGATTCGAATCATAAGCATCGTAAAGCTTAGTTAATTCCTTAAACATGAGTACATTAACAAAAAAATTTATCTTCAATATAGTATAATTTCTTAAGCCTTGATATTAGCATCGAGTAAACTGCGAATTATACGCTGTTTTGCCAGTCATCATATGTAAACATGCTCAGTGATTTTGAAGACCCAGAAATTTCCCATGACAGAAGAAACTTGTTAGAGTAACACGCTAACATTCTGACGTTCAAGCAGAGACAATGTTGAATCAAAGCAATACTTCTATATAACTGATGATTCTGTACACAGCATTAGATGTACCTAAGTGTAAAGGGTGTTCGGAAACAACACCAACAAACTTTGGGAAAGTATTCCTCACACGGAAACGTGGAAAAAGTGTACAAATGCGTCCTTTGAAGCTCAAGAACAAAATGTCAGATAGAAGAACATGGAGATTATTTTGAGCTTAGATTATATTAATATAACCAATGAATATGGAATGTGATACTCAGTTCCTGTTCTATTTTTCTTTTCTTGCAAGACATTAAGCCAGCACTGTCGTCGCCACTGTTCCATATTGATTGATGCACTAATCTAGACTCAAAATAAGCACCATGATTTTCTATCTAGCATTTTGTTTTCCAGCTGTAACTTAGATATGACGCATTTGTGCACCCACGTTGTTCGCCTTTTCGTGTGAGAAATGGTTTCTCGAAATTTGTGAATGTTGTTTTCGAATACTCTGTATACGAGGGAGAGACAAATGAAAACATTTAAGTGTGCTAAAATTTAGAAACTGATCAAGATTCTCTTGAAAATTTACAATACTGGGCATAGATTAAAGAGTAAGCGTCAAATGGTAGCATGCAAGCTACACGAGGGTGGAGCAGTAGTGTAAAAATGGTGGCAGCATTCGCAGCGCGCTCCCGAGAGAAGTAATCTATCACAGTATTGTCTCTTATTTCCCTTCCTATCGATTCCTACATTGGTTGGAGGGTGATTCTAAATTTTAGCGCTCATTAAGAGTTCTGATTTTATTTTCCCTCTTACTTGAAAATCGTTAGTTGTGCTTTTTCTGCTATTTTTTTCCCCTCCCGAATTGTGACTTGTATGTCATTAGACGCATAATAATAATAATAATAATAATTACATTGATTGTCATGAGTTTTCGAGTGAGGCTGTTATGTAGAATTTTCTAATTCTTAGATCGTGCGAATGAGGCTTATTACATATGTTGCTGCTGTTTTAATTTTTATTTTGTGGTTTGTTTAATTTAGCTTGCTTAATTATTGGTATGCTGGAGGTCGTGCTGTAGTTTTATATATGTTGTTTGCTAATGCTTTGCTTGCGTTTTTTTTCTTTTTCCCTTTCTCACTGAATTTACTTTTCGGCTTTAAATAATCATTTTGAAGGTGTCGTAAAAAATACAAAATACGCATAATATTCTCAAATATTTCACAAAGTCATGAGAAAACAGACCTCTGGTCAGTATTAATATTATATAAAATATTTTTTGTTATATTAAAAAGAAATTAGAATACAAATTGTCATTATTATAAAAATGGTGCACGTTATTATTAAAATAATATGTATTAAATTGAGCAACGAGTATTTGGTGAAATCATGTAATATTCTATAATGTTCTAGGATTCATTGCTGAAGTAAAGCACTCTCCATATATTCAAAATTGGATTTCATTTATTTCCTTCACAGTTCGAAATTATCTTTGATTGTTATTGTTAATATTATAATTATTATTGTTATCCGCATTACAAGAGTTCAGATTTATATTTCTTTTCAGTTACTTTATATTTTATTTATTTATTTATTTATTTTTAAAATTGTGTATCAAGTAGGATTGGCTCTTGAGTTTTTCCTTCCAAAACTTTTTTTTTAATCTCATAGTAGTAATACTTCACATGGTATGAATAAGCGTAATCAGAATTCTATTAAGGAGGAGAGGTGAGGTTGAGAATTGTTATAAAGATCAGCAGTTCGATAACAACATAAAGTATTAAAATAATAATACAGTAGACTCCCGAGTACCCGGCTTCCACACTATCCGGCCTAATTTCCTTTTATCATAATTAAATGAGGAAGGCAAGGCGTTGCGTTCGGCAACATTGCCAAGGCATTGAAAGCGGATGTCTGCTACGATCCTCCTACGTGTCGTCTGTAAAATACAACTTATGACAGGAAAAAAAAGTAGCGTTCTGTTCCTTGTTCATTGCAGGGTGTCTATCGGTCACGGAAGTCCCGAAAAAGTCACAAAATCAGATAATGGTCATGAAAGTCGAGAAAAACTTTCGGGTCACTTTTTTTTTCTATAAAACGTAAAAATTAACCACCAAAAATGTCTATGGTCGGCTTTAGATGCTAACAAGTTGCAAGCAAAGCATGCTTCTATCGCATGCATGAAAATTCTGCCCAATTCGTATCCAAATTCACTCTTGAGAAATTTTCGAAATTTTATGGTTTGGGAAAGAAAAGATCACAAAATTTAATTTTGAAATTTTAGTAGACACCCTGCGTTGTTTGGTCAGTGTGTAACTGATCCCAATAAGGTACGCTTTCCGCTGTTCCTGATTATAACTGTACAGTACGTACAGTACTGTATTTATAAATTGTTATTGAGGTATGCTTAGTGAGTTCATAGAACTCTGGCCGATCTGGCTTTTCTGTTATCTGGTCTGCCCTTCCGCCAAATTACGCCGGATCCCTCGGGCGTCTACTGTAATAATAATAATAAGAAGAAGAAGAAGAAGAAGAAGAAAAATCAAAATAAGAATAAGAGTAGTAGTAATAGATTGTGTAGGCAGGTAGTGCACATAGCTCCGTGTCTTAACCAGTAGGGAACACGCTCTTTGGTGTTAACCAGGTTCGGACACTTAAAACGTTTCTGAATTCAGAACTATTGGCGTAAGTAAATAAATATTAATAAAATTTATATCTACCTGACAATAACTCCTATATATGTGTCAAAAGATGCTATCCTCCTGAAACCCTGTCTTTTGTATTCTATAAAAATTTTCTCAGTCGCTTGTCCCTACATATGTATCCGAGTTGTTTATTTTATACAACACTAGTGTCTCTTCCATAAACTCGTGAATTGTTAGGATTCAACTTTAGGTTCGATTCAATAAGTATTCGTAGTCACTTTGAGACATGATACAAAATAAGTCTGTGATCAGTACACTGATAAGAGCTTAAGTTTGAAAGAAGAAAGCATCCAAAATGTTGCAAAGCCAGATCCCCCATTCGCACAAGAAAAGGGGCATAGGTGTTTTTGTTGTAGAGCAGAATCAAGTTTCATAAGAGTAATTTTATCCAATGTAAATTTGTATTTAACAGGCAAAAAGTATAGCCCAAAGCCTTCCTTGGATCTACCTATAAAAGAAACAGTGAGGGGGGGGGGAGTATTTTCGATGTTAGAAAAGAAAATCTTTCAAATGAAAATTTTGTACGTTAAACCTATAAGCAGTAAAGAGTTGAGTTGATTTTGAATTTAACGTCCCTTGCAGCAGCGAGGCTATATGAGACGTGGACCTACTGATTAACGTGGAATCCGAACCACATGCGCGCCCGCCGGGAATCGAACCCGGGTCTCCCAATAAGCAGTAAGGAATTTCAGAGGATAATTGCTGAAGTTGGTTTAGGATACATATTGAAAAACTCAAATATAAGTCTTATCTTGTAAACAGGGAGTTCTTTCAAACTGTTCCGATGCTCCCTAACGTCTTTGTCAATTACTTGCTAAACTGGTAATATATGGGTACATTTCGCGTTTTTCAAACTGGTGCAGAATTTTACTTTTTGAAAAAAGGTTTATCACTCTTTGAAGATTGATACATATTGCTCGTGTTCGTAAGGTTCCATAAGAAGGCAGGAAACCTTACCCATGTTATACCGTTGAGAAGCGAGTAAGTGTCATTGACAAATATACCAGCGAGATCGAAACAGTTCTAAATACTTTTTCATTTCCCGGGTACAAAGGTAATTGGGTTATGTTTCAGAGATAGGTAAAGTACTTCTCTTCACCATCAGATATTACTTTATATTAAGTATTCTGTACCATTTGAGATATGAGTGATCAGACAAGTAGGAAGATGTATGTATTTTAATGTATGGAACTATTTCCATTTTAAATTGGAACCATCATCAGTCGGTACATATGGACGAAATTATCGATAGTGTAGTGCAATCAGGTATATAATATGAGCATAAGTTTACCATATGAAAATTTGTTTTGCTAAGAACAAGGATTAAAAATAAATAAAACTTAGAATTGTTAGTGAGATGCATGCTGAATGTACTGGATGAAGAGCCTGTATGAGTGTTGCATGTATAGTAATTGAATTTTCTTAATTTTTAAAGCATGTGATTGTAGTTAACTTCGGTGTTTCAGTAAAGAAGGTCTTGTTTTCTCTTTACAGAAGACATGCTGTAATTTTGAAGCTTAATTTACAATCCTCAATATAAAGGATTTTTGTTGAATGTTTACATATTAACTTTTTTTTTTAAAGAAATATTTTAAATTTTATCTTTCTTTCTTAATGATGATAATGAACTATAAGGATTACTTTTATTGGATGTAGATGAGTTCGTAACGATTGCCTTTTACCTATACTTAACTGATAAGAATTTCGGAGAAGAAAAACAGGTTTACAAAGTCCGTAACTTGAACAACTTGCCTCGTCCATACTAATATAATCTGTTGCAGTTCAGTAGAGTTTCGTGGTAGAAACCTTACCAGACACTTCGCACAATATATGTAACCACGCTACAAAATTTAAGTTTATACGTTCTTGGAGATTGGTTTCACAGAACAACACTACTTTGCATTAAAATTTTCGTGCAAAATGGGAGGCACCTCCAGAGCAAATTGTGGGTGGGCGGTTACTTGGAGCAACTGTATCGAATACTGCCAGTGTGCTAGGTGTATTGAGAGCAACAGTGTCCAAGAGGATGACAGCGTACAGAACTCGTGGCAAAACATAATCGAAAAGATGAATAATGGAGAGAAACGAAACCTAGGTGACAGAGTTCGCCGTACAGTTAGGAGGATTATTACGAAGAATCTTCGAGCTAGTGAGACATAACTGATTGCAAAACTTAATCAACATTTCGAACTACCTGTTTCGACAACCAATTCGATGAGAGCTGCATAACTTAAATATTCGCGGTCGGGTTGCTGATTTCTTAATTTCCGATAACAACCGCCAACGTGGTCATGCGACAACGATAGTGCCGAGAAGATGTAAGATTGACCACCAACAATTAGAAGAGTGTAATATGGTTGCCTTTCTCATTGTTTCCAACAATAGGCTGGGTTTATTTTTTTCTCGGTTGCCCGAAGAAACCTATGCTCCGGACTTCCTAGTTCCTACTAGTACTGTTAAAATTATTTGTTATTCGAAAAATATTCTAAGAATTTTTCTTGTTATTCAGATATCCGAATATTTATTCAAATTACGAATTTGTTCGAATCTGAACAGCACTAGTTCCTATCATTAAACATGGCCATGGTTTTGTGCCGGTGTTCGTCATAATTTCATGGTATTCTGTTGGTCATGCCATTACTTTTATAGGAGAATTACTTCCATGGATTATTTACACATTGTACAACTGGAGTAAGGAACAATAAAGAAAATGACAACATATTGGAAACTGAGGGCATATGTTCATAAAGCTTTGATGGGTCATATACAAAAGACTGAAGTTTAGAATTGATAAAAGAGTAATGCAAGAGAAGTTATACTCAACACGAAGAAGGGAGAGGCCGATAACCACATGGATAATTGATGTAACTAAAGATCTATGCCCACTAGGAGTGAAGAGATGGTGAGAAACAGCGGAAAACAGATAGGAATGGAGGGACGTGGTTTGGGAGACCAAAGGCCACAGGGAGCTCTAGCGCCGAGTTGTAATGTAAAGTAAGATCAGTTCTATGGTTCAGATATTGTTCACTAAGAACGACCTATCTTCCAATACAAAATATGCCCTCTCGCATAGCAGCCCTATTGTGGCATGGTCTGTGAGGGATATCAGAATGAACTTCAATACCTATCCTGGATCGGTTCATACACCAACGTCAGAATTATTAAAACAGTTCTAAAGCACCAACTCCAGCACAGATTTCCTCCTCGATAACCGCTGGCTAAACTGAGTGCTGCATTCTATGAAGAACCATTATCTAGAAATGATTCAAACGTTAATGCCTCACTTCTGCAACAAGTATAAACTCTGCAAGAGGCTAAAAATAGGATTCTCTACAAGAGTCTAAATGTACAAGTAAGTTACATTTTTTAGTGTTCCCATTATTTTGATAACTGTTTGTGTGATAATACGAGATATGTTCAAAAAATATCGAACCGTATTTGTTTTTCTCACGTAAACAAATGGGACACGGGCGCCGTTCATCGGTTAAGATGTGTAAAGGACATTCATATCCATATGTGTATTTGTGCTTGCTTGTGGAAAGTGTCCGTCTTTACCTGCGGACGTGTAGTGAGCGCTGATCAAATTTGCAGTTTATATCAAATTACGTAACGACTTGAGCTACGCATTTGATAAAAACCTGTCAATACTCAAGATGAGACGATTTGCAGCAAGATCCTGCAGGTGTTCGGGGATGATGCCATGAGCATCTCATGATGTCTCCATCCATAATTCGCATCCGATTCCGACTTTCTTGGCCAAACACAGCATTCCCGTGGTTCATCAGGCTCCACCAACATGGCGCCATGCGACTTCTGTCTGTTCCTAAAATTGGAAATGGCTGATGAAAAGGAACCGATTTGATTGTGGGGAAGACCTATAGAATAGAACGACCCAGCTGAACATTGTTTCAAAAGTTCCATTCTAGAAGTGTTTCCTGCAACAGCGTAACCGCTGGAATAACTATGTGCATTCTCAGCGGTGCTACTTTGAAGGAAAGTAAGAGTCACTGTATGTATTTTTGTCGTCCAAAGGTTTGATGGTTTTTGAACACACCTCGTATATATAATATACAGGATGGTAAGAAACTACTTGAACAAACTTTGGGAGCTGAATCCTGACACAGAAACCAGCAGAAACGTCCTCTGGAACTTTGGTCAGTGACAGATAATTTCGGCGATATAATGTGCCGAAAGCTTGGGAAAATGAACTTCAGAGTGCTGTAATTTAAAACGTAGAGAGTGCAGTTTAGAACATGACACTCGAAGTCATACCTGCTCGATTGAAAAATGTATGTTTCAAACCTCTTGAAGATAGTTTGCGAGGGATTTCCCAAAGGAGCGTAGGGATTCCCTTAACGTGGCAAGTAATCCCGACGTTCCTTTGGGAAATTCCTCGCACACATCTTCAGGAGGTTTGAAACATACATTTTTCAATCGAGCAGGTTTGACCTCGATAGTTTCTTACCATCCTGTATATAACATATTATTCGTTTATTTTCGGACTGGATTGTGTTAAATCAATCTCTCTATTTTAACATATTTACTGCATTAGCTGATATTAGATATTTTACTTTTCATGCATACTTTGAATCTTAGGTTTTTAAGTGCCTTTATTTGGGAAATAACTTCGTTTTTATTGCTTATCATATGTTTTAAAAATCAATTAAAACTTCAAATCAGATTAATGGAAAAATTATATGTAATGCCCAAGAGCAGAGTTTTTCAAACTTCCTTCAAGTGGGGACAACTTTTATTAGTCACAATTTGAGCATATGTAAATACCAGTATACTCATTTTTTTTTTTAAATATTGTATTAATCAAAATTTCTTAAAGTTATATGGTATTGATAAGCAGTTTCAGATTATCAAGAGTATATTATAATAATACATCTATATAGGTTGTTAGAATTTCTGTTATCTTTACCTGAAGTTGTTTAATCTAGACCTGTTTGAAATTAGCAATTATAGTGTGTGATTATATAATGCACTTGAATTTAGTTTTTCTGCTCACTTTGAACTAATGTTCAGTCTCACAGGACCACAAGGACACACGTTGAGGACGCTCCGTCAACCACAGTTTGAGAAACACTGCTATGTATATATATATATATATATATATATATATATATATATATATATATATATATATATATATATATAAAATATTAAATATTTGATGGCCTTCATCACATTTAAATACTGGCTAGGAGCGACTATGATGTCACCTAATAAATATTAACGGGAAATTTCTTTCAATTATACTGTAGACAAAAACTATGTAAACGAATTAACAAACTGATTTAAAAAAAAATGTTATGTTGGCATTAGTGTGTTAATTTTATACAAATATGTTGATAAATATTAGTCTGCAAGTGAAACTTCTTCAAAGTAAAGGAATATAAATATATATATATATATATATATATATATATATATATATATAATTTGTATTTGTATTTGTTTACCAAAGGCCTCGGCGTAAGTGTGTGGCCGTGAGAGTGAATCATCTTAATAGGGATTTCTTCTTCTAAAAAGAAAATAAATGATTCAATAATAGATTTTTCTGAAGAAATCAAAAAAAGGCAGAAAGTAAATTAGAAGGTCATACTATTGTTACACCATACAAGTGAACTAAATTTCATTTACTGGTCTTGTTGAATTTTACCTGGCCCTATTTTCAGTAGTTTCCAGAAAATAAAATCATGTGGTTGAGATCTTTTGTTGTTCGAAGCCATTATGACATACAATCATTTTCAAAAGCCAGTTAGTTCCTTAGTTTTATCAGTATCGTGTAAATGACTGTAGCAATTAGTTATTATATATACGAGGGTAGGTCAAAAAATCCGCAATGTAGCTATAACTTTTCTTACATTGTCCATACTGTCTTCTCTCCTCCTTTGTTTTTATTGTTATGCTGTTGTGGTCATGCTATGAAAGTTTGATCCTAATTCCTCCATTTGTCTTTCTTTTGTTGCAGGTAGGTCATGGCCGCTCCATTAGAAGTTCGCGCCCAAGAGGAACAACGAGCAGTGATCTGGTTTCTGTGGTCGGAAGTTGTACTCGTATCAAGGGTCGCAATCCATTCATGACGGCTTCCTCGTCCGGCCCCTCATACACTGTCCGACCACAAAAACCGAACCACTGTTTGTTGTTCCTCTTTGATGCAAACTTCTAATGGAGCGGCGATGATCTACCTGCAACAAATAGAAGACAAATGGATGAATTAGAATCAAACTTTCATAGCATGACCACAACAGCATAACAATAAAACAAACGAGGACAGAGGGCAGTATAAACAATGTAAAAAAAAAAAAGTTACAGCTACATTGCGGATAATTTTTGATTTACCCTCGTATATATACATAAAACAAAGAATATACAAAATCTCAGAGGGAACCTAGTTTGGAACGGGACAGTGCAAGTAAGAGAAGGGGAAATGATAAGGTGAAATATCTGATACGGTCTTTTTTGCTACTTAATATAATGTCTACTACCATTGTTCGAAGAAATCAAGAGTTGAGGTCAAGATGGTAAGAATTGAGATATAATATCAGATTTTGTATTTTGTATTCTGAAGAATGTTTCCTTCTTTGAAGGTTATGTAATAGGAATTTATTGTGTAATTATCTTCATTTGAAAGTATGGTCTTCTTGCACAGTTTATCAGTTCTAATGGAGACTAGTAAGGCTAAAAGTGGTGAACACAGTTGAAGAAGTTGGGGCGTGTATTCTGCTGAAATCTTCATAGGTAAGTGAATTACATGACGTAGAACTTACTTTTTATACTTTAAAGTGCTCAACAGTCCCATCTCTTATTTATTTATTTAAATCAAAGAAAGGAATATAATTTCACTTCACTACTTACCTGTGCTCTTTTTCAGGTGGTATGCAATGGCACGAAGTACCGGCATTTCTTAAGTTATAGTTTCTGTGGGCGTATTTATGATACGAATTTTGATTGAAAAGCTTGTAGAGGAGTGTATTTTATGCGAGTTTAATGGATGGCAGTAAATCAGGGTTTCTACTGATCTGAACAAATATATTTTCCTGACTTCCATGACAGGTGTCGGATGACGTTGAAATATAAGTAAGGAATAAATAACTGTGAACATTCATTCTATAGAGACAAATCTGAGAAAAAAAAACCAGCAGTAAAAAACAAAAAGGTAGCATAATAGTTGGCTAAACTGAAATTGGTGTACAATTAATCATAGAAAACATATTTTATAAAATTTCTCTGAACTTTCCTGTCCTGCACCATTTTCCCTGACTTCCCTGACCAGTAGAAACCCTGTAAATGCTAATTTCTTCCACGTGTTGAAACGTTCACGCTTGTTCTTGCAGTCAATCAGAATGCGTAAAATAACATATTCATGATGATTACCCTCACCTTTCTTCCCTCCATAAAAAAAAAAATAATAATAATAATAATAATAAATAAAAAACTGCCCATAGTAAACTCACGCCTAGTTTATCGTAAGCGTTAGACTTCATAATCAATTTTTCGTATTATTGCACCATCGACAATAAAACTGTAACTAAGTAGTATTTTCTAGGTACTAAGGAAAAATTGTTATTTATTTTATGTATTTACTTAGTTTCGTAGTGCTTTGGAGAAATATTGAAAGATTGCAGTGGGATTGGGAAGCTCTATTTAAAGTAAAATGTCGCTAATGTTATACAGACAGTCTCTGAGTTATACCAGTGAAGTTTATGAACAGTGTTTACATCTGAAGTAGGAA
The DNA here is from genome assembly GCF_964235325.1 of Thermobia domestica. Classification (NCBI taxonomy): domain Eukaryota; kingdom Metazoa; phylum Arthropoda; class Insecta; order Zygentoma; family Lepismatidae; genus Thermobia; species Thermobia domestica. The sequence goes on from NC_137465.1 coordinate 209,416,538, forward strand.
GTACTTTCTAAATTCCAGTTGGAGAGCTATCTACAGAGTGAGGCATCAATTTCTTAGGTTGTTTATTGTTGAACATGTGTTATTAATTTTTTTTACCATCGGTGTTGGAAAGATTCTGTACGCTGTTTATAAAGCATATTATGTAGTTGATTTTTACATTGCAGTAATTTTATTTTATTTATTTATTTATTTTTGGATCAAAATATCCAATATGTTTCAACAAAAATCTTCTTATACGCCTTATATCTGGAGAACTACATATACTGTAGCCAAATCCAAACCATCACGTAACTCAGTATGATGTGCTTATTCCGTAGAAAATACGAAAACTCGATTTAGAGGCCGTTCAAAAATTTTGTGGCCCCTGATCCGAAAACTAATTATTGGCCAAGATCTCAATCTTTTGATCCATTTTTAGTTTTCCTAAAATTCTTATTTTATTTTCAGTGCTGTATTTGTGATAAATCTGAAATGATACGTAAGTCAAACTGTCTTTTTTTTTTTTTTTTTTTTTTTTAAATCATAAGACTTCTCTTCGCAAGTGAAGTTGGCGCCCAGTGTGGAATTCTTGATATGCATCCAGGTAATTGATTCATAGATATTCCATAGCAGGTTCATCTTCTCTTTGGCAGTATGTACGTTACTTTATTCAGAATGACGAATTAAATGTCTAGTCAAGCTGTTTCTTCCTTTTTCTATCATGGATAAAATGCAGCAGTTTCCATTTGCGTTTTTGCCTCACTTTTTTTGTCATTAAGTTCTTCCGTATGAATAATCCTTTCTTCCTATAAAATGACTGTTTTGCTTGGGCTGTTCTAATTCACACTTCTTCTATTTGAGAATATCGTGCTGCCCAAATGTTGAAATTTCTTCTCTTTTATCCATGTGAAGAAAAAGTATTGAACTTTTCTTTTTCTTCTGTGTTTTAGGACGTACAGTTCTTAGCATAAATGATGTTCTTTTTGGAATCAGTCATCCTTAATTCATCTCTCGTTAACGTAGAGAGAGCGTAATTTTATGTACAGTACTGAAAATAGCGTTTCATTTTAATTTTGTGTGTGTGTGTGGAAGAGATTGACAAGATAACTTGTAGGGTGTATATACCCATTTTGTGACTGCATAAAACTGTTTTGCTTTGACATGATTGTATTGTATCTTCGTAACAAGATTCAAAGATATTTATATAAATTTATTCATGTAAGATAAGGGACAACGCAGAAAACCAATTGTGTTGTGTTAGGTCAATTGGTACAACACTGGACTGGCAAACAGGATCCTAAGTTCGAGTTTCAATCAAGGGTTTTTTTTCCAGAGCTGTCTTATTTAAGAATGACTAATTTCATTCCATTGAACGGAAAAACGTGAGTGAATTTCGTAAATACCTTCTGAATAATTTTCGATTCGAACAAATTCTTTCAGCTAATGAGAGTACGAAGGTTTTTAACCTAAGGAAAGTACGGAATTTATCTTCATCATCTAATTAAATATGTGTGTAAAGATGTTACACTATCCTTTAAGCTGAATTAAACTCCTCTGAAATTTAGTGTACCCGTCTCAAATATTGTCTTGAGAATTAAATTAAGCGATATATATGAACCTGAATCTGTTGTTATAGAAGCGTGGTCATTTATTATGAGGAATTACATGTAGATTTAGGTCAGTTATTAGCTTCATTCTTTTTCGACCAGCAATGCATAATAGTCGTTACTTTATATGTCAAATTATTTACTAGTGATGTAAGCAGTACTAAATTTTAGAAGGAAAATACAGATAATCCTTTTTTCTTTTTTATATTGATAAAAAGTAACTTCTTTCTCACCTCAGCCATAGGTTGGTGGGCAACATGGAAATATTAAAACTTTTCTCTCCCTTGGGATAGCTGTTTTATACTTTGATAAGGTATCTTCCTAACTGCATCTAGATATTCTATTCTTGGTCTTCCTCTTCCAGGTTTTCTTCAGCCTTTCCCTCTAGCAATACGGTGATCCGATCGGTGCGCCGAATAAGATGGCCAAGCATGCTGTTTGTTCATTTTCCTATTATCTTCATGATCTGTCGTCCTTTATTAGCTTCCGTTAGTACGTCTTCATTCCTTTTCCTTTCGATTCATGATATGCGCAGCGTTCTGCTCCAACACCACATTTCAAATGCTTCCAGCTTGGATATTTCAGCTTTTCCCAATGTCCACGTCTCTGATCCGTAAAGCGCTACGCTCCATACCAGAGTCTTAATAAATTGTTTTCGAAGTCCGACATATTTCTTGATGGATAGCAGTCCTCTTTTCCTATTGAATGCTTGTTTAGCGTTCACTATTCAGAAGCTTACGTCTTTTCCATTTCTTCCGTCTGAAGTTATTGGACTTCCTAAATCGTAACGACTTCGAGTGTTTACAATTTTTAAGACAAAATATTTTGTATCGTAATTATTTATTTAGGTCTTGCTGTGCTTCCAATTAGAATTTAGTTGGAAGGATTCAGTAGCAGAGAAGTGCGTGTTTTTGTGATGAAGAAGCCTCGTGTAATGTTATTAAATAGAAGAGAATGTTATAAGAGGGATGTTCCTGAAAATACAAATTTACGAAATCCAGTTTTTCTAAAGTGTTCTAAATAGGTTATTCATTCTTATCCCTATTCATTTATACTTTTTAAAATGGTTATCTCCACTGTCCACTGGCAGCCATTAGTTGTCGCCAATGGCATGTTTTTAATAAGCTACAAGCATAAAACTCTTTGTAACTGTTTCCTTGGGACTTGGTCTATTTGAGGCTTTGGTTAGTTTCGGATGTTATTTTATTTTCAGTTGATATATAACGAGAAAACCAGCTTGAAACTTAGAAGTTACCTCTGTGTAGTGAGAAAAAATCTGAAGGTGGAAGGGGCTTTATTTGTCTCGTCTCCAATTTTCAACCTTTTTTTTCTTCGAAATTTGCATAAATCAAAGAAAAACTAAAAAATTCTTTGTGTAACTTTCTAGTAAGTCCAGAACACTACTAAGTAAATTAATTAGTTAAAGTAGTATTTATTCCAGAACACTCAGAACTGTCGAGCTGGAAATGTTTCTGCGAAAAGTTGTTGCCTTCGTTAGCAATTATTAGCACAGGTCCTTTCAGTAAACTGACATTGTTTGTGGAACTACATCCCGTTAGATATCGTCTGATTTTTTTTCTTCTTCCTGTAATCTTTCGTAAACTTTCCCTTTTATGTTATGAAGGACTACTGGAAGTCATAAAAAGGCTATGATATTCAGATGATGATAATCAATGGGATTTGTGAGGAAGGCAATCCTTTTTGCTGAAACTTGAACAGTTAGATAAATCTGGGTGATTTTGGTGTAAGTGCTTTTTTTTAAAAATTCATATTGAATATACATTATATGAAATCAAGTAGTATTTTTAAACTGGTCAGTGTTTTAGAGATAGTCTTCGTTCTAGTCTGGTTCGTCATCTAATCCTAATATAAAATATTGTAGAGTCTTAAAATATGGATGGAGTCATAGGATTAGAAGATAAACAAAACAAGAATAGAGTCAACTGATGACTGCGAGTGGACAGTGAATGTTATCATAAATAAAGTGTTAAATGCAACTAGATATAAGTTAAAATTATACATATTCGGAAACTTAAGGAAAACATAGTGCTTCACTAAGTATTTTATAAGTACTAGGTAAATAACACAGGGAAATTTTAATATTTTTTGATTCCCAGAATATTTGGCAAATTGTTAAAAGAGGGAGCAGATACGATCGAGCTCCTATAACTTTTAATTTATCCCACGGTCGGACACTTATATCAAACTGAGATAGAAATGATAACTCCGCGTAGCGTAGTCGCGTACGCTCTCGCCTTCAGTGTGAGCGGTTCCAGGTTCAATTCCCGGTAGGGGACACTTGGTCAGAAAGGTGTCAGGCCAGCCATCCTCAGTGAGGTTTTTCCAGAGTTTTCCTTATCCACAACAGGCAAATGCCGGGATGGTATCGAACATAAAAAGGTCCCAGGCCATATTGCTGAAGGTCATTATACCCCATTCGTGACAGGCTAAAATGACCTAGATGCTGAAAACCCAGGAAGTATAATTTCTAACTTCTGAGATAGAAATGGAAGATGATTAAACAAGATTCGGTTTAGAGCCTTTTTCTCCAGTGCTTGAGGTCCGTAGTTCGATCCCAGCTCGCGCCATGTGAACTTTGTGGTGGACAAACACCGTGTGCGTGAACTCGGAGTTCTCCCGTTTTCTCCCACTTTCTTCATTCCACCATTTCATCCATCTCTTATCATCACAGTCTCCTTTAGCCTAACCGGCATAACCGTAGGACGTAAAACTTAAATTTCATTTCATTTTAAGATTCAGTTTATCATAAATCAACCATTAAGAATACATGTATATGCATTGTGAAACAAACTTCCTCGTGGTACTAATGTTTTAAAAAAATTAGTATACTTTTAGTCAAGTGAATACATAATATTTCTTTCGAAGTTTTAATTATCAGTGGTCATTGACAGGCATATGTAGTTTAGGGAATTGTATATTTGTGCGTTTATATATAGGTTTATAAAACATTAAGTAATCAATCCGTATACTTATGAATCGCCTTACAATATTTTAATTAGTGGTTGATAAGAATCTACTTTATGCCGTTTTTGTTTTTCAGAGGTCGAATCCAAACCCAAGTAACTTTAGAGAAACTTTGCGCATTTATTTGTATTTAAAAATGTCGACCATGAACATTCTTAAATCTGAAAACAGTGTAGTTTATTCGTTTCAGGAATGTTTGAGATGGACAGATGTTAGATATCATCATCGGTGCTGAAGGTTTGTGTGCAGCACGGCTGAATGAAAAAGCACTAGTTCTGTTCTTGAATTAAGTATCCAGTTCGTGTAAGATGCGTCCTGTAAACCATGGTAAGTTAATGGTGCGTTAAAAAGATCTCCATTGTATCCTGAACTAGGATAACGATAAAATTTTGGCAGCAAATGTAAGAACAGTTTTATATTGTAGTCAAGGATTTAAAGGGTGGCTCAAAAGTAGGCATACAGTTCCGGCCTGTATTTTATATCGTTTCTTATTGTTATCAAACAGGTAGACCTAGTTTCTTTATTATTTGTTCTTAACGTCTTTTTACTTATAACTTAAGCCCAGAATAGTCGAAGTAAATAAATCCATAAACTAGAATATTATACTTGATTAGTGCAGGGGTGTATACCTACTTTTGGCCCACCCAATATATGTTACTGTACTGTGACGTACAAGCGCGAGATCACCTGTCATAACACTTTTTTTTTCTTCCAGGAACTTGAAAAAGTTTGAAATGAATTAAATAGTTCCCTGCAAAAAGAAAAAAAGTTTAGGTTAGAAATTTAGCACTCTGTTTAGTTCGCACTCTAAGTATTGTCTAAGGAAGTCTCATTAAGGGTAAAGCGATTCACAGGCGCCAATTGAATTGCACAAGTACATTATGATCCCGTAGAAATGGAAGATAATGATTAGGGTTTTTTGTACGTTCTCAAAAATTTTAAGTGTATGTTTTAATGGACCACTTAGTGATCAATTAAGAAGTGTATTTATATTTGGTTTCTTTATTGTTTCTATAGTTGTGTGTGTGTTCTGAAGTTCCTTATTTATGATTTTTTTTTATTTAATAATATACTCTTATTTTATATTGTTACGATGTATGTATGTAAAATATACAGTAATATATATATATATATATATATACGAGGGGCGTCCAATAAGTTAGCTACCTAGACAGGAAGGAATGCAGATAAGCTTACCTGGTCATCACTGTTTTTCGATGTAGTCCTCATAGAGGTGTCGCCATTTTGTGAGCAGTGAAGAAATCCAGAGAATAAATAATCTTGATCTGTCATGACGTGCAAACCACTGGGAAACAGCTTGTTGGACCTCGTTGTCTTGAAAAACTGTCCCCCGCATGTTCTTCAACTGCATGGGCTCCTGCTTGCTCTCAGAATCCCAATGGTGGATCCAGGTTTCGTCCTGTGTCACCAGTTGAGCCAGGAATTTGTCCATTATTTGCAGCGTCACATGAACATTCGCTACGCGGCGTAATACAAACACTGTTCTCACGGCCACTGCGTTGCTCCGACTGACCCCAAATTGCGCAGCGGGGTTCCCCATAGTGGTCTTGGCGTGCGTGTTAGGCGCCATTGTGCTCCGCCCCTACCTCTGTCTAGGTATATAACTTATTGGACGCCCCTCGTATATGTATCTATGTATCTATTACAGTGAAACCTGTCTTTAGCGGAATCGAGCGGGACTTGCAAAAATTTCCGTTAAAGTCAGGTTTCCGCTTAGTGGAGGTAGATCTTTCCTTTCTTTAAAAGAAAATACATGCTTATAAAGGGGAATACTGAGAAAATATATTGCTGTACGTACATTGTTCGATTACAGTACTTCTTTCTTCTACGAATAAATACACAAAAAATTAAAATGAATACAAAATATGCTATGCACACGTTTTCTTTATTTTTCTAATAGCCAAGCAGGCTTTTCTGTGTACATTGCTGCTTGGCTGATTGACTTTCCGCATACACTTTAGCCTGAGAAATTATACTAAGTGAATCAGAATCATTTTTTCGTAAGGCAAATTTTTGCAGTTCCTTTAAACTTCTGAGAGAATCTTGATATGTATTTATTCTACACTCTTCTTGGAACTCGGTATCGTATTCCTCTTCTTCCTCTATCTCGTTTTCTTCTTTCCGACATTCCGTATGATTCTTGATTAAGTTGCGGGGATTAAGGACAATTTGTGGGGGTGAATATGAGTAGTGGTTGGGGAAGGTCAACACTGTCCAGAAATATTTAACAAATGAACGAACATTTTATCGCAGACAGTGTAATGTATATGTCTCACAGAATGTCTAAACATCTTCTAAACGCTGTAGTCCGGAACTCAGAATTTTCCGTTAAATGTTTTATTTTTCTTTCCGTTGTCCGCGTAACACAGTTTCCGCTTAATGAAGGGAGTTTTACACGTTTTGTTCTCCAAAATTCATGGGACCGTGAAATATTTCCGTTTAAGACAGTTTTCCGTTTAATAAAGGGTCCGTTGAAGACAGGTTTTACTGTATTTATAATATAGGCATTAGGCTACTTCGATATTCATTCTATTCGAGTTAACTGTGCTGTTATCTAAAAGGAAAAAGATAATTGTGATCCGTAATTACGAACTGGATAGATTTATCAATTTTTATTTATATAAAAAAAGAAGTTGTTAAACACCAATATAATGTTAGGTCGAACTTCTTAATTACTCACAAATTGTGTTAAACCTATAATATATGAAAAAAAGTAATTTAGATTTAACTAATTATCAATCTTGTTTACAAATCTTGAGATTCAAACTGTGTCTATCACTTCTATATCTTCGAACCATCAGGTCCTCATAATCGTCAGGGTGTCTATCGGTCACGCAAGTCATGAAATCAGGAAAAGGTCATGAAAGTCCCAAAAAAAAAAGTCACGAAATTTAGCTTTTGGGTCACTTTTTTTTAATCTGTACAAATATAAGTATAGGCTGGAAAACTTTGTTCTATTAATCGTCAAAACCAAAAATGTCTATGGTCGGCTTTAGACGCTTAAATCGCAAGCAAAGCACTCTTTTATCGCATGCATGAAGATTCGCACCCAAATTCGCTCTTGAGAATGTTGTTAAATTTTATGTTTTAGGAAAGGAAAAGTCACGAAATTTCATTTTGGAATTGTAGTAGACACTCTGATAATGCTTTTTCCTACCCAATATTCCTGATGTTCATTGTATAGCTTCATATTATACTTACCGTCAAAATTTTAGTTAATTCCATGATGTTTGATTGGAATGAATCAGGTATGGTTTTCTGGGTTCTGTCTTCAGTGTCGTTTTGAGTAGCTGCATTTACGACCTATCAGTAACAAATGAGGATATGTATTAATTATCTGAATACGTATGAAAAATATGTTGATAACCACAGCGAAATACGAGGGCCATTGAAAAAGTCATGGCAACTATTTTTTTTCTCGGAAATGGTAACGTATAAAAAAAATTTGAAATATGCAAATTAAAGGTTAGTTCATATGAAAACATTACATGGATGGAGATGGATGAACACACACACCACTATAAAGATATAGAACGAGAAAAAACAATTGTCGTTTTAAACGTGTTTTACTGTCAGTTGCAACAGTTCACAATAGTACAGAGCAGAAACATGTGTCATGATGACTTGCCATCTTGTGGATTCTTGGGGAGACTCCTGATGCCATGGAATGCGCTTGATTTCTAATGTACTATTGTGTAGTGTTGCAGTTGACAGTGAAACACGTTTCAAACGACAATTTTTTTCGTCTTTTTTTTCCCGTGCTATATCTTTATGGTGGTGTGTGTGTGTGTGTGTGTGTGTGTGTTCATCCATCTATCTATATGTAATGTTTACATGTGAATTAACCTTCCATTTGCATATATAGAATTTTTTTGTATTCGTTTCGATTTTCGATAAAAAAAAAAAAATAGTTGCCATGACTTTTGCAATGGCCCTCTATATATAATTATAGTATTAATATTTGAAAGAGAGTGAATTGTGGTTATGAAGTTATTAAAGATAGTATTTATATAAACCAAAGAGGCAATCAAATGAAAAGTAATTAAAAGAATATTCTTGAAATGGTGTTATTTAGAACATGAATAATTGTGTATGTATATACAGGGGTTAAACAAAAAAATCTAAAACGTTTGCAAAAGTGTGAAAATCATACCTAGTGTCGTGTGGAGTCTCCTTTTGCGTCCAAAACAGCTTGGATCCGACGTGGAATGGACGTATACAGCTTCTGAATCGTGGTTGGACACAAGGGTACCTAGTGCTATACGATATGTGGTTCTAGAAATTAGACATTCTTTTTGTTATTGGTAATATAATTTCATCTTATTTCGTGGGTGGAGGCTTTTGTTGCAATGGACTTGAATTTTGATACAGAAGATTCAGTCAGATACGTTATCTCATACTTGGCAAGATCTCTTCTTGCTGGCGACCAGATACGGGCTGGTGCCATCTCATGGTAATGCTACGTTCGTCATGAGGACTGCAGGATGTCATCTTTTTACATTTTGATATGCACATGTTCGATCTTCATCTTGGGGCCGCGGTGGCTCAGTGGTAGAGCGTTCACCTCTTGTGCGTAGGGTCCCTGGTTTGATCTCAGCTCGCGTCAAGTGGACCTTGTGGTGGAGAAACACCGTGTGCGTGGGTTTTTTCGGGGTTATCCCGTTTCCTCGTGCTTTATTCATTCCACCATTGCATTCATTTTTCATCATTACAGTCTCCTTTAGCCTAGCCCGCATATCCATGGGACGTACAATTCAGATTTAATTTCAGTTTTCCATCTTCATCTTGATATGGAGTTTCATTTGTTCGAACAGGTGCAGATTTCGGTACATGCTAGAAGCGGTATGGAAATTAACAATGACCCGCCATTATCTGTTGTGTTGAGCTTCACAGGAAAAGGGACGCTGTTCAACGTCCATTTTAGATTTCAGTTCGATTGTTGCATGCTCTTTGACACAAATATAACTGAACTAGGCGGTAGCAGTGGATAAGCTGCATGTTGACGTTCCTATTAACACTCAGCAATCTTCTCCCTTTGCACATTGTTGTGAAACACTTGATCACTCTGACTCAATGATAAAGCGCTAATCACGGTTGCGAATAGTCATGGGTCAATATCAGGTTCATATCGACATGTAGGGATGCGTTCGAGTCGAGTCGAGACAGAATTTTCCAGACAAAATTCGAGTCGAGACACAGCTCTTCCAATAGAAAAATATATATTTTTCGAGTCGAGACATCACTTTTACAGCACATTTTCGAGTCGAGACAGTCTCAAATCTTGTCTCGTGCGCATCCCTATCGACATGTAGTGAAACAGAAGATACACGTGAAAAAGATGATAATAATAATTATTATTATTGCTGTATCTCGGTTTAAACCGGTTTTAGCTTAGTAATCTGACGGCCGTCTCTTGGAAGTGCAAGTTATTTTAAGAGTTTTTCTTCTCCAAAGAACTGTCTGACCATATGATAAGTGTGTAGTATTACTGATTTTTGCAGATATTGTGCACTTAACTGTTCGAGTTGTGTCTCAGTACTTTTAGGAACAAATGCTCTATTGAGGTAATGATTGGTCTTACTGTAACTTTCTGACATTTCCATACCTTTTTGATTTCGTCAGCCAAGTCTTTATATTGATTGTTTTCATAATGAATGTTGTACATATGTTAAGAGTCAATGGTACTCCTACATCTATGACGGTAACTTCTTGGGACATTTTATTGATAATAATGTCGGATCTGTTTGCAGGTACCTTTACATCTGTTTTGATTTCTCGATCCCAGTAGAGTTTGTATTTATTTTCAAGTACCGGACTTGGCTGTTATTTGTAGTAAGCTTAGTATGTGTTTAATTTCATGTTATGTGCCAAAAACTGGTGAATGCTTTTTACAACATTGTTGTGTTGTTTTAGATAGTCTGTAGGAACCATTATACGGCATGAGCCTGTGATGTGTTCAATTATTTCGGATGTCTTCGCATTTTCTGCACTTTTCATCTGATATTTCTTGCTTCAGTATGTATTTACAGTAGTTTCAGGTTAGTATCCTTCGGTCCCATATGACTATCGTAAATCCTACCCTTCAGAAAAGAGTCCAGTTTATTATTATTATTATTTCTCATTCTATTCATTCAACCATTTTCTCGATTGTTAGTTACTTATCAACTGTCTCCTTTGACGTAATGAGCAGCAATCGACGAATACCAAATATTTCACGCAATTTCAAGGCAAATGGAAAGGTGGGCAAGAGCTTTGGATTTTGGTATAAATTATACTTACGTAAGCTCACAAAAAATAGTGATATAAATATGTATATTAATTTTTTTAGCAAGTAATTCCAAATACTTAATTTCTATGTTTCTCTTTGTAGATATCAGAAATGGGAGACGCGCTATCATTGTATCTTCAGAAGCAATAAATGTTTGTGACACTAAGCTTGTATTAGAAATTAAAGAAAGTGTATGCAAATATTTTTGTAACAGCTTCAATTGTAAATATATTTGATGATATTATTACTTTATGTATTTTTATTTAGCCTGTGATTGAAAGTCGCTTACATAAGACAAAGCAAGTAAATTAATAAATACTGGTTAAATAGAATCGTCCATCAGTTTACAAATAAAATAGTCTTCACATAAATACAAGGAAGTAAACGTAAGATATACCAGAATCAGCATCTGTGGCATAGCTCTCGAATACAGCTATCGTGGAGACGTCGTATTGTGGTTGGAAAATAACCAGTTTCGTGCGAGATGAAATTTACCATAAGGGGCGTCTAGTAAGTTATCTACCTAGACAGGAAGGGAGGGGAGGAACATAATGGCGCCTGAGACGGACGCCAAGGCCGTGTGGGGAACCCCCCGCAGTTTGAGGTCAGTCGTAGCAACGCAGTGGCTGTGAGCAGTGTTTGTGTTACACCGCGAACAGTAGATTTGCAGAAGTTAGAGCACTCTTTGGTCATCAAATTTCTCACTAAAGAAAGGAAGGGACCAAAGGAGATTTACAAGCGAATGGCGAAAGTGTACCGGGATGCAGCACTGTCAGAAATCCAGTTCAAATACTGGTCAAAGCAATTTATGTAGGAACGGGAGTCCATTGAGAATGATCCCCGCTCCAGGAGACGTGCGGATGCAGTCACCACGGAAGTGTGCTGCAAAATTGAGGACATGGTCTTACAGGATCACCGTATGAAGGTTGCCGAGATTGCAGCAGCATGTAGTATATCCGAAGGGATCCATCCTGACTATTCTGCATGACCGCTTGGGCATGTCAAAGGTCTGTGCTTGTTGGATCCCCAAAATGCTAACGCCTGCACAGAAGCAGTGCTGGATGCAGCTGTCCCAAGACTTGTTGGAGTTCTTTGAGGAGGACCAGGACAAGTTCTTGGTTCAACTGGTGACGGGACGAAACCTGGATCCACCAGTGATTTGCAGCCAATGATAGACTTTTTCTTTTCGCTTCCTACAAAGTGGCGACGCTGCATAGACCTCCATGGGGACTACATCGAAAAACAGTGATGACCAGGTGGGTCATCCTGTCTAGGTAACTAATTGGACGCCCCTCGTAGTCTTATGCACCCGCTAATTGCGCCGAATCTAAGCCGCTGTATCGTGCGGAGTACGTTGAGGAGAATGTAGCAGAATGAAGCAACCAATAAATTTTAGCAGAAGACAATAGACAGAAATAAGAATTTAGATAATGGAAATCTAAAAACAACCTCACTAAATCAGAATAATCGCACTCTTTACATATGAGTTTTACTAGGGAAGAAGCTAGGTACTAGAGAACTATTTGTTAAAGGGGAGCTTGTGTAATGGCTAGCACGTGCACCTTTGGTGTACTCCCGAATTCGATTCCCGCTGAGAGAGATTGTAATTTGAACACATTACGGTGGTTCAGATTACACAAATTGTAGATTTACGTCTCATTTAGCCCTGGTGCTGATATGGGACGCTTAACAGCCTGACATACTTAAAGTAATACAAAATTTACAGTATTTCTTTTGCTTATTTTTCATAAGTGAAAGGAGATAATGAAATGCAACTTATCACAACCATAAATAATGTTATTCTACAGCAGAAAATATGAACTTGAAGAATTTTCAGTGTTGCCAGAATAACATTTCCCCCAAAATCTAAGTTAATGGCAGTGATTAGAGGAACGAACTCAACTGCATTTGATTACGTACCATGTTGTTTTGTTATCCTATGAACTACTTTTTAAATAATAGTCGTGTTTAGTGTGTAATAAACAAAATAGTTTTTTTTTTACATAGTTGTTAAAATTAAATATTAATGTTATTAGTCCTTAGAAGGATACATTCATTAGACAGTGAGTTTGATTATTTTAGACAGTGAGTTTGATTCTTTATTTTCAATGGAGACTCAATCAGAAGAAATTACAAGAACGTTTCGAAGGTTCAGTAAATGCCAGCGTTGTTCAGAATGTTTGCCAGTAGTAGTTTCGATTTTTATCTGATAAATTTCAAGAAAGCAATTTGCTGAATTCGAAGACAATGGTCTAAAGTTGCTAGTTGATCGGATCCATATTTGACCGTGGAAATACTGATTGACACTCGTGGTGCCAGTGTGGTTGATTACGGAAAGCCACAGGGTAACACTGAAAGTTGAAAGTAAATAAAATAATGAAAATCTTTGTTACAAATTCTTTATTTTTGAAAATATCTACCCTTAATACACTTCACCATCTGAAAGAACCAGTTGTAAGTATGTTTTAACAGCTTATGGACACATTTTCTTCATTGTTGGAAAGAAAAGTCTTGTGGGACCAAATTAGGCGAATAAGCATAGCAGATGGTCAGTTTAATTTTTTCTTTCTCCAAATATTGATTGATATACTATGTAAGAGATGATATTGCCATGATAAAAGCGTTTTTATTTCATTAACTATTTCTGACAAGCAATCATTTCAGTGAGCATTGAAATCAGTCTTTGAGACCACTAGTTCCCATAGAACCAGAATTAATTAACTATTTATCGAGATATCTGCGCGATTGCGGATGGGGAATCAAATTGCAGGTGTTCGTATACAGACAGTTTCTCTGATCATTCTCCGAAGCGCTCTTAATTATTGTCTTTATTTACTAAAATGTGATTCATAAGTGGTGTGATTGGGAAGTCTTTAAGACTGGGCTTGTAATGTAATATAGTTGAACTATAATTTCAGACTTTTTCCTCTGGGGGGACTTTCAATACATGGAGAAAGTAGTCTGCGAAGATAGCGATAATCCAAATACATTAAGCATGATCGGAGATATTTCATTACTGATGGTTACTTTAAAGGCTCCCTTTCGAAGTAGCGAAGTAATTCCCCTGCTGACTGAACACAGTGGCTCTAATGACATTTTCACTCCTGGAAGCATTTCTTGAGACCATTCTTGATGTCTTAAGAAGAATGTTACCTGCATTTGTGTGAATCTTTTCTGTTTTCTAAAACTTCCTTCAATTTTGTAAGCAGGTAGAAGTCGGCAGGAGCCAAATCTGGGGAGTAAGGAGTTAGGTTTATAAAGGAATGAGCAATTTAACAAGATATTCTGGAATTGAGAAGGCAGGGTGTTCAGAGACGTTGAAAAGTCAGCCAGGTAAATGCTTCAAATTTTGCCAAAAATTAGGGATTTTTTTTTTTTTTTAGCTCCCACAGAAGATATGAAGAACGCTTTTAAAAATGAGGACAGATTCAAAAAGAAAATTGTTTAGAAGTTTGAGGAGTTCGCAAGATATTAAAGCTTTAAAGGAGCAATAAATTGAATAAAAAGTTCATCTACAGAAGAAAATAATACAGTTCGTCGCTTTTAAACAGTCTAAACCATATAGGGATATTCCATGTCAAATCAACAAGTCATCAGACTTGACCATCTCAGATTTTTGTAAAAATTGGTGTACAGCGGTGGACACTTCTAAATGGTACACCTTAGCCGTAAATCTCCATATGGCTGTACCATTTAGAAGTGTCGCCCGCTGTACAGCTTTATTACAGCGGGAGATTAAAAAAAAAAAAACATATTTTTGAACACTCTGTATGGAGACACTTTCAAGGCGGGGGAGTAATATGATTTTAAAAAAGGCATTTTTTCAGTTACAATGATTATTAAAAATTGTCATAAAATGGTTAATATGTGCACTAGAGACGTGAAACAAACACCATTGGAAAGCTTAAAGATTGCTCTACAAATTGTATTATGTTGTAAAAACCTGTAAAATAAAAAATAATACTTCAAATTAAGATTTGAATTTCGCATAGAAATGTCCCTCTGAATTTGTTCAAAATTGTTCAGATTGTAGTCTCATACATGTACTAAAACACCACAAAGTTGAATTTTGGGCACTCAATAGGATCCGATTCAACATTCAACATAAACCAAGCATTGCACGATATTGACCATGTGAATATCTGGGTTCAGATCGATAACACTGTTCAACAAATTTTGATCGAAAGTATGTAAATTCTTGGAAATTGCGATTTTTACATTCATTTAAGCATAATATGAAAGTAAATGGTAATAGAAGAATTTTCTTAGCTCAGTTTGTGAAAAAAAAACGCCCTTGTACAACAGTAGCTGTATATATACAAATGTATTAATATTTATAGAACATTTAAGCAAAATCCTTGTAAAAACCTACATTTCACTTTTTTTTATCTATTTCACTGTGATGTGATAAGCTGGGGAGTTAAGAAGTACCCTAAGCTATAGCTTTCTATACCCTTGTACTTCCTTTTTCAAAATTGCGCAAATACCAGTTTCACAGCGATACAGAAAATAAAGTAACCGTGGTCAAGTTAAACATTAACAATTCCGTAATAAAATTCAGTATCAACATCAAAACATGAAAAATATGTACAAATACCTTTTTGTGCAAGAACTACACTGCAATGTAGACAAAAGTTTCAAGTGATACCTTGTACAGGATTATGTCTATTTTATTTTGAGCGTCTTCGCTTGGCTTGCCTTTTGTAGATTACATCTGGAGCATCCCTTGCAATAGTCTAACAGTAGTCGGCCAATATGTTAGAACTCCACTTTCCCCTCATATCTCTTCACCATGGCTGCAATATCTTGATGGAAACGCTCACCATGTTCGTCATTTACTGCTCCACACTCTTCGGAAAAGAAGTCTAGATGTGAATGAAGAAAGTGGAGTTTCAGAGACATATTGCAACAAAGATTTTCGTAGCACAATAACAACTTTGCTACCAGTTGTTTGTAATTTGTTGTTCGGTGTCTTCCCAAGAACTGTGAACAAACACTCTTCAAGCTTTCTCATCACCTTGGAGAATTTCGTCGAACTTGTGATCTTTGAATAGTTGCCTAATCTGTGGCCCTATGAAAACAGTCTCTTTAACTTTGGCATCACTTAATCGAGGGAATTGTCCTCTTAGGTATTTATAGGCCTCATCCTCTGGGTTCATGCTCTTAACAAAACTTTTCATAAGACCTAATTTAATATGTAGAGGGTGAAGCAAAATTCGGTTACGATCTACCAGTGGTTCATGCTGCATATTTTTCACTCCCGGCTGAAGAGTTTCTCTGGTACTCCAATCACTTTTGCGGTAATGAGATCCACGATCTCTACTGTCCCATTCACATCTAAAGCAACAATACTTTGTATACCCTAACTGCATACCTAGCAACAGTGCTATTACTTTAAGGTCATCACAAATGAGCCACTGAAAATCGTAATATTTAATGGCTTGAAGTCAGTGGCGTATTTAGGGGGGGCTTCCGGGCTTAAGCCCCCCCGAAATCTTACTTACTATAATAAAGTATATGAAATATCTTGCAGAATTTTCACATTTTCAGGCAAAGCCCTCCCCGAAAGAAAATCGTAAATACGCCACTGCTTGAAGTAAACGTTTCAAGTTTTCATAAGATTCCTTCATATGAACTGCGTAACCTACAGGAATTGAAGGAAGTTCATTTCCAATGTGTAAAAGCACTGCCTTTAAACTCACCTTGGACGAATCTATAAAGAGCCTCCACTCCGTAGGTTTGTAATTAATTTTAAGTGCCCTCATGAGATTATTTACATCTGTACATGCCACAAGTGTGTCTTCCATATTAAAAAATGAAGTGAACATCTCCCTATTCCGATACACTGAAATATTTACTTTTTCCTGCAATAAATTCCATTGCTTTAAACGTGACGCTAAAATTTCGGCTTTGCTTTTCGCGAGGTCCAAGTCTCTGATTAGATCATTTAGTTCCTCTTGAGTAAGTCTATGTGGTTCACATGGAGGTTCTTCTACAACAAACGTAGGGTCCTTCGAAGTACTTGATTCAAGAGCTTCAACTTCTTGATCATCATCAGAAAAAAGATCGTATTCTTTAGGTGGGTCAGGAACAGGTAGTCCTTCTCCATGTGGAACAGGGCGCATTGCAGAAGGAATGTTAGGATAGATCAAGGCCCGCTTCTTCGTGGAAATTCCCTTCTTGACGGAAGGAACCATACAAAAATAACAGTCTCTGATGTGGTCGCTTGGCTCCCTCCAAAACATGGGCACTGCAAAAGGCAAAAGGCCGCTTGGCCCCTTCCCATTAATCCAATTTCTTAGCTTGCTGGCACAAGTGTTACACACAATGTGGGGTGCCCAAGATTTATGTTGGTCTCCAATTTTACAACCAAAGTAATATTGATAGGCTTTTCTTATTAGTGGTGTTATAGTCTGTTTTTGTGAGGAAAATGTCACTTCCCCACACACGTAACAGAAGCTATCCGCACTGTTTACACAATTTCGCGGCATTTTTGTTTATTGAAATCCTCAAAATGCCACTTGAAATAGTTCCGACAACTATTTAAAAATATACATTCGAAATACCAGTATTTTTGCGTACTTGTAGTTGTATTTTTATGTCCTGAACTACACAAACGTCACACCCAAAACGCTGGTAACTGCACTAAACCTGTCTTTTCTAAGAATAGCAGAACACTACTGAGATAAGGAACACAATCAAACCAAGCGTTCATATAGTTTCTCCAGTGTTGCCGGATCAGTGTAACATTTTACCCCAAACGAAGCGAATCTATTTATTTTTAAAGCGTTGTTAGACATGCCTGTAAAACGAAAAGTTGAGCTAATATTCGAAAATAACTTTCAAATTTTGATCAGCATCACAAAATCAATAAGAATTAGCTGATTTTGTTAAATTTACATTTTCGTTAAACAGTGTAACCATTTGCTTGGTTATTTATCTGCAGCATCAAAGAAATTTATATTTAATTTCGTTTGTTTCTTGATGTATTCATTTGAATTTACACAATTATACACCTTTCGAGTTATTTAGAGAGGTATTACGTTTCCGAACAGTACTCAATACAAGTCATTATTCTTCTTAGTATGGATGTTTCTAAATTTATGTTGGCTGCATTGATACATGTTATTTTCATTCCTTTGTTTCATGATTGCTGTCACAGATATGTGGAAGTGGATAATTGAAATAGGAAAAAGAATTTATTGACTAATTGTTTGTGCTGGAAGTGTGTGAAGTGATGGTGAGCAGTGTCACTGTTTCATAACACATTTGATACAAATATTGTGAAAGGGAGGAAAATATATTCTTCCCTTTCATAATATGTTCATAATAAATCAACAATAACAAACTTGTGAATCAAAGGTTTAAAAACTACTCGTTATTAATATAAATTTTGCCGAAGATTATTGATTTATATCATCATAAAAGAAATACGATGGACGTTTTGAAATTTAAAAAAATAAGGTACAACTTTGCAAGTGGAGGCAAAGAAACCTAACGTAACCAGAATAAAGACGAATCATTTACCGCGTAGTGGTCGTGGTTCAGTGGTGAAGCCCCTCGACCAGTAATCGAGGTTCTTGGATCGAATCCATGTTGGGCGTTTTTTTACTTCAGGATTTTTGATGGCGATTGATCGTGATGACACACGTTTTATTATATTCCGATATTTGAACACTCAGATCTCTCAATACTTGAATTATCAAATCTTCAGGAATAATAATAGTAATAATTATCTCGTAGAAGATTGAAAGTTAGGAACTTATCACTCAGGTCATACCATTAAAAGCAGAAACGTGACGTTTCAATATATATATATATATATATATATATATATATATATATATATATATATATATATATATATATATATATATTAACAACCTCCTCACGTTGTGCCCTAAAAGCATGGGGATGAACAAAGTGTGACGTTCAGAAGTTGCTACTACTCATTATCCAGAATGAGTAGGTTGACGTTAAGTGAGAGGAAATGATAAACTTTATGATTCGTTTAATAAATGTATTGGTCTAAATACTGTCATGATGTCTGTGTGTATGTTTGATGTGAGTGCAGCATAACAAATCAGATCACAAATCGTAAACGGCTAGAAATTGTATCACGATCAACACGCTCATAGCTGAGGCACACATACCTGCTTTATACGATGAGTGTCTGGACAGATGAGTTATACTCCTCAGCTCTGGATCTCCTGGACAGGATTGTTGGCTGTATGTAGTCTCCAACTAAAAGCCAACTATTACTAGCGGGCTATGGTTGGACGTCGAACGGGAAGTAGATCACCCTTGACGTACTTATGGTCGTGATGGATCTCAGACCACTGCTAGGCTGCTAATTCTCTTCTAATGTGTCTCTGATTCCTCTGATCCACTTCTGATCCAGATCCTCTCCAACAATGGGTTTTTGTTCACAATTCCAGACACTGGAATTCGCTACGTCGTTCATTTGTGTTTACCTCAGCTATTGGTGAAACATTGGTTTCAACCCGTATTACATCGTGATCAAATTCCCAGACTAACAATCGCTGCAGATCTGAAAGTTGTGCCACATTCAAATTGTGTCAATGTTAACAAACGAGATTGCACATTGATGACATTACAAATTTCGATTTCATCTTTACAAACAAAACAAAACAAACAAACTGACGATGTAGCGTCTCGCCATTATTTCAGTGACAACACAACATAAACACAACCATTTACGTAAACAAACAAATGCACGTGTTCATATGACATAACATTACATTATCTCTTCAATTTTAATTCCAATAAATCTTAGTATCCATCACCAAAATAAAATCTTAAATCCGTACACCGCTACAATATATATATATATATATATATATATATATATATATATATATATATATATATATATATATCGGTTTTGTTTAATGTTGCCCACGAGAAGAGGAATTTCTCCTCGTTTCTAAAACAAAACAAACAAAATTGGGATGATACTTAATATTTACATTCGAGACGGGACAAGGCTAACTCAAATTATCGTCTCACTTTGGATATAAGAATTGAGACGAGGCGAAAAGTATCGTAAACATTTCTCGTCTTATCTCGATTCTCGAAATAGTGTATGTTCATTCTTTAAGTAACAATTGCTCTGTAGACTGAATCTTATACGCTAGTTTGTTACTTTGTATTTCAGAACTCATTGAATTACGGTCTGTGTAGGTATTTTTGTAGCAAAGTTTTTATAATTACTTCTGCATATCCTAAAAGTTAGTTTATTACATGCATCGGCGCAAATCTGTCTTCAACATTTGGGGGGGGGGGAGGACGGGTAAGACCGTTCCCATATTATGTATACAGTGGTCGAACTGAGACTGTATGCCATACCGCCTCTGCTCTTTTTTTCCACTTCGAACACTGTATATATATATATATATATAAGCAATATTCACAATATTTATAAAGTTGAAAAACAATGCTGCTAAGGATCAGGGGAGCAAAATTGTCTTCAGTGGCGTATTTAGGAGGCTATCAGGCTCAAACTCCCCCCGAAATAAATCTGTTAGTTTTTCGCATTCCACGTACAACAATAATTCTTCTTACCATTTCTAAGAATTTCATTGACTTTCCATTTTTCTTATGCTTTTTGTTCAGAAATATTACTGTATTTTTCAAATTTCATTCCATGTACGAACTGCGTCCTTTTGTTCTTTCTTTCGTCCCCTCTACTTTTTTGTTTTTTTTTTTTTCTTGACGTTACTTTCTTTCATTTCGTTTATCATACTTTATCGACCGTTGTCAGTTGTGATTCAAGTCGGCCGTTATCAGTAACACCAAAATTAAGAGGAGTTGATAAGCGAAACTGGTGTTCCACACCAACTTAACGCAGATATCAACATGACAGGACTTGAGTTATTATAACAAAGGAAAAATTATATCGTTTAGTTATTTTTAAAATAAGGAAATGTTTAAATTAAAGAAAATCAAAACTGGGGAATAATTAGCCCGGGAGATTAGGAAGGCCAAGAGGATGCTTCCTTTTTTCTTGTATGAATAGAATAAAGGGTTAGATTCACTCCTAAATTTTTGTATCATATCATATAGGATTTATCGATCTGCAATTCTTACCATTATAACTTCAATTTATGCATAAATTAAAATATATTTAATTCTCAAACTCAGGTAAGCAATTGCCCACTTCCTTCCTTGCGTTGGGCATAGCTCCTCGAAACAAAATCCTAAATACGCCATTGGTTTGTCTTCAACATTGGGAGGTGGGCAGAGTTGAGGCTTATTCTAGAGAAGGGAGATGAAATTCATATTACGGTAGATGAATCTGATCAACTGTTGTAAAGTATATTATATATTAGGCGATGTAGATGAAGTAGTAGTACATATCGGTATTACAAATCACTGCCATGTGAACACATTCTGAAATCTGAATACATGCATATTACATTTTATAATTGGTATGTTTCTAATTAGGCATCTACAAAGATCCACGTTAAAATTGTTTTTTATTAATATAAATAATGACTTCCCCAAAACTATGAAGAAAGAGTATCAATTATGTATGACGCAACAAAACTCTTTGAAATCAAGGGCGCCGATTTTTCTCTAACATTGGAGGAGCCCATTCATAAAAAATGCATAAAACAATACATATAACAAGAGAAATACATATAAAAATACAGGGGGTCCACGTGAGCTTTGGGGGCCCGGGCCTCCCGACCCCCAGGATCGGCGCCCTTGATCTCAATACTATTACAGGAATCGTTACAGAAATCTGACGCATGTCAGATACTCTTTAGTTAACAGATGTAACCTTAAGATTATGGAGAAAAATATTCCAGCAATTGAATTCTTTTCTTTGCTTACGAAGCATCCTCTTTCAAAAGAAAAATTGGGACACGTGGAAATTCGTAGGAACATACCATGGTTCGAACTAGCAGAAAAGAGAAAACAGGCAAAATTACGTTGGCTACAAAATCCGAATGAAATAACTCTACACAAAATTTCGTAGACATCAGGTGGGAAACTTCCAAAACTTAGAACAAAGAAACACGATTTTTTGAAAGCTAAAATTTTAAGAACTTGAAGATAATAGTAAAAATAAACTCATTTGGGACATGTATAAAGGGATCAATGAATTTAAGAAAGGCTATCAGCCTCGTGCTTATATTAAAAAAAGCTGATGGAACAGTTCTCACTGATGCAGTCAGCATTTTAAATAGATGGAGAGATTTCTTTAACGATTTGCTTAACACGCAGCAAAAACTAATGTGCGTGGAGAAAGGGAGATACACACCGCAGAAATGTATATTACAGAACCCAACCGAATAGAAGTAGAAATCGCTCTAAAGAAATTAAAGAAATATCCGGGGGAAATTAAAGAAACAAATAGACGAAATTTCCGGCTGAGTTAATTTTAGCTGGAGGCGAAAAATTGTGGAACAAGATACACAAACTCATTCTCCTTATCTACAACAAGGAAGAATTGCCACAAGAGTGGAAAGAATCAATCATTGTTCCAATCCACAAGAAAGGCGACGAAATTGACTAATAATTATCCAGGCTTCTCTCTTCTGTCAACATTCTATAAAAATCCTTTCAAACATTCTATTAGCAAGATTTACCCCGTACGCAGTTGAAATTATTGGAGATTATTAGTGTGGATTTAGACGAAATCGATCAACTATCGACCAAATATTTACCATTCGCCAAATACTCGAAAAGAAGTGGAAATACTAGCCCGGTACATGAACTATTTATTGATTTTAGAAAGGCTTACGTCTGGGTTAGGAGAGAAACATTGTACAACGTTCTTGCAGAATTTGGAATACTGAAAAAGCTAATTAGATCAATTAAAGCATGTTTAAATGAATCCCAAAGTAAAGTCCGGGTAGGAAAATTTTTGTGCACGAGCTTTCACGTCGAGAATGGCCTGAAACAAGGAGATGCGTTGTCGCATTATTATTCAACTTGGTCCTGGAATACGATATAAGGAAAATCAAAGATAGCAACCAGGACCTAGAATGAACGGTGTTCACCAGGTTATGCGTACGCTGATGATGTAAATTTAATAGAGGATGTTAGGAGAACAATAGAAAGAAATGCAGAGATCTTATTAAACGCTTGCAGGGACAAGGGTTTAGAAGTAAATGCAGAGAAAACTAAATACATGGAAGTGCGTCGGGACCGTAATACGGCAAATTATGAATGCGTTAAAATATTAAATAGTACTTTTGATAATGTGGATACTTTCAAATATCTAGAATGAATATTAACAAACGAAAATCATATTCACGAAGAAATTAAATGTCGACTAAAAACAGGGAATTCGTGTCATTATTCAATTCAAAATCTCTTATCGTCGCGAATTCTGTCGAGGAATTTAAAGCTTAAAATATATAAAACGATAATCATATCTATTGCTCTGTATGGTTTCGAACATGGTCGCTTACTCTGAGGGAAGAACATAGACTGAAAGTATTTGAGAACAAGATGACCAACAGATTCGGACCCAAGAGGAACGGGAATGGGGAATGGCGGAAACTTCATAACGACGAACTACGTAAATTATTCGGCTTACCAAACATTGTTAGGGTCATCGAGTCTAGTAGGCTTAGGTGGGTAGACATATAGCCAGGATGGAAGAAAGTAGGAACGCTATCAAAGTGTTAGCGGTAAGACCAATCGGAAAACGACCGTTAGGTAGACCTAGGCGCAGATGGGATGACAATATTAAGATGGATCTCGCAGAAATAGGAATACAAAATACAAACTGGATCCAGTTGGCTAAGGATAGAAGTCAGTGGAGAGCTTTTGTGAACGCGGCATTGAACCTCCGGGTTACATAGGCTATAGATTTAGTTAGCTTACGAAGCATGAGTAGATGCCTAGGCTGATACTACAAATAGATTAAATGCGCATTTACTGAAAAGATGGTTCTACTGATATTGGATAGTCTGTGTACTCTTCGTGTGCTATTGCCTAGGGGAAAAAAGTAGATAAGATTTCATATCAGGTTACGTCACGCACAGTCGTACAACTTGGTCCTGGAATACGATATAAGGAAAATCAAAGATAGCAACCAGGACCTAGAATGAACGGTGTTCACCAGGTTATGCGTACGCTGATGATGTAAATTTAATAGAGGATGTTAGGAGAACAATAGAAAGAAATGCAGAGATCTTATTAAACGCTTGCAGGGGCAAGGGTTTAGAAGTAAATGCAGAGAAAACTAAATACATGGAAGTGCGTCGGGACCGTAATACGGCAAATTATGAATGCGTTAAAATATTAAATAGTACTTTTGATAATGTGGATACTTTCAAATATCTAGAATGAATATTAACAAACGAAAATCATATTCACGAAGAAATTAAATGTCGACTAAAAACAGGGAATTCGTGTCATTATTCAATTCAAAATCTCTTATCGTCGCGAATTCTGTCGAGGAATTTAAAGCTTAAAATATATAAAACGATAATCATATCTATTGCTCTGTATGGTTTCGAACATGGTCGCTTACTCTGAGGGAAGAACATAGACTGAAAGTATTTGAGAACAAGATGACCAACAGATTCGGACCCAAGAGGAACGGGAATGGGGAATGGCGGAAACTTCATAACGACGAACTACGTAAATTATTCGGCTTACCAAACATTGTTAGGGTCATCGAGTCTAGTAGGCTTAGGTGGGTAGACATATAGCCAGGATGGAAGAAAGTAGGAACGCTATCAAAGTGTTAGCGGTAAGACCAATCGGAAAACGACCGTTAGGTAGACCTAGGCGCAGATGGGATGACAATATTAAGATGGATCTCGCAGAAATAGGAATACAAAATACAAACTGGATCCAGTTGGCTAAGGATAGAAGTCAGTGGAGAGCTTTTGTGAACGCGGCATTGAACCTCCGGGTTACATAGGCTATAGATTTAGTTAGCTTACGAAGCATGAGTAGATGCCTAGGCTGATACTACAAATAGATTAAATGCGCATTTACTGAAAAGATGGTTCTACTGATATTGGATAGTCTGTGTACTCTTCGTGTGCTATTGCCTAGGGGAAAAAAGTAGATAAGATTTCATATCAGGTTACGTCACGCACAGTCGTACACCTTCATTTTCATTAGAAATGGAAAAGCCAAGAGAAACAAATTTCATCTCACTTTCCTTTGTGGCATTCGGACACAAATCATCACACTTATCTGCAAAAAGCACTTTTCAAATCGGATTATTGGGAGAGCCTCCAGTTCCAATGTTGGGGGGGACATGTATCCCCATTTGTCTGGAATTTGTGCCCGTACCTACAGCTGAGACAACTCTCCAGCATGAGGAGAGGAATATATCCTCCTCTGGCATTTATTGCAATTTATGCCCAAGTAGCGGAAGTAGAATTAATACATATTGATGAGACTACTAAACTCAACAGCACGAAGTTCAGTTTGAAATACTACAGAATACGATTCTTTTTTAAGAAAAATTGAAAAACCAAGAGAAATCAATGAGAGAGAGAGAGGAGAGAGAGAATTCCTTTGTGGCAGTCGGACACAAATCATATTTATCCCAAAAAGCACTTTTTAAGACAAATTATTGGGGTGGACAGTCCACCACGTCCATGATTGGGGGGACATGTCCCTCCGGGATTTGCGCCAGTGATTATATGCCTTACTATTCAGTGATATTCAGTTATTTTTATTACAGTTATTTTCCTTAAAACATACAGTAGATTACTTTCTACATGAAACTAGTGGAACGCTTTCGTTTTAAATTTGGGTAGTTGCAGAGGTGTCTCTTGGAGAAACGGACCTCCTTCCCGAAATCCCTACTTTTAAGTAAGTTTAGCTAACTTTTAGGAAAACTTTATTATTATTATTATTATTGAAGTGTTGTGAATTTAATGGTTCACCTTCTTCCGCCCAGCCCCCGCCTAGTGGCCATTGTGCTGGATGAACCCCGTGTGTGTGTGTGTAGGTTTTCTCTGGGTACCGCTTTCCACTTTCTTTATTCCAATATTTCTGTCATTTTTGTCATCGACGTCTTCGTTAGCTTAGCCGGCATAACCATTCCTTAAAATCCATAAATTTTCTTTGGGCTCTTGTGAGTTCAGTTGCCCTACTTTGTACATAAAATTTGCCTGGAAACTTTTCGTTTAACATTTAACTAGTTATAGGGACGTATGCAGAGCTTATGTCCTGATGATGCGGACACTTGTCCAATCCCGACAATTTTGTAACTTTTGCCTAACTCTAGGGGCGATTTTACAGATTTTAATACAATCTGTCCTCATACGGAATTTGTCTTCTATATTGTAAGGTTCCGCATGTCTTCACACAAGGCTGTAGCCGTGTGTTTATTACACGTGTTTGCAGTAAATAAATACAGCGCAGACGACACTATTGAAGAGGAGTCGCCCATCACCGCCAACAGTCGGGAAGACGGAGATCAACGAAAGTAGCCGACATTTTAGGACAAATGACAGCAGGACACCTCAAGAATCGTCTCTTCAGGTTGATCAAACCACCAAAAACCCTAAGGCACCTGGCCATTGGGAACACCTTACCCTCTCACGATGCTTGGTCAATTGAGATATACCTTTCCTAAAAGCCCTACGACGCCTGGTCTTTGAGTTCCTTTTATTTCTCACGACGCCCGGTCACCGAGAGACACCTAATCACACAAACTCTCATTCCCTCTCATAACGCCTGCTCAAAGAGTAACCTCACCTACAAAAGCCCTAAGACGCGTGGTAATTAGGTTCCTTCCTCTTTCTTACCTAAAAATAGTAGAGGAAACTGCTTATTGTAATATATTTCTGTATTCAGGAGGATCTTTTATAATAAAAGGTGATGGGAAAGTCCAATCTCCCATGTATGATAATTTCCCAACCATACATAAATAGAGAGGATTTTACATGGTAGATACGTCGGCGTCTATTCAACAAACATTTTTTAAGGACTTTCCGACGGGACGCTATTTTCATTAACAGTAACGGACTTAGAAACTCTTTTAAAATGCAGTGTATTAGTGTTGGTGATAATAAGACAGGATTATATAAAGATAATATCCACACTTCCATAACACTGTTAACGGTAAATTGATTCGTTTTAGGCTGGCAGGCATTTATGCCGACAGCTAGATCTGGAAAGAATACATAAGAGTATTAACGATAGTAATATGGCAAAATCAGGCTCCCGAATACCTGTTAATATTCCCCACCTAACTAGATACTCAGGTCACAGTACGGACGACCCGGATCGATTTTTTTATGTTATTCGAACATTTAGCTTTATGGAGTCCCGAAAAGAAGAAAGAAATACTACCAATGTATTTGTAGGATGTAGCTCTTGATTTTGTATTACAATTACAAAATCAATTTAGCAACCGATTACGACCAACTTAAAACTAAATTAATTTCATTTTCTCGTCCAAATTTACCAACATATAAAGCAGAATTACAAATCTTTCAAATACAGCAGAACGAAAATGAGAATTACAAAGAAACTTTTTTTTTTTTTTTTTTTTTTTTTTTACAGAAGATAGCTTTGTAATCATTCCAAACAGTACAGCAGTTGCAGGATCGACTCCATGAATTAGAAAAGACTCAGGACTTCATGCAGGAGAGGAACTATGTGGAATTGTCACAGAAAATTCATTCTTTATTCGACCAACCTAACCGCCCCTCAACATTTCCTTTAAATGACTTTAACAACCAAACGAATCCTGGTTCGTTACTCCCAACCTATGCACAACAGCCAACTTCTACTGTACATCACTCCCAACCTGCTCCTTGTTATTCGCAATGATTACCTTCTGCACCTCCATTGCAGAATATTTACCCTCCACAGCCAACTTCCACTCAACCTGGTTTCAAATTTTCACCCCCACCAAAGTCAAAACCCACCCTCACAACCCCCTCAGACGGGCCTTACTAAACTAGCCAATCAAATGGCCGAACTATCATTATTGGTAGCACAGAATGCCTTCAGGCGTAAAACGGAGGAAAAACATCGTCAAGGAAACGGACAACAAAAGGCGGCCGCAAAGAATAACACCAAAGGAAACAACGGTGGTAGGTAAGATGAAATTTTTTGTAAAAGGCGATGAAATATCTGTACGCCCAATATGCTATAAAAAGAACCACGGCGCATCTTCGTGTTGGAATAATGCTAAAAATCCCAATCAGGTAAACGAAAAACTGGATTTTTTTTCGAAAACTCTCCTGACTTGCCCTTTGCTTGTTTTGTCTAAGCCTTAATTGCAAATTTTTCCTCAGTTGGAAGCTGGTCAATGTTTTTTGTAAGTTATTTACAGAAGTCATGGTATACAATTCATTCAGAATTTGTAGGTTATTTACGTAATTAAAGCACACACAAAAAAATTAAACCTAATAATTAAAAAACAAAACAGCTGATACAAAAGAGGTACTGGTATATGAATTCCGAATGTCACATATTCATACATCAACATACACACATGTGCGTAAAAGAGAAAACTACATTCCAAATCATCCGTCTTGGTTGTTACGCAATGCACGATGAAAACAATATACTTCCACAAGAGGCGAAACAATGGTTACCAATGTGATATGTTCTGGAAAGGAAACCTCGAAACCCGCCAGATGAAGGATCAGCATGTAACAGAAGCCATAAATCAAAGAACATGAAAACAAACAGCACTGCCAGTTGTACACCCAGAAATGTTAACTGGGAGGGGTCCAAAGTATTTGAGGGAGGTCCAATACGTCTACATAATATGGAACCTGTCTTATACTGCACCCGAAAAGACGATAAGTAATTCTTACTTACTGTCACCTATATTTTTAGAAAAAATGATAGAGCGATTATTTCTCTAAGAAAAGAAAGAGTACATGATGAGGAGTAAAATAAAATATTTAGCCTACATCAATCGTTTCTCTGTTAAACAAGTATAGCTCGTTAGGAAAGTCTACAAATATTAGTCGTTTCGAAATTTTTGGGAGGTCCGGACCCGGTAGACCCCCCTCGTGGATACACCCCTGAGCATTGCTAACTAGTCCCAAATTCAGTGTGGCGTTCCCCATCATACAGTTTTATGTGGAAATTATCAAGAGTTTAAAATATACTTATTTTATAAAAGAAATATGTTTATAGTAAAATACTGTCTACAGAGGGGGAGGGGAGCGATTCTACACACTGATTTATTAATATTTGATTCACAAATTACTGTAGAAGAAGCTTTCATTATTGAGCTGAGCGAAGCGAAGCTCTTATACTCGGGTTAGCCGTTTGGTTGTCCGCGAACTCCTCCTAGACCGTTTGGCCGATCTCAACCAAACTTAGCACGCTGATAAAGTATGTCGTGGTGAGTGACAACATAGGTCGAAATCAAAAATCCGATGTACCATGGAGGAATAATCACCGAAAAACGCTTCCATAGACTTAACATGGGGAAAAAGTTTTCACGCGATTTTTTGTCAACAATTAAAAATGGCATTTATTATTGCATAATGGCCAGGAATGATTGCGTAGTTTAAGCTCGCTCAGCTCATTTCATTGCAATCGGGTACATCCATTGCATTCCTAGTCAATATAAGCTAAGAATTAACTTGTAAATGCGGGTCTACTTTCATTTGTTTTCTGCTTTACTAGATATTTTCTTTCTTATTTTGTAATTCTGCAATCACTTTTTTTAATTGTCATTATATTGATTTGCTTCAGTATGGTCCCGTAATTTAAAAATATGAATGCATAAAAACAAATTCCATTTGTTAATTGCTAGTGAAAGAAAATTCAGAAATCTTTTTTTAGCGTGAAAAACCTTCTCGTTCACTGGAAACCGTGCTGTGTTGCAGAAGCACTGCAACGACCAGTCTCTTTAACTTCTGAGATAGGGGAAAGGAGACTTAACATTTGCTCCAATTGCCGCGCTGAAGGAATCTGGTCGTTGTATGCTCGCTGCAATTAGACTCTGTGACGGATTATGTTTCGCTTTTTTAAAACGGATTAACGGAACGGACACTTACAGAAGTAAAAATATGTTACTTAAATTGTGTATATGCGAGTATTAAAAAGTATTTTTTTTCTGTTCTTTACTACTATTGATAATAATATTTTTTCTTGAAATACTTTGGTGGTTACGCAACGCTGCAACGCTAACATTAGCCGCCACTGCAATATAGTATATGTTTTCAAACAAAACTGAACCAAATTATGGTTCGGTTTCTAAAATAAACGTGCACGTTCTGTTTGAACGTTAAACTGAACCCAAACCAGTTAACCGGGTGTTAGAATACGTCTAATACCTAGGTTATAGTTGATGCGACTAGCATCAAAATCCGCCAATCAAGTTTGTTATATGTTTGTTCTAAAGGAATTCCATTGAATTTTGTTTAAAAGTTTAGTATTTCATACAAAAAAAACTATTTCAAATATGGGAGTTTGTACGCATGTATGGGAGCTTTACTGCACGTTTTGCGAGATCATTCGAAACTAAGCGAAATCTATGTGGCGGATTTAAAATACGGCGAAATAAATCGTCTTGCGTCTAGATGAAGTTATTGCAACTATTGTGAAAATTAATTTAAAAGTTTTTAGAACTACTATGCTTTTATCAAGTATATTTCCAGGTAGGCTAAAGCAAGCAAAAGTTGTCACTCAAGGATTAAGAGAACACATCGGTAGTTCTAGACCCGTTTCAGAACTGTTTTTTAAAGAATCAATGAATTAGCAAAGATTAATCATCTTACACATTATCTTCGAAAATATAACATTACATCTTATTCGCAAAATTATTTTCGGAAAGGAAAAACGATAGACACAGTAATTTTTAGTTATTTAGAATACGTGCTGGAAACACAGATGGAAAGACTGCATGTACTGAAATATTCCTTGATCTTACAAAATCTTTTCTTTCCACATGAAGAATTTCTAGGAAATATGGAAAAATTATAGTATTAGAGAGCATGTAAATAATTTGTTTACATTTTATTTTTAAAATCGCTCATAATCAGTTGGGAGAATTCACAAGTTCAAATGGAATAGGAAGAACATGTGTGTCAGAGAGTATTAGTATATCTTCTGGTCACAAGGGTTAATATTAGTACCAGTTCTTTTCTTAATAGTTTTTAGAAATAGTTTTCTTAATAGTTTCTTCTTAATTCCACTTGCTGTTAGATTTATTGTAGTCCTTCTAAATGTTATCCCAAATACGGCCCGCTCGGGAGAGAGTAATACTCCTGAAAGTAACTTTTTCGCGCGCTACTCTAGCCAGCTGTTTTACGAGCTACTCTAACCAGCTGTTTTAAGCTGTCACAAAATTTATATCATGAGGGTCAAGGTTGAACAAAACGAGCCCTGTGGGGCTTCTAACTCGTTCTTCCTTCTCCTACTCCTACTACTAATCTGCACAAAAGTAAGTAATTCTTTTTGAGTATTATTTTATATTTTAATGGAAAAAGTGTTTTCAAAAATTGAAAAAGTTTTCTTGCGCCGGGTTTGAACCCACGCCAAAAGATATTTCTATTACTAACACGTTGCACTAGGATGCTCGGCCACGTAGGGCGACAGCATTAAGCGTTTGATTTCTGCTATATGCAAGCTCTGTGCCAAGAAACGGATAACACCAACCAATCAGAACCGTGTATTTATTTCCTACTTTCGGGAGCATTACTTCCCCGAGTGAGTCCTGTATTTTCACGCTCTACCCTAGCCAACTGCTTTAAGTGGGTAACTAGAAAGCCGGCGAGGTTAAATTTACGTCGAAGTTTCACCACCCAAATGTCCTAAATGTTATCCCATATACGACCCGCTCGGGAGAGAGTAATACTCCTGAAAGTAACTTTTTCGCGCGCTACCCTAGCCAGCTATTTTACGAGCTACTCTAACCAGCTGTTTTAAGCTGTCACAAAATGTATATCATGGGAGTCAAGATGGAAAAAAACGAACTCTGTAGGAACCCCTTCGCTTGCTCAGCTATGTTTCGTAAGTAAATGACTTTTTATGAATTATATATTACGTTCAAGCAGTAACGTAGCGTGAAGTTTTGAAATGGGTAGGCTGAAATGAGATTCGTAGCTAGCGGGTGGCTAGGAAGGGCCCAATCCCCTGAAACTTGCAATTTTTGTTGTATGAATATATGAGTGTAAAGTGAATTTAAGTTACCCCCTCAAAAAGCTATCCAATCCATATTTAAACGATCACGTCTTAGTGTTCTGACTACGCTGTAATGCTTGATAAAAAATGCTAATTCATGCAATATATTTTTCATGCAATGCAAGAAAAAGTATAAGAGTGGTTTTTCTTCATATTTCCCTTACATATACGGTTTCCTTACATATGCGATATTCGCATATCACACATACACTGTATTACTGTTTCAAAGAAACAAATAATAACGGATAGCTATAGGAGGATCTTAAGTATAACTTCCCCATATCATAGACAAACTTAACTACTTCACCCACAACAACACATATCAGCATACTAATGGAAAACATTAGAGCAGTAGCTCACAGTCAATTGATGATTTTTTACACAAAAAGCTATTTTTAGATTGAAAGTATGAAAAAAAGAAAAGAAACTATACCTCATCTGAGGTCTCCTTCAGTATCGATCTTCGAAAAACTTGCGGATAGCTACGCTACGCAAAAAAATACAACAAGCTATTATAACTGCTTTGTCAATTATCGAAAACTAAAATGTAAATTTTACGCTGTGATAACGCAAACCAGTACGCAATGAGGTCCCTGATGTATTAATACTATTCATAATAACATAACATTTTTATTCTTTCTGTCTCTCTCTTTTTTCTTGGTCAAAGCTCGTTACTGAATGTGAGCTTCTAAATTTTTCATAGAGTCTGTTTTATACTTTCTTACAAGACCGCATCCTGTCGCTTTTGCTTCGCCAAGCACCCGAAAGGCTAGCCTTTCGTCAACATTCGTCCATTTCGTTGCATCATGTTGAATTTGTGTATAGCTCAAGAAGTTTTTGTCTGCTGAGGGTGGTGGGAAAGTGATTGTCACCGCCCCAATCTCCTAATTCCATGAGAGAAGCGGAAGGCTAGCCGTCGATAGCCTTCAATGCGTTCTTGCAAAAGCTTCGCTTCAACTCGCTTGATGTTTAAACAGCGTATTATAAAATAAATCCATTTTAATAAAATTAATTGTATCAATATCCAAAAGCAACATTTGAGGCTGATGTATAGATAAATGGATAGGTTAAGCCTTATAGCCTTAATGGACACTACGTCCCTGCGTACAAGGGCAAATTAATATTATTTTTATATTATTTTAATGATAAAAATGTTCTGAAAAATAAAAATAAACTTTCCTTGGGCCGGGTTTGAACCCACGTCAAAAGCGATTTTCATTACTAGCCTGTTCGCTAGTACGAGGACCGACAGCAGCAGGCATTTGAGTTGTTCTATATTTATGCTACGTGACGAGAAACGGATAACTTCAACCAATCAGAATAGGGATGGTATCGAGACGAGACGAGACGAGACTTTGTACAGTCTCGGTCTCGTCTCGATTGATAAATAACAGTCTCGGTCTCGGTCTCGTCTCGAGTAAAAAATCACCGTCTCGGTCTCGGTCTCGTCTCGGTCAACAGATGCTTGTCTCGATCTCGGTCTCGGTCTCGGTCTCGAGTACCAAGTCTCGGTCTCGTCTCGAAAGTCTCGAAATAAATAGTGTGAAATTAAAATACTGAAAGTATTATTCTCGTACAGTCTGTCGTTTCCGCTTATTTTTTCTTTTCATTTTCACTTAAAATTATGGTAGGGCGTACCTCTTCATAGCTAATTTGCTAGTTTGCTAATTTATTTTGTTTGAAATTGATGAAGTACTTCATTAGCGTTTCACATCTCCGTGTTTAATTGACACTTTATAACACGAACGTCCTGAACCTTGTGGTAGGAGCTACTACACTCATCTTTGTTATGTGAGGTCTTGAGTTGAATCACAAAACAAGTTAGATTCAAAGTCCGATGTTTTGCATAATTCGCGTCTCATTTTAAGTGCATTCTGTTTCTTATAAAAATTCATAAGGTCGTAATGCATTACTTAAGCACATATCCAGTGCCGTAACATAGATTAATCTTATTCCTGAGCTCTCAACGGTGCATGCAATCTTTATTCGAGAAAACTAATCTTGCGTTCATTACGTTGAAATTTTATATTGATTAAAAATTACTTGCGAAACATGGACATACATGTTATACAAGTAAATAGGTAATTCGAGTTATCCGTATCTATTTTTTTCTCACTCGCCAAAACAAGTGATTCTTAACTTTCTAGTTTTCTTTTGTATTAATTTTCGTAGTTTTGCTGCAACATGATGGATTGAATAGTCAAAAATACTTTGTTCGCTCTATGACTTTCATTAAATTTTGGATCCATTTTTACCCTACCTTACCAAGTAAAAGTTATATATATATCTATATTTTATCTTATAATGATGATTATATCTTGTATAATTCTTTTTAGACAGTCAGTTGTGATTTTGATCAGAGTGGAGGCCCCCCATTAATCCGGCCCTGTCTTCAGGAAATCTGTATTACCACAATAATATGAAATGAAATCTTTGAGTTTTACGTCCCACGGTTATGCCGGTTAGGCTAAAGGAGACGGTGATGATGAGAAATGAATGAAATGGTGGAATGAAGAAAGTGGGATGAAACGGGAGAACCCCGAGAAACGGTGTTCGTCCACCACAAAGTCCACACGGCGCGAGCTGGGATCGAACCAGGGACCCCAAGCACCGGAGGTGAACGCTCTACCACTGAGCAACCGCACCCCCCTGAATGATTTAAATCAATATAATGTGAGAACCCCCATTTGGTCTAGCGGCTAGCACTCTTGATTTCGGTTCGCGTGGTCTCGAGTTCGATTTCCGGTAGTGGTAAAGTTGAACGACCGAAGTGGTTCGGATTCCACTATAATCATTTGCTTCACGTCTCCTTTAGCCGCCCTAGCATAACTGTGGGACGTTAAACTAAAACAAAACAAAACAAAAGTGAACACTGTGTATTACCAACTGTAAGTCCTTGAATAATTGCATATAGCCATATGGTATGGATCGAGTTTGAGGTGATTGGTGGTCAAACTAAAGCAAGTGAAATGTAATTAGTGTGTAATTAGAACTTTTAATTAAGCACGGTCATCACCAGGCCTAAGACTTAGGGGGAACAACTAGTGTTACTGAAAATGTATCAGTTACATTTAATTTCAGTTACTATTTGCATTTACATCTATTGCTGGAACAAAGACTTAAACATTATAAGTAGCCCAAAGACTATGAAAAACGTCTTCTCTTAACCGTTTGTGGATTTTATGGTACAATTTTGTACCATACGCGTTTTTCATGGTACATTGCGTTATTTCTCTTCTATCTGAGCTTTTTCGTCCGGGTTTTTTTTTTCAAGTCCAAAGCCATTGTAGAAGACATTACGTATGGTTTCAGACCTTCTTGCGTTCAGACATAGGAGGTGATGACGTCATAAGTCTAAAATTTATTTTTTCATTTATTAAGCCTATGTTCAATATTTTTTGGCGGGCTTATTTTTGTACGTATTAGATTGAAATTTTGCACAAACATTCAGTCCACAGAGTAGTATTTACCAGATTTTTTTCAGATTTGTGAGTTAAAATAGGGGGGAACCAGAGGGGGAAAAAGTTGAAAAAAGGGATTTTTGGACCAAAAAATCCCGGTTTTGAGGATTTTCCCGCCTCATATACATGATGGAGACCCGTGAGTCATACCGTCTGAAAAGCAGTTCCATTGGGAAGAGAATGACGGTCGAATTATTATTCTAGGGTAATTAGGGACGTCTCAGTGAATTTTTATCAAAATATACTTCTGTATAGGGTAATATGGGACATTGTCGGTATATATATATTTTATGGCGGGCTTATTTTTGCACGTAGAAGATTGAAATTGTGCACAAACATTCAGTCCACCGAGTAGTATTTAACAGATTTTTTTCAGATTTCTGCGTTAAAACAGGGGGGGGGTCCAGAGGGGCTAAAATTTGAATAAAGGGAAACTTAGACCAAAAAATCCTTTTTTCGGGAATTTTCCGCCTTAATTATATGATGGAGACATGTGAATGGTACCGCCTGAACTATTCTGAAGAGAATGATGGGCGAAACATGACCCTAGGGTAATTAGGGATGTCTCAGGAAATTTTTTCTCTAAGATCATAGTGTTTTGTAGTAATTTGGGGCATTGTGGGAATTCTTGATAAAATTTCTCCCGCCCTTAATATTCAAGATAGAAACTTGAAATTTGGCACACACATTCAGTATACCAAGTACTATATATCAGTTTTTTTTTAGATGGCTACGTTCACACAGAGCCGTTCCAGGGGGTGCCAAAGTGCGAGAAAAAATTTTCCCTCCGAAATTTTCCCTTTGACATCATTTTCCCCGCTTCTGGTATATGGTATGAGCATACAAGTGGTACCATTTGAAAGCCAGCTTTATTCTGAAGAGAATGAGGTGTGAACCATGATCCTAGGATAAATAGTGAGGATGCAGTAGCTGCTTGACTGAAAGTCTAAAAAATAGCCCAAAAAGCCGGAATCCGGAAAGGGTTAAAAGCATTCTTGCACCATAAAACAAACTACGAGTAATTTTAAAATATCTTGCAGTTCATCTACGTTATTTGCACATATTTAGAATAATATTTAGCAATTTATTTAAGTGGGCAACGCTGCTTAAAATAATGTAACTGCCACTTGTAATTAAAACCACCAAAAACTATTGTTGTAATGTTATAGAAGCAAAAAAAAAGCAATAACCATTATAAAAATTTAATACAAATACGTCATTTTAAGCAGTATAACAATCACTACCAAAGTGTTTGGTATCTCTGAAACGATTTGAAATAACAATTGTTGTAAATGGCGTTAGCATCTGCATGATGAGACGTGATATGTCAGTGCGTTTTCGAAGTAAAGTCTTTAGAAACATTTAAATTTTCCGTTTCTTGTAACTTTGTTCCCTCATTCATTCGTAATATATTATACCATGATCACAGTATTTGACGCTAAGATACAGTTGATACGCATTGCACCGTACATGCCATTTGAGTTATTAGAGATTTCCAGATTGTTGATGTTAATGATACTGTGTTGTCGTTTGTTACACTAAATAATGTATGGGCTATTGTGGTTTTGTTAAATAACTAAATTAGAAATATGTAATACTTTACGTACCGCAGTTTGAGAAAATACAACTTTATTTTGCTTTTAGCAACATTGTTTATCTAGTAATATTGCAGAGTGTCTAGAATTTCCCAACTTGGTACAAAATTTCAGCATTTTTAATATATATAAAATCCATAATAGGGGAGGGCTATAGGGACTATAGGCCCCCCTTAACGCTCAGGTATGCACTGGATAAAATGGGTTTCAATCCTACTTTTTTTACACTGGATAAAGCGGCAAACCCCTCCCTTCATCATATACTGGGTCCGCGGCTATATATATATATATATATATATATATATATATATATATATATATATATATATATATATATATATATATATATATCCCATTTTGGCCCATTCTAATCTTTCCACGGAGCTTTCTCGAAAACGGTTGAACATAAATGAACCGAACAAAAACTTAAATAGGAAGTGGCATGGGCCACACCGAATGGTGTTGTCGCGGCGCCTCCCGAGGCCGCCCTTCATGGGGTACCAGAGCCAAACTTTAAAATTTTAAATAGAAATATGGGACGAGTAATACCTCGTTCCATAGATCTTTAAAAAGTAAAAAGCGTTGTGACAAAAATTTTTCATATTGGTCACCGTATTCAAGATGGCCGCCAAGACATGGTGCCTGTATCTGATAAAACGTCCAGTACCACTAGACCCCTAATATGAAAATAGTTGGAGATAAATGAACAGAATAAAACTCGTATAGGAAAGCACAGAGGAGGGTATTTATCATTCCAAGGATCGAGTATAATGCAACGGACAAAAAGATTATTAAAGTATAATTAACATGATGCAAAAGGGGAAATGATAGAAAATTTTCTTTCCGATCTGTCCGTAAGTGGGTGAAGCGGGAATGAATGGTAAACTCAAATGAGAACCTCACTTTTATTTGCAATAGATATGGTCTGAAACACTTGTGTGTACAAATGACTGGTACTATAATGAATAAAAATAAAGTGAAATAAGGTGAATAAAAATAAGGCAAAATTAAAGTTTAACAACATTTTGCCCGCTCCTTCGCCCCTGATAATTTAACGCAATGCGTGCAAGATTTTTGGGACATATCTGCATCAGTATGTACCGTTTCGTTACTAAGGATCTCAACTGAAATTACCGTTGAAAGTTATTCGGAATGTAACTGGACATCTCAGTGAAACTCATATTCTATCACATGCAAGAAGACATAGAAGGAAAAGAAACGAACCAATATCATGCAGACGACTGTTGAACAAAACCAACGTTTGTAAACATTGTTCTAAAATTGCATTGTTCGACAAATTGGTTTCGCATTTCAGTTGATTCATTTTTGCATCAAACCATTGCCCGCAATCAAAATGGAAGGTACCATTTAACAAGAATTTTACATACTTTATCCCATTACAGAGACATTTATCTCGTATAAAAACACATTTCAAATAACTTTGTTTCGTAGATACAATTTGCAAAAACTAAGGCTCTCATTTGCAATTTCACCGATCCTTCCCGCTTCACTCACTTACGGAGTGAGGTTAGGATAAATTTCTAGGAGTTAGATTTTTTCCTTTCCATTATGGCACTTTCACTCTAATCATCTTTTCGACTGTTGCAACATTCCCGAGCTATAGGATGATAAATACCCTCTGTGATTTCCTATTCGAATATTTGTTCTGGTGTTTTCATATTAGTGATACTGGACGTTTTACCTGATGCAGGTACCATGTCTTGGTGGTCATTTTTAAAACGGTGACCCATATGAATAATCTCTTGCAATAGCACTATTTAGTTTTTAAAATATGTTGAACGAGGTATCACTCACCCCATGTTTCCATTTACAATTTTGAGGTTGCGCCCTGGACCCCTATGAAGGGTGGCCATGGGAGCCTCCGCGACAATATCAATCGATGTGCCACATGACATATTCTATTTGAGTTTTTGTTCGGTTCATTTATGTTCAACCGTTTTCATATTAGTGGTACTGCACGTTTTACTGTATCTGATAGAGGCAACATGTCTTGGCGGCCATTTTGAATACAGTGCCCGATATGAAAGATCTTTTGTCACAACGCTTTTTAGTATTTTAAGGTCTATCGAACGAAGTACCACTCACCCCTTGCTTCCATTTAAAATTAAAATTGGGCCCCGGGAACCTATGCAGGGTGGACCTGGTGGCACCGCGACGATATATATATATATATATATATATATATATATATATATATATATATATATACATATAGAGAGAGAGAGAGAGAGAGAATTCTATTTGCATCAGCAGTGCATTTTGTTTCCGGAGAGGCTTGAGGAACGAGTAAGAAACTTTTGCGATGTATGTGCAATGCAAAAAATTATCACAAATTTATTTCGGGAGGGATTTGAGCCCGATAACCACCCCGTAAATACGCCAATGTACATCAGTCAACCGTTCTCATATTATCTAACACAGCAACGAAACAAATTTTGAGTGAAGGCAATTTTAGTATCTATCAATATCAATATTCGAGACGAGACCGAGACTTTCGAGACTGACCTAAGTCTCGTCTCGGTCTCGTCTCGATTTTTAGAGGTCTGTCTCGGACTCGGTCTCGTCTCGGTATTTAAAAGTCCGTCTCGGTCTCGGTCTCGTCTCGGTATATAAAAGTCCGTCTCGGTCTCGGTCTCGGTACCATCCCTAAATCAGAACCTTGTATTTAGCTCTTATGGCTAGGGTCGAGCGTGATTAAAATATATGTAATGCAAGTTTAAAGTATATTTTTGAAAATTTTCGAATGTATATCTACTAAACCAAGGATGTTAAAAAATAGAAGATCTGCCCATATGTATCTTCATAATATTAAATCGATGAAGCCAAAAAACAACCGAGCATAGGCACGTCTGATTGGCTACTCTCGTTTCCGCCATCGTCTGATTGGCTACTTTCGTTTCCGCCATGTTTGTTGGCTCAAACTATTGCGATCGTATTGGGCAGAGTGGGCAGAGTAGGGGTGGAGAAACTGTGACGTATAGCTTCAAGATTTTGTTGTAAGGGCAGATCCTCTATTTTATAAGATCCTTGTACTAAACATTGTATCAATACGTAATTGAAACCTATGGAAGAGAAAGTTTTTATAAGTCAACAGTGTGCCACCACACAACATGTCACTTTTTCCACTTTTAAATACATTGAGAGAATAATGTTTCAGCTTATCAAGTACAATGTCCAAACTGAAGTAAGCTACGCCAAGGAAACACAGTGTGTTGAGAAGTCTTATAGCCTAACATACACTACCTTAAATAACAATACGCATCTATTTCTATTTAGCATGTGGTTAAAGAAGAATGTTTAAATAGAAAAATCAGTTCCAAAATGTCCTTCAAGTTCTCGCAATACAGCAGTTAATAGCTTATCATTGTAGCAATGTTACAAAGTACAGTGTGATTTCATAACCCATATACTTTTTTTTATATACATATGGCGCCGCCTTATTCAGAGTCGTCCTGACGCGTCATTAGTGTCACACTAAAGAGTTCGACAAACATATGTTCCTTGCAATAGTCAAGCTTTTAGTATGGCGCTAATCATACGTCAAAACGATTCTGCATAAGACGGATTCAGTTCATTTAGGCAGTAAAACCGTAGCCGAAAATATCAGAGAACATACGTATTAAACAAAAACACTTCAAAATAAACTGAGATTCAATTTTATTCAACGTTAACTTAAAGTGATTATGGGGAAGAGCACTAAACTCCCATTTCTTTCGGTACGACCTTGGAAAGCTGTAATTTTATTTGTTCCATTAGTTTATTTTTATTATTATTAGAAATCAAAATGAAAATGAAATCTTTCAGTTTAACGTCGTACAATTGCACCCTTTAAACTATGGAAGACGATGATGATTAAGGCAAGTGAATGATGATGGAAGAATTGGTGGAATGAGAATATGGGAGGAAATTGGGAGTACCCCGAGAGAACCCACGGACAGGTGTTTTCCACCACTAACTTACTTGGTCGTGGTTTGAACCAGGGACACCAGGCAAGGCACCAGAAGTAAGCTCTCTATTACTGAGCCACCGTGTCCCCTATTATAAGAAATTGAAACAGAAAGAAATGCAGGTAAATGATTAAGAAAGTGAGTTACATAATATACTGTATTCGTCTATTTTCGATTGGAAAAGTTTATTTTTTGATTCTGTTTAAAACGTCACATAACTGGACTTTAGTCAACAGCAGCTGTCAATACTGTACATTCAAAACTTCTTTAGAATGTTGAGAGACCAAAGTTCTACCACTCCGGTGCCCACGCTTACTCTTCTATACTACACACAGAGAAATTTACCACGCTTGCAGCTCTTTGTTGAACGTGATGTGATGATGGAAAGCATAAACACAAGGGGGAAAGCAAGTTTCTTTTAAATTTAAATTCTTCATTTAAAATTTAAAGAAAACTTCAGATGACTAAGTTACGGGAAAGAAAATAAAAAAAAAAAACGATCCGATAACATAATACTCTGAATATCACTAAATATATTAAGGAACAATAAATAACACAAAATGTTAGGTGATTCACGTGCTCTTGTGATCTGCATAAGACGACGTCACTACTAAAACGCTAGTTTTGCGTTGTGTTGACACAAACCGTTATTGAATGAGACACGGTTTTGAACACATTTCAAAATGAAGTACGGTCCGACACCCTTTTGAAGAAAGGCTACAGGCATTGGTAACCAAGGCGAGAGAGAAGTCCATATTTTTCAATTCTCAGAAGGAAATGATAGATTTTGAAATTTCGTTTCCACAGGCACTGATATTTCTGTCGATAGTTGTGCACGAATGCTACTTTCACATAACCCAGTGCACATGCAGAAAAATTCAAGCATTTCGATTTTCGGGGTTGTACAAAGAAAGTAAAGAGATAAAAAAATATTGTGGAATGTTAAACGCCCTTGCTTTTCTACGACTACATTCGGTAGATGAAGAATTGTCCTACTTAAAGCAAATTTACCTAGAAATCTTGCAAGATTTGTTGTTTTGTTTTGATAGTACGTTCATTAGTGGTACCGTGAAACGTCTTACATCTCACATTAACATGGAACTTCCTTCTAGATTCAAGAGATATTTCCTCTTTCCTAAAGAAATGTAAAGAGGATTTTCCGATCTCGTTAACAGAAGTCAAAGATCCATCTGGAAGGCTCTGGAAGCTATATCCATAACTATCATTGTGCAGCATCAGTTAGAAACTTAAAACAAAAAACTTTTTGTGATTTTAGGAAGTTTCTTGTGATAGAATATAGACTTTATATTATATAAAAATGTATGCTTCTCGTATGCACTAATAAGTGCGCTAATAGCATCTTTGCTGGAGGGAAGAAAACAAATTTGTTTTCATTTTCTCTCATCTGGTGTCGTTTAAATCGAAATCTTACGGATTTTCTTTCCGAAATAGAGTGTGCTCTAAACAAGACAAATCTCATAGGATTGTTCAGAACTTAGGAAATCACAAGCGATCTGATGCCCTACACTTTGAGATTTTGACTCTAGAAAAAATCGTAAGATATTTCCTAGGATTTATCTTACAGTGTATAGCTGACCTTAATCGTAATGGAGCTGGCTTTTGGTCCCGGACTTCTGATCTTATAAAGCAGCGGTAGGCTGTAGCCAAGTCTAAAAACTTGGAGCCTTATTCCGTTTCAGTTTGTCTGAACATAGCACTTAAATTGCGTTTTAGTTTACGATAGGAAGTATAGCAGTAATGATTACTTGGGTTAGTTTTAGAAGGAAGCATTTATCGTATCAAAAATCGTATCATCGACATCCTACCGCGTAAATGCTATAACATTTCATACACCATGGCATATCCTATGGCATTTCTTGGCGATAGAATCTGCTCTATTTCGTAGCATTTTCCCTAGCAGTTCTGGCCCGATTGCAGCGCCATGGTGTGTTAGAAAGAAGCGTAAGATTTTGTGCCAAATTCCATGCTCTTGTTTTGTGTGCGAAATTGAAATGTATTAAAGAAAAATGAGTTAAGAGTAGGAATGCTATTATTATGCTGATTGAAAAATATGAGGAGCATCCTTGTCTGTACAAAGAACTTTTCGAAGGCTTTATTATCCATACGCAGGAAGTTCTTGGATCCAATAGGATCCTCAGGCTTCAGTTCTTTCTCTACCATGGAAAGAACTGAAATGTTATGATCCCTCCGTAACAACCAAGTCTTTGCCCACATATTTCTTTGTGATTTTCGTTTCTTAATATAACCGGCGAGAACTGTTGTTACAACCACTATAGCTTTAGCTACTTCACGCTTTCGTCTCGGAGGCGTAATTGCGCTCTTCTCCAGCGATTTGTTTTCAACGCCACGACAAGATGCCTATCAAAATGTTACCATGTAAAATGACCATGTACTTTCGATGCCATAGAATATTATACGAGATTTTGGCAGCACATCCGTTACGAGAAATGCTTCCGTCTAAAAATAGCCTTACTGTATCATTTGTGAATAGCCACGCAATGCAGATCGTGTAAAATAGAATTATAACTCAGTATTGTCAGATTGCGGGAAATTTCCCGTAAAATGGTAAATTCTTAGCATTGGTGGGAATGCGGGAAATTCTGGTTAAAATTGGGAAATCCTGTCAACTTTCCTTCTTTTTCATGTCGTCTCTTTCTCATGTTCATCTTTTTATACATACGAGGATCATTCAATAAGTAAAGAGACAAAGTCTATATTTTTAACACTAATCATTTTTTTTTTTGTTTCAGGGGTGTTAGCTGGCATCCTTGGGATATGCTCTGATCTGCTGTTTCGTAATTTTATGTCAACATAACTTCAAAAATATCAATTCATCATGGCAAGTCCTCTAGAAGATTGCACCTTAGAAGAACAGCGCTCAGTCATTAGGTTTTTAGTCGCAGAAGGTGTAAAACCAAGTGAATTTTTTTCTCGAATGTTGAGACAGTACGGTAACAGTTGTATGAACCGTGCGAATGTGTACAAGTGGGTTGATCAGTTTAAAAGTGGCCGAACAAGTGTAGGTGATGAACCCCGATGTGGACGTCCAGTGGAAGTTTCTGGTTCTTCGTTGGAATCGAGGATTGACGGACTTATTTGTGATAACAGAAGAATTACTGTTGAAATGATAGCTGAGGAAGTTCAAGTAAGTATTGGAACTGTTCACAATGTCATTAGGAACATTTTAAAGTACAGAAAAACGTGTGCCAGATGGGTTCCCAGACAGCTTACTGACGATCATAAAGAATCAAGGCTTTCCATTTGTCAAGCCTTAACGCAACGAAGTTTGATTGAAGGAGACGCTTTTTTTTTGAAAGAATAGTGACTTGCGACGAGGCCTGGATCCATC
Source organism: Thermobia domestica (assembly GCF_964235325.1). NCBI lineage: Eukaryota > Metazoa > Arthropoda > Insecta > Zygentoma > Lepismatidae > Thermobia > Thermobia domestica. Next base: position 209,460,909 of record NC_137465.1, read on the forward strand.
ACTACGATCCTGAGACCAAAAGGCAGAGTATGGAGTGGAAACACACTAGCTCTCCAGTTCGCAAAAAATTCAAGGTTCAACCTTCCGCTGGTAAAGTGCTGATGACCATCTTTTGGGACTCACAGGGTCCAATATATTGCGATTTCCTTGAAGATCAGCGAACTATCAATAGCCTATACTATTCTGAGATGCTAGAACACAAAGTTAAACCAGCTATCAGGAGCAAACGCCGTGGACTCTTGTCAAAAGGAGTCATTCTTCAGCACGATAACGCCCGCCCTCATACAGCCCAGCTGACCCGAGATAAGCTTCAAGAATTGGGTTGGGAGGTCTTACCTCATCCTGCCTACAGCCCAGACCTCGCCCCATCTGATTTTTACCTGTTTGGACCACTCAAAGACGCCCTACGTGGAAAAAGATTTGCTAACAATGAGGAAGTTAGGGCAGCGGTGCAAAGGTTGCTTCGGGGTAAATCGAAAGATTTCTTCGCCAAGGGAATTAGGAAGGTGCAAGAAAGATAGGACAAATGCATAACTGTAAAGGGTGATTATATTGAAAAATAGCCTTAGTTTTGAAAGATTGAAATAAATCTTTATTGAGCTATAGTAATTTGTCTCTTTACTTATTGAATGCCCCTCGTAGAATAATACATGCATTGGAACCAAGGATCTTATAAAATAGAGGATCTGCCCATATGTGTCTTCATCCTATAAAATAAATGAAGCCAAAAAACAACCGAGCATCGGCACGTCTGATCGGCTACTCTCGTTTCCGCCATCGTCTGATTGGCTATTTTCGTTTCCGCCATGATTGTTGGCTCAGAACATTGCGATCCTATTGGGCGGAGTGGGCAGAGTAGGGGTGGCGAAACTGTGACGTAAGGCGTCAAGATTCTGTTGTAAGGGCAGGTCCTCTATTTTATAACATCCTTGATTGGAACCGTTTTTGAAGGTCAAAAGAACCAAAACAGCAAAGGAGGTTTATAAACCGAACCAAATGGAACTGATTTTTAATCACACCAATATCTATTTTCTGCGAGAAGAAAGAAGGGAGAGAATGATTATGGCCCTTTGCTTATTATATTTGTTATGACCAATCATTCACTGAATGTTAGGGTGAAGTGAGGGAAAGAAGGGAAGGATAGAAGGCCGCACCTCCAGTGTTGCGAATGCGAGTCAAGTTGGAATGTCTCTTTCAAAGCTTCAATGTGAAATATTTTTACTTGGAAATTCGTACCTTAAAGTCTTGAGAGACTAAATAACAATAATATCTATTAATTTCCTTTGCGTGCAAAATAAAGTGAATGTCGCTTCAATTATTATTATGCTTTCGTGGTAACCGCTACTATCTTCAGTTATACTAAATTAGAAATTACAGTTATTACTAAATAAAATTAGAAATTACAGAATCAACCTACTTTCTAAGAAAATTTTCTCAATGAGTAAAGAACCCCATTTTTCCTATTTCAAACATATTTCTCAATAACTAGGAATGCAATGGATGTACCCGATTGCAATGAAATGAGCTGAGCGAGCTTAAACTACGTAATCATTCCTGGCCATTATGCAATAATAAATGTCATTTTTAATTGTTGACAAAAAAATCGCGTGAAAACTTTTTCCCCATGTTAAGTCTATGCAAGCGTTTTTCGGTCATTATTCCTCGATGGTACATCGGATTTTTGATTTCGACCTATGTTGTCACTCAGCACGACATACCGGTACTCTATCAGCGTGCTAAGTTTGGTTGAGATCGGCCAAACGGTCTAGGAGGAAGCGTTTTTCGGTCATTATTCCTCGATGGTACATCGGATTTTTGATTTCGACCTATGTTCTCACTCAGCACGACATACTCTATCAGCGTGCTAAGTTTGGTTGAGATCGGCCAAACGGTCTAGGAGGAGTTCGCGGACAACCAAACGGCTAACCCGAGTATAAGAGCTTCTCTTCGCTCAATTACATGTATTCGTAAAATCATTATTTGAGGAGCAAAAACGAAAGATAAAATGAATAAAATGTTGCGGTTCGTGTATTAATTAAATCTTCATATTTTAAACACAAAGCAAAATAAAATATACATATTTTTTACTCAAAGTTCCTTGCTTACGTCTGCCCATAATTGCTCACGACGCGTCGTTTGTGGTAGTCTGGATGAACTTGGTTCCACAATGGAACTTTATCAAAAATACATTTTATTAAAGCATCATCATCTATTTCCATCTTCATTTTTATATATATATATATATATATATATATATATATATATATATATATATATATATATATTATCTCTGCACCTCGCAACGTCGTCTGCTTTCACGCAAAACATAGCGCTCAATTCCTCTGAAGATGACTCTCCATTCGCATGAATTCGGACGAACAATCCCAGCATGTTAGGATCGTTCGCATTCGCATCTTTTCGTCAGTTTTCGAAATTCGCTGGTCGGAACTATTCGAGGCACTCCAATTTATTTACACGTGCTGGGAAATTCGTATTCGCAATCGCATTCGGAAGCAATGGAGGCGCGACCTAATGCTTGGAGGTAGTACACACATACAAACAGACACACACACACACGTAAACACACACATTTCTCTCATATAAACTACAGATGTAAAATAGAACAATGGCCTTATAATAGATTTCTCTTTTCGCAGGAAAAGATGAACTTCTGATAGATTGTTCATAGTTATTTGATTTTAGATTGAAATTATTAATATAATATTTAATTAATTAATTATCAATATTTTCTTCGGAAATTTTGCAAGCGATCTGGAAATTTCAGTGCTTTGGGCGGGAAGTCTGTTATTCTGAATCTGATAACAGTGTAACTGCTTTGGTAGTTATCGAAACCAAAAATAGATGTTTGTTGCGTTGATCAAAATCGATACGGAATGAGACTTTTGATATATTTTATCTGTACTCTTTCTTTTACTACGAAATGGAATGCAGAATTTGCGTTTTATTTTGCGGTAATGATCATAGTATTTATAATCACTTTTTTGCATTTTTTGCTATGCATTCCTCTCCGTAAGACATATATTCAATAGTTGTCTCGATGACGATTATAATCTAGCGTTCTTCTGAAATTTGCGTTGTGTTTACGGAATGGGAAAACGATATCTGTAAAGCAAGAGATAGATTTGAAAAGATATAAACAGTGTTCAAAGTTTAGAGGGGGATTATGTGCTCGATTGAAAGTTGATAGGGAAGTGCTTTCTTGTATTTTTCTACGAAAGAAAATTATATTTTGTTGCTACCCATAGAGAAAGGGAAAAGGTATATAATTACTGTTAGTAATAAGTTACATTGACTAATAGTGTTATGCTTACGGTTCTAACTGGGTACTGTTTCTTACCCAGTATTACTTAGAATGCTAAAGTACGTCGTAGAGAAATTTTCAGGATTATGGACGCTCTTTGGGTCATCAGAATCAAGAAAAAGAAAGCGGTCATTGTCGGAAGAAAGTAATTGTGATGATGATGAGGACAATCCCGTAATGGCTTTTCGTGCTAAGCGCTCAGCGTGTGGTCCATTTAATGAAGAAGCTTCCTGTAGTAGTCGAAAGGTCTTTGGGGAAGTGGGTGGAATTCGTTCCTGTGTGAACAGTGTGTCGAAACAAAATTCACCTGTGTGTGTGGGATATGTAGAAGGTTTTTCTGATCCGGAACAAGATAGTGTGGCAGAACGTGTACATTTTCACAAACTTCATGAATCTAGCCCTTTAGTTACAGTTCCTATCACTTATAAAAATCACGAGAAAGGACGTGTAGTCGAACGACGATTTTCATTGCTGAGGAATAAAATTCGTGACAAACATCTTGTGAGTGCGTTCCGAATGGAACAGAAGAACCTAATTTGTGAGAAGAAATCATTGGATAAAAATTCGGAACGTGCACATCGATGTCGTGGCCATTCTAAAGACCTCTTGAAACTCGGAGCTCGTGATGCATCCGAGAATCAGGTTCGTCATGGAGCAAAACCAAGAATGTCATGCGGGAATTTTAAAACTAAATCACCTGCTCTTGACATCAGTTTCCAGTTACGTGATAGGAAGAACTATGAGAAATTACTGAAAAAACAATCAAACATATATAGCTCACCAGTGATGGTAAGTGATGTGGACTGCGATAGGACAGTAGATGATAATGTTCGTGAAGTTCCAAATAAATATTCGGTGCCCGAAGATTCAATACAAAGAGTGAGAAACCACCTCGATGAAATCGTGTCGGACTTTCATAGTGATTGTGAAGAGCTGAAGAGTCCCAGGTTAGGTTGTACACAAAAGTTTAAATCCAAGTTAAATGGCAATTTGCAGTTGGATAATTCAGTGCCCAAGAAGTCTATACGAGGTCGGCAGTCAATTCACGTACCTTTAGAACTTCTTGATAATTACCGGTCTATTAGATCCAATCCGTCAAATACACCTGTCATAGTGAATCAGGCACATTGTTCAGTAAATAGTACTGCAAAAGGCAGTATTAAACAAAGTTGTGGAAATAAAGGAGTAGGTAGTGAAGGCAACAATGATGATGATGATGATGTTACTATAATAGAACATGTTACTGGCAAAGCTAAGAGTAGTTCATTACTCCCCACTAGCAAAGTACAAAGCGTACGGAAGCAAACGTCTGTTGAAGGAAATCCGAGTGACAGTACAACGAAACAGGAGGTTGTAGAGTGTATTTCAGATGATTCAGAAAGTTTGAAAAGCAAAGCTGAGAATGATAGTAGCGACATAGAAATTATAGAAATCGATGATGAACCGATAGTTGAAGAGGAGAATGTTAAGGAAGACCCAATTGAAGTAAATTATTCAGATGATGAAGTGCAAATTATTGAGTCTGATAATGATAAAAATCGGGTCAAGCCTTTGCCACAAAGAAAATCGAAATCTTCTCTTAATATTACTGACGATAACTCTCACAATAGGCCATCGACAAGCCAAACCAAAACATCAAGTGAGCTTGATTACACAATTACTCGACGGTTATTCCAGGGTTTGACTGTAAATGATAAGGATGAGAACGATGATGAGATAAGTTATTATGTTGTAAAAGCCAAAGGAATAGTTACTCCCGAGGGCTGTCCACAGCTAACAAAGGAAATGCTCCGAGTAATAAAGGCGGCTTGGATTCGAGAACCAAAAGAAGAAATTCTAGTGTCGGCTTTTAAGATAAATGTGGCGCGATCAGATATACAAACTTTATTTGGCTTAAATTGGCTTAACGATCAAGTTATCAATTTTTACATGTGCCTGTTAATGGATCGAGGCAGCTTACCACAGTATCCTTCAGTGTATGCATTTAACACATTTTTCTACGGAAGACTTGAATCTGCAGGATACAATGCAGTCAGTAGATGGACCAAAAAAGTAGATATTTTCTCGTACGATATTATCATAATTCCTCTACATTTCAAAATACATTGGTGCCTGTGTGTTGTAGATTTCCGTAAAAAACTTGTAACATTCTATGATAGTATGGGTACGAATAATAAAGAATGCCTTATGAAGGTGGCGAAATATCTTGTAGCTGAACATACCACTAAAAAAGGGCAGCCGTTTGACAGGAAAGGCTGGGAGCTCCGAATTCCGAAGAGTATACCTCAGCAAATGAATGGATCAGATTGTGGTGTGTTTGCATGTACTTTTGCAGAATATGTTACGAGGGACGCAAGCATGGACTTTTCTCAAGCGAACATGCAGTATTTTAGGCGGAAAATGGTGTGGGAAATTTTGAACATTAAAATGATGCTGTAGATATTAATACTACAGCTTTCCGTTATCATAACATAATAAAGTAGCTTTATTGTGGTTGGACATATAGAGTGGATGCTCTTGCCTTAACATAATTACAATGAAATTACTCGTATAATCATTTTTCAGTATAACTTTAATTTTCCTATTGAAAGAAGAAGAAAGGCATTTTGTAAACTAAGTTCAGTCGCTTTTTATTTGTGAAAAGATGTATATTAGCTCTTGTTAAATTCAATGTAGTGTTTCCACAGAAGAATAGAGGTCTTATCTTTGTTTGAATAGAGGAAGAATTGTTGAATACGAAGACTAGTATGAAAGCAGAAATTCAAGGTAAGATTTTCAAATTGTAGTTCATTTAAATATGAATTAACATAATCATGGTCGAGGGTTAACTATACAATGCCCATTCCAGTTGGTATATACTCAGAAACGAGAAATTATACTCTATTAATTTTATGAAAATGGATCAAAACTTCCCTAACCTTAAGCTAATCCGTTCCTAGCCTACCCTACTTATCCCTTTTTTTCACTCTACCCGACCGTACTCTACTATACCCTTTCAAAGTGTCCCTACTTATCGGTGCGCAGCTGGAGTGTGTATTTTATAGTTTACCCCGAAACTGGTATCGTTTCCAAATATAATGCTAGACTTGTAAGTGTATTGAATGACGAAATAAAACTCATTAAATTGTACTTACGGCACCGAACTAGTAACGGCAATTCGACGCAGTATTCATCATCAGGGCTTGAAAAATCTTGCTTGCAAGTACTAGCCGGCTAAAAAGTCTTACTAGCCAGACCAATTTGCAGTCATAATGTTTATATAAATAAATAAAAATCACTTTGCGGCACAGTAAACATAGCCATACATTTGTTTATTGGCATGTCTCTTCCAAGTAGAAAAGAGTAACATCTGCTATTTATTCTTAATTTTTTTGTGGTGTCCAGCTGTATGTGAAAAATAGATTCGCCATTGGCGAGCAGCGAGTGGGTTTTTCAAGCCGTGATTATCATCGTCCTCGTGCGTATTCCATAAGAGATTATCCTGCTTTTAGAACTGTCTAATTTTACCACTTCCCGCCATTTTTGAATCACTACTGTTAGAATTCCTTGTCAGAAATAACTCGCCTTTTCCTCAAAAGCAAGCCAACAGATGACAGATATAAATATTAAGTGTAAATTAGAAGTATGTAATTAAAGAAACATCCCTACAATATAGGAAAATGGTCAAAATACGGTTAAGGAAGACACACGAGGAAGAGGACAACTGGCCATTGAAACGTTGTGTCAAGTTGCCGTTATTTTTTATAATTAGATTTACAGATGTTAATTGAATGGTGTATAAATAAATCTGTTATGGGATGTTTGTATGAGATGCTTGACAGTTTTTTCTTCCCTTCATTGTAAATAGCAATATTAATGATGAATTTCATCTTTGGATTTACGAAACCCATTAACCTTTAGACGCCGCGATTAATATATGCTGTTAAGCGAGTCAGTTTATTATGTGCACTGGGATTCTGTTATCAAGATATTTCGTTCATCTCTGTGACCATGATCCCGTGCATACGCGATCACGGTCCTTTTGATACTTGACAATCTTTTTCCTATAAATGAAAAATAGCCTCAGATATTCCAGAAACATACCTTTTGTCAGGTAACTTCAATTGTTCTAGATTTAAATCCAATCACTGCTTTTAGAACTATACCTTATGTACACATATTCAGATGGCATTTAGTATATCTTCCAAATCCATTGACGGCTCAGGAACTAGTACTATGGGTTATAGTGAAACGCTGTAAACGACCTCGCTTTGCGTATACTCACCAGAGCTGACGCGCCTGCTCCCTACCGACACCCCCTAGCTGTCGCTCGGGTTCTCCTGCTGCGCTCCTGCCCTGACTCGGTTAGATAGCGTTCGTGCTTTTAAGTGACCGTCTAGCACAAGTTGATTCATGTTTTCTGCAATTCATCAACACTTGCATTTGCACTCATCAGAATTACAAATAACGAACCATGATCACTACCAAGTGATTCGGGCCCTTATATTATGACCCTTGCTATAAAGAATGGGTGTAATAATTGCGCTGATGCACTTTTGTAGGATTTTTAGTACGAATTTGAAGAAGAATTATTATACATGAGGAAGTAACCGCCACAAGAACTACGTAATTTGTCAGAGTGAATTTAAGGTGAATCTTCATGAATAACTTATCACTGAGAAGGGTTTAAAGTAAGGAATGATTGGATTTAATACGGACAAGTGTTGAATCTAATTGACAAAAAGTATGTTTCTGGAATACTTGAGCCTAATTTTAATTTACTGGACGATAATTTCTCCTTACATCTCATATGCCACGGGGTCATGGTCACAGGGATGACCGAGATATCGTGAAAATGGAATCCTCTATGGAAACCATGTAAGGTTTGAATATATATATATATATATATATATATATATATATACTGCCGGTCAAAAGTTTCCGGACAGATCAAAAAACAGGGAAATACGAAGTTAGGCTTGTAATACGATGCAATTTTGGACAGGGTACTTGGTAGTTTAGAAACACAGTGATAGTTATAACATCAGAATAATATAATAACGTTATCCAACAACGAAAATTGGCAAATTCTTTAAATGTTCTTCTCGTCAAAGAAACCGCCTTCGCCGTTACCACTCGTTTCACCAATTGGGGTATGCGGCTTCCAAGTTTTTGAAGATTTTCATCCGAATTATTATTCCAGGCGTTCTGCAGAATATCAAAAACATCATCACCAGATGTTGGACAGTCTTTTCGTACACTTCTGTCAAGCTCTTCCCAGAGAAGTTCGATGGGATTCAGATCTGGAGACTGGGGAGGCCATTCCACGATACGAATATCTCCATTGGCTTGTTTCTTCTTAAAATAATTAGAACAAAGTTTTGACGTGTCCTTCGGATCAGTATCGTGCAGAAAAGTGATTCTGCGACCAATCAAATCAAATCCTGAGGGAATAGTATGGTTGCTTAAAATGGAATGATAACCATTTTTGTCCAGATTTCCTTGTATTCTGTGAATACAACCAACTCCAGAATTTGCGAAACACCTCGAAAGTATCACAGAACCTCCTCCATGTTTAATAATCGGGGTTACATAGTTAGGACACATCTTTTCTGTAACAGATCTTTGAACATAAACTCGGTGTCGTTGTCCAAAAACTTGAAATTTTGACTCATCAGTCCATAGTACGCGTTTCTACTGCTTTTTTTGTCCAATTTTTGTTCTTCAGGGTCGATTAGAGCCTCTGTTTCCACTGAACTATTAACTGTTTCTGCACAGCAGCTATTACTCAGAGTGCAGCAACTCTCAAATGTCGATTTACGTTAATAACTGAAATGTTTGTAGGGTGACTATGATTAAATTCTGATTGGAGTTCCGCTGCAGTAAGTTTCAAATTTCTTTTGCTAAATAATGCTATGATCTTTCATACGTGACGTATTACGAGACCTTCCAGTTTGATTTTTGTTCACGTTCTTTCGTCTTCGCTGAAAACGCTTCATGGTGTCACCAAGAGTAGATGGACTCTATTTCAGTTTGAAAGGTATTTGACGAATAGAAAAGCCCACATTATGACTAGCAATGATTCCAACCTATGCTTCTTCACCTAAGATCTTACCTCTGTCCGTGATTTCTAATAGCGGCAACAAACCCTCAGAAGAGGCAAAAAAATCCACACAAACATTGTTCGAAACATCACTGTATCTTATAATATTGTTCACAAATAATGTAATGTAGACATTATTTGTGTCTGATAAGGCCTGTATACTAAGGAATTATATTCCAGGGGTAACTATAAAAAGGAATTAACTGCTAACATTTAACCGTACTTCTATCAGGCAAAGTTACTGCATGTTCCTGATCACGCTATTTTTAATTAAAATAATCGCCGACTTTACAATAATTCAATCATCTTTCTTTTTTAACTACATGTAAACATGTTACAAAAACGAAAAACGTCTATTATCCTCCTGAGACATTATAGAGACTTAAACAAACAAAATATTTCAAATTGGTGGCAATCCCTATCGAATATAAACTGATTAGCTCATAAAAATGTAAGTTGAAGCGCCTGTCCGGAAACTTTTGACCGGCAGTATGTATATATATATATATACAGATGGTGATCAGAAAAATGGAAACACCTGAACGAAATTGCAACTTACCAGATTAATATGGTGTCGGGCCACCTTTCGCCTTCAGAACAGCCTTGATGCGACGTGGGATGGAGGCATAGAGGTCGTGAATGGTAGCAAGTGGAATTTTACAACATTCCTCGTGCAGGGCATCGGCCAGTTCTGTGAGAGAGGATGGAGGTGAAAATCGTCGCCGGAGTCGTGTTTCAAAGACGGACCACAGATGTTCAATTATGTTGAGATCTGGGGATTGGGCGGGCCAGGGGAGGTGTTGAACTTCATCCCGATGTTCCTCAAACCACGCTGCAACAACGCCAGCTGTGTGAATGGGTGCATTATCATCCTGGAAGATGGCGTCATTGTCCGGGAACAACATCCGGACCATAGGATGCAAGTGGTCTCTTAAAATTGCGACATAATCGTTGGCAGTGATTCGTCCGCTAAGTGTGACCACAGGACCCAATGAAAACCATGATATGGCGGCCCACAGCATCACCGAGCCGCCGCCATGTTTCACAGTTGGGCGGAGACACTGCAGATCATAAGCTTCTTTGGGCGTTCTCCACACATAAACACGGCCCGTGGTTGGGAATAGGGTGAAGGATGACTCATCCGACCATATCACACGTTTCCAGTCCTCACCGGTCCAAGTTGCATGGTCGCGGCACCATTTGCGGCGTGCGAAAGCGTTATGGTCCCTGATGAGCGGTTTGGCCCGTAAGTTCATGTCGTAATTCGCGGCGGACTGTGATTGTCGAAACAGGGTGGGGAAGGTGCTGATTGAGTTCCTCCGTCACTTGCTTCGCAGTGGCACAACGGTTCTGCGTGACAATGCGCTTTAATACCCTGCGTGACCTGTCACTCATGATTTTCTTCCGCCCATTGTTCCGCTTCCCCGATGTGGTTTTCCCGTGTTGTGTAGGCCCTCATCACCTTCGACACTGTCCCACGCGACACACCTAACACAGTAGCCACTGCCGTCACACTTACTCCACATAACCGCGCACCAACAATTTGCCCTCTTTGAAAATCTGAGGTGTCTCCCATTTTACGCTACCTTCGTCTGCTGCAGCCACTGGACACTGCTGTTCCACTGCGCCTGACGTAGTATGGAGACCGACCTAACACACCACCACCAGCGGTCCGGAGCTGCGGGCGCCGCGACACCACTGCCAACCCATACATCTGACGTGTTGCCAACTACAGGTGTTTCCATTTTTCTGATCACCATCTATATATATATATATATATATTAGCGAAGAAACTAGAAACACTAGCGATGTAAGGTCTGCGAGAAACAGTAATAGCAGTAGGGGCTCGTAAAATGGAGGTATGGGGTGGTTCGAAAAAAGAGCGGCAGATTAGGAATCTGGAGCAAAGTTATATTTTGTTAAATGGAACGATATACATTAACATGCATAATATAAAAGAGCACACGCAGAGAAACACAACGCCGTCTTACATGCCACGTATTATTTTGTTTACACCTATTTACATGGCCATATCTTCGTTCCTATGTGCAGTACACACATGGGACCAACAGCGTTGTGTTTCTCTGCGTGTGCTCTTTTATATTATGCATGTTAATGTATATCGTTCCATTTAACAAAATATAACTTTGCTCCAGATTCCTCATCTGTCGCTCTTTTTTCGAACCTCCCCATACCTCCATTTTACGAGCCCCTTCTGCTATTATTATTTCTTGCAATACATACATCGCTAGTGTTTCTAGTTTCTTCGCTATTTCAGATGGTACTTTTAGCTGCCTCACGCTATATATATATATATATATATATATATATATATATATATATATATATATATATGTGTGTGTGTGTGTGTGTGTGTGTGTGTGTGTGTTCTGTTTGTTTATCATGGTACTTGAATTTCATTTAGCATTTGATTTAGTAGGATGCATATTCAATATTTATGAAAACTGTACTTACTCAAGCCCGCTCTGCTGACTTAGTCGTTAGCGCGTATGCTTTTAGTGCACATGGTGCCGGGTTCGATTCTCGATGGGAGTGCACCAGAAATTTAAATTTTTTGTTCAATTTCATTAATTATCCATCTCCTTTGGGTTAAAGAACATAAACATTGGACGTTAAAAATAATAATAATAATAATAAAAAACTTACCGAAAACCTCAAACGTTTCGCGCAAAAAAAAATTCTCGGCACAGATTCTTTCAAATAACTAGGCCCTAATTTTGTTTCCACCTGTCCCAAATTAGGCGGTATATCCAGAATTTTAACGAAATTTTCAGTGTCCTGAATCATGTCCGAGAGAGACGCATTGTGTTTGTATGCCAAATTATCCAAAACACTTTCGAAATATGTAAGTATCATTTGTAGATTTCGACCCACGTTCTGTACCTCTGACTATTGAAATGTCTCTGTCACTGAAATTTTTCGTGTTAGCAGCAGTGAATTGCCGCCAGTATGTTATTCTTACGTTTACTAATGACGTGGAACTGCCAACCAATGTTCCATTGATATATCCATCGCCAGTTTTATATGATACGGTTCATGCTTAGAAAGAAAAATATGTAGGTGCAATGGAAATTTCGTTAACATGTTACAGGTATTACATGAGCTGTGATATACAGAAGATAATCAACGGGATGTACACTCATGTCCAAAATTATTGTTGCATGTCTATAAATATGTTGTTGTAGGAATATAATTTGATAACGAATTTGCCAGGTATTTCTTATAATGTTAGCATGTGTATAATCGGCAAAGACAAGTATGTGGCAAATTTCATGTGAAAAGAGCAGTAAATAAGAACAATAAACTGAAAATAAAACTTTCTTGTCCATTTAGCAACATTTTGTTTTACTCATTCTAATATTCGTATTTATAATTCTTTTCGTATGAAATTTACCACAAATATACATTTCTCGATTATACAATTATTATCAGTATTAAAAGTACTCTGCAAAATCATTATCAAATTATATTCTTACACGAAGACAGTTATAGATATGCGACAATAATTTTGGACATGAGTGTACAAGGAGTGGACATTGAAACTGAAGCACGTGGTACAAAGCCATAATTGGTATTTAATAAGGTGATGGGGCGCCTTTGGCGGCCAGTACAACAAGGTCCTATACCGTTTTCAGAGGAAATTTTATCCATTGCTCTTGAAGCGCAGTGACAGGTTCAGCACTGCATATGGTGGAGGGAAACGTTTCGATCCTCTAACAAACTTCATACAGATTCAATAAGGTTGAAATCCTGCGATTGAGCGGGCCATGGCAGATATTAAATGTGATGCGTATCGAACCACTGTGACAAGTTTAACAGTGTAGATGGGGCAGTTATCATCCTGGAACAATAAATCAGGGATGCAAAAAAGCAACAAAATTTTACTTGCCCCAGAAAAAAGCTACTAGTCCACATCCCACAATAGAACTCATTTACTTACCTTCGGTATGATATTAAATATTCGCCAGCACCGATGAACCACTCGCCCCGGCGTATTTATTTGCATCCCTGGTGTAAATGGTCCTCCTGAATGGGCCTGTAGTCCTTAGCAGTGACTACGATCTTCTAGAACAATTAGAGAACTCAAAAGTCTGCCACGATGTTGCATCCCAAAGCACCACGGCTCTGCTTCATTTTTTTGACTGGGTACTAGGCAGTCTGGATTGTATGCATCAGAATGTCATCTCCAAACAAACACTCTCCCTGTTGTTTGGAAAAGAGTCTGGCGTTGTCAGCGTGGTGTGCAACATCTTTTTTCTGTTGACCACAGGGTTGGCTGGTTTAAATCAAGGTGGTTTAAACCAGACGGTTTAAAAAAAAAAAACTGGTTTAAACCAAAAAGCGAAAAATTTTCGTAAAAGTGTATGTTCGTAAAATCTTGATGGACATACATTTGTGGGTTATCACGTTTCACTCCCGTATATTATTCGTATTATATTCAGACCTAAATTTCCCGTTCATTACTCAAATGGATTATACTACAAAAGCAACTTTTGTTTTTTGTATAAGTTTATGAATGTTTCTTATGTGATTTTTTTATACTTTATTATTATTATTATTATTATTATTATTATTATTATTATTATTATTATTATTATTATTATTATTATTATTATTATGCAGTTGCAATCAAAGAAAAATTCTAAATATTGTTTCGTTCTAATAATGTTTACTATTGATAAAATACATTGAAATGCCGTACTTTGGGGGGGGGGGGTCATACAAACCGCACGAGAGGCATTTATTTAAATCAGAAGTATCTTTGATATCTATTTATGTATAAATGGCTCAAAGTGGACTCAAATAATTCGTATATTTATTCACTTTCGTACTGATACGCCAATTAAGTCGTTGTATTTCTTTAACTTGGACTAATAAAAGTCGTAGTGAACTAACTTGTACTAAATTAGTTCTTCTGTACTCTGCAGTATTTTGAAATTGTCCATATGTAAATCTGTATAATTGTTTCACTTGTTCAACTATTTATCTTTTTGTCCTTCTGAAACGACTCTTGACAAGTAGGTAAAGATCAGTACAACGTATTTTTTTTTATCAGAAGTCCTTCGTGAGTGAGTCGGCAGACGTATCGCAGTTGTGGCCAATTAGTCCCGGTTTCGAGTCCAAATGTAGGTCAATTTCCCTCGGATGTAAGCCGAGAAGCGACTAGATTCCGCTTTAACCGTTATATGACCCCTTCCAACATAACCCGGTTGTTGCATAATAACACGAAGGCAAAACAAACTTATTTCTGTCCATATGACATAAATACATAGAGCAAATTATTTAAACCAAACAAACCTGGTTTTTTGGTTTTTTCAATAAAAACATGGTTTTTGCCAAGCCTGGTTGACCGGTTCCGGACGTTTCTTTTGCTAGGTGCACTCGCACTAATTCTCGACAGTACAGATGAGAGTCCGAGTACAGGCCCTGCCCGGCGGCAGCAGTTCGTGATACATGATGCTCTTCCAATCCCACCAAACGCGCAGCATAACATTCCTGAGCGTCAGTGTGATCTTTGTCAGACTGAAGAAGCTTCTTGCTTCCACGACCACGACCTTTTTTGGACATTTTTGTCATAGGTTATCCACTTTTCGTCACTCGTGATCAACCACGTTAGAAATAGCTCGAGTTCATTATGTTTCAGTGGAAATTCGCATATGTACGTTCGATCCAGTAAATATTTTTTGAGTCAGATCATGTGATACCCAAACATTTTTGTAATCAGTTTTCTCTAAATGGTTTAACACTTGTTCAGTGATGGATGTTTAGGTCATTGGCGATGTCTTGCGTGCTTATATGCCGACCTTGCTTGATTTTTGTCAGTTCTTTGTGATTGGTGGACCTCTGTGAGGAGCATTTTGGATATCAAAATTTTTCAGAACGAAAGCGAATGAACTATCTTTCGGTTATTACCGTTGGTAAATCTGTCTTGCTCATAAACAGAAATTTCTTCACGGGCCTCCGCACCATTTGCGCCTTTATCGAATTAAAATTATAAAATACTGATAGAGCCCAGTTTCATCTTCACGATACAATACTTTACATCTGGTTATAAGAATTCCAACACTTTTTCATATCTACTAGCTTCAAATGTCACCTGTCGAATGATGTTAAGCTTGACTTGTGTTTCGTATATACCGTGAGCTTTGGGACACTAACGCCATCTCGTGTGCAAAAGCCTCAATACTTTTTAGACTGACTGAAATTTCTGGCTTACATTGTTTTTCTCATTGATATCACTAAGTTCTGAGTTAGTTTGTGAAGTAGTCACCGACATTTGAAAACATATTGCTGATTTTCTTCTTCTTCTTCTTCTTTTTTTTTATGAGAAAAAGGAGTACGTTGAATAAAATGTAAAATGTATTTGTAAAGCCGAATCTCTTCATTAATGTCTGACCGTCGAAGGGAACAAGATGAGTTGACGAAATCATATCAGGAATATAGCAATCCGATTATGATTCCTAGGAAATATAATGGATGAATGTTATTAATCTTAACAACAGGCTTCTCATCTACCTGAAAATCCTAGAAAAGCCAGGGAATCCATCTTGTAAAAAGTCGTGGAAAAGTCAGGAGAATTTCACGAAAAGCTTAAAACTGATAAAGTCAAGAGAATTTTAAGTGCAGATTTTACTTTTCAGAACTTAGTTCTCTTTTAACCTTTCCCAGCTATTTGGTAGTGAATATTTTACAAAATAAATTAAGTTTGTTTTATAAAACTTCTCTACTTATATACACACACACACACATTATACATGTACATGTTTAGTAGATGAGAAACCCCTTTTGAAGGAAAATGTGACTTTTTTTTTTTTTTTTTTTTTTTTACATTGTATGTAGACCATGAAATTTGTAAATCGTGACCTAGAAAAGTAAGGGAATTCATGCTCGCCAAATAAGTGGAAATCCTGTGACAAAATGTGCCAAATTATAACTCATAAAGTGTTAGTTTTCCGGTCTGAACTTGATCCCATCTTTAACTTTTATGTGAACACACAATAATTTCTTTACTCAATGGCCTTAACGCATTTCAAAAGCTACTTGAGTTAAAAGAGCATGAACTTTCGTGTAGAAAGCCAAAAGAACGGTTAACACATATCGCTTTTCTTGGGCTGTGTTAAACTTTTTTTTACGTACTACTATTCAGGTGAACTAGAGCAGGGTTTCTACTGGTCAGGGGAACTCAGGGGAAAAGACTGGAAATTAGGAAAATTCAGGGAGATTTTATAAAATATATTTTTTTTTAACATTAATTGTACACCAATTTCAGCTTAGGCAACTATTAATGTTCACAGTATGGAACGTTGCTCAGATTTGTATTTGTAGTAAGTGGAATATATGTATGAGCAATTGATGATTATTTGTCTCTATGGAATAAGTGATCTCATATATAGATATTCACCGTTATTTATTCCTTATTTATATGTCATCGTCATCCGACACCTGTCATGAAAGTCAGGTAGCAAAGGTCATGGAAAGTCAGGGAAATAGATGCCTCCAGATCGGTAGGAACCCTGTAGAATGTCGTACAGGAACCTCTAAAAAGACAGCGTAATAATTCCTTTATGAGATCTATTCATTGCCGATACATTACTTACGAGTTAACAGTCATATATATAAAATGTCCTTATATAAGGTACGGGCCGCCGTTGAACATTCTCGTTCCATTCTTTAAACTAAATCATATTATGCTGTAGTTATTAATAATATTTTTTTGTGACATACAAACAAGTTTTCGGAATACTTCGAAAACATAAACCAATCCGTAAAAGAAAACTCTCTTTTGTGCATTTATATATATATATATATATATATATATATATATATATATATATATATATATATATATATATATATATATAAAAGTGTTATGCTATTTGTTAGAATTACTAATAAAATGTTTATTTATAAAATATCAACAAAATCGCTTCAGTTGTATTTCACAAAATTGTGAGAAAAATTCATGCCACGAGAAAACTGTCTCTTGTGAATATTCTCATGGGAATGATTTATTTAACTTTACAAGAATATTAATCAAATATTTCTCTATGAAATATGAATAAAATAGCTTGACTCGTTTTCGAAATCGTCCGAAAAAAAAAAAAACCTCATCCTCAACAATAAACTACCCTCGTAGATTTTTCAGGACAAATTGAGTTATATTGGCAGGCTATTAATGAAATATAAGCAAAATCGGCAGAGTCGTTTGTGAGAAAATCGTCCAGAAGAAACTTATCCCCAAGGGAAAACTACCCCTTCTCGATTTTTCCCAGAGAAAATAATTATACTACAGGATGGGTTTGTTATTGAAAAATTGATTTATGAAATATAAACGAAATCGTTATAGCTGTTCTTGAAAAAAATCACATTTTTTATTTTCACTCTTCAGGAAACTACCCTCACTTTTGGGAGGTAAGATCAATAATAATAATAATAATAAACGGTAAACTTCAAGGCGAGTGTACATCAGGACGACAGATGGACAGATCTTTCGGTATCTATGGGCCATAAGACGTGTACATTCGTTATTTTTTTTTTTTCGATTACCTTCTCTCTTTTCGTCGTTAGAAAGTAAATATAGGCGCAAAGATCCCTAATGGACGGGGGTGGAGTGGGGGTCTTGCAATTTTCTATCCTGAGATGTGAGACCGGCCTAACACATCATTGACAAGAATATAAAAATCAATAAAATTTTTGGTGAAAACACTCGTATGAAAGTTTTTGGTAGTCATATCAGGTGAATAGCGGGATGGAGCCCTAGTACAGATTCTTTTCTCACACAGTGCTTTCTTCAAATATGACTGCTAAAACTGAATCTAATGAATATTTCAACTAATAATTTTCAAGGTCATTTTTTCTTATGCTTACGTATGTTATCGGCGATTGTTGATATAACCTTGAACGTTGAACTATGGTTTTTTTTCTCTTTTTTTTTTTTTACTGATTATTGATTCTTCTACTGTGACGGTTAATGCTGAATGTAATTTGTATCTGTGTTGATTTGGTTTCAAGACAGATTATTTTTAATCAGATACAACTGTGTGTTTGTGAAGAAAAGTGACACGTTCTCTAAAACAAAAAAGTTGCATCTGCATATGTTGTTCATAAAATCCATATCATTAAGTACAGGTAAGTCAGTTACGAATTTACTTGTTACACTGATATTTGTACATGCAGATTTAATAATTTAGTTTTATTGCTATGAGGACGCAGTCAGATACTCTAAAGATGCAGGTTCAATTCGTGGAGTCATCCTGACTCAGTGGTAGAGCGCTAATCTTTGGTGCATGAAGTCTCTTGTTCGATTCCAGCTCGTGCCAAGTGGGTTTTGGGATAGTCAGACAGCGTGTGCGTAGGTTTTCTCGTAGTTCTTCCCACTGTATTATTCATTCCACCATTTCGTTCATTATAATAGCACAATCGTAGCACAATCGTATCCTATCTTCGGAGCACAATCGTAGACTGCTTTTACGTCAAAGTACATGGAGACTTGCTTAGATTTTAGGTTGAGTTAAATTGAGACACCATCGTATGGTACTCTTAAGGAATGTAGCATCCTGTAATGCGAGAAGTTGTTCCATTAACGGAGTTCTCAATTACCTGCCAATGTCGGTAATATTCTTATTAGTTATGTGTATAAAAGTTATTAATTTGGAAACAAGTTTCAATTTTGATAGGTTTTTAATATAAAATAGGGTTGTATGTAGTGTTTGGTTGGTTGTTTTATCAGAGACTCGGATGGAAGACAGGATGACGTGTTAGACGAAGGATAACAGTACTACTGACCTGTGCACACTCGTGTCAGATAAGAATATTGTCCATATGATTTTTCAGGCTAACTTCCTGTGTGCTTCAATCTTGACTTGACAGTATTGTTCAGACAATTCTCTGTGGATTCTGTTGTTGATCACTGTAACGACTTGAGGTCGCTGGAGATCCACTATTAATTGTTAGCATAGGGTAACTATGAAATAGAAAGTTCTTATGACTCCATTCTGAATTTCTGACCACAGGTTTTTATGATGATGATTATAACATTCTTTTTAAATTTCAGAAGATTACGGATATCGCTTAATCAGGTCCGCTTAGGACTGGAACCCCTGTATGCGATCATTGGCGATTCAGCACATATTCTTACATCTATTAGGACGGCAGATGGTACAGTGGCATAAACTGTATAAGTGTAGCTTGGCAAACAAAGGAATGAAAATACAGAAAATCAGACCATACCATATAAAATTTTATTAGTTTTGATTACCGACCAATTGCTGTAGTATACATACAAATAAATATATATATATATATATATATATATATATATATATATATATATATCAGATGCATTAGAAATTTTATCATCATTAGGTGAGAAGCAGTAGCTGAGGGAACCCGGAACTTGTTTACTCACACATATTCTTTTTATGATTCATTTCACCATAAACACACTGGAAACACATCAGGAAATTAACTAACTGGAATGAACAAGATCCTGAGATTTACTACTCAGCGAACTATATTAACTTAACGACGTTTTCGTAACTATTTCCTGTTCGTCGTTCCATCATTAGATTTCCTATTTCCTAAAATCAACAACAGTATATACACCTCTTTTCTTTTCTTCCTACAATTTAAATCATGAGTATAGCATAATGATTATACCTTACAATGGCCTTTCCGAACATAAATCCTCTTTGGAAAATAAACAAATAATATTCCAAATTCTTTTTCTCTTCAGCGAATTAGCAATTTTTAAGAGATGACAAAGACATTATTTATTAAAGTGCTAAAAATGTCTGTAACGGATCGAGGCCAAAATTGGGCCCGTTACATAATAAATGCTGAGATGTTTAGGCAGTATCTTAACGATTTAATATAATTCCTACGTGGGATATAGTATACAACAGTTCCTCATCATTTCCCGAGGACTCACGAAGTTCAGTCTTTTACGGATTATTCATTGAGGATCTAGGAACTTGAAAATGGGGTAAAAAAAGCGACTCTCATTTACTTATCGACTGAAACTTGTATATGATATACCACCATTTCTGTACGTGGTGCAAGAGTTAGAACTATCCTCGAGTACGGTGCACTTTATGTGCGCCTCTGTAGTGCCCTTGTACTTTATATTTCACTATGTGTGTGTGGGGGGGGGGGACTTGAACGCATTTTGCATGTCTTGTGCTCGTAAATAGTTCTTACTGTTGCATTACTTACAAACGTGATGGTATTTCATGTAGAAGTTGTAATAGCACACATAAGAAACGCAGATCACGGTGTACTCATACTGCATATTCCAGTGTGAGTACAACATGATCTGGGTTTCTTATGTGTTCCATTACCACTTGTACATGACATACCACCATTTCTGTACGTGGTGCAAGAGTAAGAACTATCCTCGAGTACGGAACACGATGAGGAACTGTTGTATACTATTACCCCTACGTGCAACGTTGTGCTTTCGGATTTTCAGATTACGGAACCTTGCATTCTTTTCCTTTAGAAACTTGAAGATAATTTCGTGTAGGTTTGGATGGTAATTGTTTGTAAACAGACACGAATAACAAGTGCAAGGATAACACCAGATTAGCGACATCTATACTATTACTTAGAAACTGAATTTCTTCCATCCAATTTGTCTACAACAATAAAAAAATACTAATTAAAAATATACTTTCGTTTCAAAGATAACACATTTTCTTCTTCCAATAGTGGGGTTGGAGGTGCGTTCGAAAGTTTTTGTATTCAGGAAAAGTGCTTTCAACGTAACGCCCAAAGTACATCTATATAATTACTTTCGAGTGACGATAGGATACAAGAAAGTACGGTGATCGTGAAATAGTCGAGATTTCAAAGGATTTACAACTTTCATCACTCACTCATACCAATGAAGGGATTTTTCAATGTTCGTCCATCTACTTGTCAGTTCAACGTATCCGAATCATATGTATATATATATTAATCTCAATTTTTTAAATACAATTCTCCAAGTAGGAAGATCTTTATAAGATTAACCAAGGAGGGGGAGAGGGGTTGAATTTTCTTTGTACTCCCAGAAATAGTAGTAGTTAACTGGAAGAAGTAAAAGAATAATAATAATAATAATTCTCGAAAACTGGTTTAACAGTTTTGTTTATTTTTCATAAATCAAGAGATTTATATGGGTTGGGAAGGTGAGGGGGAGTTTTCTTTTGGAGATGTCCTTTTTAGACGAAATTCTCAAAACAGACTCATTCGATTTTGTTCATATTCCGTAAATAAATGTTCCGTTGACACCCCCGTAGAATATCGTGTAAATAACTTCTTATGAGAAAATCTTCAAGCGATATTATTTTTCTTGGTTTGTTTTCCTCGGACAAAGTTTTCCAAAACATCTTTTATAATTTTGTCCATACTGCGTAAATAAATGTTTCCGTAAGTGCAGTATGACATAATTCAATTAAAAATAGAGGAGCAAGAAAGTTTAGTACGGTATAATCGAAAACGACCGATATTAATGTGCAGTCCATATTTTCTGGGTCGCTGACATGAATAGTGACACTTCTGATGTCGTTTAAGTGCAAGTTCCGCCGTCATCGGCATGGGGAGTGGGAATGAATGACATGATTTTTTTTTTAAATTGTAACACTTTCATTGAATATTCTAAGGATTGATGAAAGCCTTTTGCGCAGACCTATTTGTACCTGCAGAGAACGATTTCAGATAGTAATTCGAGGTATATGTTTTGCAATCTCCGTTAAGCTACCTGAGGAGACCCACGTGAGATGACAAAACTGTTCGTTCGACGTCGCCCCCCTTCCCTCCTCCCCGTGATAGACAGACTGTCGTTCAAACGTCCTGTAATAGAAGAGCTTTAAAACAAATCGAAAGCAGTCGAAGTGACCATGAAAGTGTAATTTGATTTCTCCGGGCGCTGGTTTTGAAATTTCATGGAACTCAGCAGTCAGTTCCGAAATCATAACTTATGGCTTTCACCAATCACATGATTCACGTGTTCAGCGAAGTCTCGTCTATTGTAGCTTTCCACTCTTGGTCGCCTTCGTCGTGTACACAACCATCACTTACGAAGTTCATGCTGTAATCCTTACTTATACCCTTCCGCTTGAGGCAACCGAATTACTTCTTGTAATTCATACTTGGCGCATCTTGTAGTTCATACTTGGAGCATCGTAGTTCGTACTTGGCGAGCACTTCGATTACACTCGATATGCATTCAAGTTTGCTACTTCACAATGATTGAATGGTACAGTCTGTGTATTGGTGTAGAGGATGGCTGATGTCAATGGACAACTTGTCTTATCCGTGTTTCGTCATCCCACGTGGTTCTTCTCTGGTAGCTTAATGGAGGTTGATAAAGAAAAATAGCCCTCATATATATAAGTGTAGCCATAATCAAATTCAAAGAATGAAAATATGTAACTGATTTGGAGATCGAACCTGGTCCATACGCTACCAGATGGTCACACTATATGAGCTTAGAGGCGTAGTAACTGTCTATATAACCCCGTGTCGAGAGAACATTTCTATTTCATCTCAGTATTACCATTTCACTCTGTGAGTTTCGTTTTAAATAAACTGCATGCTCCTAAGATAAATCAAAATACTCGGAAGGAAGCACGTAAGGGCTCCTCTTTAACATTGTTATAATGTTTTATTTTAACAAAAGAAACACTGACCAAAGCTTAAAACCCACTGTATTTTAAATTATAATATGTAACGGTTTCTGATATCTAACATATCCTTCTTCAGACACTCTCGAACATGAATGAAAATACAGACATATATATAGTCAATGTTATGACAAAGTTTACATTTTCATTTATGTTTTGTTAAAATAATCAATCCAAAGCCATGGATGGTCTTTCTATTGTTATAATGTTAAACATAACCATACGACAGTAATGAATCGCCTAAGTTTTGTAACAGCGTCAGAATTGAAGGGCATGGTGGCTCAGTGGTAGAACACGTAACTCTGGTATGTGGGGTTCTTGGTTCGATTCCCGGCCAAGTAAGTTTCTGGTAGACAGCATCGTTTTCCTGGGCTTTCTCGGGGTACTCCCATTTCCTCCCATATGTTCATTCCACCAATTCTTCCATCGTCATTCACTTGTCTTAATTATCCGTCTCCCTTAGCCTAATAGAAATAATTGTGGGGCGTCAAACTGAAAGATTTCATTTCATTTTCAACAACGTCAAACAAAGGAAAATAAGTAAATGCAAATGAAAATAAACCAAAATGTTGGAGGTGGATCCTTCATTTTAAATAACTACATTGAGCTTAGGTCAACGAATATTAAAATTGCTTGTGTAATCTTTCATGAGTCTAATGTTGTAAACTTTAAATATAAAGTGTTGGGTATTCCCTGAGACATGCCATGCGAGCGATTAGGGAATACTCGACAGTAAAACAAAGCAGCTTTAATTCAGTATATGAAAAAATTAATTTAAAATATTCAATCACTTATTACTTATTTGCCAGAGCATAAGGGGCTCCTCCCTTCCCCGTTCTTTAAGAATAACTCCGAAAATTGAATGCATCTTATACGCCGATGCAGAGATTTTGATTATCCCAGTTTCAAGAAATATTAACGATTCTCTGTTGTTTGGTACCTTTTTTTCCCCTTTCTTTCCTTACAGCGTGCATTAGTACTCAAGCTACATACAGTTAAGTGATTCAGTAAGTGTTGAATACAGTCGCTTTATGTACCGTTTCATAATGCATGGCTCATCCAGAAAGTAAGTTCTGATGGATTGTAAGATGAAAGATAAACTTCAGAAAAAAATTATTCTATTACTGTTTATTATTGTGGGTTTACTTTTTCAACATGTGCACTATCCTTACTGAGACATTGTTGTAACCCGCAATGCTAGCTTTTTTATGCTTATGTCAAGGAATTCTGCCGCTAAGAACTCGAACCAACTTGAACCAGGATGTCTTTACTATCAGCAACTCAGCTGCGCTATCGAAACATTGGCCGGCCAGAAGTGGCTTCAAGTGGAGGATCAGGTAGAAGCCGCTAGGCGCGAGGTCGGAGCTGTAGGGTGAGATCACGTAGGATACCATGATCGTTCCGTTCCCGGTGACGATACGATCGATGAATTTGTCCTTGTAATTAGCAGGAAGATCACAGCAGACGCTAGACACTTTCCTTGTGTTCCGCGGTCATTTGTTTTGGAACCCATGCGAAACTGCAGTCACTGAGTGACGGTCTTATGCAGCGGGGAATCTGAGATCTGTAGAAATGACATGAGAGGTCGGCTACTATAATGTTCATCGTGCACATTAGTGCAACCTCCTGTGAATTGTCTGTACTATCTTTTAACCATGTCTTCATTTACAACATCAGGTTCATATGCTTCACAAAACTGCAGGTGGATATCTGAAACCGACAGCTTTTTATCATGGAGAAACCTGATTGTCGCACGTGGTGGAAGACTATGTGCCCAGATGTGTGTGCCATACTACAGTTCTCTCACCACTGACTCCACACAACAGCGACTCGCGCCGTGTGGACTTTGTGGTGGACAAACGCCGTGCTCGTGGGTTTTCTCGGGGTTCTCCCGTTTCCTCCTACTTAACCCCACCACCATTTTCACTCATCTCTCATCATCACCGTATACTTTAGCCTAACCGGCATAACCGTGGGACGTAAAATTTAAAGATTTCATTTCCACACAACTGCGCACGCGGCAAGTTATGACTGCGTGTTCTTTGTTCGGTCCTGCACAGGCTCATCCCACTTTGACCATCCATGCAATCTTAGGGGACTTTTGGAACTTACTTTCTGAGTGCGCCTTATATGTATTTTTTTCTCTGGACGCACGTGCGCTGTAGACATTTTCAGATACGGGTGTAATTCTTCATTTAGTTAAGTATTGTTAATCCTGAATATATACCGTATAATAGTGTGCAAAATTTGAAAATTAGACGCACTCGGCAATCCAAAAATCACGGTCGCCAGTATCTCTCACGTACAAATTATGACAGCCCCCCCCCCCTTCACACACAGCTTTTGGTTTGACAGAGAGATATTACGTCAGGGCATAAAATTTCAAAATCACAGTTAGATTCAGGATAATCAGTTTTGAATTGGACAATTCATATACACGTTAAAAAATATCTTACCTTAAGACTTCACGTTTGTGTAACGCTACCTCTCTGAACTAAAGTACCAGTTGTCGATTGCAGTTTTCGGGTGAAAGTCGTTAAGTGAAGAGCCATTGTAGGAATTGTCAACAAATCATTCAGTGTGTCAGTCTTCAGTGAATTCCTGTAGGCAGTCTTAACTCTGTTGAGAGTGCTGAAGCCTCTCTCACATGAAGCAGTATTCACAGGTAAAACTGCACAAAATGTGACAACTGGAAGCAAATTTGGAATCTCGTAATGTTTTTGATTCTGAGGGGGGGAAAGGAGGGGCGAATTACAACGTTGTGAATTCACTTTCCATGTCTGTTGTGGAGATTTCACATTCCGTGATTTCTCTCACTCAGTGACAATTATTTTCGTGCGAAACAGAAACTGCGCAGCCCTGTGAGTTTAGACAGAAACCATTCCTACTGAACACTGGTCGCCAGCTCTAAATTTATAGTCGCCAATGGCGACCTGGCGACCAGAAATTTTACGTCCTGCTGTATAATGCACAGAGTGGTATGTTATACACTGACAAACTGAAGATAAAAATAGGTTTGAAATAAGGCAAAGAAAGTCTAAAGAAATGGGTCGAAAGCTGCATTGTTTTACCGTGAGAGGCGCTCGAAAACCAGCGAGGGGTTCATATAATGCCAAATATCTCACGAATGCGGGAAGATGTCGCTGTTGGGTCTAAATATTACACAAGACTTGGCCCCAGACAAATTGAGTTGAGTTGAGTTGATTTTAGCGTCCCTTTCAGCAGCGAGGCTATATGAGACGTGGACCTACTGATTAACGTGGAATCCGAACCACATGGGCTCCCGCCGGGAATCGAACCCGGGTCTCCCACGCCAAAGGCGCGTACGCTAACCACTTAGCCACGGAGGAGCTCTCCCAGACAAATTGAATGACATACAGATGGAAGCTGAGGGGAGCGGTCTGTGCGCAATAGGTATCCAAACACACAGATGGAGAATTCACACATATATTCCTCACTTGTAAAGATCTCCATATTGTAGCGACCGTTTCATTCCCCACTGTACGTCATTGCATTTATCAGGTGTGATTTTCTGCGTATTATTTTGACACGATAACGATATTTTTCCTCGTTCGTAGGATATTCGGCATTATATAAGCGTCTTCGCCTGTTTGAACGCCGCTCATGGTAAAACAGTACCGCATTCGATCCATGTTCATTAGACATGTTTTGCTTAATTTTGATCTATCATTAGCTTGAGTTTGTCGAGGTATTATCATAGGGTGTTAAATGAAGACCGTGTCTTAAATTTAAGTGGTGATTCCTTTTATCAAATGAATTTTTTTTTTTTTTTTTTTTTTTTTTATGAGCATAGTTCGGAAAACAATTCTTTTCGGAGTTAGGGGCCGCGGTGGCTCAGTGGTAGAGCGTTCACCTCTGGTGCATGGAGTCCTGGGTTCCATCCCAGCTCGCGCCAAGTGAACTTTGTGGTGGACAAACCGTGTGCGTGGATTTTCTCGGGAAACATCCTGGCTTGAAAATTATAAGACTTATCGCAAGGAGTTCAAGGAATTAATACAAGAACTAGTATGCACTCTATCTAAACATCCACCGGCGTAATGAATTGTATAAAATAAGCTGCTGTACGGGGATACACTTTTAAGTACTCAAAAGTACTCATTGCGTAGGTACCGTAGGACTGTAAAACACAGTATGTAAGTACATTGCGTAATAGGCTAGTTCCTGTTTAATACCTTGAACTGCTTGCGATAGTACATCTCATAGTTTTCAAGCCAGGGCATTTTAGAACGTGATGTTTTCGCGTTTTCGGTGTGTTAACCCACTAATTAGAACCTTCATTTGACATTAAAAATCACGTCCTTAATTGATGAGACGGTGTTGTTCACAGTGAAAATATTTTTTTTCCCTCAAATTTGAATGCAGAAATGGAGAACATCTTATGTACCGGCAAATATTGTAAAATTGTTGGATGAGATGTTTGAACACATTTCAGGCTCCGTTAAAAG
Source organism: Thermobia domestica (assembly GCF_964235325.1). Classification (NCBI taxonomy): domain Eukaryota; kingdom Metazoa; phylum Arthropoda; class Insecta; order Zygentoma; family Lepismatidae; genus Thermobia; species Thermobia domestica. The sequence goes on from NC_137465.1 coordinate 209,488,467, forward strand.
TCTTCAGAACTTGTCTGTAGTCATGGTATTCAGCCGCTTAGATCGAATTATGAATTTCCAGATAATTTAAGATAGCTTTGCTTTACATTCCAGTTGGCAAATATGTATCTCGTAAGTCAGTTGTAGTCTTGTTTTAAACATAATCGCTTTCTGTGGCATTAAAGCTTCGATGTTTGTTCCGCAGATAAGTGGGAACCATGTTTAATTTTCTGATTACTGGAGGTGGAGGATATATCGGATACCACATTGGATTAGATCTTTTGAATAGTGGATACCGCGTCACATTGTTCGACATTTCGTTGCCAGATGATGAGTGGAGAACGGAGGCTAGTGTTCTAGATGGATTTGTCTTCTTCAAGGGAGACATTCGAGATAGGGAGGCGTTGAAGGCGGCGGCGGAAGGGAAACAGTGTGTGATTCATACAGGTAAGACATTAATAATTTATTATGTACCAACTAGTGTTCTCATTCCACGAACTTGATCTTTACCTATAAAGTGACCTATAAAAGGATGTTCAATTATTGGGACTAATGTATGCCATTAAGCTTAGAAAGTCTATCAAAATAATAAGTAAGGTGAAGATTTTTGTGCAGTTTTAATTAACAAAGCACGCGAAAGTAGAATGAAATAATTATTTTTTTTTCTTCCTGATATTGCGTTAACGTTTAACTGGACAGATACAGGGTGTTTCAAATCAACACCGACAACGTTTAGGAGGTGATTCCTGAGACCAAGATAAGACAAAAAGCATAGACCAACCTGGTGCTTAAATGTTTCCTTTCGGAGTTATAGGCTGCCGAAAACTTGAAAAAGTGAACTTTGAAAGTCTATAGCTCCAAAAGTATGAGACCTACCATAGTCGGTTCAAGACTTTACTTAGGAACTAGTATGTGTCCTATCCAAATATCCATATTTCAGAATCCTGCGGTATTTCCGCAACAATTTTTATACAGGTTGGTGGTGAGTGCTTCAAATTGAATGCCCGTAACCAAACTCCCACTATAGAAATTGTTGCGTGAGTACCTTAGGATTCTGAAACATGTAGTTTTGTATAGCGCACATGTTAGTTTCTAAGTGAAGTCTTGATTCGACTACGGTAGGTCCCATAATTTTGGAGCTATGAGCCTTTAAATTTTATTTTTTCATGTTTTCGGCAGCCTATAACTCCGCAAGGAAGCATTTGTGCACCCAGGTTACTCTATATTTTTTTGTCTTATCTTGGTGTCAAGAATCACCTTCCAAACGTTGTCGGTGTTGTTTTGAAAACACCCTGAATATCTCATGCGTCTATTATCATGTGAATGTCTTCAGTGTTTCGGCTTATTTTTGCAGACAAGTGCAAAGTTCGTCTATGACCTTTAATTTCTTTTAATTTTTTTAACGTAATCTTTATAGTATAATTTGAACTATTTGTTTCAGGCTCAGAAAATATGTACTAACAAATTTGACTGTCAAATGTTACGAGAATGGTAATAAAAGTATTTGAAAGTTACCAGTGCACAGCTCATAACTGATTTTCACTCAGTGCATAAGTAACCATCCTGTTCAGATCTACTTGAGTATACATACAGAAAGATATAACAGTCTTGTAAATTTACTGTGATTACATTTGAAGTCAGCAAGTTTGAATATATAGTCGTTGCTCAGTAATACAAGACAAACTGCATTAGTATTTCAGTTTATGGAAAATTACGCAGCCTCGTATTTAACTTGTAAAACATATTTTCTAGCTTTAATCTTGCACAGTATGATCTCTACCCAAAATGTTACTCTCCTTTTCCCCTAGAGGAGGATTCAACTATTATTTACACGGACACGCACCCTTTTAATATATGTAATCTTGTATGAAAACAAGATCTAACCAGATTAAGAATATACTTCTGATTCTGATTTTAATCATTGGGTTTCTGTAATCATTTTTATGAAAATGGACTTTTTTTGCATGAGAAAAACTAATAATAATCGTTGAATTCTCGAAACTAAATAAATTGCTGTGACAAAATATATGAAAGCTATTCATTTTTCTACTCGCATAATCTAACTTCTTTCCTGACGTCACAAAACTGTACATCAACTTAAAAATAGAAATAATTATTTTAAAGCGTACAAAACTTGAAAAGAGAAAATTGTGGTAAAACGAGTTACCTGTCGAGATCTATCACATGACGTCCACAGGATAAGAGGTGGATGAAATAATATTGATCCAATTAAAATTAAAATTTTGAAACAAGCTTTTAGTTTTTAGTTGAAAAAAGCTAAAGCAATTTCATATTAGTATAAGTTGCGTAAAATGAAATCTGCAACATTTTTGCTAAATAATAATAATAATAATAATAAAATAAATAAAAATACGCAAAAACGGACATACATTTACAGTTCCAGTATTGAGGCACTATATATATAGTATCAAATACAGTGCTGTTTGTGAAAGTCATATTTTCAAGAAGGAATTACGGGAATGCGTCCAAACGGCAAAATATAACGTACGAACTACTGTAATTTCAGCAGGATGAAGCATACGTGGAGCAGGGTGTCTATCGGTCACGAAAGTCACGAATGTCACGAAAAAGTCACGAAATCAGAAAACGGTCATGAAAGTCACGAAAAAGTTACGAAATTTAGCTTTTGGGTCACGATTTTTTTTTTTTTTTTTAACTGTGCAAATGTAAGTATAGATTGGAAAATTTTATTCTATAAAATGTCAAAATTCACCATCAAAAATGTTTATGGTTAGCTTTAGACGCTACCAAATCGCAAGCAAAGTACGTTTCTATCGCATGGATGAAAATTCGGCCTAATTCGCACCCAAATCGCTCTTGAAAATGTTAGGAAATCTTATGATTTGGTAAAGAAAAGGTCACGAAAAAGTCACGAAATTTCATTTTGGAATTTTAGTAGACACCATGGTGGAGTCAACAGCGCTTGTGGTTCGTTGCTCAAAACAGTGTTGCAAGAGGATGGTGTACGCAATATTAAAGTAGTAGAGTCTGTGCTTGTAATGTGTTCAAGCGATTAGGAAGCTTAGAGCAACTGTGACTATGTCTTGTCGACGTCAAAGTGCGCAATATAAACAGATGACTAGTCAGCCTATGGGAAGGCAGCTTCTCGTACCACGAAATGGTGCCTGCCGCCACGACAGCGATGCATGTATCGAAGCAATAGGCAGTATATAGCAACGGTCATGTAGTGGGCGCTGAATGACGATACGCATGCTTTTGCAGTGTTTCTACTGATACAGAAACATAAAAACCTCGGGCTATAATGGGGACGTGTACATTGTCACTAGCGTGCTTTGGACGAGTTCCGCGTCTTCAACCTGTCTACAGTGATTGGCTGCGTACGCATTAGACGCAATCGTGGTAAGCACAGTCTATGTTAGTGTGCATTGTCGAGCGTAATAGCGGCAGGTAGATTGCTGGTAGAAAGTGCCATTACATACAACACACGCTTTCGGCTGCTACGCGTTGACGCAATCTTCTGAATGCAGAAACTGGGGTCATACTCTTTCTTTAGATGACTTCCGATGCCATATTTGAACAAGACAATGCCTAGCCACTTATATTCTGGAATGTGCAAGCCGCCTTTGGCGAATGACGAGCATCTCAGCTTCCATGGGTAGACAGTCGTCTGACACTTACTGTGGAAGATGTGTAAGGTATAGTTTGTCACTGTCTTTCAGCAGATGTCTTGTGGATTTGCATACAAGCAGCGTACAGGACAATTCCTCAGAATTACATCTAATGTCTGTTTCAATGCCACATCGTAAGTTATAGGTTGTAATTGCAGCTAGGGTGCCGACAGACATGGAAAACTGGGAAAAGTTAGGGAATTTGAGAAGATTAGGTATTGTCAGGGAATTCTGCTAAGATTCGGAATTTCGATTTGCTAAGAATAAGATTTTAAAAACATTCGAAATGAAAATTTTAAGACTATTTCAAATGTAGTTGAGTGGTTTGGCAACTTCAAACTTAAAATCTTATCTGCGTTTTCTAATAACGATATGTAACAAACTTTTGTTCTATAGTTGTGTGCGTTGTTTTGCTTTCGCATGTGCAGTGAAATATCGTATTGGCGAATCATCCACAAAATGCAGTTTGATCAATGAGCCATTGGGAAGTTCATTTTCGATGTGCAGATTATTCCAACCTTTTATTTTGCTATTATTTTTACATGTCAACATTTCATTCTCCCCTCCCCGGCTATAATGGCGACTGAAATTGGACTTAGACGGTATCTGAAGTGTCACTATTTATCTAAGCGACCCAGAAAACTATAGTTGCGGTACTAATATCGGTCGTTCTCGATTATTATTATTATTAAATGTTACTAGTTCACCCCACCCCACGCGGATGCTAATGAGGTCTGAAATTGAACTTAAACGGCAACAGAAGTGTCACGATTCATTTCAGCGACTCTGAAAACTAGGAAATCGACACTAATGCCGGTCATTTTCAGTCATTTTTAAATATCATCCCACTCACTCCCTTTAGGTGTGCAAGTTTTACTGCCACAGTGCTGTTTTCCGGACTGCAAGTAATATGAGTGCCAAGTATGGTTAAAATTTCTGCAAGCACTCTTATGTTATGCTGAAACATAACACTCATTCCTATACATGCATGTATATTAGGTTTGTACGTATGTATGTATCTTACACATAATATGTATGTATGTATAAGAATGTGTGTATGTATGTGTAGACGTTTCAATAATGATAAAAAATGTATAATACGTAAATTCTGAACTAAAAATTTTCGTAAGTATTGAATGTTAAAAGATTCAAGCTTTCTCAAATTCTGTACGATATGAAATGATTAAATTAAGTACATCGTCAAAAATTCATAGGTCATTAACTTCAATCAAAAAAAAATTAGATGTTTTATTTCAACTTTGCATTATTGAGATCCTAACATCACATAGTACGGACTGATATGCTGATTTCAGACTGATATTCGATCAGTGTCCAAGATACTGCATTTTGTTTCAGTATGAAGCAAAATAAATTTGATTTAAATCATTGATTTAAAAAAAAAAATCCTATTTAAGTTGTGATTTTAATCACTTTGATTTAAAATAATTAATCTTGCATATGATCGACGTGGTAGTCAATGTGTTATTAATCAGAGTGGCAAACGTAAAAAATACGAAACTCAAAAAGAGCTTTATTATTATTATTATTATTATTATTATTATTATTATTATTATTATTATTATTATTATTATTATTATTATTATTATTATTATTATTATTATTATTATTATTATTATTAATAATAATAATAATAATAATAATAATAAAGGAACCTGTTGGCACACCCTTCCTCAAACTTCAGTAAACTGCTTCGTCTTAGATACTTACTTTAGTAAACGCTATACGGGAAATAGAGTTGCCATTTTCAGTTTGTGACAATATATCTTTCTAATATGCGCTGCTAATATACACAAGAAAAAACAGAATGGAAGAATCCACTATTGCGATGTAAGGAAAAATATTAATTTGCTTGTGTTGTATATATGTATGCCTGAATCTAAAGGGTTGTACATGAAACAATATATAAAACTTAAGAGAAGTTGGAGGCTATGTAGATCAGTCACATCTTCTGCGAGAAGTCCCTTGATAGGACCATGTGAGTTTGTGATGGACATCTTTCGTCCTGGGATTTTCTCAAGGTTTTCTCATTTTCTCTCACATGTTTATCCCACCAGTTATTTCATAATAATTACTTTTCAATATCCACTGTCTTCTTTAGGCTAATGGGCATAAGTGTGAGGCGTAAAACCAAAAATTTCATTTCATTTGACAGAATGTGTAGAAAAAGGAGATTGCTCAGGTGTAAATGAACTGTCTTTTATAACTTTCTAGGAGGGCTCCCTCGTGACTATGCTGTTAGCGTACGCGCTTTTGGCGTGGGAGACCCGGGTTCGATTCCCGACGGGAACTCCTGTGGTTCGGATCCTACATTAGGTTGTAGGTCCACGTCTTAAATAGCCTCGCTGCCGAAAGGAGTGCTAAACTGAAATCATAATCACACAGTAACTTTCTAGGATTATTTATTATGTTTGTTCTCTTTCTTGTAAATATATTTTTAGAAAATAATTCTTTCTTTCTCTTTCAGCATCGTTTGGCATGAGTAGCTGGCAGCAGCTTCCGAAATATTGGGACACCGTGGAAGAAGTAAATATTTATGGAACAAAAAATGTAATCGAAGTGTGCCGCAGTGAGGACATAACTGCGCTTGTGTATACAAGCACATTCAATGTAGTGTTTGGGGGTCAAGAAATCAGGAATGGCGATGAGAGCCTGCCGTATTTCCCGTTGCACAAACACGTCGACCACTACTCCCGTACCAAATCAGTCGCTGAACAACTGGTTTTAACAGCAGATGGAACAGTAACAAAGTGTGCCAAGGTGCTGAGAACCTGCGCCCTTCGGTTGGCAGGAGTGATGGGACCCAAAGAACGCCGCCATCTTCCGAGGATAGTGAATCTGATTCAGCGTGGTTTAGTCCAATTCGATTACGGACAGGGCGATTGCCTAGTGCAGTTTGCAAGTATGCAAAATGTCGTCCAGGCTCATGTAAAAGCATCAAAGGCATTGTTAGACCCTGTCCAACGCAACATCGTTGGCGGTCAAGCGTATTTCATCTCCGATGGACCACCTATAAATAATCTGAAATTCTTCCGTCCCCTGATTGAAGGATTAGGGTTTAAGTTTCCTACGTTGAAGCTTCCAATGTGGCTCATGTGGTCCTTTGTATATATAGAGGAATTCTTACATTACATATCGGACTGGCTCATTCACTTTGATCCGTTGCTTTGTAAAGCAGAGTTATACAAGAGCGGAGTAACACATTATTTCAGTATTGACAAAGCTAAACGGGAATTGTATTATTTACCAACGAAGCCAAATGATTTGTCCGATGTAGTGGAATATTATAGAAATCGAGTTACCAAAGTTAATAGTAGTGAATGCACCAGTAAAAAGAAACAAAATGTTCTATTATTCTTGTTCATTATCATAGGCTTAGTTTTAGTTTCAATATTATTTAGTAATATTTGAAGATTGTTTTTTTTTTAAATCTAAAAGTATGTAGTGTGTAGAGTTAACGATAAACTCATTATATAAATGTATAAAAAAAATGAAAATCGAAGTTTTGTTTCGTTTAGGAATAAGCCAAGAAACAAGTTTGTGAGTTAGAAAAGATCAAAATTCATATTTTAACTGTTGCAGCTGTTATATTTATGTGTATATAACAATGACAATGCAATTTAATGTTAATTTAATTTTAGGCCGTAACAACAAGTAAGTTTTTCTTTGTTCCCGTCTGGTAGTTATTTTAGTTCATTGAACATTTCAAGAAAGAAAACAAACAAACAAACAAACAAAATTTAACATTTCTTTAAGGTATAAAGAAGCAAAATAATATAGTGCTTCATATTCTTACGTGGAAGTTGGAGCTGGATATGAAGTTTTTCTCAGAATTTGTGGTTTGTTTCTAAATTATTGTTGTTATTTGGTGGGTTATATTATTGGTTTCTTCAAAAGTTTGAAACTCAGTATGTAGGATATTTCGAGGTTAATAGTGAATATGAGGCTCATTTCAAAAGTTCTGCACACTGAAACATATTATGGAAGTAAATAATTTATTGTACAGCATACTGTTACAGGCCTTCAATATGATCTCCATTCTTGCTTATGACAGCTTCCTAACGTTTTGGTAATTCTACAATGATAGGGCACCTTCATTGTTGAGCTGTCTGATCACTCCCGGTCACCTCACTGAAAGCTTCGTCAATTGTATCGAAACGTTTTCTTCGGGAGTGGAGAGTCGGAACTTTTTCCATTGTAATGACTGAGACTTCAATTCTGGTTCAAAATCTCGTATCCAGATTTCTTCAGTTGCAACAGTCCTTCGTAGAAACTGATCTCCTTCTGTTCGGTAACGTTGAAGCAATTCTGCTATTCTTTTGCGACATGCTTTCTGCTCTTCACTCAGATCATGCGGAAGCCATCTGACAGCAATTTTTCTTATATTTAACTTTTCAGTAACGATTCTGAAAACTGAAGTGACAGACATTCTGGTCTCATATACAATTTCCTCACATGCTTTTCGTCGATCCTCTCTTAAAATGTCATTCACAATAATCTCAGAGATGTAGTCTGTTGCAGTTGATGGTCTTCAACTTCTTGGGTTGTCTGTAATACCGCAATACTTACACAACCTTCACGGAAACGAGCTGACTACCGTGATACAGTGCCACTATTTCTCCAAACTTCTCGCAAAGCATTGTAAATTTCAGTTAGATTCTTTGCACGTAGAGTTTCGGTTTTAATAGGAACACTGGTTACTATGTGTAATCCGACCTGGGTCGGGTTCATCTTCAATTTTAACATTGAATTTCTCACAACACAGCCAGGCGAACCAATAAACACAGACACAACCGTCAAGCACAAACTCTGACTCACAACTGACATAAAATTGAACTTGGTCACATCACTCAAACGGTCTCGCATGCACTGTGTGCAAGAGTTTTGAAATGACCCTCGTAGTTTGACAGTCATTATAGTGTTTAAAAGAGAGAAAAAAAATCCTGCAGACATGTGTCCAATTCTCAATATATTTAGGTATATAGGCTTCATTTGCATGAAGTGTTTTAGTGATGCAATTTTCCCGAATCCTCTAATCTTGTCTCGGTTTTGACACTCTTAATCGCGTGTCACGGATGAACTCTCTCCAGATGCCTTAAACCCTGACTTCATCCAAACCTTGTAAAGGGTTATAATCTACGATTTTCAAAAAGCACTTTATTTTCGACAGAATATACAATTTTGTAAAATTATACGTTATATAGGAAGTAAAAGCTATAGTTAAATGAAAATATACTGTACCTTAAATTTATATTATTGCGTAAAAAAGTTTTGACAGGACAGCTTGAAATACCATTTTAAATGTTATAATGTTAATATGGTGGAATTACAAATTAAAACAGCAATTTTCGTTGTCTACGTGGAAAATGTTAGAGGCTCATTAGCGGCCATTTGCGGATTGCTAATAAGCCCAATGGTGCTATTGGTACAAAGGGTTAGCCAGTTGCCGTTGTCACCGGGAAGAGTAACCTGCTTTTCCTTTGAATACTTACCTGTAGAACTTGATTTCTAAGGAAAAACATATTGCTTTTATTTCTGTACAAATTATACATAGAACCTTTTTTACGTGTTGAGATAAAATGGTTGGATTGGAAGTAAATGATAAACGTATTTGGACTACAACGTTATCACAGGAAAGAAAAACCAGTTTTCATTGTTCTAATTAAGTCTCATACGAGACGCTACAATAAAGTTCGCATGCTCATCACGAGAAAAGTGTTGTGTATCGCATTTTTAAAGATTACTGTAACCATCCTCAAGGTACACCGTTTGGGAAAACTATGCACAGTTGCCAGTACTTAGCCCAGTATCCAAAGCAATTTTGGAACCTAGTTATCGTTTTTGTTGCTCTAATTCAAACACAATTATTCTTGTGATAACACACCGAAATAAACATGCATACAGTCAAAAAACAGGCCTTACTTAGAAGACACTGCCTCAGATGAACAGTAACACACAGCTGTGAAATGTTGGTTTAGCAAAATCATCAAACTACACAAAGGTTTCTGTATAATGCTCCCGCGACAAACACTCACCTGGTAGGTAGTTGTCAGCCCTTTTAAATATGCATATTAATTAGTGATGTTTGAATTTCGGTTTTGGAAGATACTCTTATCAAAGTAGGCAAAATTACAGAAGAATGAAGCTTATAATCCGATAGCATTGTAATGTAAATATATTTTAATAATAACATTATCCATGGCTTTGTATTGGATATTGTAACAAAAGAAACACTGACCAAAGCTTCAACACACACTGTATTTTAAACTATAATGTGTTACAGTTTCGGATTTCTAACATATCCTTTATCAGACGCTATATAGACACTATAAAACGTAAAAGATACAGACATAAGCTGTCAGTCAATCCCGTAGAACCCCGTGTCCATTTTCCAACCAATCACGTGCCATCAATTTTTGTTCTTACAAGGGCCTTTTTCAGTTTCATCTTACTGTCTACGTATACTATCCAAAATTCTCTGCCATAATTCCTGAATAGGTAAGCCCCCTGTTCAGTTCATCAGCTTATTTCTTTCTACCTTCTTTATCCAATCTACTTCTTTCCACTTCCTTATTATCATTCTCTTCTCTGTCTCCAATACTTCCGTCTTATCCCAGTTAATTTCGTGATTAGTCTCCTTTACATGTTCGTATATCGCATTGATATCTTTTTTTCTCTTCACATCATTTTTATGTTGTTTTATCCTTTCTTTTATTCTGTTCCCCGTCTCTCCTACATGTGGCATGTGAAACTGTAACACATTATAATTTAAAATAAGTGTGTTTTGAAGCTTTGGTCAGCATTTCTTTTGTTACAATACTTTTGTTTTGATAGATTAGTAGTACACGCTTATGTTGTACTCTTAGTATTGTTTTATAGTTATTTGTCAGATTATTATCGTGGTAATGGTTCTACAACTATAGACAAGCTTTTGGTAATACACCTAAAGATCTAAATTTTTATTTATCAGAAACAAATCACCATTGTTAAAAATATCTTGTATAAATTTTACTTAAATATTGCAATATCTCAGGGTTTCACAAACGTTAGTAGTTAGCCCGTAACCAGATGGAACTAGGGTCCCCTTTAAGAAAGAATTACTAATGGAGTATTCTTAAAATGTCTAACATGCAGTTAGGAATTCCATGCCATGTGAAAGCTATGTTACGTACACACAGTAATTCTAAAGTAATACACGATATCATTAATACAAGTACACGATTAAAGACAACTGCGCTTTTAGTTAAACACATCTTTCGAAAGCAATGTAGAAACCTATTTAACTTATTATGATCAGAATTGAAGCTTATGAAGTTTACGGAGACATGAAACCGAAAACTGAATCACACCTGGTTCTGAGGGAACTCGAGGGGAGAAGAATATTTTACAAGGAACTTTTGAGAAAAATTCTTGCTGGGAGACCGTGAAATTGAAGGCTGTCTTATTGTGTCTCAGGTGGCTTTGGTCAGGGTGCTCTTTAATGTGCATGTGGATATCATGTTTGTTGAAAGAATATATCAGATTTTGTAGCGAATGGATTTTCCGTCTATAACAAGAAAAACCACCTTGCTATACTGATAGAGAAATTGGCGGTACCCGTACAAAGTGAAGTGATTATTAATCACACTGAATCACTTTTTTTTTTTTTTTTTTTTTTTACAGATAAGTAATCGAAAACTTGTCTTTATACTGATGAGGTAAACTTCCGTTCGAGAAACAAAGCTCTTATAGATACTTGCATTATTCCAACAACTTTCATTTTACGTGCATTTTGTTGTTTGTATTTTTCGTCCTAGTTGGTGCATTTGTCTAGTATTCTGGTGATCCTAAGTTCGAATACCACTTCCGACCATCCTGATATATTCAGATTTTTCGTCAATTTATCAAACGAATGTTAATATAGTACTTTTAATATGTAAACCTTGGCCTCTTCCGAAAATTCCTTTTCTCCTTCCATTGTGAATGTCATCAGTGTAAAATGGTCTTTTGTGGCTAATTCTGGAACATGCAAATTAATAAATATAAATGCAGTCGATCAGGATAACCGTGTACGCGCTAAGCGCGAATCCCTGAGATTAGAGTATTGATCACATGTTTGTAGGATTATCTAAAAACAGTATGTGTAAACCTTATAAATAGACTATTTTTCATAACTGTTTTTGTGATTTGTAAATTTCAGTTTCCATAATTTTTGATTGGTTTGTGATTTTATTTTTATTTTATGCTTCTTGTGTTAATGAGCGTGGGTATACAAATGAACTGCTCATACAACAAAACTGAGAGTTACTGAATTCACTTTTAAGAAATAGGTTATGAATTGATTCTGGTGAATTGTAAAAACCGTTTCACATTCTTAACATATCCTGGACGACGTAGCTTAATGTGTAACATAAGCTGAAGATTGGTAAAAGCTTCGTGGAAGCATGTTATCTCGTGTTTTGTGTTCGAGATTAGATTCGCGTTGAGAACAAATGTTTTGATCTCTCATTAAGCTGTAAATTCACGTCTCATATAGTGCTGATGCTGAAAGGAGACGTTAAACTCCAAACTGTAGTCTATTTTATAATTTTATATGATTAACGGAAAAATGATAGCAATTTGTAAAATGTAAAGTCTTGAGTCTGGCTGTGAATGGTTGTGAATTTACGTTTAGTTTACAAAATTGAAAAATGAAAGGTTAAACCTGAAAGAAAAATGAAAACATTAAGCCAAATCTGTTTTGAAGATTCTCTGCTGAATGCTAAGATAGTTCCTGGCTAATATTATCTTTTAAGATTAGAATTCCGTGCCGATACCGCACTACATGCAGTCCAATCATAATATATTTGTGCCTGAGCGGAAAGTGGTTGTCATTTTCAGTTGCTTATATAAGTAAATTATAAACACCTTACATATAAATAAGCCTTTTTCAATAATTGAAGCAAGCACCCACAAGTAACAGTGGCATTCTTGACCGTACACGTTTCAATGACTGTGTATAACCTTCATCAGTACAATACCTTGAAGGAAACATTTTTGCTAGAAGAATTATATTATCAAGGAATTTCTTTCCATGTATAAACGAATTAAGACTTGCAGTTTCCCTCTTTGACTATGTAAGTGCTTTTCTTTTTACTATGGAAATAAAAAGTCTCAACAAGTTAATGTATTATAGATCTTGGTAATCCTTCTTTATGTACTGTACAGATGAGGATGACAACCCGTTATTGAAACATTTCGGTCAAAGTGCAGTTGTTACCTGTGAGAACTTACGTAAGTAAAAAAGCTGTGCTTGTATTAAATATGAATCCTATTAGTATAATAATAAGTAAACGCCATTGTGTATTTTTTCCTCATTTCTTAGTCTTCCATTTCTAGTTTCTTTCAGTAATCGAAGTCTTCATTTTTTTAAAATTTAATTATTATTATTAAGGGCCATACTTATGACATTGTATAAATTATAATGTTAGGTATTTATTTGGTTAGAAAACTTGATGTCTTCTCTCCAATCTTCATTGTCTGGATATATGAGCAGATGGTTAAGACCAGTGGTCGCCAAACTTACGAATCTTCTGAGCTACTGTACCGTTTACAAATCCTACTTTGAGCTACCAACCAAAAGAAGTACATTTGTTTATTGCCTATAATCTTACATTTCTAGTAAAAATGGAATCAAACTGTCCAAGTTAGCAAATGTCTAATATAACGTGCAAATGTCTAATATAACGTGCACAACCGAAAAACATAACGTGCACAACCCCAACTGTGAGATGAGGCTGACATTGGTAGTTGCGCGGGAGAAATAAGCAGTCGTTGTCAGCGCCCCTTTCGTTAGCGTCAGCTCAGTGGAGGAATCAAGGTTAACCGAACGAGCGTTAACGCAATCTACCAAAAATATCCCCTCGAGCTACTAGTAGCTCGCGATCGAGGGTTTGGCGATCACTAGTTAAGACCATCTCTGTTAGTCCGGTTCTGCCATTTGTGTTCCTAATCACATATTCTAAAGCAAAATTAAAAAAGAAAGAATATGACGTCCTTTGCTTCACTACCTTATAAATTTCAAGACTCAGGCTATTTCTTCTTATTCATACCCCTTACTACTTGTCTTACTGAGAAACGCCTGCACTATACTGCCTGGCTTTTTAAAGATATATTTATTGGCCTGAATATTATAATACAACTGACTTCAAATATAATACAACCCCAAGTTTCTTAGATGATCATAGCCTGTAAGACTGCTAGACAAGTTCTTGGATCAGCCTGGGTGGAGTATTTCGTAATAACCACTAGAAATCTCCCTCTCTTAGGTACAGGTCCTATTTAAGATCCTTCTATTTTTGCTTTTTGATTTTGCCATATTCTATGGATTAATCTGACTTTCTTTGGTTAATACTACCAGATAAGGGTTCTGCCGCTTGTACTTCTTGTCCTTTTGCTCTCTTCCCGCGTAAATATTCAGCAGTTCATCGAAACACTGCTTTTCCAATCTCGTATGACATTGTTCTGGGCTGTAAATTTTACATCACTTTATATAAATGCTCTCTGTTCCTATGCTTGCTGCTGTCCTATACGTCTGTAATAATGTGACTCATTCCTTCCTACATTCAAAAATAAAGGTAACTTCATGGTCTATGTTTCTGTGCTTACTGTACTACTCGGATCTTGAAGCTTGACAATCTTTATTTTGCTCCTTCGAAATTTCACGGTTTACTTTCTCCACCCTGACATATCATACGCTTTAGTTTTTTTCTTTCCTTTTTTTTTTTCTTTCTTTACGGTTTCTCGATGGTTTCCAATTTTGTAAAAATGAGGGTACAAATATTATTTTGCGTATGCGTTGAAATTGAAAATAACATAAAGAAAATAGGGTAAACACAAATTGATAATTTTATGTATCTTCTTATAATTTCGATATTATGAACTTTCTCTTTATATGCATTATAGATTTATAAACTTTAATTTCTATATAATTTATATATATGTGTGTATATATATCACAGGAAATGATTAATTTTAGTTATTATTATTTTGTTATCATTTCTTGTGTGATGTTTGTATTTTACCAGTAGTAGATTGTATAAACTGTTCAGAAAACGAGCATTTTTTCTCTTATCTTCGAACAACGATATTTAAATTTTGATATTTTGTTAGTAAAATAAGCGTATTGATTCTATAAATTGGAGCTAAAAAAAAATTACGTGTATAGTACCTTGAAGAGTGGGTACTGCAATTATCCTAAAGGATAGATAGAGAGTGATAGTCATTTTCAGTTAACTTCAGTACAAAGAGTAAAATATAAGACCACATCTGCATGATTCTTTCCAGATGACTAATAATATTAAAATATGTTGGTTTTCTGTAACCCTAGTTGTCAGATTTGGCCGTGTGTTATGTATTTTGTGCGTTTTTTCCCTCTTGAAATGAATGACAACACCGATATAGCAAGTTTTCTTGGTGTTCGCTCGCATTTTGTTGTTTTAGAACAGCAGAAGACATTCCAGTGTTAGTATTATGTACGATATGAATCTTAAGGATTCTTTCTTTCTTCCAGTAATTTCGGTGTCTTCTGCGTCAGTGATAAAATGCCGTAATACAAAATATGCTTCCTAAATTTTCAGAAAGGATTTTCAGATGTTACTGAAAAATAATTTTAACAAGATGCTAGAGTAACCAAGAAAAGAAAATTACAATAAACCAAAAATAATAATTTTCAAAAATTAAAAAAAAAAAAAAATCCCAAATACATGGTTAACAGTACATCATGTAATGATAGAAAATACACTGGCACATCAAGACTAGACATCCCTGATGTTTGTTTGTGAAAGTCTGTCTTGAAACTTCTAAACCATCATTAATTGACTTTCCAACTACATGTTAATGGAAGGTTGTATGAAGTCCCAATACTAATTTACTAAAAGCAAAAATGATTGAACTTTTTAAAAAATATATATATTACTAAACAGTGTTTCTTTTAAATTTATTGAATACTTTTTTTTTTTTTTTTTTTTTTGTAAATAAATACGAAGATAGAGCCTTTCTTTTCAAGTGTACCCTCGGAAAATATGTGAAGTGAGAGGAAACCTTCCCTTTGCTTTGAGGGAAGAAGTGAATGACCTCGGCTGTGTTGCCAATTTGTCATTCAGTCGTATAGTCTTGGCGAGTGAAGATCGTAGGCTACTTAGAATGGCTAACAAGAGAGTGCACAGGGAAGCCCGTCAATCTGGCAACCCTGTCCACATCCAAGCTCGATCAAAAGAAACTTGTCCCTCCTCTTTCGAGGGAAATACGGGAAAAATATATCCATAGCAGCGCAGCGGCACTTGAAATGGAAAAATTCTATGTTGCGTGATACTAGACCAACTTAAACAATCTTGCATGTTTAAAGCTGCTGCGCAAGAAAGCCATTTGAAGTTGTAGTAAGAGAAATGTTACTCTATACGCATCCAACATACAAAATGTTAATATTATAATTTTAATATTCGATTCCGACACGCGAAACAGTACCAAAGAATAAGCAGCGTTGGAGTAGATTTAAAAATACGAATAAAATATGTCGAGATCTATATGGCTATCAGTCAAAAATAATAATAATAATAATTAGGACTTTAATATTGGTATTTGTGTTTTGGAGGGAAATCGAGTAAGATAGTTATTATTTGATTGGTGCTATGCTGTAATTGCACAACGTCGGTGCGTAGAGTTTATTTTATTTTTTAAATCTTTCAAATTGAACAAGAAATGCATGTACTGTAGGCTTTGTGGAATTTTGCTGTACAGATAAGAAATTTAAGTTAATGTACATTGCAAAAAATGTTTCCAGAGAAGAGTGGACAAACATATGAACAAACATTATAGATACAGTGTCGAGAAATAAGCTGGTTTTACAGTTTTGAATCTGTGTTTATTTACTATTAATTTCGTATGTTTTGTTTATCTTCTAAAATTGAAATTAGGAAAAATAGACAAATGATAATGCACTTTGCTACTACTAAGCATATATTCTTTTATGTAGGAAAAAAAGAGAGGAAGAATCAAATAAAAAGTTATTTGTTAAAAGTACTATGACTATTGTAACATGTATGACCAAATAATGAGGTACTTTGTAACGTTAAAACAGAAAGTAATTCAGAACATTAACACACTGAAGTTAGCTGGAAAAAGACTATAGTGTTTAAAATGGTTACTTCTAACCACGTATACAGGTAAACTGTTTTGCTCCAATGGAGGGTTTTTGTAAGTTTGTAACTATCGAAGTAGATAATTATACATATATATTTAAAGCATATTTATGTAGATAATCTATATTGTAATTTACACTCATTGAGTAATTCGGTATTAAAAGTCTCAAATCAATACTTTTTCTTTTATTCATACAAATACCTACAGATACACAAGTACGGCAGATTGAATTACGGAGACAGCATCTTTTAGACATCGATTATTGAAAAGAAAATTTTAGCCTTCTTGAACCTTCTAGAACATTTTCTTGTGTGTTCATTATTGTCTAAATTCGCAAGCACTGCAGCTCACGAATAACGACGGTCAGTCCGATTGTTTTTATGACCAGTGTGTACATTCAACTGGATGATGCATAGTTAGTGAATAGGTTCCTAATGTTGGTTTACACCTAAAATCCTGTACTTCTACCGGATATGCTTCGCTTCTGCCCAAAATCCCTTGTTTGTACCGGAAATCCTTTGCCTCTACTGGAAATTCTGCCGAAAATCCTGTGCTTTACCGGGAATCTTTTGCATTTGCCAAAAATCCTCTGCTTCTATCGAAAATCCTGTGGTTCTACCGAAACTTCGCTTCTATCGAAAAATCCTATGCTTTACCGGTAATGATTTGCTTCTGCCGAAAGTCTGTACTTCTACCGGAAACCAATCCCGGAATCAGGCGTTTACCCTCTCAGCTTTTCTAAAAACAAGCTAAAGTGTCTCGAAGGATTAAGCTAACCAATTGATAATTTTAATGTGGAGGGTGTGTGGTCAGCTATATCATAAATCCCACAACTGTTAATTTAGTTGGAGTTTAATGTCCCTTTCAGGACTGAAGCTATTAGTATATGAGACGTAGATATACATTTTAATGTGGAAACCGCTCCCTCCGAAATCAAACCCAGGACCCCGCGCACTAAAAGCTGACCTGCTAGCCATTAGACCATCGGGAAGGGCCTCACAGTTGTTGTTGCTGGTTTTCTGGACTAGATATGCCGAGGCTTGTGGCGTGATTCTGAAATGCATTTCTCTTGGAGGCGAGACAGTGCGATGGGAAAAGTGAGGGTTGATTATGTATCGTGGCCTATGGCCTATGCACTCGCCAACTGTCACGCATTCAAGACCAAGTCTTAGTTTGGAGTTCACATTAATAGTGGGGCCCGTCCCTCATAACCTTGGTGTTACATAAGGGCGCAAAGCATAAAAACTGAACTCAATGCTTAACCAGTCTAGTATTCCTTAGTATTCCATGAAGTAGTTGTTCATTCCACCATTTCATTCGTTTCTCATCATCATCGCCTCCTTTAGCCTAATAATCGTGGGACGTAAAACTTAACGATTTTATTTCCCCATGGTTGCCGTCTAAGGATTAATCAGATCCCAACTTCTGTGGTTTAACTGGAACCTATATGTATTATTGTTACCAACTAATTTTTGAAAATAGATTCGTACAAGAACAAAAATATAGAGTAAGTGATCCTTCGTTTATGTTGAGATTATAAACCGCTCTCATTATGTAAACTGCAAAAATTGTGTTCGTGGTTAGTAAGTTAGTGAGATCGCTTTGTATGTCAGTCGAATTCAAATTGTTGAAAGCAAAAAGTTCTTCACTGCCTCATGTGGTGGATGCAGGCAGGCTACGTTCTTTCAGCCAATCAAAATACACAGAGACAGCTTTGTCTTCTTATTAGGAAACGAACCAGGATTTGACATAAAAGTGCGTTCTTGCTCTCGTAGGCTTCTATAAGAACAGGCATGATAAGTTCTTGTTTTAAAGTTCTGACCGTCACTATTAAGACATAGAGCCGCAATGGTAGTAAAGCATTCACCTCTGGTCCTTGGTTCGATTCCAGTTCGAGCCAAGTGTGCTTTGTGGTGGACAAACACCGTGTGCATGGGTTTTCTCGGGGTTTTCCCGTTTCCTCTCACTTTCTTTATTCTACCATTTCATTCATTTATCATCACCGCCGTCTCCTTTAGCCTAGCCGGCATAATCGTAGGACGTAAAACTCAAAGATTTTATTAAGAGACCTACATAATTTTAACAAATATATAAAGTTACAGTGTAATTTCATATTATCCAATGCAATTCCAGATTGCTAGTATAGTAGTTTCCAATGTAGGCTGCAGTAAAGTGGTGGTCTTTAGTACGAATAGTTCTTCGTTCCATATCATGTCCCGAACTCTCGAAATTTTTTCGTTTCCTCTCTTTTTCTCACTTCATCAATTTTTTCCATTATCGTTCACTTTTCACACACTTCTTTAGCCTATAGAGGCATTAAAATTGAAAATTTAATATTGATGCCATTTTATTATTCAAGGTCATATTTCTGCTTAAAAACTAAAACACGAGAAAAATTAGGGAGGCCTCGATAATAGAACGCCTAACTCTGGTGTGTTAAATCAGTGGTTCGACCTCAGCCCACGCCAAGTTAGGCTTTATAGTGGACTTACACCGTATGCATAGGTTTTCACAGAGTTCTCCCGTTTTTTTCCTCTTCATTACACTATTTCGTTTAGTATAATTGTTACTACCATTTCCTTTGGCCTCGAAGCAGAAACGTGGGATGTTAAACTAAAAGGAAAGAGGAAGAACACTTAACTTTTGCAAACATGAAGTGCCAAGGACAAATCTCAGCAAGATTTCATACATATGTGTGTGTATGTGTATGTATGTATACAATGCAGTTGGAACAGACTTACCCCGAAGTAGGAGTAGCAAATGAATTAGTGAAAAGCAGTGAAAACATAATTATAAGTTTCTTTTTTTTTTGGGGGGGGGGGGTAGTGTCAGTAATCTCGTGAATGTTATTCTGCGCATTCTGATTGGCTGCTTTGGCAGTCGTCAACATTTAAACAATGCGAAGGAATTAGTAGGTACTGCCTTTCTGTGGGGTACGCAGAATTTCATAAAAGAGGTTGTTCAAGCATTAAATCTCCTATCTTTCCTTTCTTTCTCTCTCTCTCTCTCCATGTACTATATATATGTATTAATATAGTAGATGTTTCATTTTTCAAAATACCTTGCGCAAGAACGGAGGGGTTAAAACCCGAAACCACCTTGCATATACCAGTACTGCCATCTATTGGTTGTATTACTTTTTAAATACATAAAATATACTTTTATACCAGTCTTCAAATCGATGTAAATTGAAGAAAATCATGTAAATAAATAAATAAAGAAGTGGCTAGGGAAATCGCATTTTAAGAGAACTTCAGGTAGAAGTAGCGATACTGCATACCACCAGGACAGAAACACTGATCACAATGCTAAAAACGCTTCATAAAATAGAGAGAAAAAATTGAAGGTGGACAACATAGTACCTACCTGAGCGTATCTAAGCCTTTACTATTATTTGTACTACTTAAGCCTCAATGATGAAGCGTTTCAGCGGAAGTACTCGTAGTGATAATATAGTATTGTGACAATGTTTTAAATATATTTTGGTAATTTATACTGAGAAAAAGGGTAATAGTACAATAAACTACTAGCAATAGAAGCAGTGCTAGGAGAACAATTCATGGAAAAAACTTATTTTTGTATTAATTATTATGTTGTGTGACAGTGATGGACTTCGTAAATTATGGTACACCTAAGGAATGTATATTTTCAAACGATATGAGGATTAGAAGATATGAAAATTCACCATTTTGATTGGAAATATCGTGACTATGTGAAAGCTAAAATGCACTCTTACTATCGGTTGGAACGAACAGCAAGACTCATCTAATTGTGGAAAAATAATGGCTAGTTAGTTTGGTTGAGTACTCTAATCCATCGAATAAAATTAAATGCCACCTATTTAATACGTAAGTCTATTTGGCTCTTAATGAATGCAGTAGGTTCAGAGACAAAGGTGAATAAGTGTTGCGGATGTGGGAAAAGAAATAAAATCGTCCTCCATTGATCTTAGTAAATCTTTATTGTAAGTTCACACTTCGTTCACTTAACGTTTTACAGATTTGCTCCTTGTATTTCCCCTAATTCTAGATTTAAATAACAATCAGGTTTGTCTTTTGTTCTGATCAAAATTTGATTAGGTTTTCAAATTTGATGGCCCATAACTCTGAAACCAAAGGTGTGCATAGGAAGATATTTCAGATGATTGCTTAGCAAGTGAAGTCTATTTCCATGCCAAGTTTGGTAAGATCGGACCGAGTTCTGTAGATTGCATATCTTTGTGATTTCAGAATAACAAAATTGAATTAAGCACGCAAAAATCACAGGCAATTAGAATCATTTGTCAGTAGACAGGGTTCCCACTCGTCCTGGAAAACCTGAAAATGTCCTTGAATTGATTTTGTCCTGGAAATGTCCTTGAAATTTACAGAAATAGTGCATGTCAGTTTTTCATAATTATAATAAATATTTTAATTGATTGCTATTTTTGTTTACTATTCCTGTTTTTGTGCGGCAAAGACGACATATACGAGGGTGATTCAGCAAGTAATGCCTCCAAGGTGATACCCTTATTTGTGTTTGACAGATAGCACCGATACAGGTATCAGTGGAAAGGTTGCAATATCAGCTACAAATGGTGGCATTATTTTTCACCGCTTTACGGGCAACACACTTGCGCCAACGCGAAACAAGGTTTTTCATGCCGTCGGCCAAGAATGGTGGTGGCCTGCTGGCGACACCATTGTCGAACTGCTGCAGGGTGTTTATCGGTCACGAAAGTCACGAAATCAGAAAACGGTCATGGAAGTCACGAAATTTAGCTTTTGGGTCACGATTTTTTAAAATTGTACAAATGTAAGTACAGATTGGAAAATTTTGTTCTATAAAACGTCAAAATTCACCACCTAAATGTCTATGGTTGGCTTTAGACGCTACCAAATCGCAAGCAAAGTACGTTTCTATCGCATGCATGAAAATTCGGCCTAATGCGTACCCAAATTCGCTCTTGAAAATGTTAGGAAATTTTATGATTTGGTAAAGAAAAGGTCACGAAAAAGTCACGAAATTTCATTTTGGAATTTTAGTAGACACCCTCTGCTGCTTCCCCAACTGCAGCGTTGGCTCTTAAGGTGATCCTAAAGTTTAAGGAAGAGTCAAAAGTCGCAGAGTGCAAGATCCGAACTATAGGCAGGATGAGGTAGCACACTTTGCCAGCAGATGGGACAACTTTGAATTTTTTTGGTGGAGGAGAGGACGTACTCCATGGACTGCCGTTTCGTTTCCGGGTCGTAATGGTGTTTCCACGACTCGTCGCCAGCGATGGATGTTCCTGGGCGCAAATCTTCCGCAGTCAAAAATTGAATGACAGCTCACTGTTTGAACCAGACGTCACCACTGGATGCCATGACTCTAGAACGAGAAGAGAGAAAAAAGGTGAAATAAGTGATATTCTATAACTTAAACATCAGTGCATTCATGATAAACAGTTCAGAATGTTTGCAGTACTACTGGTCAAGTAGTGGGCTTGTAGGCATTAATTCCTGCAGCACCCTCGTACTATTTTGTGGGAAGCAATTTGTTTATATATTTAGATCAGGTGCAATGTGCAAACACAAAACCGGGTACATGACATCTTTTTTTTTTTTTTTTTGTACTTTATTTATTGTTGTATTTTTCATAAAAGAGAAAGGAAGTTGATACATAAATTGCTTTCTTTCTTTTAATCTTTCTTTAGTAACACAATGTCTCCTTTCTTGTATAGAATTCAATGATGATGAAAGTATTTTTCTGCGGATTCAATGGCTTTGGACAGTTGCCTCAAATAGAAGATACCACAGTTCAGACCTTCACAAAGTTTCCCACAGACGTGAACTCTATAGCTTGTAGCTGGAGCAGCGTAGTATATTCAACAGGTAACAAATGTATATCCAATTTGGAACTTAGTAGTTGGTTGAATTGTATAATTCAAAACCGTGTGCTAGAAGTGCTGCTGATTTAATACTGTAGTAAGCAAAATTCTACCAATTGGGTTAAGACTAAAATTGTACCGTATTATTTGCGTTTAACGAAAGAAAAGTCCAAGGATTTTATATATATATATATATATATATATATATATATATAGTAATCGATGAATAAAATGATATGGATGAATAAGTCCTCATGCGTAGTTTTTGAGAAACACTTTTTTTTTTTTTTTTGTAAATGTTAAATTTGTGCAATAGGAGAACTTCCCCAGTTTTAAGATGAAACTGATAATGAAGTATCCACTGACCAAGCTTTTCCATTATGGCTGTAGCAAGATGATAATGTCCAGTATGGTTACTGAAGTATAGCCCTAAATTAGGACAGTTTTTCAATTTAACTATAATTCACCGAAGATAAGACAGACATCAATCAGTAGATAACATCGAACTGAACAAAATGGCATGCTTGAGGGCAAATTCTGATGCGTAGTTCTTGAAAAAACGTGAAGGAGAAAAAAAGACAGAGTGTGAGTTTTCGTATGCAAACAGTAGCACGTGACGAATTTTTTTTTTTTTTTTTTTTCATGTTAAAGAGTGTGTCCTTCTTTGCCCTTCTGATGCAGTTGATATTTTTATTCTGCTACAGTAGATTGTTTACTGAAACGATTCTGTTGTCCTCTATGGTTGCGAAACATGGTCACTTACTCTGAAGGAAAAACGCAGACTGAAAGTATTTGAGAACAAGATCCTGGAACTGACATTCGGACCTAAAAGGAACGGGAATGGGGAATGGCAGAAACTTCATAACGAGGAACTATATAATTTATACCGTTCACGAAACATCGTTAGGGTCATCAAGTCTAGAAGGCTCAGGTAGGCAGGTCATGTAGCTAGGATGGAAGAAAGTAGGAACGCTTTCAAAGTTTTAACCGGAAGACCAATCGGAAAACGACCATTAGTAAGACCTAGGCGCAGATTGGAGGAGAATATTAAGATGGATCTCGCAGAAAAAGGAATCCAAAGTAGAAACTGGACCCAGTTGGCTAAGGATAGAAGTCAATGGAGAGCTTTTGTTAAACCAGCATTGAACCTCTGGGTTCCAGTCCATAGTCCATAGAGTTAGTTTCAGTTAGAATATATTGTTTATGATATCTGTATAAAAGTATCCACTATTGAGGAATAGATTGTATCTATTATTTAATTTTTACTAACAGTGACACACACTGCTATTTATAAATCAATCAATCAAAGCCCAATGTATATTGACATGGCCCAATTTAATGGTATGATTATGATACAAAGGATCTGAATTTCTGTTTCAGACTATATGGGTTTTGTATTGGACAAGCATGTTATTCATGGATTTCTTCGCCTATTCTCGTTTTCCTCCACTTTCAGTGTTTAGTCAATAATTTCCTTAGTCAGGCTTGCCAGCGACCTGGAAAATATGAAAAACCTGGAAATGACAGGGAAATTTATTTGTGTCAGGGAAATCCTGGAAAACCTGGAAATGTCAGGGAATTTTGTATACTGATAACATTTTTTTTAACTTCAAAAATTATTGAAAAATGCCCATTAAAACACAAAATACAGTAAAGTCTCTTTAATTCGAAGTCCAAGGGGACAGGAATAAGTTCGAATTATCCAAAATTCGAATTAACCAAAAACTCATTTTTAAGTAAAATCAAGAAAACAAAATAATTGTACTGTATATGGAAAACTAACATGCAGTGCACCCTACCTTTAAAAGCATCTTACCTTTTAAAGCACCACATTTTCGTAAGGAATTAGAATACTCTACGCGATTCGACATTGTGCATAATTCGCGCCAATAAATCACAAACGAATCTGTTTACATTTTTGTCACTGCTTTTAGTTCAGTTAATTGGAATTGCACAAATGTCTCGCACAAGTCATTTGCTAGTGGAGGACAGGGTTCAAGGTCATTCACACTTCTATAGAAGGGATGGACACTTCCAGGTTATTGAGAAGGAGGAGAGATGCATACCAACTACCTTCTGCCAGATTCTCTAGAGCAAGAGGGTATCCAGCAGAGGTGGTATCAACAAATAATGCTTTCTCTTTCCCACGGTCGCCTCTGGATAAGATAACAGATAAACAAAAACCAGTTGGAATTCCATTGTTCTGTTTGTAATCTGTCGAACACTACACATTTTTCCACTCTAAATACTTCGAATTATCCAAACAGGAGATTCAAAATTTCGATTTATCCACGATTTTGTACCATTGTTTTTAATACAGTTTTCAAGGGGAGTAGACTTTAGTTCGAATTATTCAAGTTCGAATTAAAAAGAGCCCGCTGTGCGAAATCTGTCGTGTCTTATTCTAAATAAAATTCGTACTACCAAAGTGTAAGCGAAGGGAAGATGTATAATATTCTTGAGTAACTCCATAACAAGAACATAGTTGTAGCTGCGAAAGCTGAATAAGTAAAACATCAATTTTCCAAATTGTGTGTTAGCAATAAAAGAGAAGAAGGAATTCGAATCATTCAATGTATACACAGATAGGTTAAATGTCTTCTATTGCAATCTACTTTATAATTGTAAATTCGTTGATCTGTGGGACATAATTAAAATGTTACTTGTCCTTTCCCATGGAAATGCTTCTGTTGAGAAGGATTTCTAAGTTAACGAAGACATGCTGATGAAGAATCTTTGGTGAGTTTACGAGTTGTTCATGATACTATACAATGTGCTGGAGGACCTCTTGGTATTGATGTAGACTCAAAAGTGCTTCAGGGAACCGCGGTGGCTCAGTGGTAGAGCGTTCACCTCTGGTGCATGGGGTCCCGGGTTCAATCCCAGCTCCCGCCCAAGTGAACTTTGTGGTGGACAAACACGGTGTGCGTGGGTTTCCTCGGGGTTCTCCCGTTTCCTCCCACTTTCTTCATTACACCATTTCATTCATTTCTCATTATCACCGTCTCCTTTAGCCTAGCCGGCATAACGTGGGACGTAAAACTCAAAGATGTTTCAAAAGTACTTCAGTACATATGTAGATCATATACATGTTATGAAGAAAAGATGCAAAGGAAAAGAACGAAAACCACTGCAAACGAATTAAAGAAAAAGGAAAATAAACGCATAGCTGATCAGATTACTAATTAAAAAAAAAAAAAAAAGGAGGCAAAATTTTATTAGAGACTTCCATTGAATGCAAAATTTGGAACATGAAATTAAGGCCCTGAAATCATCTCTAACGTAAGGTAGAGAACTGTTGAAACTAAGGAAACATGCAGTAGTAATTTGTTTAGTGTGAACTTCCATAACAGAAATTGTTTACGTAGACTGCAGTCACAAGTACGGTACTGTAGTTTTATTGTAATGAAAGAAACACATCAAAGATTTAAATCTTGTTAATTGTGTATTTATAAAAAGTAAAAAAAAGTGAATGGAAGGCAGTGGGTGGATATGATGGAGATCTTTCCATTTATTCTTTCTTTGAAGGAAGGAATTATGTCCGGAAAATAATAGATTTTGCCTGGGAAACCTAGAATTGTCAGAGAAAATTGATTTCAAAAGTCCCTGGCAACCCTGTTAGTATAGATTTGTTTTATCATCATCATTTTTGTTCGTTTATTTGTTTGTTTGACGTTGATTTCGTCTCGTTTTAGAACAGAAGCTGTAAGAAACGTGGATCTATACCTTTACGTTGGATCTGAACTCATATACAACCTCGCACCGGGAATTTTACCTCAATCTCGCGCATGGAAGGCAGAAACGCTAACCATTTATCTTTTGTAGCTAGGAAAGAAAGAGATATGTTTTCATATACAAACGGAGCACGAGACCTTGTGAATAATATACTAATCATTTACATACCCGCTGATAATTACGTTGACGTCGGATGATTTCTTTTTTTTTTTTTTTTTTTTTTGTCAGTGTAAATTTGAAATGTTTTTTTCTTAAATAAATAAATGAGCTAGTCCGTAGGACATAATAGATGTCAGAGAATTGTGTAACATAAAATTACAAGAAAATTTCGATAATGAATTGGAATACTTGTTTTCATGCGAAGGAATTGTCAAAATAGATAGGCACTGCTGATGCGTGCTTTTGTCGGCGACTGCACGCAATGATGAGTTCAGAGGGTGTCCACATCCTAGGTCTTACTGAAATTCCTCTTTTTCTGGGGGAAATTTGAAGTTACCACAGTACATATTATCTTATAATTTTTAATGTCAAAATATATTAAAATAGAGATTTTTTTTTTTTTTTCAGATACTGGTTGTTTCATTTCGGGGTTTGTGAACGATTTAGCCCATCAACTACAGAAAGTGGAGCTGCCTGTCTCAATTCCTATTGTACAGGTAATACATGTTTTCTTCTTTAAGCGAACAGTGCAGGGGATAAAGGGACAACTCCAGATTTTACAAGTATCTCTTCATGATTAAGTGATTAACACGTGTGTGCCCGTGTTTGACTTTCGGTAGGGATACTTCTTTTTGGATCTTTCTGTAAGCAGTAGCTCCCGTCTCATATAACCATAATGTTGAAAAAGGGCGTTAAATTCTAATTAATCAATTAACTTTGAAAGATACTTTTCTTCCTGCAGCAGATTGGTTCAAAACAAGTGACTATTTTTCATAGTGTGGAAGTGCAGTAGACTTCCAAACCACTGAAACAGAAACTAACGGATGCATAACTTGCGGTCGTAATATAATAGAAGTACAAGACTAGAGATAAAACTTATTCTTGCGGTATTAAGAACAACTTCTCACTATCTGTTGCCGTGTTTTCACTATGACGATCATTTTAAACCGGAAATCGTATATTTCCAACACATTCAATTCGAATACATGGACAAAACTCCGGATAAAGCCAGTGACGGATCTAGCCCTAGGCCGGGAGCCCTAGCTCCCCCCTCCCAGGTTTTAGAGTGAAAAAGATAGAAGCTATTATTTATATATTTTTAACCGTTTATAGTAAGCCTTGTCTTTTATTCTTTATCGAAAAATTTTCAAAACATTGGATATAGTTTCAGTTGCAGTTATGCAATGTGTAAAAGTAGGAAACTTTTACAGGACTCGTGAAAAATCATGAATCAATTTGCAAACACAATCGACGAATTAGTTCTTGATTGCATCACGATTTTTATGTTGTGTCACTGTGGGCTGGTAGTAAAATATAAGAAAATGACGAGAAAATGCAACAAAGATGTGTGATTACGTGAGAAGCAAAAATTAATTGTTACAATTTTTTGCTTTCCTTTCAAAGTTTTGCTGAATAATACATATTATTCGTAATCGGAAAAAAAGAGTATTGATACAAAATTAATATCCATGTTCCCCATATTCACGAAATTTTCAGTTTGTGTATTTCCTGTCAATTTTTTTCACAGTAGGAAAAGAAAGCTTTTGAATGAAAGGGCTGATTTAAAAAACCCAGACCAATGATTAAAAAAAAAAAAAATACTATTTGAGATACGTTCATGCAGTAGAGCAGTTTCTCTTTGACTAGCTTTGCCTTCTGGAATTATTCAAATGCCCAAACAACAGTTATATTGGGAGATATACATGAAGCGGATATAACATGATTTCCGTAAACTCATGGTGTACCTACCATAGTCTGGGTTCTGGATGTCTCCTCCCCCCTTAGTTTTTATCTTCTAGATCCACTACTGGATGAAATTTATTGCTGGAACGTTGAAACCATATCAGAAGTAAGCAGTTGCTTTTTACCGTTTTTGCTCTATGAAAATCAATAATGAAACCGGAAATAATATTGAAGTTCTACCACTTCCCATTTTACTTAGAGACATGCTGCTTGTCTTTTCTTGAGACGCTGAATCGATTCTAAAAGACTGCTGGTCGTTATCTTTTATCATATTTGTTCTTTGGCGATCGATGTTGTATCTATTATCATATTTGTTCTTTGGGGATCAATGTTGAAACTGGAAATATTTAATTTCTACTACTTCCGGTTTGAATAGGGAGCTAACAAAATGGATGAAACATATTCTTGGGACACTGAATCAATTCCAAAAACCGTTTATCGCTATCTAATATCGTTTTTGCTCTAGTTATGGCGATTAACGTTAAAATCGGAAATGGCCGATTTCTACCATTTCCCGTTTGAATAAAAGGTTAATGAAGTAGATATGAACCCACTGTTCGGACGCTAAATCGATTCCAGAAATCCCTTCTCGATATCTCTTACCATTTTTCTCTTATACCGTTGACAGATATGTAGACGTACATAGTCGTTGCATAAGTCTTCCGATACTTGTGCATAGTATACGTAGTTTGGAAATATAAAATTGTACCAAAAGTCAAAATTTTACTGACAGGTAGCGGTGTCAAGATTATTTTTGTAAGAAAAAATGTTTTAATGGGGATAAAATATATCAGAATTAAGTAGAAGGTAAAGGTTTACTGAATAAATTTAATAGATGTAGTAGTTTGAGATTTATGGCAGATAATGAAAAGCAAGGTAAAAGTATTTATTTAGATATCAATATAAGGAGACATAATAATAAGTTCATTACCAATGCCAGTTCAGTACTACTGGCACACAGTAGATCCATTATAAATCTGCTCATTCCGCAAATGCCAAAGCAAATATTTGGACGAATTTCTTCTTACGTGCAATTGTAATGTATGGGGAGGCGTGATTTCTATTCAAATAGTGCAGTTCTTTTGCCTAGCTACACTTCATCCTATCACGGTCGCCAATTTGTATATTTTTAGCTATGCCGTTATGATCGTGTACTCCTCTACACAGTCTAACATTTAAGTAAATAAAATCTTCGGAAGTCTGATGGCTACTTTAGGCAAAAAGGGGTGGTGACTTTTCACCTGTCACAGAGTGGATGAAGTTATAGAAAACAGTCACTTACAGATATAAAATCGGCGACAAGTTCTTCATCGTTAGTACACGACTCTGAATAATGACAACTCATAGATTACACAATTAGACTTAGTTCTCTGGAGTTACACGTACAGACAGAGATTGACCATTTATTGAAGCTTGACAGTATGAACGGGTACCCAGGCCCATTATTAATTAACTAGTATAACCAAGTTAGAAGGAATTTACGTTTCGGTAGACTTCAAATCGACACCAATGACATAAAATAGGTAAGACTGCCTATTTTTCCCAGATTGACATCTGCATTGAATAACGTTTACACACAATACGGTTTCCGTACGGCTTTGAAAAACTCCCAAAACTGTAGAAAAGAAAATTACTCAATATAAGAATTGTTACACAGATCCCAATGAGAAAATCAGGTGTCTATGAAATAAAATGTAATTGTCATGAGAGTTAAATAGGAAGACCAAAAGAAACATTAAGGTATGTATCAAGAAACATATTTGGGATTCGAAAGCGGAAAGCCGTGTCAGGTCTATCAAAACGTTTAAATGAAACTCAAAACAAGACAGAAGATTTAAAAAAACGAAAAATGAAGCAGTGTGTGTCCTGTTTGAAAATGTATTCATTTAAAGAAACCAAAATTAAATTTTGACAAAGGATGTTTAAGCGATGAATCACAAACAGTTATTACAAAATTCTCACAGCATTGGAATAACCACAAAAGTACCAACATGAGTTGACAATCTTCCACTAAGAAACAAAAGAATGCGCAAATCAACTCCGCTATATCACAACTCACGCCACCTTTATTTGACGTCTGATCGTTGCTTTGACTAAGTGTGTTTCAGCACCGCTCTTCAGTTACCGCGTTTCAGCACCGTAACATCCCATCTTGAAGGCCTGAGCTGCTCCAACGCCATCTGTCAGCGACCGGCTGAATTACGGCCAGCCTAGCGACAAGCACGTGGTCAGCGCGCTGCGTCACCCTGTCACTAACCGACGTATCAGGAGCTTTCTAGACCGTCATGTGTTTTATTCACGCGACTCCTCAGTTCGCCTCACGACGCTGGGTGGACGCCGAATATTGGGAAGTTCCGGCCGGGAATCGAACCCAGGACCACACGAACGTGAGTCCAACGCTCTAATTGCTAGACTACGGAGTACCCATTATTAATATTTATTTATTTATTTATGTTTTATGTATTGTTTGGCTTAAATTAGAAATCCTTTCTCCTCCAGAAAAAAATCAATGCTGAACTAGAGACTGAAATTAAAAAACATATTTTTTGTTTTTTTCGTCGTGATACTTTTAACTTAAAACAGTCAAAGGATCATATATGCTTTTCCTATTTTTGGAGTTATCCATCCACCAGGTGCCATGCAGTTATCAGGTACCAAGCAGTTTAGCTTCGTTTACCATGCAGAGAGTTTCACTAATCAGCAGAGTACGAAAAGCATGTGATTCCTGGAAAAATCTACGATCAGTCATTTAGTGATATACTCTTTCAATTTGTTAGAGTTATGCCAATCTTCGAGAATTTTCAGTATTCAATTTGAGACAGAACTTATGTGGTATGCAAATCATATTATAACAATTAAAAGAATTTATCAGGTCTCTCCGTTACAAAAGGAAACCAATTTTTGGATTTTGTCCGATGAATTTTTCTTATCTTTTAAATTTCAAAGTTTAGAATAGCTTCCTTTTCTTTTGGTAAGGTTTATCTGTTGTCTTTGCCTCACAATGGATTGTTTTTGAAACTTTTTATATTCTCATGAAACAACCAAAATTAAATTTGAATCAGGAAGACCTTAATAAACATGCAGGGTTATCAGGTACTTGCAAAACCTGGAGAACCTAGAAAAGTCAGGGAATTCAATTCTTAATAATACAGAAAAATCAATAAGGTTATTACTTTTTACTTCTGCTTTTGACCTTGGGAAATATTGTGTGTATACTTTTATTTTACTACTAAGCTTCCTAACATAAAGGACTCCCAGAACTTAAGGCGACCAACTGAACTTGGTTGTACCAGTCTAGTTTTTGTGATCTTAATGCCAATAATAATGTTAACCGTCTGGACTGTGAATACTCTTAATCTCCAGTTGATTGTATGAGTGAAGGAGGTGGAATATTGGATAGATAATAGAAGAACAATTTATATCAGGGAATTAAAAAAAAAAAAAAAAAAAAAACTGTTTTCTCTCAGATTTCATGTTTGATGCTTACCGGCTTAAATTTTTAGAACTCTGTGTTAGAATTAAAGAAAATAATTACATTTTAGAACCAATTAAGAGAAGCATGAAATCAGGTTTTTAGCAAGTTACTGAAAAGTATTCAACTAAGGAATCTGTATGTTTTGATATGAGTAGTCCATTTGAGTCGAAAAAACTTGAGCGTAAACGCATCGCTGATCAAATTACTATAATAGAGAGGAAGAAAGCAAAGTTATCAAAAGAAGCTGATCTGGAAACAGAAGCTATCAACGTCGAAATTGCCACTTTGAGAAAATCTCTTTCATAATGCAATAAAAAGTTGTTACAACTGTTTGTTAGTTACAGCATGTTGTATGCCAGGTTCTGTTTATTGTCATCAAAATACATCATGTAAATTTTTGTTATTAATATTTCTGCTTAAAATATGTGTGTGTGTGTGTGAGAGAGAGAGAGATTGAGTGAGTGAGTGAGACTTTTAGCTAACAAAGATTTTCTAATATACACTAGAAACTCAAGAAATTCCATCTCGAAAATGTGCTGCATAAACCTGGAAAAGTCAGAGAAAATGAAAATAGAAAATCCCTGCCTGAACATGTCGCAATATTATATCAAAGTATAAACACGACAATAATAAAAGAACTTTAGTCCTCATATAAAGACAATTTTAACCGATATAACCTACAATCGTTGTCATTTATAAATCATTAATTTCTGGCAACAGTGTTTCTGTTTGGTGTAAAGAAAATTATAGCGTCTGCAAGGGGAAATACTACTAGGTGTGAGATAGTTTTGCAATACGTGATAAGGGGAAACTAACAGAGTTTGTCAATAATAAGAGGAAGCTAACAATAAACAAAAATTCTCATACCTTAAACTTCCAAAAGACAGAAAATCTACAACGGTTTTGAGTTACTCTTCACCTCTTCCTCGCCGCACCTAAAGGAAAAAAACTTGTTGCTATATAAAAGACATAATGTATGAAGTTCTCTGGTTATCTATTCTGCAGAATGAATAAGGGGGGATAAGTTTGGAATTCGATCGTAAGATTTCCTTCTTTTAATTTATAGGTGATGAAAAGTCTTTGGTATGTGCTTCCACGTAAGATCACAAACCATAAACACTCAATTTTCGATCTTGAGCTAACATTCAGTTAATTAGCTTTAATTGCGAATCACTCAGCAGAACTGACGATATCGTAATATACGTCGTCAGAAATATCTATCTATTAAAATGCTACAATAGCAACAAAAGCGCCTGAGCTCCTACCTATATCTTTGGACTTCAAACCTTTGATTTACGGTTGTTTGTGATTTCACGTTTAACAAAGACAAATATTATAAGTATGTGTTCTTTAAATAAATTATTTAAATAGACCTTTTTCATATTTTTTTTTAAAAAATTATTGTTCAAAGCCTATGTATTTTAATAAGCCATCTCCAAAATCAATGCAAATGAATTGTGCTACCATCTTTGGAGTTCTTTTAAATTATACGTTTGTGGCCAATCCTTTCGACAATAAGATCTCGGGAACTACAGGCTCCAGAAAGATGACGTTTTCACTGATCGATTGCAAATTTTATGTAGATTGTCCAGTTCTAATTGAATATTTAAAAGATATGGCCATTACTTCTTTATTACATTTTTACGGGTAAACTGGAAGTGTTGAAATTAGAAAAAAACTAAAGCATCATATCCTACTCATAATTTATTGCATCCGTTCATCGTCATACAACGAAATTGGACATGTCATTTATATATATATATACCAGTATACATAAACATACATACTATTATTACATATAGATTCTTATGGTTTCAGTAATTTATTTACTATACATTTAATTTCATGTATACGAATTATTTTCTACATATTCTTCAACCGAGTAAAAGCAATGTTCTATCAAGTACCTTTTCAGTTTGGATCTAAAACTATTGACAGAGACCTGATTTTTTATACATGATGGAAGTAGATTGTATAATAGAGTACCTTTGTGCGTAACTGATTTATTGTATATATTTGTCCTATGTGCATGCAAGTGAATGTCGTCTTTACTTCTTGTGTTATAACTGTGAATGTCTTTGTTAACAATAAATTCACTACTATGTTTTTTCAAATACATTAATATTTCGAACAAATACATTGAGGGAAGAGTCATTATTCCAAGTTCCTTAAAAAAATTTCTGCAAGAAGAGTTCCATTTTACTCCTGCAAGTATTCTTACTACTTTCTTCTGTAGCCTAAAGATAGCAATACTTTTAGGTGCATTTCCCCAGAACATCAAGCCATATTTTATTGTAGAATGAAAATTTGAGTAATATATACACTTAGCTGTTTTTACATCAATCTTATCTCTTACACATCTAACTGCATAGCATAGTTTGCTTAGCTTACTTCTTACATGTTCTATATGTGGTTCCCAGTTGAAATTATTAGATATTTTAACTCCGAGAAAGGTAGCAGTTTCTACATATTTAACTGTTTTATTATTTATTTTTATTATTGCATTGGCTTGATTACTTTTACCTTTGTTAAAATTTAAGGCACATGTTTTATTTACATTAATGATTAGGTCATTTTTATTCATCCAACTTGAAAGTTGGTTCATTGCCGTTTGGCAGTTTGAAGCTAATTCGCATTCATCTTTCCCAGTAACTATTATGTTTGTATCATCTGCATATAAAGTCACACATGAACTATTAATACTTTCAGAAAGATCATTTATATAAACAAGAAAGAGAAGTGGTCCTAGAACTGATCCTTGTGGTACTCCACGATTAATAATTTCTTCACTTGACACACATTTTTGAATTTTATTTTTAACTATTCCTGTGATTTCAGTTACTTGTTTCCGATCTTTGAGGTATGATTCAAACCATTTATTTGCTAAGCCTCTAATACCATAGCAACTAAGTTTTTCTAGCAATATATGATGATTTACTAAATCGAAGGCTTTTGTTAGATCTAAAAATATTCCTATAGATAATTTTTTCTCATCCAGTAACTTTCTGCAGTTTTCTAGAAAAAGAAAAATTGCTGTCTCAGTAGATTTACCTTTCAAGAAACCATGTTGTGCGTTGGATATAATAGAATATTTATTAATGAAATCCATAACCCGATTGAACATTATTTTTTCCAGAATTTTACCTATAATGGGTAGCAATGATATTGGTCTATAGTTTTCTATTTCATTGCGTTTACCTTTTTTGTGCAAAGGTTTAACTTTAGCAAAATTTAGTTTATCAGGAAAGGTTCCTGTGGCGATTGAAATATTTGAGAGATAACATAATGGTTTAACTAAATATTTGTAACAACTTTTTACTAAATTGTTAGATAATTCGTCCGACCCAGCCGAATTCGAATTTTTCATTTGTTTTATTATGATGATTATTTCACTCTCTGTTACTGGTTTCAAGAATATAGATTTATCACATTTTTTAGTTTTAAGTTCCGATAAGTTAGTTTTACTAGTTCCTTTGTTTTTAATAAGAGTTTGCCCTATATTTGTGAAATATTTATTAAAAGACATTGCTATGTCCTTTGGATTTGTGATGTTCACGCCCTCATAAATTATGCTATTTATATGGGTACTACGTATTTGCATGTTGAGCTCTTCTTTGATTACTTTCCACATTGCCTTTGTTTTATTGTGTGACTGAAGAATGTTCCTACTGTTATAATTTTGTTTCGCTATCTTCAACAATTTTTTATAACTAGTTTTGTGTTATCTGTAAATTAATTCATTCATCCCGGTAGGGTAACGCTTCCTAGTTTTATTTAGTTGTATGTTTACCATGTTTGCTTTTAAGATTTCAGGTGTAATCCATTTTATTTTTTTCTTCTTTATTTTACTAAAATTATTTTTTATTGGAAATGCTACTTCAAAACTATGTTTCACAGTATCATATATTTTCTCATATACGTCATTCACGTCGGTTAGTTCATAAATATCATCCCACGTCTCTAAGCTAAGCAAATAAACAAAATAACTAATATTATTTGAACTAAAACATCTCGTTATTATAGGTGTTTCACTGGGTTTCCCTATAGTTGCAGGTGTTTGTTTTAAAATGTTTATTTTTACAATTTGTGCTTCATGATCTGAAAAACCTGTATTTATAACTTCTGAATCATAATTCATGACTAATGGATTTACTAAAATCTGGTCAATGTTAGATACTGAGTTTTTTGTTATTCTTGTAGGTAATTTAATTGTGGGATTTAAGTTGTATGTTTGAAGTAAAGATTCAAAGTTTTCATTGAGTTTTTCACTTAGAAAATTTACATTCAAATCACCTACAATAATTGGAAAGTATTTTTTAACATGAAAATACGCCAAAATTTTATCCATCTTATTGATAAATATTTCAATGTTACTGTCGGGATTTTTTGCAAAGGTATCTCTATTACACAACATTCAAACTGTTTTTCTTCATTAAGTTTTTCAAACATAATACACTTTTTTACTTTCATTTCATTCTTAACAAAAATACATGATCCACCTCTTGATAAATTAGTTCTACAATATCTTGCTGCACAGGTAAAGTTTGGAATTGCAATATAGTCAATCTCATCATTTCTATGCCAATGTTCTGTTACACATATAATATCAACATCTCTGTGCAAATCATGTAACTGTACTGTTAATTGGAGTTGTTTATCTGTATTAAAACCTTGTGTATTTTGATGGAAGAGCGTAAGTGGGTTATTTTTATTAGTAGGAATTTTATTATCGTATTTCTCTGGGGGCTGATCCATGTTTTTACATATTGACGTGTTTTGTTGATTTTTAGTGTTCAAATTAAGTTTTAATTTGTTCGAATTCGTACCTTGATTCTGATATTTACCATCTATTTGTGCAATGTTATACATAAAAAATCACCATTACTGAGTTTAGAAGGAGGATTTCTAATTCTGCTTGATTGTCGTATTGGACATGGTATTTCGCTATTATTTACAGTACGTTTCTTATATGTATCAACCTTCGTTTTTTCAGTTAGTTCTATTACCGGATAATACATATTACTAACATTACTGCTAATCTGCCCTTGCACTAAAACGTCATTATTAGAATCTTCAGCTTTGTGATCTACCTTATGATCAGTCTTCTGTATTAAACAAATTCTGTCCACATAATTGAGTCTTTAATCATAACGGTTTACCTTACCTTCGGCACCTACGTACACTACATTGTCTACATTACTTTGCACATTGGTTAGATCATCTATTTTATATGTAAGCGGAATTGCATTGGAATTTATACTATAAGCTACATTTGCAGTTATCATTTCCTTTAACTTACTACACAAATACTCTTTCCCTGTACTCATTATACATTCCAACACTACATAATTGTTTACGGGAGTTGCATGCCTCTCAGGCGTTTGTTTCATGGCCAAATAATAATGAAAACGAAGGATAAGCATTTCTCCACTCTAAGTTGAATCTTTATTGTTTGGAGTGTTTTGCCCAATGAACACCATATATCACTGACATTATGATTAATTGTGTGTGTAATGTATTTGCTTATTACATACTACATGCAAGAAGAAAGAAAACACTGATCATGCATGAATTAAAAACTCCAACCGGAAGTAGGCTCAAATCTTGTAAACGGTGCGAGATATTGAAAAAGTAATCGAAAAAATCTCTCCTTTATGGTACCTCTCGCCAATTTTTAAGAGGTCTTTAACTTGTGTCTGTAAAGAGACATGTACAGATGTGAGGAATAACAAGGAGATTCATGCTCATATGTGAATGATGCGCTGTGTAGAGAGCGCAGGTTCAGCTTGTCTGTATATTAAAATGTTAGGTTTATATATTTGTGTCCAAAGAAAAGTTTATATGTTTGTCTCTAATCCTTTCGACAATGAGATCTCGAAAACCATAAGTGCTAGAGACGTGCCGTTGTCGCTGGTCGATTCCAAATTTTGTGTAGATTGTCCAGTTCTAATTTAATATTTAAAAACATGGCCGTTATTTGTTTAATACATTTTTAGCGTACAGTGGGATTGTTGAAATTTTAAAAAAGTAAAGCATCATATCTTACACGTTATACATTCCAATACCATACATTTGTATATGGAGGTTGCATATTAATCAGGCGTTTTGTTTCATGACCAAATGATGATGAAAAATGAAGGATAACCATTTCTCCGAGCTAAGATGAATCTTTATTATTTGGACTGTTTTGCCCAATGAATACCATGTATTACTGACATTATAATTAATTGTGTATGTAATGCATTTGCTTATTACATACTACATGTAAGAAGAAAAAAGACTGATAATACATGAATTAGAAACTCCAACCGGAAATAGGCTCAAATCTTGCAAACGGTGCGAGATATTGAAAAATCTCCCCTTTATGGTACCCCTTGACGATTTTTATCAATACGTCTTTCACTTGTCTGTAAAGGGAAATGTACAGATGTTGTGAGGAATGAGAAGGAGATTCATGCTCATATGTGAATGATGCGCTGTGTAGAGAGTGCAAGTTCAGCTAGTTTTAACTTGAAACATTTAAACACGCATGAAATGTTCATTTTGTATAAAGTTCAAACAATCTTTATACTAATAACCTATTTTATTTTGTTATCTTCTAGAGTGCAGTGTGTGAGAAGCATGCCTTGTTGGTAGCCAAAGATGGTTCTTGTTGGCTTTATGAACGTTTATCAGGAAAAGTAAGAAAAGTGATTAATTTTACGACCACGGAACAAGATGTTGAAGAAGGCAGCTGTGAACAACCAGTGGAGGAACAAGATGTTGAAAAAGTACGAGTGATGCAAGAAGAACAACAAGTAATCAAAGTCTGTTGCAACGAACAACAAAATCTAGCATTAACTTTGGCAGGTAGGTAGTGCACAGTTTATTTTCCAGTACAAGTTCTTGTTCTTGAACCCGTACTTGAGTTTTATAAGTGGTACGAGGCAGCCTTATTAGGTATGTCCTCTATTGCCCTTTGTTTGTTAGAGGTTAAAATTAAGATTAAACTCTACTGAAAGCATAACATTATTTGTTTTTGTATTCCCTTGTGTCCAGCAATAATCCTTGGAAAAGTCTCCAATTTGTGTGTTCTGTTGCTGACGTCTCTAGATGGTAATTATAACAAGTTTTGCTTTTCTTAGGCATGGAACGTAAAATATGCATAGTATAGGTCGGACTGCAGAAATCTAAACTAACCAAACAACAAATTTCTTTCAAATAAATTCTTCACTATTTATCACACATGTATTACTAAGGTTGACCGCACATTGACCAAAGAACAGGATAACCAAACCGAGGCATAATACTATTGAATAATGCAACAATCGTCGTACCGTATTGTATTGAGACACACGAGCTCTCTTTAGACATCCTCTCCTTCCCCCCCCCCCCCCCTGTGCCTGGGCTTGGCTGTCCTGCCTCTAGTCAATGTACGGCTGACCTAGCACTCGTACAAGTCTTATAAAAATACAGTTATGAAAAAAACTAACAATCATGCCAGTAGTCAGAGGCAAACCTAAAGAACCCCCCTTCCCCCCTCAGAATTCATTCTTGTTTCTGAGGATTTCACATTGAAACTTCGGAAAATGGAATTGAAATAAACACTACGTTTTTACTGATATACAAAGATGAAAAAGAGAATGACAATCGGAATTGGAATCCAGGATCTTCGGCATGCCGTGCCGATGCATTAACCATTACGCCACTCAGTCCGCTTCCTAGAAGAGCCATACACTCTCTCACTCTTGAAGTCAGTGCTCTATACTTAGATCACATGGGTTGTTCCACAACCCAGCTGTTGTGCTTGGAAAATCCAGTGCCCATGTTTAGAACACTTTTGACGGTTGTATTATCATTATATTTTAATGGGAGGAGGAAACAACCGGATTTTTTACACGCCAAATCCTCTGTAGGTGCGAATTTAATTATGTACAAAGAGTGAAAAATGGTGTATCAAGAGTTTTTCACTCCTTATATATTATTGAATTCGTACCTACAGAGGATTTGATGTATAATATCCAGTTGTTTCCTCCTTTTGGTAATATATAACTGTGTTTTTACGTTTAATCAGAATAAGTTGATATCCAAGAATAGTTTAAGGTATATAGAAGTATTATTCGTAAATTTTATTGCGAATTCAGAAATATATATATAATATATATTCTTTTTCTAAATACTTTCATTTTGTTAATATATAATGTGAAACAGTTCGGCAAATTCACACATTTGTCGGGATTTATTAGGACTATTTTAAGATTACTTCCGTAATATTGAAACAAGGGACCATAAAATAAACTACATTTGATACCAAAAATTTTATTACAGATTTCTGTTTGCATTCGTCAAATATGTAGAATATATCTCTAGCGTTATTTCAATGTGAATATAGTAGAACAATGTTCCTCACATACCTTGCTGCATCTTCACGCTATTCGTCAGATTCCTGGCAACCTGTAACCATTCTGTGATCCTACTGAAGAAAGCTGAAGCTTCATCGGAATCGACCCAGGATGAACAGGTATAAAACTTGGTACATTACGGCATTTGATATACAGATTACGAACATTCTCTTGCGGATTTTTGGAAAACAGGAGAATTGAATAGGCCAAAGAAAATGGATGAAATGGAGGGAAAACATATTAAATTCAGGAACTTTGTATTCATTCTATTATGTTCCAATTGTTGAATGTTCAAATGATCTATACTGAAAGTGACAAAAGGAGTACTACAAGGGTCAATACTAGATAATCTTTTGTTATATACATTAATGGTTTAGTTAACAATTTAGGATGTGTCAAATCAATTATGCTGATGATATACATTTTCTTGTCAGTGGAGACTCACGTGTCAGTAGACGAAGCAGGAAGTGTCACTGCAAAGACGTTAACAAAAATTTTAGTTGGCTAATCATAAACTAACTATGAATTTAGGAAAAACTATAATTGTCAAATTTCGATTTTCGGACCAAAGAAATGAATTTATACAATAACTTTAGAGTCTGCAGAATTATGTCAATCAAACCTCTTAAATTTTTAGGGGTATACGTAAATGAAGATTTAACATGGAAAAAAATACTCATAGTGAATACATTAATACAACACTCAGTTCTCTGTGCTTTGCATTCCGTAGACTGCAAGGCATTTTGTGCAAGGAAGCTGCCATGTCCTTATACGATAGTAAAGTTTTTTTTTAATAATAAACTATGGTGTTATATTTTGGGGGGATTCAAGAGTAAGTGCTAGTAGATTCTGAATAAAAAAAAAAAAGAATAATGTTTAATATGGCTAAACGATCATGTAAAAACGTTTTTTTAAAAATATAAATTATTGACTTACCTGCATTTTCCCATAAGACATTTATTACTTATTACTCTGTAAGTTGGCCAACTATCTATCTTGGAAGTTGGCCGCATTGAAGCAATGTTTACCCTACGATGATAATGATAAATTTACCTGCGTATCTTGGCCACGCAAAGTACCGTTTTATTATTTTTCTTAACTCTTTTGTATTTCCATGTGAGAGGTAGATGTTCTGTATTTGTAACTGGAGACAAAGAAACATAGATTCCCACGATTTGTTCTTGGAGATCAATGGCCACAACACTACCCTGATAAAGGGATGGTGAAGGAAAATGTGAATAAGGAAAAGCACGTACAGGAATTCAGGAAATGGTTGTACGTATTTGTTTATCCTGTCTGTTTTTGTAAAACCATTAGCTGTATCGGCTCCTTTCATCACTGGGGAGCTTTAGTAATTCCGGAAAAGTCTCAAGGTTAAAGACAATCATCTCAATTGCCAACTATTGACACCTGACGGCTTCTGCGAAAGGTAGCGGAGGGTTTGAGATACGAATTCCTTCAGATTTCTCAAAACATCTTTTGCTCCAAGGGAAACACTTGTGGCTCATTAAACATACTGTAGTAATATTTTAGTACTGTATATTGTTATGACTGCTCTATATACATTATTTAAAAGTAGCTGTGGTGCCATTGCTTATTAAAATTTTACAATCAAGTAATACTAGAAATCCTATTCTAAAAATACACCAATCACACTTATTTTCTGTAAGTTAACCACCTGTCTAAGTTGGAACCGATGGTGGCCAACATAGGCAGGTTTCACTGTATATATATATAGGGTGTTAATGAACTATACCGACAAACTTTAAGAGGACTCCTCACATCAAAATAAAAGAAAAAGTTCATATGGACCTATGACGAAAAGTGCATAGTTTCAGAGCTAGGGCTGTCCAAAATCACGAAAAAGCAAAATTTCAAGAGGCCCTATTTCGAATTTCAAGAGGCCCTATTTCGAATGACTGTGGATGGTGGTGCTTATCATCGTAAAGGAAGTCACGCATACGCAATCCAAAAATGCATATTTAATTAATGTTCAATGGATGTACAGATTATTCCCTGCAGGTTGAAATTCCCAAACATGCCATCTATCGAGTTTTGAGATATGCTCTGACTTTATGATTGATCCAAAGGCAAACGATAAGCCTTGATAGCAGTGAACACGGAATACTTTAACGCGATGTCGGAAGTGTTAAGGATCGTCAGTAGCACGGTCTCTCGTACTCGGGAAAACGCATGCTGCGATGTTTTCTTTCGCGCTTATAAGTGAAGAAAACGTGAAATATACCGTGGCGAAATACATATCATCACACGTTGTACCAAACACAAAGAAACATGGAGCTGCCGGTTCCTAACACTTCCACCTTTCCTCTGAAGCACTGGATGTCCGTTGTTGTCAAGGCTTACCTCCTGCCTACTTTGGAGCCTTCTTGAAATCAGGGTATATCTGAAAACTCTATTGAAAATATCTGAGAATTACACACTGTAGGGAACACCCTCTACACCTATTGACAATTGCGCTTTTCGCCATAGGTCCATATGAACTTTTTCTCTTATTTTGATGTGAGGAATCACCCCTTGCAGTTTGTCGGTATAGTTTATTAACACCCTGTGTATATATATCTGGCGAAGAAGTGTAGACTGTTGAAGAAACTAACTTATTTCGTTCTTTCTTTTCTTTTAGGACGAGTGTACGCCATTCCTTCCTTACTTTCAGGGCCAAAGATGAAAGTGACAGATGTAACCTGCGGAAAAGAGCATTCATTATTACTTACGGAAGAAGGCCTTGTCTACTCTTGGGGAGCAGGCAGGTACGTTAGTTGATTATGGATTCCAGTTTAAAATTTGTAGCAAGGTTTTTATCATCTTGTGCTGTATTTCTTAACCTAAAACTATACAATTCACTCTTCGTCCGCTGCTTTCTTTTGACTAGTTCAATAAGGGCGACCCTTCTTAAAGAAACCCATCGTGTTACCAATAGTCCTAATGATTGGAACATCAGCTTGACGTTAATTTCTAGCGTAGTTCAATTAGGGACAAACTCATATTCCTTTAGATTATCCAGAAATAAATCCCAATCGTAAAAATAATAAATCAAACAGTTAATAATTTAACTGAATTTTCTGCCTTATTCGAGCAAGGGCAAATTAGTAAAACAATTCTTGTCCAATCTAATTTTTTGTTTTTGTTAACAATCCAACGCCCGATCCCATCGTGTTATTTTTTTTTATTTTTTACTCTGACATGTTTTCCATATATATGCATACATAGCGTTTTAAATTACCTTTTCTTTGTAACTTGCAAGACGGAAATTATATATATTTTGTAAAATATGTTTGCATAAATGTTACTGTAATATCGTTGTTTGCCTTGATTTTTATATAATTGTTATTTTCTGTTAGCCGAGGGCAGCTGGGCCATGGAGAATTGGAACCTGAAGAGTGTCCCCGTGAAGTATGCGCTCTTTCTGGCCTGAAGGTGACGCATGTGGCAGCAGGAGGGTGGCATTCAGTTGCTGCCACAGCACATGGAGACTTATACTCATGGGGATGGAATAACTATGGACAGCTAGGGTTTAAGTCACAAAATCTCAGGAACATTCTTAACAAAGCAGTACGGGCAACAGCTG
Organism: Thermobia domestica; assembly: GCF_964235325.1. NCBI lineage: Eukaryota > Metazoa > Arthropoda > Insecta > Zygentoma > Lepismatidae > Thermobia > Thermobia domestica. The sequence continues at coordinate 209,532,199 of NC_137465.1, forward strand.
AATCTTCGACTTCGTCTTCATGTGAAGTTACGTTGGACTCTTCTGGTAGTGAGGATAAAGACATGTTTCAGTGTAGAAAGAAACTGAAAGTGGTGTCCAATTCAAGGCCTTCAGATGTCGGAAGTGAAAGCTGTTCAGAGAAGAGACAACAAGATGAATCTAATAGAGAAGGCTTTGTCGCTTTGCAGCCAATTCCTGTTCCTGTGGATTGGCCAAATGGTGTAATGGTTAATATTGTGAAAGTAGCTTGTGGAGCTAGACACACCGTGACTCTAGCAGGTATGTAGACCGCTGTGGAATGTTCTTTAATTTACTCTTTAGGTAATTAGTTGTAGTTTGTCAGTTTCTGTTTAAACGATTACGCTTCGTAAGGGACTTCTTAAGGAAATGTTTCTTAAACACTGTTCAAACTTTTCGTTGGTGGTATAATTGATTTTGAATAAGAAAACAACACATTCTTTGTCCTTAGAAATTTCTTAGTGTTTACGATTTCGTCATGTAAATCTAGAGAAGGGAAGGAATAATTAATGCAGAGGGTATAATAAGGAAGTGTGTGATGTTTTCATCTTTGGTAATCCAGGTTTGATTCCTGTCGAGAGTACGGATGTCACGTTAAATGCAGTTCATTAATTTATTGCACATCTTTATATCATGTACATTACCAGGGCAGTCAAAATGTTCACGGAATTTTGTTATAGCTCTTTATTACACCAATGTAAGTATACATTTACTTAATCAAAGTAGACAATTCGGGACACACACACATACACGCTCCATCGCTCCTGTGATTGGTGGAAACACTGACAAAAGTTCTCTTTTGGTATCTTCCGAAATTCAGCCGTCACGTTAGTTTTGATCTCTTCTACGGTGGCAAAACAAGTACCTTTGAGGCTCACTTTTATTTTTGGGGAGATCTAAAATCCGATGATGTTAAATTGCTTTTAAAGCTATCAAAGTCTGTGAAGTAGATATTTTCCAATTTGTACATGAACATGACGTTTGCTCATTGCTCGGTTTGTGAAATTGCACCAACTGATCACCACACATTCCTCAGTTCAGCTACACCTCGCCTACGCTGTCTGTTATGACTTGTTCACACTTGTCAAATTCATAACTGTACAATCCGCAGAAAAAAAAACTGCAACATGAGCATGTAAGTTTATTGTGAAACTACGTCTAACAGCGCAGGGAATCAACATAACGTCTAAGTGACACGAATCACGCCAGGGGAAACCTCGACGTCCTCCCCTGCACACTTATTTTGGAGCAAAAGAAAAAGAAAATGAAATGAAATCTTTGAGTTTTACGTCCCACGGTTATGCCGTTTAGACTAAAGGAGACGGTGATGATGAGTAATGAATGAAATGGTGGAATGAAGAAAGTGGGAGGAAACGGGAGAACCCCGAGAAAACCCACGCACACGGTGTTTGTCCACCACAAAGTTCACTTGGCGGGGGCTGGGATCGAACCCGGGACCCCAAGCACCAGAGGTGAACGCTCTACCACTGAGCCACCGTGGCCCCTTTGGAGCAAAAGACTTCGTCGTTTCACAATAAACTTACATGCTCATGTTGTAGGTTTTTTTGCTGCGGACTGTACAAGGTTCATTGTGATTGCATTACAAACGGCAAAATTACAACATTCCGGGAACTTTTAGATCACCCTGGGTTTCTCAAGTTATAAGCACGATTACGTTAGTACACTCAAAATTACAAACTCGTCAAGTATGTAGAAGTCCTAAGATATCTTTAAGAAGTATTTTTATAAGTTTAAGAATACTTTTCTCGTTCTTAGGGTAACATGTATAATTTCTTAGCTCGAATATGTAACAACGCTTCTATGTTAATCAAACTGAAACTCATCCTTTTGCGCGTATTATAAGTATATATGTAGTAATATCCCGCACATGGTTCTGTTGACATCAACCAATACGTGCGTATATTTACAAACAACAGCCACGTGCGTTCCTACTACGAACTATTACAGTGGCAGACGACAGGAACATTAGCGCTACCGGCACAACGGAGGAGTTATAAAACCAGGAGGATCACAGTAACTGGTATCAGTCTCTGGCTAGTCAGTCCCCTTCCTTAGCTTGCAGTGGAACTGGAACTGCGATAGAACGTTACCTCTGGCTGGTCAGACCCCTTCCTTAGCTTGCAGTGGAACTGGAACTGTGATAGAACGTTACGTCTGGCTGGTCAGTCCCCTTCCTTAGCTTGCAGTGGAACTGGAACTGTGATAGAACGTTACCTCTGGCTAGTCAGTCCCCTTCCTTAGCTTGCAATGGAACTGGAACTGTGATAGAACGTTACCCCTGGCTGGTCAGTCCCCTTCTTTAGCTTGCAGTGGAACTGGAACTGCGATAGAACGTTACCTCTGGCTGGTCAGACCCCTTCCTTAGCTTGCAGTGGAACTGGAACTGTGATAGAACGTTACCTAACCCAAACCTTTCAGCTTGCAGTGGGGCTCCTAGGTCTCCTTTCCTCTCTCTCTCTGCTTGCAGTGGAGTATTGAGAGATTCCTTGTCACAGAACCACCCAGCTTACAGTAGAGATTCGTGGTTACCCCAACTCGCTTAGCTTACAGTGGAGTTCTTTCGGGCAGTGGCAGTACCGCGTTTACCGGTGGTAAACAAATAATCGGAGCAAAATTTATTATTATAATTTTCTCTCACTTTAAGTACAAATAAAAATGTCTCGTTGCTTTAGCTATGTCTGCAGTACGAGATTGAAACACCAGCACCACCTAGCGGATACAAGAATCTGTTGAGTTTACCGGAGGATGGAGCGAGCAACCAACATCTGTTTGTCGAGATACATCTGAATAAGCAGCACAGAAAGCAACGACCAGACGCATGGGACAGCGCCTGGGATTCGTGGCGAAGTTTACCACCGAAGCTTGCGAGATACTGGCTTCTGCTACAATCCTTGCAAAGGGGGAAGCAGTTTTCGTGGTTGAAACGACATCTCATGAACACATTTGTACTCACCAGCAGACGACGAGAAATCCGCTATATTCCTTTACACAAAGTAAATAATTATATGAGTATTTAGCACGTTTTATTGTATTAATTAAAGTTTGTTTTCTGTAATACCCATTTTGAAAGCTGCAAAATACAAAATTAAAAAGTAAAATAAATAAAACAAGGAAATAAGAAAAATACAACAACCAAATTGTTTTTCATACAAGTCAGTCGTGTTTTGTTTCTATACTACTATGGGTTCCTTCTTGAACATTAGCTTTCTCCAAAATATAACAGGTGGTGCCGAAAGGGTGAAGGTACGAAACGAAGAAAAGAAAAAAAAAAAAAAAAAAACAGTAGTCATAGCTAGCGGCGCAAATCTGTCTTCAACATTGGGGAAGACGGGTAAGACTTTTCCCATAATATTTATTTATTTATTTATTTATTTTTTAAGTGATGTTCAAAATATTTATGAAGTTGAAAAACAATGCTGTGGAGGATCAGGAGAGCAGTTCCCGTCTTCAACGTTGGGAGGTGCTCAGATGTGAGACTTCTGGGGAAGGGGGAGATGAGACTTATATTACGGTAGTGGCGATGTAGAATAGGGTTGATAGGGTTGCCATATTACCCAATTTTAGTGGGTACCACTCGATTTTCAGGTCCTATATTCGTCCCCCGCTTAATCATTTCTTAATCACGAAAAGCCACTCGCTTTTTTGGATGGGAGAAAAATCTAATACGACTTCGTTGATAAAGTGTTGTTATATTCAACGTAAACCTCTACATCTCTGTGTCAATCTCAAACGTGATTGAGTTAAATTTGGACTCAAAGCTCAGGCTGAACAAGTCTATGATTTTAGTTTGTCTGTGTGTTCACCTAGTATTTATATAGGTCTATTCATAAATGATTGCAAATTGAATTAAGGTATCCTTAGCACTTTGTTTAGATTAGATTCATTATTAATATTTTTTCTTTTGAAATTTTTCTGTTATGCTGTATTTCATATATTGTGAAACCATAGTAATTTTGTATGTTAGTAAGATTTCAAGTAGCAATCTTTAAAAAATGATTAGAAATTTTATGAGAGATGGATCAAGACTCCTAAATATGTTTTACCTTTCTTATGATAAAAATTTAGAAATTATTCTGTGTCTTAGAGAGAAAACCGTATAAACAATATCTTACATATATCACTTTTTTTTTTTTTTTTTTTTGTTGGAAAACTTGCCTTATAGATATCTTACTGTAATACTTACTTACTTACTTCACAATTCGAGACTCACATTTGTTAAACTTAATAAAACATTAAAGGCAAAATCTAAATTTGCTTTATTTTAGTATCGTTAGAAAAGTACATTGGAAGTGTAACTTAACAAAGAAATCACTAAAAAAAAGGTCCGAAGGATCCCAGGTCAGTGTTTGTAATACACAAGTTCATATCAATACTTACGGTTTAGAATCCCCCGCTTTTCTAATTTTAAAATATGTGGCAACCCTAATGTAGATGAAGTAGTGGTACTCTGAGGTAGTGTTTCTCTCCCCCCCCCCAAAAAAAAAATCAAATTAAATTATTGGAGGCACAGTCCCCTCCAGTTCCAAGATTGGAGAGGACATGTCCCCCTCATCCCCCGGGATTTGCGCCAGTGGTCATAGCGGATTGCGATTGTAAGCTTCGGTTTTGATTGCGCGTTGGAGTAGTGAGTGTTTTTTGTTTTTACTTTGGTTCGTTTTCACTGCGTGGAGTGGATCTTCGAAGTACATCATAGATTGTGATTGTGATTCACGATAGCCTCGGTAAGGGCATTCCTTCTCTCTAAAAAGGATCAAGACTTACTGTCGATCCATACAAGGACAGGAAAGACTTAACTTTTTAGCTTTGATTTCCATCGAAAAACAAATACTGTGTGAAATGAGACAAAACGTACGCTTCGAATTTTGTGATGGTGTTATTAAGAACTTTACAATGGAAGACCCGGGTTTGATTCCTGGCGGGAGTTCATGTGATTCGGATCCCAGGTAAGCTGTAGGGCTACATTTCATGTAGCGTCGCTGCTGAAACAGACGCTAAACTCAAAATCAAATCAAATCAAACGAACTTCACGAAAAAGACAAGGAAATTGGTGTTTGAATTCAAATAATTACAAGTGATTACAAGGAAGTAAGAAGAAACTGTCTTCATAGTTTATGATAAGTTATTAACTATTTTATTGCGTCTACCAGTAAACACACAGTATTCCATTTTATTTATTTATTTTTGTTTTTAATGTCCAACGATTATGCACTGAGGTTAAAAGATACTACAAAACTAATGATAAACTAAATGTTGGAATGAAAAAAGTGAGAGCAAACGGGAAAACCCTGAAAAAATCCACACAGTGCTGCTCCAGCACAAAGCTATCAGATCCTTGGGAAACCTACTTTAAGCTAAACATTAGAGAATTTGTACTTATTTTGAACCATACTGTTTGGAACGAAATTTTGTAATAAAATTGGTTGTGGGAGAAAAGGATTTCCCGAATATAGCTGCTCTACCTTATATCTGCACAAAGCAGAATGTTACAATATAGTCCGAATTCTCATATAGCTCCGGTTCTCGAAGGGGAAGTTAAACTACAACAAAACAAATATATCTATGAAAATAAATAAACATACACTAGTATAAGTATCTTTCTACGATTCTCGTATTTACGTAAAAAAAAAAAAAAAAAAAAAAAAAAAAAAAACTAACAACAGTTATTCAACACAAATATTTTTGCTGGCAAGCTGTTGAGGAGTCATTATCATAATCAATATTTTTCCATTTACTACGATGTCCATTTGTTCCGAGGAGGATTCAGTAACTACTCGTATCATGATAATAGTCAAGAGGCTAAACAAATTAATTATCCGAACACGTTTGTCTTTCACCATGTGACTCCTGAGGACATCATTCGAGTTGGTAATAATTTTAAATCTTCGAATAGCAGGGTTGTACCGTATATGACCTGTCAAATGATTTTCTTAAACAGGTTATTAATTATATTGCACGGCCACTCACAGTCTGTATTAATAGATGCATTATGGAAGGTGTATTTCCTTATTCATTGAAAATATTTAAAGCTGTACTGGTATTTAAAAAAGGTGACCCCACAAGTGCTTCCAATTGTCATCCTATATCATTAATACCAATATTCTAGAAGGTTATTGAGGCAGCAGTAAAAGAACAACTTTATTAACTGCTTAATCGAGTAGAATATAATTAATGAATGCCAGTTTGGGTTTAGAGAAGGCAAGATTGTTGATGTCAAAGACATATTGATAAGAAATATAATATATAAAATATTTGAAAGTAAAGATGTGCTTGTGCTACATTTCGTGATCTTAGCAAAGCAGTTGACTGTATAGAACATAATATTTTAATTAAAAACTAAAAGGTTATGGATTCCAGGATATGAGTTGAGATTCTTCAACTCATATTTAGAAGGCCATACACAGTGTGTCTATGTAAATGAGGAAGTACTCACAGATTGCTGAATTAACATATGGTGTACCTCAAGGTTATGTTTTGAGACCGTTAATTTTTCTTCTAATGATAAATGATCTAACATTAAGTATCGGTCCCGAATCAATCCTGTATGGTGATAATACAACTTTTCTGAACACAACTAACAGTTCAACAGACCTTGAGAAACAAAGTGAAGATATAGTGGTACAAGCCACGGAGTGGTTTGAAAATAATAATTTACTATTAGGCAGATATAAAATTAAACAAAATTAAAATTAATATTTACTCTAAATGACCTCTAACAAAAATGCGGATAATACAAAATTTCTTGATATTATGCTAGATAATAAATTATCTTGGGATCCTCACATAAAATATGTATGTAGCAATTTATCAAGGACAGTATGTGTATTACGATGCTTAGAAGTTACACGAAAAAATTACTTTTGGAGTAACATCAATCATATTAATGATCTGTTATTACTTTAAAGAAAAGGCTATTAGAGTAATTTGTGGTGTGTCCAACAATGAGCATTCTAAACCACTGTTTGCTAAATTAAAAATTATGACTGGTTAACCCATATACTTACATGTTATTAATCTGATACGTATATGGTACAGAACGTTTGCACGATGGTTTTGGACAAAATATACATGCATGTAGTAGTAGATCGTGTAAAGAAATTGATAGACCATACTCTAGACTATCTAAAATTAAAGAAAGCTATATAAAATGTAGGTATAACATTTATGAACATGTTACTAAATCTACATGCACCATTTGCCTATAGATAAATTTAAAACTAAAATATATAATGGTCTAGTGGCAATGCCGTTTTACAACATTCATTGAACCTCAAAACTTATGTGCTCATCGGTGATACCTGAATGTAACTTTCATTGTTAACAAGTACGTATGAACTACGATAGTGTAGTATATAGTGATTCCTAAACCATATATGTGGTGGACAAACACCGTGTGCGTGGGTTTTCTCGGGGTTCTCCCGTTTCCTCCCACTTTCTTCATTCCACCATTTCATTCATTACTCATTATCATCGTCTCCTTTAGCCTAACCGGCATAACCGTGGGACGTAAAACTCAAAATTTCATTTCATTTCTAAACCATATATGTAGCTTTCAGTTGACATTGTCAATTGCCTAGTTATAACTTAACGAGAGAAAAAATATTCTACTCTATCTCACTCTGAACAGATATCAACGCGAAGTTGGAAATCTGCTCTTATCTTATCTTATTGTAGCATGAAGTTTGTTCTTAATAAGGGTTAGTTTTGCAAATCCTTTCTCAGCTTCGCAAGTAGTGATTGGCATAGACAAAATGATCCGGTTCTCATCAAGTTTAGAAAATATATCCGTAACCATTAATTTGTATATTTCTTCAATGAATGAAAGATTTGAAGCCTCGTCTGTAAGAGAAAATTTCAAACACATATTAAAGTGCACAATTTTACAACAAAAACTTTCCACACTGAGATCACTGCGGTATTTGTCACAAAGTTTTGTTTGTTATGGTAGGAGCTCTCTAATTTCTACTTTTATTATAGTTCCAGTTAAAAAATTGAAATTTTAACTACTTGACAATACTTTTCTTGTCGGTTTCGAAGTTCTGTCCATGATCTATAGAGAAAGCAATAGATAAATCTACTGTTTGGCTGTTCCACAATAAATTACATTTGAATCATAATAAAACAGAGAAGTTATACTTTCATCTCAGCAGCTCCATAACTGATACAAAAGAATGCTCCTCAGTTAATCTATTAGGGATATACTTAGATACGAAATTAAACTGGAATGTGCATACTATGCAACTTTGTAAAAAATTATCAAGGGCAGTATATGTGTTACGTAAATTAAAAATATCTGTAAGTAAAAGTCTATTAATCACTGCATATTATGCCTTCTTTCACTCTCATCTGTCGTATGGCATACTATTATGGGGTAATTCTTCCGGAGCACAAACAGTATTTAAGTGGCAAAAAAGAGCGATAAGAACGATAACAGGAATTCCAGAGAGAGAATCTTGTAGACCTTTTTTCAAAGATTTTGAAATAATAACTATTCCGTCCTTGTACATATTATCGTCCCTTATGTATATCAAAGAAAACTGTACAAATTATGTTACTCGAAGTAGTATTCACTCACACAATACAAGGCGCAAAAATGAAATAAATATTCCCCATGTGCGGCTGTGCAAAACTCAAAATAGTTATAAATATATAGGGATGAAATTGTATAATCTATTGCCACTTAGAGTGAGAGAAATGGAGATTAAAAATTTTAAATGTTTTTGTAAAAAGTGGCTCTTAGAAAAGTGTATATATAGTATTTCAGAATTTCAGGAAGAAATTTCAGGATTAGAATAGAAAAGTAGTACTAGGTAAAATATAAAATATTGTATTGATTAATTAAAATTGTAAATATTACATGTACGCAAACTTAAATTTTGACGTTGTCTATTATAACATCATGTCGTTTAACGACAATAAATTATTCTTATTCTTATCTATCAACAGTTGCGACAAATGATACAAGAACCGAGCGAAGCAGCTCAAGTGGTAGAGCGTTGGCTTTGCATTCGGGAGGTCGTGGGTTCAATTCCCGCTACCGACCATCCTGACTGGGGTTTTCCAGGGTTTTGCTCAGTCCTTCCAGGCAAATGCCGGGACGGTACCTACTAAACAGGCCCTGGCCGATGCCTTCCCAAATCCTTTCCATTGTTATTGTTGTTGTTAGATATCCAGTGTAAAATGACCTTTAAGCTGTATCTAGTGATTGTTAAATAAATAAATAAATAAATAAATAAATAAAAATAAATAAATACACGAAGAGGGTGATAAACTCCCTCGTAAAACGTTCCTGTTGGCTCAGGATGCGAAAAGTAAGCAGTGGAGAAGGGTCTTCAATTATTCCTTTTCCGTGCGGTAAACAGAAACATACGGTACGGTTGTTTCATGCCATATTACGCTTGCATTCGTTCGACTAAGAAAAGACATGGAGACAAAGGAAGAACGTAGAGACAATCCTATCTCGTTTGTGATGTTTTATTGCAATAATAATAATAATAGCATAATTTATACCGTTGACATTGTTAGAGTCATCAGGTCGAGGAGGCTCAGGTGGGCATGCCATGTAGTCAGAATGAAAGAAAGTAGAAACACTTTCAAAATTTTAACTGGAAGAAATCCAATCGGAAAACGACCATTAGGAAGACCTAGTGCAAATGGGAGGACAGTATTAAGATGGATCTTGCAGAAATAGGAATACAAAGTAGAAATTGGATCCAGTTGGCTAAGGACAGTCGTCAATGGAGAGCTTTTGTGAATAAGCCATAGAGTTAGTTAAGTAGTTAGCTTATTTCCACTCACTCAAACTTTTTACACATAGAGCCAGTGGTATCCATCCCCCTCCAAGTGTTTGAGCCTAGTTCCCCCAAACTTACCATTTTCCTCCTCTCTGCCCCCAAAAGTAGTAGAAGAGACCAGAGTTGGTTGTAACAGAACCAAATAACTTGCTTCGTCTTCTAAATTTCATTGAATTTAGCGTTCTTAAAAAACATCATTATGCAATTTAAAATTCAATTGTGCCATTTTTAATGGTAAATTATGTACCCACAAAGATATCATGGGCACAACTTGCGCCCTAAAACGCGCCTGTGGACACCTTTGCGTATAGTAAGCTGCCTTTTCTTCTCGCAATCTCGTGTGGTGGTTAGTATAACGTCGGCGGCAATTCAAAACCTGCTATGTGCATTTTGCAGGAGAAGCGAAAAACAGTATCCTGGTTAGCTTTTTGGCTTTATAAAAGTGATGTTATAAGTAATATTTGATGCTGCACGTAACTGGTACCTTCTCAAGTAACTTGAGAAGGTACCAGTTACGTGCAGCATCAAATATTACTTATAACATCACTTTTATAAAGCCAAAAAGCTAACCAGGATACTGTTTTTCGCTTCTCCTGCAAAATGCACATAGCAGGTTTTGAATTGCCGCCGACGATAAGTTTGTTGTGCTATACGTCTGTTGTGTTTTTGAAATTACAGCAATACTTTAAAGAGAAAAATCAGTTACATAATCGTTTTTTCAAAGCGATTCCTCATTCTTAGAGGCCCGAGGCTAAATCCAAGCTTGATCCGGAATATCAAGGGAAAATGGTGCGATATTTGAATGGGTGTATGAGCGTGTCCCCCCCCCCCCCTCACTCCCATTCCATTTTAATTTTTCCAGTTACTCTTGTCTAAAGTGGAATAAGGCTCTATGGATTATACGTTGACACAAACTTTGTGTTATGGTTTTATCTTTTTCAACGTGTTGACAACTATGACTTGCATTTCCTGTTTAAGGCACAAAGGAAAGTAAAGTGTTTGCACTGTTTCAAGAAATAATCCTGCGAATTCCAGCATCATCGATGCTTACCTTTGTCACTCTTAGTATTTTGATTATGTAACTTTGATAGCGAATAAAAATGACATTCAACGATATGTATATTGTCTATGAAAAGGTGCTTTTCAATAATAAGCGTAGTTAATACCAGGCGTAAGAAGACAGACGCTTAACGCTAAACGCGCGAAGGTGTGCTCGGTGCCGCCAAGGATGATTGAATGGACCAAGAAGTGCAGTCCGTGTTACAAAAATCGTTTATTTAAAGAATCATCGTTTAAAATGTAGTGAATTAGTTATGCACGAGTGTAGAAGGGTAAATGCACTTACTTGAACGTGAAATTTTAATGGGATTATCAATTATATTTCAGAGGAACGTTAATTACTTAAAGTCGTTTGAAACCACGTCGTAGAACTTATGAACTTAGAGGTTTTCATCAAGATAAGAATCTTTAAGTTTCGTAAACAAGCCTCCCTTCAATTATAGTAAGATTGCAGTTGCTTGCAAGTGTAATTCCATTTGCAGTACCATTAATTTATTTAATATTAAGTGGATTGTCACAAATTTCATCATGAGCCGAGGTGAGTCGCGATAACCAGGATGAAGACAAGACTATCAGACAAGAAAGAAGGCGAGACCACAAGGAATTAATTTCAATCTCCCCCCTATTTTCCTCATTTTAATCCCCTGTTGGTGAAGTGAAGTAATAATAGTGAATTAACGTGTGTTAGATGGTTATGCACCACTAAGCCGGCAATTCATAGGCAAAAATCTAGTTATTTCTATAAAAAAAATTTATTCCTCGTTATTTTTTTAATTGAAATCAGCAATGGGCTAAGGTATTGAAAATGCACAAAGAAATTTATTAACAGAAATTTATTGAGAAAGGGTGTACGTAAGCAATTTCATATGTGAATTATTTTTAATCAAATAAATTCTATTACATATATTTGTTTGTTTCCTGTTGTTGTTTCAGCATGAATCACTACCGTATGGATTACTACCAAGGTTGTGGGTATTACATTCAGGTATTTGTGTTCACTCCGTAAATGTTGACGGGCGTGCCGAAGACGGTGGGTACGCGCAAGTGCAACCTCAATCTAAGTTCATATTGGTTCATGATCCAATTGGAGATTTGCTTGCTATCTAATCTAGCCATTACTAATAGCAGAGTGAATTACTCGTTCCTTCTAACCACTAAACCCACTATAAATGAAAGTCTTTAGTGCCCGAACGAGAGAATCGAACCCAGTCGGGTCACAAGAAAGGCGTACCGGACAAGATACGAACCCAAACGGGTTACAGGTGAAAACGGTTTAAGTACGAGGGGCGTCCAATAAATTATTTACCTAGACAAGAAGGGAGGGGCGGAGCATAATGACGGCTGACACGCACGCCAAGGCCACAATGGGGAACCCCGCTGCGCAATTTGAGTTCTGTCGGAGCAACGCAGTGCAATGAGCAGTGTTTGTGTAATGACGCGTAGCAAATGTTTGTGTGACGCCGCGAACAATGGATTTACAGAAGTTGGAGCACCTCTCAGCTGGTGACAGAGGACGAAACCTGGATTTATGTTGGGATCCTGAGAGCAAGCGGAGTCCATGCAGTGGGAACAACACAATTTTCCGCCCTCCGAAGAAGTTCCGCACACAGCTTTCTGCGGAGATGATCATCGATTGCAGGCCATGACAAAGTCTATTTTTTCTCTGGGATTTCTTCGTTGTCCACAAAGTGGTGACGGTGCATCGAAAAACGGTGATGACCAGATGAACCTATGTGCGTTCCTTCCTGTCTAGGTAGATAACTTATTGGACGCTGCTCTTAACATTTTGGTCGAAATTGAAATAAATTCTTAAAAGACGACTAAACACAAGAAAGTTCGAGTGGTAAAGAGATCTAAGCAGAATAATATTATTTGCCAGAGATATAACTGCTTACAGTCATACTTTTCTAAACAAACTTATGGGATGAGCCAACTTTGAACTCATTTATCTTAGTAACAAGATTTATGCATTTACAGGTATACGATTGTGGTTTTCACTCATTCACTTATGCTTGCTTTTACCTTTAATATTGAATGTAAACACATCCAAATAGCCATGCTTAATTCTTTTTTACTTTCTTTCCAGATGATGGTTCACTTTGGGGCTGCGGATGGAACGAGTATTGTCAACTGGGTCTTAACAACGTTCCTGGTTTTGATCAAATGGTTCGGCTTTCGCTTGAAACAGCTCAAAACACGTGTAGTGCAACGACACAGATCAATGTTTCTTGTGGAGACTGGAACACGATAGTGACACTCACAGATTAATTTGTTTTTGTTATGCGTGAAAACTATAAAGTTCGTGCACTGCTAAGACAGATTCAGGAGTGATGAATATAAAGAAATACTAGTGAATCGTCAGGATTGGTATACGTCGAGGAAAACTAGAACTTAATTTTTTAATATTAAAAGTGTCATATTTTTTAAATAATGAAAATGACATGAAATTTTTGCTGCTTTTTTTTAAACTAAAATAAATTTTATTTCAAAATATCCAGGAATTTTCTTTCTAATTTTGCACCATGTTTTTATAAAATGCTATTTGTTTTGTTGGTGAGGCTGTTCTGTTGTCCATGTACGCCATTTTTACGTTTTCGTTTGTGTTGTTCATCTTCCAGAATCATGTGTTTTTGTCGATGAGAATGCTTTTTTTCTCCTTTTCCCTTTGACCACGTCACCCCCACCCTAATTCTATGATAACAGCATGCTTACGAGATTGTTAGAGGAGAAACGGTAGTTCTTCTTGTGAACGTTCCCGTGTGCTGTTGCGACGCTCGTATATATTTTATTATTTCACATAAATACTCTTAAAAATGGATTTAAAAAATCCTTGATTCCAGGACCAGATTCACTCTTTCATAGAAATTCGAATCTGATGTAAGGCAAAAGATAAACTTGATTCAAAAAAATATGAAGAAACAATTATGGCGATTCCTGTAGTCCGATAAATAATTAAAAAAACATTTGCTGTTAGTTCCAATGAAAAATCTAGTTTTTTCAAGTGCTATTAAGGGCCTGTCCCCTTTTACTATTACAAAGCCGGACAGGTTAAAGACATACGAAAACTACGAAGCAATATACCATTGAAGAAACTATGAATGACAAACAGAGAATTTACTCAAATTGGAAAGCATTGAACCACTTCACGTTTCAGTAGAACCTCAGCGTGTAGTGAATATCAGCCCCGGAGCGATTTCGCGTTCAGATCTCATAAACACCAGCGAAAAGAGGACTGGATTTAGCTGACAAACATGTCATTGAAGTAGCTCGAATCAAAAGTAAGATGTCAAGTAAACTGCTTCCAACTCAGTCGGCGATTTTTACTCTCAGTCTGCGTATGTTATCGGTATTCGTGAACACTGAATATATCGATAAAAAGTATATCGCCCCTACATTCCCAGTCGTCTTTGCTGGTTTAAATGCCAACATTTCGGAAACATTATCACGTCCTGCAATACGACATTCTATACGTTTATTCAAGGAACGTTCAGTACCGCATGTAAACAAATACACGTGGTGATTGTTTTATTTTATTGGTTAAAGAGCCTTGTAACATCCATGCGGCACAAGAAAATAGTCCATCATCAAGTAAGCTGTTTTTCAATGTTTTTGTGGCTTATAAGGCTCATTACCAGAAATACAATTTACTTACAATTAAATAACAGAAACAACACTGTATTTAAGAACTAAATTGAATTAATGTAACAAAAGAGAATACGCATGCGTAGAAAGTGGCTTTGACTCACCTTATGTGCGGATCACAGTTTACAATATGCCCGTGTGCAGGGAATATGCAAAACGCCGACAGAGTACAAGCACGTACTACTCAAAAGAAGAGCTGACCAATAGCCAATCATCCGATGACTGACGGAGTAATACCATTCTGCAATGTTTAGATCAGGATCAAAAGGCTCGTTGAATGAACTTTACCTGTTTGTGAGAACTGTGGAGTCCTGTACAGCGACTAAGTTCTATTGTGTTCATTATAAGGGTGATAATTCCGTTTGGTCTAGGGACTGTCCAGTCTTTTAGAGAGAAACACCACCCCATCGCTACTCCCTTGTGCTAAGCAAGCATATTTGTTATTTTAGCAATTCTTTCCTCTCTGTCTTCGTCAGTTCCCCCTCGACTTCACTGAAATATAATGTGGTGTAGGACCAATTGATTGATGTTCACGAAGCAAGGTTCAACTCAAATGTTGATCTTTTCAATGTGGCTCTTCTTCAATGGGTCGTTAATGACTTTGGCAGTCACCTTAAGAAAGCGAAACACTGTTCTCTCACCACTCACCTGCTGTTACCTGCTTGCAAGACACCCATTTTCAACCGTCTCAGTCTTTTCTTTTAATGCTCTATAGAAACGATAAGCACACGGATGGTCAAGTCATGATGGTATAGCCATCGAGGCAACTGTATCTAACGCTTTCCATTGTAAGCATAACACCCTTGTTTGCAAGCAGTTGCGGTGCGACTTTTCTTGTCCGATCACGATTTGCTCCTTATATCACTCGATCTAAAGCCTTTACAGCAGCTGATCTACTTTAGCTTTACCACCAGCTCGAGACTCCAATGTCGATTGTTGGAGATCTTAGATATGCAAAAACCGCTAATAGGACTCCATTCGTACGAACGATCGGGGCCATCAGGTGACAGACTTTCTTAAAGAGAGAGGGATATTCGTTATAAACGACGGCATCCTTCTTTACTGGCCCTGATAATATTCCTGCACTAGTCTTTATGCAGTGTAACCTCCCGGCTCATTAATACGAAATGTATATCCAAATCTCTGTGGCAGTGATTATTTACCGATATTCACTCCGGGTCTGCCTGTTTCCAATCCGAATCACATTCCACATTTTAAAACATGCTGATTGGCAAGCGTTTTGGGAGTTCAGTACGTTTTTCTCTCATGTTGAGTTCTCTGTAGCCGATTCTCTAGATCCTCCAACAAACTGCATACATGCTGTCCTGGTTCTTTTCCAGAATCTGGAAGTGATGGTCATGATGGTCCCTGGAAACACGAGACGGATCCAGAGCAAGACAAACAGAAGAGTGGAGAAGGAAACCGAATCCGAGAGAAGACCAATGATGATATCAGGACGTCAGTTCATTCACACAGTAGCAGGAAAACTAACATATCCTGGCCAAGGCGCCCCATCTTGGACCAACGAACCAAATTGGGGACCCGTTTGGGAGTGAAGTGTCCCTGCTAAGTTATAACACATGGAGGACAGTCACGCATGATATGTACCGGCCTAGGAAAGAAAAAGCAGACAGTGTAATGTTGGTTAACTTTACTGGACGCAAGGAATCTGGAGTTCGAGGCAGAGCCACGATTCCATTGACGGTGTGCGACATCAAATGCTCTGTTAAGGTGTATATAGTAGAGCGCTTGTCAGAAGAGTTGGCGTTAGGCATAGACGTGTAAAATGAACTGGGAGCTCTGATAGATTTCCAATCTGAGGCTAGGATGAGCGAAGAACAGGATGACGCTTGTATAAACTATTTGAGTAGAACGTATGCTCTGGAAGAAGAAGTCGACAAAGTGTATGTGGACGGATCCACGATGTGACTCGGAGCGCGGAGATTCTTGGCAGGATGGAACAGAACCAACTCTACGAACTACTGATGGAATATCAGTATGTGTTCAGCAAGACACCAGGGTATGCCGTGACTTCATATACAGGATAGAAGTAAAACTGAGTCAGCCCATAGTAAGGAAGTCCTACCCCATACCAGTGAAGTACCGCAACCAAGTGAGAAAGATGCCTAAACTCGCAAGGAGCAGGATAATTCGGCCCAGTTCATCCACGACCCTATTTTAGTGTTCCCTAAGAAAGGAGGAGCCAAATTCCTATCTGCCTCAGTCTCAGAAGGCTGAACTCGTTCGTAAAGTTGAAACAAGTAAGGACAGAGCCTCTCGATGTCCTGGGAAAACTTTCAACAGAAGTATTGGTCGTCGGTGGACATCATGCAAGGTTACAATTCCGTTTCCCTTCCCTACATCCAGAGTCGAGGAAGTAGACCGCATTCTCGTTCGAAGGACAGCAATGGGATTTCCGTGTCGTGCCTTACGGCTACATAAATGGTAATAGTGCGCTGAATGTAGTTCTGAAATGAGAGATCCCACCAGAAAGATTCGGCGAATCATTGATCAAGTGCATGGATGACATCCAAACCCTGGACAACACGTTTGAAGAGTATCTGGACCATTTGCGGAAGTTGCTACAGGCCTTTCGCCATGCCAACTTACATCTCAACCTGGACAAAAGTGTCTCCTGCAGAAGAACGCAGAAGTTCTTGGAATATATGATAAAGGAAGGTGTGACAAAAGATACGGATGCAGTAAGGCCCATCATCAACTTCCCACGTCCAATGACAAAAAAGGTACTGCAGCTTTGACTAGAGTTGATTCAATATCAACACCGCTTTTAGAGAAGTTTGCGGAGACCGCGCAACTTCTTTTTAAGCTTTTGAAAGCAGACAGCAAAGGGATGTGGACAAAAGACTATGAACAAACATTCACAAAGCTCAAAGAGCAAGTGCAAGAAGATGTACTAAAACATCCTGACCGGAACAAAGAGTTCTTGATCCAGAGTGACGCCTCACGTCTTTCGTTAGCTGCTTGTCTGAAATAGGAGCACAACGACGAAGCTAAAGTCTTCGAGTATGCTAGCAGGACGTTGAAGGCACCCGAGAGGAATTAATAGTTCCAGTGAGCTGAAATGCTTACCTGATACGTTCGATGTGCGAAAATGGTCTAAATTGCCAGTAGAACAAAAATTCAAGATCTTGTGCGACAACCAAGTAATGAAATGACTGAAGAACGAGCGAAACTGGAACAGCAGCCTAACCAGGTGGTCCATTGAGTTGCAGCAGTACGAGTACAAAGGCAAGATAAATGTAGCATGGACGTATTGTTACGTGTAGCCATCGATGGGGAAACTTACCAATACCGGGTGAACTCCGTATAGGCCCTCTGTGAGGAAATCCAGCATCTCACACCAGCGTTGTTAAGTCTTCAATAGTAACAATATCAAGACTTGATTCCGATAATCCTGGCTCTCAGAGATCCTCGAGTAGCTAAAGACGATACGAGATGGAGCTATTGGAATGAGAATTACCGCCTGGACAATGACATGTTAGAAGTCAAACAACCCAGGCACCCGCAACAATGGAGGATTTGCCCTTATGGCAGATATGGTACCAGATATACTGTGGATTAGGCATGAACGCACAGGACATTTCGGCACGGGGGAGGTCTACACGAAATTATCAGAGAATTGCTTTTGGCGCCCAACATGAAAGAATACATCCAGATTCAAAAAGATTGTGTGGAATGTAAGAGAAGCAAAGTTGATACGCATCTCCCGTACAACCACATAAGGTATTCGAAGCTTCTAGGCCTTGGCAAGTACTTTGTATTAATTACGTGGGCGCATGGCCAGCTTCAACTTACAAATATCGATACGTACTGACGGTTACGGATGCTTTCAGCAACTATATTGTAGTCTACCCCAACACTAAGGCCTCAACCAGCCATGTTATCAAATCACTATCAACGTATACCTCGCATCTTACGCGACCAGACGTGGTAGTGTATGATAATTTTACCATATTTAGGAGTGGACGCCTCTCCGATCTCCTGGAAGCACAGCACATAAAGTTACGTTTCACCACAGAATACCATCTTTCCAGCAACAGACCAGAGAGAAACCACGCAGAGCTCATCAGGCTATTGCGACATATTTACCATGAGAACCTTGAGAAGTGGTGTTCGCTTCCGCAGGAATGTGTCATGCTTATGAACAATTCTGTGTTCAGTTCCCTAGGAGTAACGCCAGTTGGACTGATGTTTCATCATTATGTGCAAATCTATTTAGAAATAACCAAGACCAATCTCGATCCTGAAGACATACAAGATGAATAGAACAGACCCCTACTTCAAGCTCTCAAGAATAAGTTAACCAAACGACAAGGAAGTAACACAGCCCACAATGAGCGACAAGCTCTCCGGAAAGAGGTTAAAGCAGGAGATTTGGTGCTTTTACTTGCCTATTATTTCAGGAATTTCGCACAAAGGAAAACAAACAAGTTCTTCCAGGTATAGCAAGTATCGTGCGAGGAGGTACTCGACGATAAGGTATTGATCCTGAAAGATCTGTTGACAGGGAAGTCTGCATAAGCCCAATGTAGTCGACAATTGTAGGAAATTGGACTCCTTCACCCAAAACAGGAGTGGGTAGAGATCCTGAACAAGAATTCCATAAGTAACTTCGCTCTTACAGGTGAAAAAACCAAACAGTTGAATAACAGTGTTACTAACTTGATAAACTAAATTGTACAAGTAATATAAACAACAGGTAAAATATGGGTTCTTGAGCTTAGTCACATTGCTCAACATGAAAAGTACTTCCGAGTTGACAACACTGCGAGTAGTAATACTCGGTGTATAGTGCTGTAAACAGAACGGAAGCTCTGCATCCAACATACTTTCTGTGTAAAGACGATATATTAAACATTCATATCAATCGGACATGAGTGTCTCTATATGTGAATCAGTATTCCTGGAGGACATAGGTTACTAATATATGTGCCCATCAAATAGTAACGTATGAAGAAAGCCATATTTCTTGATATGATATCCACGAAAAGCATATGGTGTATTGTAAATAAATGTTTAGTGTAGCGCTGTATTTATCCATTATCATCAAGCACAAATACAAGTTCCACGTGTGCATATAATGTATCCAGTAGCTAGTATATTACACAATTGTTTATATATTACTAGGAAATAAAATGCTACAAATACGTAGATGATGTGATAGGTTTACAGTATGTGAACAAGGGAAATATACCCATTATTGTCAGCTAAAATACAAGTTATCCCGCGTTCTGAGTATTCGCACATTGTAGTAGATACTCCAAATATATCTAAATACATATCTAATGCAAATCCAACGTTCTTATAGTTGTATTTGTGATCTATAGGCATGATTACGCTTACATGGACGTTTTTGCTTCCGAAGTTCGTTTACTAAGTACATGTTCAGCATGATTGTTACCCATCAAACATCATGTATCATGGTAAACAATTTGTGAGTGTGCGAGATTTACAAAATAATACCGTCACAAACTGTACTATGTAAAACAGTATATTAAAATGATAGGTAATGTACTCACAGCTTCACAATAGATGTAGATGTCCCTGGCATCGCTGCAAGCAGAACAGCGTCGTAGGAAGCGTTGTTGCACATGCTCAAATATCCCTGGTATCGTTCTGATGATGTCACTGGCAGCGAAGATTCGTGCAAGGATTTCCTCTTCGCTCTCTGCGTGAACACATTCTGAGATCTGAATACGTTTAAGGACAAAGGACATCCAATTTCATCTCACTTTCCTTTGTGGCAGTCGGACACAAATCACATTTCTCCCCAAAAAACACATTTCAAATCGGATTATTGGGGTAACAGTCCCCCTAGTTTCAAGATGAGAGGAGACATTTCCCCCTCATCTCCTGGGATTTGAGCCAGTGCTTGTAGCAAAAACTATTTGAGTTGCTCTTTCATTTGATGTATTGTTAAATGAGGAAAATACTACACAGCATTAAAACTCCGATATTCATTTTGAAACACCCTGTGCAATGAAACGCTAGTACCAAACAATAATTATATACAAACTATAACTTTCGATATCTATAATCAACAAACAGCTTTTTTTTCTGTAGCATTTGAATTTTTTATTTCATTTGTTCTTTTCCTTTCAAAGTTCTAACATCCCTTGGGGTTCCTCAAGCTTCTTTATTACTAAAGATTTTGTTTTTTCAGAATTTTTACCTTTCTGAACTTGTCTTGACTCTTGGAGGGCCTTCGTATCTTGTAGGCAACTCAAAAAAACTTGACTCTTCCATAACATAGCAGATTTCTCTGACTGTTGGCATATACTAAATCATTTCCCTGACTTTCACGGCCAATGTAAACCCTGCTACAGAATGTGCGTTCTTCTTTTGCTTATTTTAATTTTTGCAGGTCATTTGAATGTTACAAATTTACAACACTTTTTATAAGTTTGTTATCCTTTAATTCTTCTATGTGTCCTGTCCGTTTTCAGACGAATTTTCTTAGATTTTACGCTCTTTATCTAGTTCCTTTTGCCTTGCAATTGCAATCGCAGTACGAGCATCTTTTTACGAACACAAAATTATCTTAACTGTCTTTAATTTAACAACTACAATTATTTTGACGATGTATGCTTCAGTTTCTTAAGTTTTCTAATGCGAAGTGTTTGTTAGCAGAGAACTCTTGAGCCAACTGTTGCTTCTTCATGGGAAATGAAGGGAACAAACTTTTTGTTAATTACTCGATATAGTCTATAGGCCAGTATAGGTAAGGTGAGTATAATTTGGGGTACCAGATTTCCTTCAAACCACAATTGTATTGGTACCTGAGGACCACGAAAAACTATGATGGCCGTCTCGGAACGGTAGCTTTACAAGATGGCGTCGAATCAAAGATGGTGCCCGAGTCGATTTTTAAAACGCAATATCTCGGCTCCTAATTACCAAATTTTAACGCTCTTTTTTAAAACGATAGCTCATTATATTTGCAACAAGTATCGTTGTCATCATTTTGCTGTATCTTGGACGATATATGAGGAAAATAACAAAAAAATGAATTTCAAAGTGCTTTAAGTTTTAATCTATATTAATCGTGACAACAAAAGATTTATGAAAAAATACTTTGGGCAAAAGAAAAGATACATTAATTAGCTTTCGTTTGATGTATTTGTGAACATTTTAACAATAATACAGCCGTAAATATCAAGATTTGAATGTTTAAAGGTGCGCGCGTCAGCACTGCAATTCAATGTAAACAATGAATAGTGAGGCAAAATGTTTCCATAAACTCATCGAGTTAACAGCATTATAATTCAGAAAGTATCAGACTCGTATTTACCTCTGAGACCTGTATTTAATAATGATAAGAAGAAAAGATACGTGGTATTTCACCATTCACCTTTACCAGAATATATTGCAGGTAAGAAGATTGAGTCCTAAGATTAAAACAGAGTGACTTCCTTTTTGCCTTAGCTTGTTTCCGGAATTTAAACGGAAAAATTTACTTTGGGTTCTAAGTCGGCATTGCAAGTCTGGAAATTAGATCGATAGCTCTTGGACAGGATTTAATATATTAGTCAGGAACAACGTTAACCAAATCCAATAGCTTATTTGCCTTCCATAAATCACCCAGAAACTGATGTCAACAGTTTATGAAATATTGACTGAGTGCAATCAAATAAAGTCAAGGCTAAATTTGGAAAATATTATCGTTGTCGTAGATCAGGCCATTTTTTCGAAAGCAACAGAAATTAAATGGATACATCTCAATGAATTTGACAGTATTTTCATAATGATGGGACCTTTTCATATAGTTTGTAACCTACTTTCTAATATTGGGAAGTTATTGGTAATGCTGGACTTAGATTTAGCAGTAGAATCAGGAAGAACTGCAATTGGCTTCATTTGTAAAGTTTTAGACGGAAAGCAATACAACCGTGCTGTGAGATTCCACGAATGCGTCTACGAAGCTTTAATAAGAATAATTTGGAATGAGTTCTTGGATCATGTCGAAGTCGAAAATATTCAGCTTCCCTTTAATCACAAAATTAAATGTTCATTTGAAAACCTACAGTATCTCAAATAATTTTGAAACGTTGTACGGAGACGACAAAATCAAAGGAAGTTTTATTCTTTTCGAAGGCTATATGAATCATTTGAGACATGAGAATGGAGTACTTTCATCTTTCTGGATGTTTTATATAGATTTAGTGGAATCATTGTTGGACTTGATTCGAGCTCGTTATTGGTTAATCTACTTTTCGTGTTTACAAAAATTGATCCCATGGTGTTTTGTTTATATAAAATGACCTATTCCAGGTACTTCTCAATTCAATTGGATGAACTATCCCAATTAGAAAATACAAATCTTTCCATTTTTGAGTTCTAGATGTCTGTAGAATTTTCTGTTCAGCTTAAATCAAAGAATCCATTTGCACAAATTCCGGTTGATCAGGCTCTAGAAGAGAGAGTAAATAAAGTGGAAGTCTGATGAAGACACAGTTATTGTGTTGAAACTGTTACGTGATACTGTTTTTTTTTTTTTTTTTTTTACATATTATCACATAGCCTTGCTCAGTGTGTTATTGTGTATTAGTACAAAATGGAAACAAGGCCTGATAGAATAGTTATAGTAAATAAAGATACACAGACAGTAGGTGGGACAAAAGGATTCAGTTTAAAGCTTGAAGCAGTCAGTAAATAATATTTAACCGCAGAATATCGAGCTTCAGCACTTGGGAAGATATGAAAATTTGTGGAAATCATTCCAGACAAGTAATACCAGCATCCGGATCTTCAGAAGACCCGTATTTCTAAAGACGAAGAACAAGTCTCTGCCTTAGTCGAGCTTCTGTAAAATGAGTGGACCAACCCTTTCGACAAAAATCCCTCAACATTATACACATTTCAAAGGCTTAGAAGCGCAGACAGAAATTCAAAATGATTTATTATTGGCAAGACAGAAAAGGGAAAAAACTTACCAAGACTTCCAACATGATCGTTTAGAAAAGAATAAATGTTTCTTTGACTCTACTAAAAAAAATCAGTTGCAAACTTTCAAAAATAACCAGAAGTTAGGCGTAAAACAGTAACAAAGAAATAATTTAAAGACAGATAAAAATATTTTCGGGAATATGATTTTGTTAGCAGAAAACCATAACCTAAACATAGAGGGACTTTTAACTCATCCTTTGGGTCTTTTGCTATGGAGTCTAGCGAATCCTAATGGCACCATAAAGCTACATTAGCGAACTTTCTTGAGGGTATGATTTCACCTACTGACCGTCCACAAGGTAAATCTGCAACAGTTATTGACGTAATGGAGGTAGTTCATAAGTTACATGGAAAAAATGTACCTTTGATGAAATATCTCATTTAATACTGCTAGAAGTTTTAAAAGTAGGTCATGTCAGTGACCGAATTGACGTAGTTTTTGACACTTATAAAGAGAAATCAATAAAGTCCGCTTAAAGAACTTTGAGTGATGTTGATGAAGCGATATCATTTCATGTTTTGAAGAGTGCACATAAATTACAAACTGGAAGCGATTCTTAACAAGTAATGGCAGCAAGAACAAGGTAACGAGAATCCTAGCAGAAAGTTGGCAGCAAAAGGAAAAAAAGGAAAAATTTTGTTCGTAATGTATGGAAACATGTGTTTAAAAAGTACAGGAAAAGATATGAATGAAGTGCCAGAACTGTCATCTTCTCAAGACGCAGCTGATACGAGAATGATGTTACATATTAAACATAACTTACAAGAGTTTTCAAATGTCATATGTAAATCAAATGACACGAATATGTTCGTTCTGTTTGCATATACGCCTGTGCATATTGAAAATCAAAGTAATGTTTCTATTAAACGTGGAACAAAAAACCGAATTCGTCTTATTGATGTAACAAAACTTGTCTCAGTTTTGTGATCTCCTTTATTGTCTACTTTATCCTTTCTTTACATAATGACTGGTTGTGATTCAGTTAGTGCTATGTGTAGTCAAGAAAAATTAAAGGCAATTAAACTGTTGAATTGACGCTGAATTTATACATTTAGTTTCTTTCTTTGGAAGAGACTGGAACAGTGAACTTTTTCAGCCAACTACAAAAGTTTCTTTGCTTCCTGCATTTGAGACATAAGCGTATTAATCAAGTAAATGAGGCACACTACCAATTATTTCGAAGTAAACGAGGTGTAATCGATTCTGTTCAATTTACTCCCTGCGAAGATTGCTTTATCAGCATGCTCTCAAAGCAAATTACCAATCTGCAATTTGGAAACGATGTCTGGAGAACTTTCCCGAAATTCCCGAGTCTGAAAACCATGGTTGGACAATTACGAGAGTTGACATGTATCTGTTCAGTAGATGACCGATTACCCATCCTTTGTTTCCGTTCCTGTAAGCAACCTAGCAGTTCTTGTTTGCTTAATAACATGAAATATCCACCTGCTTGTAAGTTCACGGACTGTGACAACCTACCTCAAATAGATCCTGAGGAGTATACAGTTAACGAAGAAGTTGGGTTTTCAGACAGTAAAGAGTTCAACTAAAATTTGCAAGGTAAGTTCATATTTAAAGAGAGTAAAATAATATCAAATGTAGCTTATGTTATGTGCTCTTTGCAGAAGAAAAGTTTTATTTTAAAAATCAATTTTTTATTTGAGTTTTCTGAACGCCGCGCCCCTTTGAACATTCAAATCTTGATATTTACGGTTGTATTATTGTTAAAATGTTCACAAATACATCAAACGAAAGCTAATTAATGACACTTTTTGCCCAAAGTATTTTTTCATGAATCTTTTGTCGTCACGAAGATTAAATAAAACTTGAAGCGCTTCGAAATTCATTTATTATTTTCCTTATATATCGTCCAAGATACGGCAAAATGATGACATTACTTGTTGCAAAAGTTATCGTTTAAAAAAAAAAAAAAAAAAAAAGCGTTGAAGTTCGGTAATTGAGCAGAGTTATTGCGAGTTTTATAAATCGACTCGGGCGCCATCTTTGATTCAAAGCCATCTTGAAAAGCTACCGTTCCGAGACTACCATCATAGTTTTTCGTGGTCCTCAGGTACCAATACAATTGTGGTTTGAAGGAAATCTGGTATCCCCAAATTATACTCAAATCTTGTCTGGCCCATAGACTGATATATTTATATGGACGTCTCTAATTGGCATATTTTGTTTCTAATATTTTCAACTTTAAACGCCTATTGACGCACATCTGCGTTATGGCTTTAAACCTTCATAGCTCAGCTCCTAATTAAGGCAGGAAGACAATTTTGGTATCGATGTGTTTGTGAAGCTTTCAAAGGACATGCACTATGTATTTGGAGAGTGCCTGTATGTTAATGTCTCATATAGCCTCAACGGGACGCTAAACTCCCAAGTCAACCATCTATCGTTTACAGCTAACTTGAGGGAAAAATTAAACCAATAAATCTACGTAGCATTTGAATTTTTTTTTTCTTTTTTCCAAGTGTTAACATCTTTCGGCGCTTTTCAAGCATCTTTATTTCTAATTTTCTTTTCTGGTCATATTTTCTCTTATCGTTTTTAATTGATCTTGATTGTTCTTGGTATTTTCTGCGAGCAGCTGAAAAAATATTCCGACACTCTTTATTTTTTCTGTGAAATTTCCCTGGCTTTCGACATATTTTAAAACATTTCCCTCACTTTGAACGTCAGTGTCAGAACTGCATATTGAAAACACAAAACTATTTCATTCAGTAGTATTGCTGAAATCTTAAAATAATTCTAGGAATATCCTTTGATTTACATAACATACTGGAAGGGTTTTAAAGAGGTGAGCATTCTCCAAAATCCACGGTATTCATCAATCGCAAGTCACAAGATCTGGTATTTCGTATTATCGATGATTTTACAAGGGCATACAGCGTCCAACAATAAGTAAGAAATTAGATTTCTGGGCTTTCGGTATCTATGGCCATTTTAGCCCGTCATGTATATAAGGGACGACGTCCCTCGGCGAGCACACTATCCGATGAAAGGGAAGGAAGGAAGCTGTATGGGAGCATTATGTTAGGTACCATCCCGGCATTTGACTGGCGTGAATGAGGAAAAACCACTCAAGATGGCTGGCCTGAAAAAGCTTTTACACTTTTTCGACCGAGTGTCCCTACCGGGAATCGAACCCGGGACCGCTCGCACCAAAGGCAAGAACGTTAGCGACTATGCCACGTGGGGCCACTCCAAGAATAAGTATTCAAGTGTATAAATTAATGGAAGGAAAAGTATCTATTGCGGTCCTTCAGGGAAGATGTATCGAGTGAGTGAATCGCTTACATGATCACTGATACTGAATCTGTCTATTCTACGAAGTCCGCACTGAAAACGAAGTTAGGGTGAAGTGACCGGTGCAATGCAAATGCACAGTAGCAAGGAAGGAAAAAAAAATGCAAGTATTAAGTCAGTTTCGCCTGCGTGTACTAACGGAATTCCTGGTCAAAGAGAGTGTTTTTGCATCAGATATGGGTAAAGACAAACTTAATACGTTATAAATTAACTATGAAGACCAAAATGTGGTATACTGGTGTCAACGCCACACAAGACGTTCGAGATAGGGTTCGGAATTCATATGTTGGAGGAAAAAAACATAAGAAAGTGTAACTGAAAATTTGTAACTTATTGTCTGTATGTAAAGTCTACTGGAATTCCTTGATTTTTTCTTTCTATTGCGTTTCTGCAAAATGAATGCAACATCTCAGAATCTTAACTCGAGAAGAGTACGTGTTTGTATTACTAGAAAACTTATGTTCTGCCCTTCTTAGCTATATACGCCATAAGAAATACTTGTATGCTTTCATCTACTTTCAGGCTTTACAACTTACGTTACCAGAAGATGATTGCGATACAGCTCCTAAGAGATCTTTCTGAGCCGACGTTGCATTCAAAGAAGTTCACGGTGACTGAGGTGGTCCGTAGTTTCACTGATTTACTCCAGCTTCCTCAGTCAACCGTGTCACATATCTTGTGCACAATTGCCGCTGCAGAAGTTCACACATTGCGCCATGAAACTTTGCCATACACACTATCCTTACCAGACCTCTTGCCCACTGACTGAATAAGTGTTTGATAAACGAATATGTTCCCCTTTTAATTGATAATACTCATCGTATGAACGAAAATAAGACCATGATAAATGTTCCCATTGCACTAATTACACACGAAAATCCTGAAATTTGAAAACGAAACATTCAGCAGAATACCGTATATTAAATAAATAAATAAAAAAGGTGTGAAAGTGTTTGTAAACCGGTCGTAGCTTTCCCAGTTGCGAGGAAATCATGAAATAGGAAGGTAAAGTTTTAACAATTCGTTATAATATAATATAAATAAAATAGTTTGTGTGTCTGTCTATGTGAAGCCTGGGGACCACACAAGTAGACCGAGAGTTACCAAAGTTTGGTCACGGATACCTTGGTCCAGGCTCCAGACCAAGACGAAGCGTTTTTTTTTTTTTCTCTCAAATTTGAAGCAGGGGGTCTCAGAAGGGGAAGTTTACCGGGACATGTAATAGTAGAAAATGACCAATATTAGTGTCAAATTCAGTCTTCGTGGTCGCTGAGATCAATAGTGAAACTCTGATCACACTAACGTCCAAATTCTCTCCATTTGGCTACGGGCTGTGGTTTAGGGGGGGGGGAGTAATACCGAGACATGTAAAAATAATCCAAAATGACCATTATTAGTGTCAAATCTATAGTTTTTCCGGTCGCTGAGGTCAATGATGACATTTCCATTAGCGATGACTTTCAAATTCAGCTACCATTGTATGCGGGCCGGGAATCACTAGCGGGGAGAGAAAGAGTACCGAGACATGTAAAAGTAGTAGAAAACGACCATTTTCTTCCTTTCGTTGTTCAGTTTGTTTACATACAATAGATATTTTATCTGACCCATGCGAAGAATGGTATTTCAGCTAGTGTAGTATAATTTGTGCTACAGTACAAACATTGTTACCCAACATATACTGACGTGTCTTGTGTGTATTTTTTTTTTTTTCAGTTGAGCAATAGGTTAGAAAAAAAAGCAAACACCATTCACAGTAATAAATACTGATTTACTCCAAAGTCACAATATAAATATACAATTTTTTTTATTTAATTTTCTGAAAATAACACTTCCCACAAGCATGTCAAAACACCTTTCCACACAGAAAGTAGAAGCCTTCTGCCACACAATACCTCTAAATGTGGTGGAAAGCCTCTAATTGAAATATTTTTTTTGTTTAATTTTTGTTTCCTTAAAACTAACCTGGGTTATCACTTTTTCTGTTGGTATTCTA
Source organism: Thermobia domestica (assembly GCF_964235325.1). Taxonomy (NCBI): domain Eukaryota; kingdom Metazoa; phylum Arthropoda; class Insecta; order Zygentoma; family Lepismatidae; genus Thermobia; species Thermobia domestica. The sequence goes on from NC_137465.1 coordinate 209,561,006, forward strand.
TTAATTAAAAAAAAAAAGAAAATTTTTTTGATACTCCAGGATGAAAATTTGGCTGCTTCTTTTTCCTTAACCATTAGGACATAATGAATCTGATCTACGATCAGATGAAGAAGAGGGGAGGGGGTTATGGAGACTGAGATTTGCCATACACACCTCCATAAGTGCAGGCACATTTAACAATGATCAAGAAGAGAGGAAAAAAAGAAGTTAATGCAATATTAAAAACCATTTCTAACATTTTCATGTGTGTTTTTATATATATATATATATATATGTATCTAAATAGGACATTAAGAATTGGTCCCACACTGCAAGGGGAAAAACCACTAGGAGTAAGCTACCAAGATAGATAAATAACAGTCAGAATTGAAAATGCATCATAAAAACAGAAAAAAAGGGAGAAAAATATTAATAATCTTAAACCTTATATCTACCAAAGGGAATGTGGTCACTTTACTTTTAAAAACGCCAAAATAAAAATATATATATTATATATTACTTTTTCTTTAGTTAAAAAAAATAATTCATTGAATCCTTTGACAGACAGCAATGGCATGCAGCTCTTTAGTTGTTTTTTTTTAATTAAAAACAATTTTTTCTTCTTACACACTGAGACTAAGAAGAATTTAGTTCATAAAAAACGTAATTAACAATTCATTTGAAAGAATACTGGCTAAATTCAGTCTTTTTTCACAAGCACAAAACCACTTGCTAACTGTGCATAAGGATCCAAAAACCATTCAATCGAGATCGCTTAATGCAATGCCTTGAGGAATTGAGAAAGGGAAAAGATCCAGCATTACGTTCCTTCCCCTTTGAAAAAAAAAAGCGACCTTTTTACAATATTAGCTTTCATTTTTAATAAAAATTAATAAATAAATTACGAGAAAAAAGCTCAATCCACAAAGACATGCATTTAGTCCAACCATCACAACCAGAACAAATAGTTAACAAAGGTACACTAAAAAAAAATTAATCACTATATACCATTCACTTCAGTTTTTGCTGTGTTTTTAAGATTTTAAAACATCTCTTCCACTCAATTCTTTTGTTTTCTTTTTTACACAATTCTCTCGGAACAGGAAGAAAAAATTACACAGACTAGATTAAGACATCACAAACTCTGATAGAAATTTTGATATGTTCATACATATATATAAGAATATATATATATATCTATATTATGATTTCTTTTTTTTAAAAAAATGCAACACTCATTATATGAGTGATAAATATAGATAAAAATGCAAATACATTATTTTTTAGAGAATTTACTCTTCTTTTCACAAGTAATAAGATCATTTTGTAAATATACATACATTTTATAAATATAGATGAATCTTAAGTTTCCGTTGCAACAAATTTCAAAGTTTTCTCGGACTTTTGTGCTTTGCAATACCGTATTTACGCGAATCTAAGACGCCCACAAATGTAAGACGCACCCTTGGCGAAAATCAAAAAACTCTACACTGCATTGATTTAAAAACAAGTAAATAAAAAAATATTAATAAACATGGGAAAACAAATAATGTTGAGGACTGCTCGAATTTACGGTATATTCATGTGCATCTGCTGGTACTTTTTTATTTTCCTGATGTAATTAGTACAAAACGTGCTTGCGTCAGTTTTATAGCAACCCATTATCGGTATCTTTAATTATATATAAAACTGCATGAACTGATATAAATAAAAGGGGTACTTCCGGTTGACTTGGAAAGAAATTTGGCATGATTGTAGCTTTCCGGGACTTCCGGGACTAACCGACAGGAAAATTGCCAAAAGTGAATATTTTTAATTTTTAAGGGGTGTAAAGGGGGATAAAGAAATTCCTATGTTATTTAAATGGACGTTTTCTTGGGAAACAAAATCTTATCTTTTAGATAGTTCAAATAGGAAAAGAAACTTGAAATTCGATGGAATTGTGGGTTTAATAGGTGCGAAACTGTAAGCCTAGCAAATGCGGGGTTCTGGGGGCGTAACCCCCAGCTAGCCAAAGGCTAGTCATATCAGTATGTATATTATACCAGTATGTACACACACACACACACAAACAAATAAATAATTATTCAGCAATTATTTAAACTTATTTCTTTTCTTCTGTTTTGCACTCTCACTCGCAAGAACAACACTGACACGTTACTGCTCATCATCTGTTTGCTCCTCGGTATGGCTATTTTTTCAATTTTTCCACTTTTGATGGCCAAATACACATTCTTTACAGAATCGTGACTAACGGTATTAGCAATTTTTGGCAAACTCCATCTAATCTGGCCTAAATTTGCATAACTCAAGTCAAAGACACGCCTTGATTTTGGAGAGAGGAAAAAATACAAAAAAATGCGTTTTAGAATCGCGTAAATACGGTAATTAATCTTCAGAAATATTCTATATATGACGTAATTATTTGATTTTTATGTTTTTTTTTTTTCGAAAAAAAGTTGTGTGTACTGTAATGTAAGAAGTGAAAAAAGAGGATTCACAATTACATATACATAAATATACAGCAGAATCATAAGAGTATACAAGTTGATTTAAAAAAATAACTTAAGCGAAGCGGTGTTGCACGCATCAGTTCATCATATATATATAAATATATATATATATATAAACAATGAGTACACAGAAAAAAAACTTCATTTAAGAAATTACTTTATGAGAATTTTCCAAATTGAAAAAGTAGTTATATACCCCATGCAAACACTTCCCATACAAAGAATTTGGCAGATATAACTGGAATCAATATCACTAAATCTCTCAGTCTACTTTTTTTCTTCTTTCAAAGGAACTACAACACGTGGTTTACTTACATTAGCAAGAAAAGAAAGAAAAAAAAATAAAACTACAGGCTGAAAATTACTAAATCACTAAAGCAAAAGTAATGGAAATTGAAGAAACTTTCTATTTTTATTTGAAATTATACTGTGCTATAATATGCATACTGTCCACCACTGAACGAAATCCGCAATTAACAACTAGTATTAAGTGTATATTCTGAAGATCTATATATACACACAGAAGGTTTCTAAACTTGTGGTACGCGAACCGCTGTTGGTGGCATGCCACTGCAAAAAGGTAGAGAACATCTGATATATACTATGGGAAAGAGAAATTAACGTTACACTTACAACTTAGCCAGCCAAAAACAATAAACACACAAGTGAAAATAATTAGTTTGTAGTAAAATCTTAAAAAAGCAGGCTCCACGAATATTCACCCCTTATTATTATTATTGTTATTTAAACGAATAATTTTACTATCACTTTACTTCTAATAATTACAATACTTTTTAATTAACGTTACGTATACTTTGGTCAATCTCTGCCAAATTCTTTGAACTTCGGTACCATTCTTCTGAAGTTAAAAAAGATATATTTACGTACGTACGTTAAAAAATGTAAAAGCTACACTAGTTGTATAGCAGGAAAAAGAAACAAGCATCTATTACAACATATAAAAATCTTAACACCAGCTGGAATTGTCAAATTACTTTCTACTTGATAAAAAAAAAAAGTGTCCTTGTACTGAATGTATAAACCATTTACCTGTATAATATTGAAAAAATTTGTGATATAACAATATGAACAAACTGTCACACTTGTCGAGATACGACCTAGAGTAATAAAACTACCATTACATTACCTTGTAGTAGCGGTACATATACATACATATGTATATATATATATACACATTTCTATATATATATATATATGTACGTATGTGTGTGTGTATGTATGTATGAATTGTGTGTAAAATGTGTGAAACGTTACCTCAAACGCTGAAAACATCTGCATTATCAAATACCTTAACTAATATCTTAACTATATATATATATGTATATATATACTGACGGCTAATAATTGTAACATTTCAAAAAAAATGTAATATATTATGTGATAAATGTCTTTTATTTATTATTATTTCTTTTTTTAATTCTCGTTGGTCCCGACACCACTTGATCCATAACTGTGTCTTGGAGAGGGGAGACAATTTCTCATACAAGTGTGACACTTAGACATTGTGAAGTATATCAAATCTATCTGTATGCAATCTTGTAACAATGGAGTACACAACAATCAGTGCTTTTAATTAATATATATATATGTACACAATCGTATGTCATTTAAAAAATTGGGAGGGGTAAGGAAGAGAAAGATTACGTAAAAGCCACATAACAATGGCTTTATTGTTCCTCTGGAGAGAGTGTTGCTATCTAAACTAGATCACTTGACAGGAAATAAAAAGAACACTACGAAAATCCTGGAAAAATACAGAAGGCATTGTTTTAACACTATTCACAACAGGTGGTAATAATATTAATGTCACTGTCACCGATACACTCAGAATTTCCTAACGCTTCTTCTGCTTTTCTTTTTACAAGTTATGTGTAAACAAAACAAAACAAAACAAAAAAAGAACAAAAACAATCTTCATGATTAAAGCTTATTTTTTTTCTCTCAAAAAATCCATTTACTTGCAAAACAGCATGACCACACCCACTGCACTATTGCCCTCTTTTACTTCTCATGCCTGCCACGAAGAAATTTTGAAGTAGGACAATCCCCAAAAATCAACCTTTTCTTTCCCCCCTTAAAAAAAAAAAAAAGTTAATCGCCGCAGATAATATTACAAACTAGCTTTGTCTGTCTGTCTCTCTCTCTCCAAAGTTTTAATTAGGAAATGAACAAATAATATACGCTCTTCCCAACAACAGTACACATAAAAAAAATAAGTGTTGGTGATCACAAAAGGACTTAAAAACTACTATAATTTAAAGAGCATCTTACAGAATGGACCATCATTAATTATTACAGAGCATAGTTGTTCAAAATGTACCTCTAACAGCTAAAAATATATGAACATGAAAAAAAAAATGTGCATTATACTGTATACCAGACAAAATGAATATATATATATAACCACTGAAAAGTAGTTCTTTTAAAAAAAAATCGGAAAATATTAACAAGGAAAAGCAATAACCTGACTTAAAGGCAGGTTTACAGATATGATAGAGAAAAATAGAATAAACTGTCAGAAGTTAATGGCAAATGTACAAAATGGACAACATGATATGGTGGAAAAAAATGTATTCAATATATCTTCACACTAAGTGTGATTCTTTTAGGGTCAGTAAACAGGGTAGAAATAATAAAAAAATTCTTCTACAACTAGTGGCCATTATCTTCTGATGTTTAGTTTCTCATTTTAACATTTACGGAAAAATAAAAGACAGACATTACCACACTACTTTCCCTCTACATGTGGGATGGCAAACTGTACAAAATTTAACAAATTAATAACTATAATACCAGCGATGCACCACCTCTTCTCTGGACAAACTACAAATACTTGGTGAAAAAGTGTGAACAATAAGTAAAGAATTCACTATTGTCTCTACACTAAAGAAAGAAAGATGATTATTTTTTTTCTTGTTTTTTTTTTTCAAAAAAAAACTTATTTTTTGCACAGAGAAGTATTTATCTGTTTAACAATTTAACAGTAAGTATAACCTTTGTTTCAAGGCCTTAAGTTTAAAATGTTGAAATCCCACCATCTTTGGACTGAAGGAATGTAACAATCATTTACTAACACTATCACAGCCTTCCTATCTCTCTTCGATTGTAAAAAATACTTTTATTTTTACAACATGCTGTTGGTTATACGTAGTTCTTGTTAAGTTTAGGCAGAATGTCTACAGATCAGAAATTATGTAATTTCTCTTTATTTCCTTCCCTTCAGAACGCAGTTTATTTTTAGTCCTTCCCAACACTACTTTCTCTCAGAATTAAGGCAATTTATGTCAAACCCCAATGGTTTCCAATTTTCCCTTTCATGCATGATCTTAAAGAGTGCAACTAACATTGAACATATAAATTAAGGAGGGGAAAAAAGAACAAATGGACAACTATCGGTGTCATAATTCACCCAGGATGAAACTTGAAATCGACAGTACTCAGTAAATAGATCCACAATTATGTGTATCATTAGATGTCAAACACTAGCGAACTTGAGTTGATTTTGAGTTTAACGTTACTTTCAGCAGCGATGCTATATGAAACGTAGACCTACTGATTAACGTGGAATTCGAACCACATGAGCTACCTCCGGGAATCGAACCCGGGTCTCCCACGCCAAAGGCACGTACGCTAACCGCTTACTAGTAAACTAGTACCTAGGGTGTGCGCTTTTGGTGGATGATCCCGCGTTCGATTCCCATGGAAAAGTTTTGAGATTTGAATATTTTATGGTGGTTCAATTTCACTTTAAACTGCAGGTCTACAGCGACGCAAATACGCTAGTTGTCGGCCGGGCCAAGAACTCGCCTTAGCGCCCTCCTGACCAACCAAATCAAACCGTTTCCCCAAGTATTTGCCCAATTTTGCGCCCCCCAATCCGGCACCCGGGGCACAAGCCCCGTTTGCCCACCCTTGTTACGTCACTGCGAGTCTACGTCTCATAATTTCGATGCTGAATAGAGACGCAGAATTTCAATAATAATAATAATAATAGTACTAGTTACGGAGAACTACATTATTTTTTGATGTTTTATGTTACCAGAAGTAAATAGTATCATGTCAAGAATGGTTTATGACGTAACCGAACTGAATTTCAGGCAAGAAGTATCTAGATTTCAAATAATATAAAAGACTGTTGTAAGTTTGAGGCGAAAGAGGAACCTGATGGAAAATTTTACCACATGTTAGCAATTTAATGCAATAACGTCTGCAGAAGGGCGTATATACAACTAATATTGTCCTTCCGATAATTTACTGGAGTTTCAATAAATTGTGTTCTCATCTTCCTCTGAGTCCATTAGTAATTAATGGACTATGATTGTTAAGTTTTCGCATAGTTCTATTGATTGACTCTTGACTCTTATGAAATAAATAAATAACTTTATCCAAAGACGCTCCACGATTTTTGCCAGGAAGAAATGGTAAATGAGTGACACACAAGCCAAGTCGATAATACACGCACCTTGGTACATATAATACTTCATGCAAAGCAAGAATTTACGCACATTGCACATCTTTAAAGTACAGTAAATCTATGAAATACTTTAGTGTGAGTAAGCAAATCTAGTGTTTTTCAAAAACTGGACTCTTTTCGAAAATCCAGGGGCAATTGACAACACTCGCCCCTACTCGTGGCCAAAGCTTTATCTATTTTTTGGTCTTCCCAATTAGTTTCTAAGTGGAGATTTGAATGTATTGCCCCAACTACCTAAATTATTCTGAAATAAATTAAGTGAAAGTAATTCCCTTATTTATTTATTTATTTTTAATGTATCATGTGTCCACTAATTTTTAGGAAATACACATATGCATACAGCACAGAAATGCCTAGATTGAGTGTAATCCAAGACCAAGATTTTCAACGCATGACCCGCAAAACTATCAAGTATTAACTAAGTAACACGAAAACCCGATTAAAAACAATTCTAAATACAGTATGGCTTATTAGCCCGCTTCCTTCAGTGAAACTGTTAATAAAACCTGTACTGTATGACAGGTTAAAGACCTCTGACATACATGATAGATGGAAATTACAAATTGTTTTGTGCTAACCAATGACCATTTCATTATTTGTTTTCAGAATACAGGCTCTGGCTCTCAATCGTTCAATTAACATATACGTGGTGGTACTCAAAAGAAACCGAACTAACTTTTGGTTGGCAGAGCTTTTGTAGTATCGTTTTTTGCCGCTAGGAGCGCATAGAGCGCACATTCCTGAGTCAGTAAGCTGAGTGTCGTCGCTAAAGAAGGTCAGGACTAGTTTCGGCAGAGTTTATAGTGACAACTGTTTTGCGTGATCGTCGTTTTGCAATGGCTGATTTTCGTGAATTGCGGCGATGAAATTTTGCTTTTTGCTCGGAAAAAGTGGAATAGAAACTCCTGAAATGTTAAAAACGTCGTACAAGGACGATGCTATGAGGGAAAACTCAAGTGCTTATGAGTAGTTTACCCGTTTTAAAGATGGTGAAATGTCAATTGATGACAAACCTTGTTCTGGTAGTCCTTCCACGGCCCGAACACACAAAAATGTTGGAAAAAATTCGTGCAATCATCAACGAAGATCAACGACGGACCATTGAAAAAAATGTGGAGTTGTCGGGAGTAACATGGAGTTCAATGCAGCGAATCTTGACAGAAGACTTAGGAATGAAAAGCGCGGCTGCCAAATTCGTGCCATGACTGCTGACTGCTGAACGAAAACAAGGTTGCATGAAAGCATGTTGTGCTTTGAAAGAAGAGTACAGAAATAATCAAAACATTTTTCAAAAAATATCACAGATGACGAAACTTGATACGGAAAAGACATGAAAGGAAAAATTTTACTGATGTGAAGAAAAAACGACGAAGGCCCTGTCAAGCATCACAAGAGATGAATTTAAACAATGTTTTTTCAAAAATGGAATAAAATATCAGACAAGTGTATTACTGCAAGTGGAGAGTACTTTGACGGGGATTGAAGGTTTGTGCTTAAAATCTGAATGAATTAATTAAAAAAAAAATTAAGTTCGGTTTCTTCTGGATACTCCCTCGTACATTCAAGTAACAAAGCCTGTGATAATACAGCTATTGCGGAATTTAACAAGTCTGATATTTGCTAAATGAAGAGCAGTACAACTCAAGTAACAACAACGATAAAAATACATTAGCAACAAGATGACTGAAAGAAATGAAAAAAAAATGAAATCGATTTTGCCCCATACGCTAAAGGAGACAGATGTTATTATGAAATATTTGGTGGAATGAGAATGTGAGAGAAAGTAGGAAAACTTCCGAGAAAACAAATGGGCACAACGTTGTCCGCCACAAACTCACAGTGGCCTGAAATCGAATCAGGGAACCCTTCACTAGTTAAGTTGAGTTGAATTTGAGATTAATGTCCCTTTCAGCAGCGAGGCTATATAAGACGGGATCTAATGATTAACGTGGAATCCGAACCACATGAGCTCCCGCCAAGAATCGAACCCGGGTCTTCCACATTGCACTAGAAGTGAGCGCTATATCACTAAGCCACCATGTGTTCGTAAGACTGAAATAAAATAGCAGATAATGGTGGGGAATCTTCAACGATGTATTAACATTTGCTCACCAGGAAACCAATCCAGAACTTATCAACCATTATTATTCCTAACTACTTGCCTCAGAAAAAGATAGCAGGATAGTTACCTGAAAATTCAAGTATTTTCAATCTGTAAATAGTAAACATTTTCTACGAAATATTGTCAAATTTAATCATAACATTTTTTTTTTCATAACACAAAACATCGAAAAAAGATGCATCATAACTCATCTAGAATAAAAAAAAAATAATACAAATAAACCAGGGTGTCTACTTAAATTTCAAAATGAAATTTCGTGATCTTTTCTTTTCCAAACCATAAAATTTCGTAACATTCTCAAGTGCGAATTTGGCTGAATTTTCATGCGATAGAAACGTACGTTAGTTGGGATTTAGTAGCGTCTAAAACCGACCATAGACATTTTTGGTAGTGAATTTTGACGTTTTATACAACAAAATTTTCGGATCTGCACTTATATTTGTATATTAAAAAAAAATCGTGACCCAAACGCTGATTTTCGTGACTTTTTCATGAATTTTTTTCTGATTTCGTGACCGACAGACACCCTGTAAACTAACTTTTGGTGGCTTGGATAATTAAAATTGATTAACTATTGCTCAATCTGCACTCTGGCTATTTGTACGAACGCTGGTTATCGTACGAGTTATCCACGAAAAGGACGTTCTCTCACGCACACACACACACACACCGCTCCATCCAGCACAATGATAATAATAGTTTTCGAGAAGTACTACTAGACGATAAAGATTCCTTTCTAACTATTTTAATTACTAATTTTATTCTCACTGACAACGAACTGCTATATAACGAAGTTCGATATACAAGTTGTGCATCAGCAAGCTGCAACAACTACTGTGAATATAATCCTTTATTATACGGGTGAACTCCATTAGCGCATCCCTTCCAATTTCTTCCTTCAACTTAATGTGAGCCGTTACTATCCAAAGAAATTTTATGAATAAGAATTTTTCCGACACATGTAAAAGAATTTGAATATCCCTCCCCCTTATAACCTGCGAACGACAAACACACGCGAAAAAGAGTTTGGATTAGTCGTAATATATTTACCTAATTGAAATAGCATTTCCTTCTCACTTCCGCTGTTACGCCAAAACGAATAAATATATAAACACTTCCCTTGGCGCTCCACGTGAGAAGGTACGTTTCTCTCCTCCCCCCTTTCCCGGCTCCAATTAAAGATAAGTAGTTTTCTAAGTGGTACTTTTAGTTCAGCCATTTTTTTTCCACAGTTCGATGAGGTTGGGCGTCTAACGTTATACATGATTGTGAATCTCTTGCTTAATACTGCGAATTCAACTAGGGTTCACGATGGTTCAATTATGACAACTAAAATTGACGATCCCCTTCTCGATGTTTAAAAATATTAGAAAATTCTAGTGCATAGAAACGACCGAAAGTTTACGAGATTAAAACAATATTATCTATCCCAAAAACAACTCATTATGATAATAACCGGTCTAAAAAACACACTGAAAAACATTACATACAATACACTACCTTCTACATATGACTCTGAATTTCAGTTTTCAGAAAACGTTCCAATTTATGGAAAATGCATAAAAATTTCCAAAAAGGCCTGTCGTACCAATTTAACTTCATATTATGAGACACCGGTTCAAGAACAGTAAACTACTTCCAGTTGTGTTCAAATTCTGGATTCAATTTCTACTCCCTTCTTAAGTCTAAATATTTCTACTTCCAATATAAAATTACAAGCAATCCAAAGTACTTCAGGTATTCTAATTTCAATTGATCCAAAAATATTTTCAGTTATCGTACAATCTTAACTTTCATTCTGATAGTTTAACTATCTACATATGTCTGGTCCCTTCGTTATTTTTAAAAATCGAATTCGACGAAAATGTAGGCACATCCAACCAAAACACTCTTCTGTATTCTTCTAAGTATTCTGAATATTATATGTTATTAACCCTTTGAAACCGATTAAATTGTTTTAATAGGAATTTTTGAACTATAATGTACATTGTATAAAATGATTTTTTTTTCATTACACCATGCCTACTCATATTTAAAGACAAGTCTCAATTGCACTTACATTAATTCACACAATTCAATATTATAAACGATGTTTCGTACCTTATTCAACAGTTTCCAAAGCTTTTCAAATCAGATGAACTTTTATCTTGCATTTTGCCAAGAGACCATATTTAACAGAACTCTCGTCATGAGAAGGTTTATTAGCAACTGCTAATGTTAGTATCTATGACTATTATATAGGGGAGACACTTAAAAAATTTTAAATCGAGAAGTCACACACAGATAGAAAATTTACTTCCAATGTCGTACATTCTAGTTTCTGAATTACATATAACTTGATTAAGTGTAAAACCTGGCTAAAACGAGCACAGATTATTTATAAGTACAGCCCGGATTTATATGCAAAATGCATATTTGTATTAACATGCAGAAACTTATGGAAAGTATTTTCTTCTTTCCGACGGACTTGTAACGATTTGTTAGAAATGCAAAAGTTAGCGCATATAAGTGCATATTTTGATTGTATTTCGATGTGCATGCATATTTCGTACCCTTTTCAGCATACTGCATATTTCCGAATTTTATTGCTACATACTAGCATATTTCAGAGTATATCACAAGAAAGTATGCTTTATTTAAAGTGAACTGAATCACTTTCTAAACGCAAATGTAGAATAAAATTTATTTTATTTTATTTTATTTTATTTAAGAAAAAAACTGCATTGAGTTTGTTGCTTACAATCCTAGATAAACTCACTTTCGATTGCTTTCAAATTCGGTGTTTTTCACATGCACCAGTAACTTCTTCTAATATAGAAAGGAACTTTTCGATCTACAAAACTTTTCTCACTTATAAACGCAGAGGGTTTACCTTTTTAAAAAAAAAAAAATAAAAAATAAAAAAAGTCATTAAGGAATTAATAGAAATCGAAATTTTACTTTCTTAGTATGTATTTCAGTGCATACGTTAAATTTTTAGTGCATATTTTTTACATTTTTCGTGCATATTTCGGGGTTGGTTTGTGCATGGAAATCCGGGCTCTATTTTGTAAGTGTTTGCTTTAGCCAGATTATATACTTACTTAAGTTATAAAATATAGACAACAATTTTCAAGTTTTCGCTGACACATTTACGAAAGTTTGATTTTACAATTAATTTTTTATCAATTAAATCATACCACAGGCAATATTTTATTTATGTATAAAATATATTTAATTTTTTTTAAAGAAATATATTCCAATCCATAACCCAACAAATCCGACGAAACTGATTTTTTTTTTTTACTTATCAGCAGAAACTTTTCACTGCTATACACAAATAGACCAATCAGATATTTATTTATATATACCTTCTTAGCATCACTCTGACTAAATAGTATACGTACACCACACACACACACACACACACACACACACACACACAAATATTTCTTTACTATGTGATTCGTGATATTTTGCTTGGCGTTAATGTCATGATTACGAAAAAGCGAGACCTGTGATATTAATGGGGTCCGAACCATTACATGAGACGTTCTACTCGCAATAGATTTAGATTTTGATACCATGAGACTCCCCGAAAGCCCGACTCTACCAACTGTTTCATAGATAACGGCAATGATATTTCTTGACAAAACATGCTCACAACAAAATGCAAGGTAAACATTCTTCATAATTTGAATGTAAACAATCATCAGCTTATTAAAAAAACCTCACAAAACATCCCATATTTTTAATAATGTTACTTCTGAGAAATTAATTTTCTCTTTTAAGGAAGGATGAATCAAACCAATTACATACATTTTTTATGACCTGTACACATCCTAAAAAAACATCTAGTAATGAAAAGAGAGAGAACAAGGCCATATATATATACTTTTTTTTAAATCCCGAAATTCTCATAAACATTATATTTTGCCATTATTCTCAACGGACAATATGGCTTCATTTAAAAAGACCTCTTTTAAGCCTTTCCGAAAAGATCACCTACACTACTTCATTTTTTTTAAAATCTTACGAAAATATCACACACAAAACAACAACAAATAGAGAAAAACAATTACACCTGTACATCACAATACAAAAAATAATATATATATATATATTTAGCATTGCACTAAAGACAATTGTGTCCATTAGAAGCAAACACAAGGCTTCATTTCGTATTCACAAAAAAGTCCACTGGGGAGGAATAAAGCTTTTGAAGCTCTGCTTCTGTTACTATACATATATTTTTTATATATTTTTTAAATATATATATATATATATATTTATGATATGATCTTGCCTTGAAATACAGGCTGAGATCAACATTTTTTTCTTAATTTTTTTTAAATAGTATATCTGGCACATGACGGAATGTTCGTGAAGAAATGGATCTGGTTTTTCAAGAAGCATCATAAATGGAATGCAAAGACCATTTCAGATGGTTGATATCTGTCCGGGTAAATGTTCTATTGTTTATTTTATACCACTTTGACGTTCGATGAGGAAGTTTTTACTTTATTTTTCGTGCTTGCAGAAGGGAGTTTATCTGTATCTATGGATTTTCTTTTTTCTTTTTTTACTGAAGCCACTATTGTTACAATGGGATGTTACATTTTTTCTTTTTTCTGCTACGGTGGTGCATTTACAGTTTTGTAAATATCTTGTACCTTTCTAATTGCACTTCATTGTCAAAAACAAAACCCTAACTAGCTTATATCAATAGAGAAAAATATACATTTAAAATTTGGCTTCATCACAGACAGTTATCAGTGTCCCAAGATTATTACTCAAAGCAGTTTCTTCAAACCTTTAAAATTCTTTTTTACTTTCTTAAATCCATGAATGAAATTGATGAAAACAGTCACTACCCACTTTCTTCTGCTCTCACACAAAACCAACACACGAGATTTTATATATATATCTATATATATGAATTAGTGCTCCTAATAAAATACTGTAAATATATATATATAGCCAATCTCTATTTAACATTGTTCTGTATGTGTGTGTGCACCAAAGCAAAGATATACAGATCATTATATTTTATCGACATTCTATTTCCGTTATTGATCCATCATAACAGCATTTATGTGAACAGAATTAATAATGATAATATTACTGGTAAATCGTATACTTCATAGTGCCTTAGCGGAATAAAACTATCATTCCTAATTTAGAAATAAATATTTTCTGCAGCGTTTACATTTTTCTATTGTGCATTCTGCCTGTCTTTAAAAAAAAAATAATAATAATAATAATAATTACAGTCAGCTGGAATTAATATGAAGCACCATCAAGTTTCGGAATGATGTCCTTGTCAACGTTATACAATAACGAATGATAAAAATTTGGTACCAATCTCACACACACACACACACACACACACACACAAAAAAAAAAAAATGAAGTATCAATTACAGTGCACCACACAAAAGATGGAAATTTCATTTCCACAACACGTAGATTTTTCTTAGGTTTTATTAAAAAGAAATCTTTCTTTTTGACTAGCGTACCATTTCGAGTTTCTGCGAATTGTATATTTTATATATATATATATATATGTCAAAATATGATCATATCACAATATTACTCACAACCCACCCGGATTTCTTCCAAAGAATGCCTCATCTCTAAAATTAAAAGTATTGGGGAAAAACTACCTTCGACACCCTAAAGCAACCTCCCCCCTATACGTTCTGTTGATAACTTGGTTAAGGAATGGATTATTTTTGAGCAATTCTCTTTGATGAAGAGAGGACGTAATTCTGTATAAGCCAAAAAAAACTGTACTCAAAACTGCTTTTTCATTCGTTCCTCACTAACAAAATGAGAATATAATAGAGGATTGGAATGCGTAGACCACACGTCTGACCAACACCAACGTCGAAAGTTTTAATATACGAATCATCAAGATTTCACACCCATCTAGAGAAATTAGGTTTTGAGAAGTCAGAAAAAGGTAAATCAGGACGTTATAGAGAATTAAACATTATAATTGTGCTCTATCTATAAATAAATCTTTTCCAGTAAAACATTTATAAATTTAGAATGCTATTAAGGTACTGATAAGTACAGTAGTTACAGAAAAATGCAACGTGCTTTAATTCGAAACTATACGATTTCAGCGAATACTTTCAACTTCGTCAGTTCGTAAAAACTTCATGTTAAGTCTTTCTCAGAATATAATTAATTTATGGTGAATCAACCACATGTCTTATACAGAAGAAATATTTAAAGTTAACAAAAAAAGTTACATTTTGTAAACGTTTTTCCATATAATACGTTGTTCAAAATTCAAAATCATTAATTATATTTTCAACTTAAGCGTGATATTAGTAGTTAGTGGAACACAAAAAAAAAAAAAAAAAAAAAAAAAAAAAAAAAAAAAAAAAAAAAAAAAAAAAACTGAACTTTAACTCAGAAGAACAAATTAGGTATATTAACTTATACTTTTGTACTTATTAAAGAAAATAATAATAATACAGAGAATAAAAAGGAATAAAAGGACTCTCCCACGAAACCGTCTTTTCTTATGCAGTTGAAGATCCCATGGAACGGGTCAAAAGCTTGGTGGTTCATACACTAAAACTGAAGTTTAAGGTTTAAATGTTGGAGATTACATTTTTTGCTAGAAATTGTATTTCAAATAGATCTTGAGTATTATTCTGCAAACTTCTAACGGAAGAATCTATTTTATCTTCTTTTACTGGTAATTCACAAATTGAAAGTTCATTATTTACGTATGGTGGCCCAGCCATCATTTTTTAACAATGTATCACAATAATACCGCGAAGAAAGCAAAACGAAGAGTTTTATTTGAAAAAAAATTACAGCTATCTACTAACTCAGCTACTTAATATTCGCAGAAGGTAACTTACAATTCGTATGACTATACCTTCACACACACACACACACACACACACACACACACACACACATTAATCAGAACTTTACGTGTAGTATAAATTTCGGAGCACGTAATTCTTATATAAATACATACATAATAAACACACTCAAACAACAAATGAACTTAAGAAATATTTTCACACACTCATCTATATACATAATCGCACAAGAAAACTGGGAAACGCAAAAATCCATTCATCGTACATTAATTTCGTCTTTCCAAACATTATTCAACTGCTTTGAAGAATCTTGGGATACTTTTTTTTTTTCAATAATAAGTATATTTTTTTTTTACTTTGTTGGCTTTGTAAAAAGATTCCCAAGTTACAATTTCATATTTTCTTTTAAATCCGTAACACCCTGATTAATATATATATATAGTCTCGTCGAACAACCTTACATACTTTTTACATCCTTTGGCAACATCACGATTGTCAACCTCGAAGAGAAAAACACGACAAAATATGCAAAAAGCTCTCACATTTAAATTGGTGAAAAATACCACCGGAAATACTCCGTTACGGAGTTATCCATTGAAAAAACTACATTAAAACATTTACAATTCAGTACAGCAAGGTGGAAAAAAACACCTTAAGTTTTTTTTTTTTAAATCACTCTGGTTTTGTAATCTAATGTCTTAGTAGATAAAAAAAAACACCTTAATATTCCTTTAATATATATATGTATATGTAATATATATATGTATATATATATTTATCTTCACCTTCTAAGTGCTACAGTTGAAAAATGTCAGTCTCGGTGTGACTGGTTTGATTTGGTTCCGTCTGTACTCAGCGTATCTCCCTCCAATTCATCTACTACTTCTTCATCTTCTTCATCATCATCATCACCCTCATCATCTTTGGCTGTGTCAACTTCTTTCTTATCACAGGCACTTTCTGGGTTGGTCACTCCATTGACCTCCCCGGCTGACTGGTCAACGTCCTCATCCGTTGGATCCAGCGACGAATCTAAACTCTCCTCAACAAAAGTAGTTTCCGAAGCCGAGGTTCTCGACAGATCGACGGCTTCTGCTAGTTCACTGGGTTTCGGGTTGGCGTTGCTGCTGCCTTCCGCTTTTATAGCATGGCTATTATTACTACTAGTATTGTTATTAGTACTACTACTACTTACCTTCTCCTTGCCTTCATCGTGTTGTTGTTGAACTTTCAAGTTTTCTGGTAACATGTGAGAAGTAAAAGGCGGGAAGTGACTGTTCTTGCACAACTGATCCAAAAGAGCTTTATTCGACATATTTTCGGGAGCAGTTCCATCACTAAACGAATCTAGCTTCATATCTGGAAACGGTTTGTTTGGAAGTCCCATTTCTAGACTAGAGCGGATTAGATTATCCAATAAACTGCTTCCGCTGGTATTATACAAATTCTCAGCCATCTCCTTGGCGTGTTTGAAAGAAGGGTTGCCTTCGTGCTGCCGGGCGTCTTCTTGCAGCCTCTGCATCATTTGCGATGCGAAGAACTGCTCTGCACTATATTGAGAAAACTCGAACGGTAAATACGGCGCTGAAGGCCAAAACGGGAATGGTGGGTACGTTAATGGGGACAATGTCGGATCGAAAATAGGCGGGATCTTCAAGCCGTTGGTGGTCGCACTGGAGGAGGGAGAAACTATGTTATTTGGAGGGGAAAGAACCGAAGGTTTCGCTTTCACAGTCGGTGTAGCTGACAACGGGTATTTTAATTTATTCGCTTTCTTATCGGCGTCATCTTTTTTCTCTTCTAACCGTTGTTGCTGTTTGGCCTCCCTTTTCCGAGGCCGCATTAAATGCCGTTCTTTGACTTTGTATTCTAGCGTAGAGTGAGGTACACCGTAGTAGCTCCCAGCTCGATGTACGCTCATTTCTCCTCTTTGGACTGCTTTCACAGCCTCAACCAAGCTATCCCGGTCATAATTGCGATATTTACCACGTTTCGGCCTCGTTCCCTTGCCTGATTTCGATTTTTGAGCATTTTTATCCTCTGCAGTGTTATTGTTTTGGGAAGTGGGAGAGGCCACCGTTGCAGGTGGTCCCCCGAGTTTTGGTTTTTTAAGTGGTGGCGCAGTGCTGTCATCATTCGTTTGTGGAACCTTTGATTCATTTTCACTGTTTTGAACCCTCTGAGTGATACTTTTTGCAATAACTTCTTTCACACTCGTAGCCCCAATCGCTTTGCTTGCTACAAGATCTGGTGAACACGAGCCACTATTCGCTCCCGCAGAGATCATTGTTTGACTAGACTCTAGCACATCAGAAACAGTCTCAGCTTTGGCCAAACTCGGACAAGTCTCTTCACTGGCCACCCCATTTTTAGATGGTTTAAAGGACGGAATTTTTAGTATCACATTTGATGCAGAAACTGACGTGGGGGTCCCTCCTCCCCGTTCCGAAGCGGATAATAACATTTCCCCCAGTTTTTCAGATTGTATCACAGAAGCAGTCCTCGGCTTCTCTCTCTTCTCAGGAATGTCACCGACACTGGAATGTACACCGTTCATCTGTTGTCGCTTTTGTTCTTCTACCAGTCGTTCCTCCGTCATGCGACGAACGAACTCCGGCAGAAGGGGAAACTTTGATAGGTCAGACTTATCCAAAACAGCTGCTGAGTTTTTGATATGGTCCTGGTTGTTGCCAGATAACAAGTGAGATATATATGGTCCCAAAACACTACGTTCCAAGCCCGCGAACTCACGGTATGGATACATCATAGCCAAATTCTCATTTTGCTTACCGCCCTTCCTACCTTGTAACAAGTGCCTCAAAGACTCGCTGGCTGAAAATCCTGGGAACTTCACTAAATCCTCCATCGACAAAGACTTTTTATCCTCCGACTCTCCTCCAGCCTTCTCACTTGCTGGCTCTTCAGGTTCTCGCTTGATATCTGGCGCTTTTTGTAACTGATGGTCCCGTTCTTTTTCCATGGCTAATTTGTAGACTTTATTCCTAAGGGTTGAACGTGGAATTCCGTAGATTACTGCTGCTCTCCTGGTACCTAGCTTCCCACTTTGGATGTCTCGTAACGCTGCCTGCAACTCCTCTTCGGTGTAAGTTCTTCGACCAGCCACATTACTCATGCGGGGCTTTGCTCTGAAATGTACCGAGATGCATAAGTAAACTTTTTAAGAACATATGCTAAATACATGTACATGCAATTAATTAGGATCCACAATTATTCAAGCAATTTGTATATTATATTTATTTTTTGCCTATCTTCACGTTTTTCAAAATAAAATTTTAAGTTTTTTTTTTTTTTTTAAGTTAACGTTGTGGAATGAAGAAAGTGAAAGGAAACAAAAGAATCCGGACAAAGCTGACGCACATGGTGTCTGTCCATCACGAAATCCACTTGGCGCAAGCTGGGATTGAACCAGGGACCCCACGCACTAAAGGTAAACACTACCACTGAGCCACCGCGGCCCATATTTTAAGTCTTAGTAAGACACGTTTTAACAACTTATGAAGTGCTATAATCTAAAAATAATAAAGAAATGTTGAAGTCCTCATTATGGAAAGTACGTCACTATTAATGTGCATTAAGTCATATGAAAGCTTCATGGAAATACTATGTTGCACGCATGGAATTTGAGTAAGGAATTACTGTTAAACGCTCTTCTGTGCCACCACGATGAAAATATACGGATATCCACAAGAATGCTCACCTAGTTCGTCCTGAATAAACAATGACAAATTTTTGTATCTAGTAATAATTTTATGTAACATAAAAGGAGCAATTTTAGAGTAAATAGACACCTATAGGGTAATACGCTTTCGTAGTAACACCTAACGAATGCAAATGGCCGATAAGTAGTAGTACAATAATTACCACAATGGTGCACAGACATGACTGTAGATCGCATAATTGGGAACGGAGTCGTGGCAGTAATCAGCTCACCCTAAGTGCTGTGTTACGCATATTGATAGCAACCGTTAACAGAAGACCGGATCAACAACAATCCATGCCACCCCTGATATGTGCGGTCGTCCACAAGGACCATCCAATCAAATCTCCCAAATGACATTGCAGCCAAGGTTGACAGATCTGCACGAATCGTCCAGCAGTATTTGCATAGTAAGGGAATGTACCGATGCGTTGCCAAAAGTTTCAATTTACAAAAACCAAATGATATGGAGACGTAATTGGACAACCGTCATATGTACTAAGGCCACAACAGTTTCGGAGCAGTGCATTTTCCGACAAAAGCTGATTTTACTCAACTTCGGAGAGCGGTCGATAGTGGATGTGGAACCGATTCGCCACAATCCTCTTATCCGGTGGTGAAATATAGCAGAGTAAGGTAATTGTGGAATTTGTAAGTTCAATTTGAATTGGTTGCCCTAGTAACCTCATTGTTTTATTGAACGAGATAGAAGTGCTTCAGTCTTTGGGACGGAATTCTTGAATTAAATAGTCGTGGAATTCTTTGTTATTCGGATATTCATTTATAAGACGGTAGTAGTTGTTACAAAATATTGAACTTCTAATTAGTGAATTTTGGGGTTTTACAAGCTTAATCAAAGGTTTTGAAAAATTGTATAAAACCTTATGCATGGTGCGTAGCTGATTATTGACGCTATGTCAATGGATTGTGTTAACGGACTTATGTTTATGACTGGCTATATAATTGAGGTGTATGTTAGTATAAGGTCTGAACTGTGTGAATAAGTATTAGCACAAGACTTAAAGAGTTTATTTACACTCATATTTTGGGATGGGCATATCATCAATGCTACGCAATATATCGAGGTATTCAAGATGAATTGAAATGAAATGAAATATTTGAGTTTTACGTCCCACGGTTATGCCGGCTAGGCTAGAGACGGTGATGATGAGAAATGAACGAAATGGTGGAATGAAGAGTAGGAGGAAATGGGAAAACCCCGAGGAAACCCACGCACACGGTGTTTTTCCACCACAAAGTTCACTTGGCGGGAGCTAGAATCGAACCCAGGACTCCATACACCAGAGGTGAACGCTCTACCAGTGAGTCACCGCGGCCTCACAAGGTGGATTGATATCCTTCTTTGAAACATGTGAACGCCACACAAATTAATGGATGACGAACCACGTCATAGGTCAAAGCTGACCAGACAATTCCCGGACATGGATTCGAATAGAAAGCGTATGAGATCCACAGACATGTTACATGCTGTGGAAGAGGCTCCAATCAAGTGCAAACTACAGCATTTAGTATTGGTTTCTTCTGTACGTTGGTATGTAACAATATCCACAGAAGCATTTGTCGGGTGTTTATTTACTTATGTCAGAGTAGTATGTATTACAGTTACGAGAAAAGAAGTTGAGTTGTAATATTTTCACATAATAAATCTTGTTAAATTGAACAGGTCTACTTATTGAACTGCCACCCGTCAGGGTTCTACTTTATTTAGCGAGCACGAATTCCCTGACTTTTTCAGGTCATGATTTAATATGTATAATGTAAGAAAGCAATTATGTTTTTCTCTACCAGGAGGTTTCTTTACTAGGTACACTCATGTTCAAAATTACTGTCGCGTGTCTATAACTGTCTTCTTGTAAGAATATAGTTTGATAATGATTTTGCAGGGTACTTTTAATACTGATACTATGTGTATAATCGGTAAATGTATATTTGTGGTAAATTTCATAGGAAAAGAATTATAATTACGAAAATTAGAATGAGTAAAACAAAATGTTGCTAGATGGACAAGAAAGTTTTATTTTCCTTTTATTGTTCTTATTTAATGCTCCTTTGACATGAAATTTGCCACATACATGTCTTTGCCGATCTAACATTATAAGAAATGCCGGGCGAATTCGTTATCAAATTATATTTCTACAACAAAATATTTATAGACATGCGACAATAACTTTGGACGTGAGTGTACATGTATAGGTATATAATGAGTGGGTAGGTAGAAAATTTTGCAAAGCATTTATTTTATAACACATCCCGTACCAAAGAGCGGGGTAAGGTAAACAAAGAAATAAGTTCTGAAATGTAAAAATCCGAACTTAAAAATTTCTGAGTTCTTGACTTTTCCAAGATTTCCATTGGTGGGAACTCTGCCTGTGTATCTTGGAACTTGGGCACATTGAAACAATGCTGCTGATGTTGAAAATTACTTCTGCACGTTGATGCCTGAAGTGTAAAACAAAACATCTGGCTGTGCATGTTATTATCTACATTCCTTAGAAACAGTTTCACAACATCTAATGTTGATATGTTTAAGAAAGTCAATAAACCCAAAGGAAAGTCCACTGAGAATGACTTGTGCAAAAATACATTGGGGAAATAGTGCTGCTTTTGCATTTTTTTTGCCTATTGCCCTTGAATGTATGAAAAATTCGGAAACACTAAGCCTTTCCAACCATATTCCTCAGTCCAGACGGGACTACTGCTGATTCCCTTTCTCTCTTCACTTATTTGAAACATTTTCCTATACGGTATAACTTGCACGACATTTATAACACACAACGATTGGATTCATTAATCACAAATAAAACTACCTGACGCACCCAAATAACAATACAACAAACACGTTTCAATGACCAATTGTCACCTAAGAAATTACAAGGTATCTAGAACTACATATCTGATTAGTTTCCTGCATTGTAGAAATAGTCTGAAATTATTAACTTTAAATTTTCTTGTCTGGTCAAACATGCCTGTAAATTACTTCCCTTTCTCCATTTTAACCGTACTCAAAATTTCTTGTAAGTTTAATGAAGTAACTTACATACCCGTGCCCAGCTCACTTTTTAACGTAACTTTACTTCGTACTAAGAACCGGTACGAATATCTTACTGTTCAAAGATTATAGTTCGTCAGGTTGAATATTTAAGTTTGGTGCACAGATATATCTAGTGGTGTTGGTGTCACATATTATACCTCTACAGTAGCTCCAGATCGCACTGAAGAGTTGGTACACATAATCCAAGGACAAATGACTCAAGATGATACAGAGGACACCAGCTACAAATTGAAGATGGAGTGTGAAATCAAATGCAACTGCATTTCTGTGATTGCTATAAAAGTATAACAAGCCATCACTAAATATTTGGAAGCTCATAAAACCGCTATAATCCCCCAGTGAGATAACCTTTGTTGGTGATAAAATAAGAACAGGTCGACCAAGTGAAACGAGAACACTAGTATCCATTAACGCCGTTGCCCAAAGAATTCATAATAAATCCACTTACGAAGCAAAACATGGCAAGGGAAATAAAAATCTCAACTTATTCAGCTTAAAAATCTCTTACCTTCACAAGATATTCGACTTGGAGCTTATCGACGAAGCAACGACCATAGACTTACAGCAAGTTTGCGAGACAGAAGTACACAAAAGCAAAGAGGCTGCTTACAAATTCTTATTATGAAAAGGTTCTTACGGTCGAGGAAAAAATTAAAGCCCAAATAGAAGTGAACGTGCACAGCTCTCACGAGGCCGCTGACAAAAATACGAACGATGTTTAGCAGAAGGGGTCCAGGTATTTTTTCTTAAAAAGTTACAATTTCGGTAGTTTCTGCTCACATTAGATTAGTTTAAGTTAGGTTACTTTATGTTAGATTATATTAGCGTAGGGGTCCTTAGGAAAAATAATAGAGTTTCGCTTATTTTTATTAATATTAGGTTAGTTTAAGTTAGTTTACTTTAGTATAGGTTAGATTTGGTTAGATTATGTTAGGTCTAAGCACTTGCATCTTCCATTTCTTCCGTAAATTTTGTATTTTTTACGTACTTCTGGACCCCATGTGCTAAACATTTACCAAAATTACTAAGGTCAAAAGGTGATATCACCCAGCTTCGATGATGGTGGTGGAGGTGTCATAATTCATTTTTACGAAGAGGGGATTAAAACACGAAAGTAAACTATCAAAGATGGAGGCAGGTGTGAAGCCCTTACGCACTGTTTCCTGGGCAGCTGTGGACTTTTCAACAAAATTACGCACTTTTACATTCTAAATCCAAACTACACACAGAAACCTTATCGCTGGCCAACACTGTTCGATACCTAATGGTATTAACAATGCATATAATAATCTAGGCATTTGTATGTAACAATGAACATTATATTCGAGACATTTACTTTACTAAGATTCAAACTTGGTTTTCATCAAAAGTATTAATCTTCTTCGTATGTCAAATATGGATTAGAAAGTTCAACAACAAACAAACAAACAAACAAAAAAAAAAAGCACAAAGAAATATCCTACCTACTTTTGGAGTTCACGACGCGATTAATGTTAGTACAAATAAAAAAATCTCTGCGATTGCTCTGTTTCTTTTTTATTTTTATTTATCTTGTTTCAAAGGTTTTGATCGAAAATTCTTTCCTACGGTTAAGTTCGAAGAGTAACAGTGTAAAAGTCACCCGACACTTTTTAGTCTTCCAAACTATGTCATGCGTAAATACGAAAAGTCTTATAGCACAGGTATATCCATCCGTTTCAGTAAGGGATCAAGAGTAGTTGTATTTAGCTTGTAGTACACAAAATAGTTTTAACACAGAGTTATTGAAATTAAATAATAATGTTACTTAAAAAGTAATTCACAAGATACCAAAACATGATACGTAATCAAACGCAACTGAGTTCGTTCCTTTAGTCACTGCCTTAACTTAGATTTGGGGGAAATGTTATTCTGGCAACAATGTAATTTGTACGGATGGCAACCCTAAAAATTCTTCAGCTTCATATTTTCTGTTGTACAATAACATTCTCTATGATTATGATAAATTGCATTTCATTCTCTCTTTCACTTATGAAAAACAAACAAAAAAAAAAGTATTATTTTTTAGTAAGTCAAGCTCTTAAACACTAAACATTCAATCGTTCTCTAAGAGCTTGTATCTGCTTTTTTTGAATTGTGTGTCCTATGATCTCGCCTTAAACTATACTATTTAATTGTTGCACATTCGTTTATAATCTTATATATACCTATCCCTTCTTAAATATATTTTTGGAAACCTTGTTCTACACATAAAATAAATCCCTAACTCGCACTCTTGTTATGTATCAAATGCACAATGTAAAGAACTCACCACACACAATTAACTTACAAAATAACTACCATTTCTTCTGAGAATATTCTTAGGTAAGCATAAAAGAGGACAGAGAAAGTATATTAACCACAATTTATGAAAAGCAGAAGCAGGTTCTTAGAAAGTGACCGAATGTTTACCTTTTAATTGAAAAGTTTGCGCATTTAGAACACTTAGGGGTATTTCTACAGTTGCAGGACTGGGACAACAACAATGATTTTAAGTCCTCATTCCAACGCCTTAGAGGGGGCCGCGAAACACATAGTGGAAGATAAATCTTTATATATAAAAATAGTTGTCCTGAGTGACTGCCTGACTGATCAACGACCAAACAAAACCACTAAAGCTAGGAACTCGAAATTTGGACAATACATAGGATTTATGACGTAAGGTAACAGTACGGAAGGATTTTTGGCAATCGGACAAGAAAAGGCGAGAAATAAAAGAGTTGCAATTATTATATTAAAATGTCCGAATCTCTGATTAGTATCTTCAAATCTCTCGCGGTTAGACATGAAATTTAGTATATGGACTTATATATAAAATAATTAGACGCGTATTTCAGTATTTTTAATATTTTGCTTACAAGTGGGTAGGACGAAAAAAGGAGTGGGATCAACAATTACTATATTATATTATTTTTATTATATATTCCGTCTATATCTCGGAATCTAAAGTTGAAGACACGAAATCTGGAATATACACTTCTAATTTTAAATAATTACACCCCTGTTTCATCATTTTTAGTTGTTTGACTTAGAAGCGAGGAAAAGAGGTGGAAAGAAGAACGGTGCGTAGGTTGCAGTTACCATAATCAGGTGTCCATACCCCGGAATTCTTTAAATTTAGAGACAAGAAGATTGGTTTTCAGACTTTTTATTTTAAATAATTAAACACTTTTTTTAGAGATTTGATCCAGAAAAAGGAAGAAAAAAGGGGTGAAGGTGGTTCGCTAAAATATCCTCACTAGGAGTTCGAATTTTATGCAAAACTTCCGTATTAAGACGAAGTCTACATAAAAGGTGCAAAGGAAGAAATTAATAACACGTGTGGACATTTGCTAGTCTTAAACAAGGACAACAGTTTGAGATGGAAGATAACCCATAATTACTTGTTTATATTTTAGAAATGCTCTTTTAATACCTTAAAGTACATTTAAACAATATAATTGGAACGCTGGATGTCAAGATTTTTAAACAGCCCCTAGATCGAGTTTTCGTATTTTCTATGGAATAAGCACATCATACTGAGTTAACTGATAGTTTGGGTTTGGCTACATATGTAGTTCTCCAGATAGGCCTATAAGACCTACAAGAAAATTTTTGATTAAAATATATTGGATCTTTTGAATCAAAAATAAGTAATATGAGTTTTGTTCTTAGCAGAATCTTCTTTTTGTCTCTTTGTTCGAGAGAGGAAAGTACGGAAACCACGACACCTTTCTAGTTTATATTCTTTACTAATAAACAAATTATTAATAGTTACATGTCATGCAGGCAAAAATAAAACACTAAGATGAACTGAAACAACAAAAATTCTTCGATTGTCAATTTAACCTTCTATTGTTCATTATACAGAGTAGCCCAAAAGTAGGTATACAGACCTACATATATAAAACATACAGGACTGTATACCTACTTTGGACCACTCTGTAGTTTTGAAAATGATTAACATCTATTACTAAAACAAAACTGACCAAAGAACTAAATATATATCAATGAAATTGTTACACAAGTTTTATTAATTTTCGGTTACACTTCTTTTATTAATATATATCACTTTTAAGTTTCTAACAGCGGCTCGGCGTATGGTCGCCTAGTAGTACGTATCTTTTGAAAATAAAGCTGGACTATTATGAGTTTGGGAGATGATTCTTGACACCAAAATAAGACAAAAAGTATAGACCAACCGGGGTCACAAATGCTTCCTTTCGCAGTCGCAGGCTGCCGAAAACATGAAAAAATGAACTTTAAAGATCCACAGCTCCAAAACTATGGGACCTACCGTACTCGGATCAAGACTTCACCTAGCAACTAATATGTGCGCAGGGCCGGATTTAGGGGAGGTGCAAAGGTGCATGTGAACCCCCCCCCCCCTTCGCTGTAAATATACACTACCTAAAGTGAGAAGCTAGCAGCGAGTTTTGCAAAATCAATAGTTTAAGTCAATTTTCTGAAGGTTGAAGGAAACGAATTCATCGAGAGCAGACACAGCATTTGCAAAGAAATTCCTCATTCACATCACAGATGCCTAAAGGTTTAAAAAACTCAAATTTAAATTCAAATGCATTGGTAGTTATTGTTGCACCCCCTCAGACAATCCTGGATCCGGCCCTGTATGTGCCCTATCCAAAAATACATGTTTCAGAATCCTGCGGTACTCACCAACTACCTCTGTAAAAACTGTTGCAGAAGTACCGCAGGATTCTGAAACATGGATATTTGGATAGAGAACATACTAGTTCTTAAGTGAAGTCTTGAGCCGACTAGGGTAGGTCCCATAGTATTGGAGCTATGGGCTTTTAAAGGTTTTTATTATTATTATTATTAATGTTTTCGGCAGCCTATAACTCCGAAAGGAAGCATTCGTACACCCAGGTTAGTCTATACGTTTTGTCTTATCTTGGTGTCCGGAATCACCTCCCAAACGTTGTCGGTGTACTTGAATCATGTTCACAAAAGTTATGGGTCAATATGTATTTATTTCCTCGTAGCAATAATCACTACAGGGTTTTTCAATCAATCAGTCACTTTTTCATCTTATTACTGAGACCAAACGAATTATAGTCTACAAATAACCAAAGCATTACTGTAAAGAGTACTGATCTAAGTTTCATTACTGGCGAACAGAATGTATGACATATTCAATGTGTCTCTCACGCCTATTGTGAACCTCCAGCATGCGAATCGTGAAGTTCTGGAAAACCCGACTACAGATATCTCTATCGACAAGTTTGCAGCAATCAATGACTGTCGTACGCAAATTTTGCAGCGTACGAGAAGCCATAGCGAACACTTTCTCCTTCAGGAATCTCCACAGAAAAAATCCCAGGGGTTCAAGTCAGGGCTGATGGATGGCCAGGAAAATCCACAATCAAAGATCGCCGGAAATCGATTTCACACCACGCGATCCTGGAACTTGGAATGGAGATAACTGAGCACTTCTGCAGTCGTCTGCCGTCTAGCTCCCTTCTGTTGGAACCACTGACGACGTAATAGGAACCTGTTCCTTCGCAATTCAAGATCGCCAACATTTCCTGATAATTTTCCGCAGTCACATGTCCACAGAAGAAGGGATCAATCAACCCGTTGATCGACAGTGCACGCCACACTGACAGTTTGGCCGGATGAAGGCTGGTCTCCTCGATTTTGTGTGGATTTTGCAATCCCCCAGAAACGGACATTTTGTCTGTTTACGTTTCCTGTGAGGTGGAAGCACGCTCCATCTGTCATCCACAGTTTATCCAACACATCAGGATTTTCTTTCATGTGGTCACCGAACTTACGTACGAACGCCTCCCTCTTAACACGGTTAGCGTTCGTTAGCACATGGAATGTACATGAAATTTTGTAGAGGAACATCTGCAGATCTTGTCAAAGTTGGTCAACGATACACTATTTTTCATAGACAAGCGTCTCAAAAATTTCTCGATGGAGAGTCCACTACACTGCGACGAATGGCCTCGATGTTTCCAGGTGTTCAAACGCACGGCTTGCTCCCGCCTTTTTTCATCCTGTTACGTTTCCCGTGGCACGGAACTGCTTCACAAACCTTTTGATTGCAGTTTTATCCGGAACAAGTGAACACTTATACTTCTTCATGAACATTTTCTGCACGGTAGTGAACGATTTCATTTCAAGATACCACTGTACAACATTTGAAGGCAATTAGTGATTTCTGTTCCGTCAAGGGTGGCGCCATTTTTGAAGTCCGTATAGGTGTCAAGTGTTCCAGATTTCAAAACAAACTTTGAACTCCAGTGTATAAGACAATATCACCAACAGCGCTCCATCATAATCTTGTCGCAAAAGTTTAGAAGCCTTAGCGGGTGATATAGGGAATTAAATTATTAACCCTTCTCCTCCCACTACATGGTAGCGAAACAAATATTTTCTCCGAAACCCGGTGTTGACAAGAAATTCGAACTGTTTGATAGTTCTCGGTCAGAATAGGAGGCGAGTAAAAGCTGATCGAAGAAAAAAGTAGCCTGGAAACTTGAATGGTTTGTGTTGTTTTGTTATATGACATTTTCAGCAGAAAATCTTTCTTTTTCCGTTGAGAAGGCAATTAGTGTGTTTATTTTCGGATCATCTACCTTTCATTGGCGAGGGGGAAAAAGAGAGGAAAAAGCAAAGTAGCCTCCCGAGCTCTCATGTATAAGTCATTAATCACAGTTAAAAGGGAACCAAAAATATGGCAACGTCTTTGGACACACGTTAAGTTACAACGTCACTAGTAAAAGGATACAACTGTTTGGACAGTTCCGAATACTACCCACTGAAAGCCATTTTGTTCTTGCGAGTACTTCATTTCGTTTGGTCACAGTAATAAAATGAAAAAGGGATTATAATTGACTGAAACACCCCGTATGTATTCATTCAAAATAAGGAACATTCTTTTCAAGTGCTCCACGGTTTTTAATCCGATAAGCATACAATTTTCGGTATTGATTCAGTATAGTCAGTCAGTTGAAGAATTACTTCAAGTATCTAACTCCAGTCTAGAAACTCCAGATACATATTTTCTAGAAGACCAAAATTAATGGAAAACTGTGTGCCGTAATCTACATACGAAACCGTCTAACCACCCAACGTTATGCAGTTACAAACTCCCACGTAATGATTTGGTTAGAGATAATTCCACTGATTTTTGCAGCATTGTAAATTTTCTTGTGAAACGACTTTTCATAGTTGCTGCAACTTTCGATAAACTGGTAATGAAACTTTTGTTGAATATAGGAGGGAATTGTGTATGAAGAGAAGTAAGAACACTTACTTGAAAATGTGTTTGTTGTCTGGTACTCTGAGGAACGACGACAACCTATCCGCACTACTGCTGCCCTCTGCAAGCGCGCTCCGAGGCTTGGCACTTAGGTCCAGCGGTTGCTCCGTGGATGGCAGTGATGGTTCTTGTTTGGAGGATGGCACTTCAAGTGTATCACCCTTTGTGGCAGGATATCGGGACCCTAAGTGCGGAGACAGGTACCAGGGGAATTGGGGATAAAGCAAACTGGACGGTGTGCCGGCAGTGGCACCAGCACTTGAACTACTGCTCAAAGCAGCTACAGCAGCCAGTGAGGCAGCCATGGACGTAACTGACTCAAACGCTGATAGAGATGAGACTGCACTCGTGGTTGAAGGGGGAAGAGATGGAGCTGCAGAATCAGGCAACGTGGCTGGCGGAGTCTCACGAGAGCTTTGGCTGCTTTCTGAAGGTGGACTCTGAAAAAAAGAAATTAAACAACACACGTAAGGATGTAAAACAAAAGTTTTTAGTTAGTCAACATATTACAGAACATTTCTATTACTAAATCTAAGAGATCTTCAGAAGCTCATATAAACAGATCAATTTACTCTTATTATATCATGCATCAGATGGACAAACTCTCCGGGTATGAAGGACCATAAATTATGCTCAAGGACACTTCAAAGCACATGATCTCTAGAAACTCTCGGGAAATGCTTTTACCCATTTTCATACTTAAGTCAACTTTGATTAAATACTCTCAACCGAATATTACAGAAACATCATAATCTTGGTAAGTATAACTTAACGAGAAAATGCAGCATGGACTTAGAGAATGTAAATAATGAACAAGCAATTTGACAAGGGAAGAGAAAGTAAAACCCGATCCTAC
Organism: Thermobia domestica; assembly: GCF_964235325.1. Classification (NCBI taxonomy): domain Eukaryota; kingdom Metazoa; phylum Arthropoda; class Insecta; order Zygentoma; family Lepismatidae; genus Thermobia; species Thermobia domestica. The sequence continues at coordinate 209,591,883 of NC_137465.1, forward strand.
ACGAGCAGTTTTCATCAAGCATTTAAGATGTAGAGAGTATTCTTAGTTTAACGATCTATCTTTTTCAGGCCTGTATTTATAAATTGTGGGCCCCTGTACTCTAAATGATTTGCCCCCCCCCCCCAAACTTATGTTTCAAACAAGGAAACAAGCCGTGATTTTGCAAACATACCAGCTCTTGTTGGGTAGCACTTTAGGCATCACAAGTTAAAAAAGTTGCAACGTAATTTTAAATGTCCTTATTCTCTCAATGATGATTACTGTATGATGTTCTGCCTGAAAGTAGGTGTTTGACCCGAAGGTCCCTGGGCAAGGTAAACCCATGGTAGTCTGCCATTGCCTTCCATGTGACGATGATGACGTACTAAGGACGGGTCCCACAGCTTAAGTTGGGATACGAGCCACTTGTGTCCTCACCGGTAATCGAACCCGAGGCCCCTTGATTCTTGATTACAAGGCAACAAGCTTAGCCATTTATCCATTGCGGACACACTCTCTCAATACTGACATGTGATTTATTCATGTAAGTTTTACTTTACTGTCCAGAGAAAATGCGTCCTATTAATTCTTAAGCTGTTCGTCTGTCTGTCTGTAGCGTTTTTCAACTCGAGATCCATAATAGATAGAAACATGAAATTTTCATGTTTTAAAGCTCTCAGAGAAATGATTGAAATGGCCTGTTCCAGATCCCTAGGTCACATCTGAGCGAGATGTGAGGGTGAAAAGTCCCCACAAGAATAATATGGAGATGTTTTAAAAATAATCGAAAACGAACAATATTAGAGTTGAATTCATAGTTTTGGGGTGACTGAGATGAATAGAGAGTTTTAATCCAATTCAACTTCAAGGTCATACTCCACTCCCCAGGGAAGGGGAGAGATTTTAAAAGTAATCGAAAACACAGATATTAGTGTTGAATTTATAGGTATCGAGGTCACTGAGTTTAACGGTATCAGTTTTCATGATGTTCAAGTTCATCCTCACAGCTTGGGGTGAGGATGGAGAGGATGACTTTTTAGTAATAATCAGATAAGCTAGCTAATTAATAACTACTCTAATTAGAGCGAATTAAACACATTAACATATTTTCTCACGCTTTGCGAGAGTCTGTAGGTTGCTACTTTATTGTGAATCTTTAAAAAAATCCAAAATTTTGCCGCCCCCTAAATTCTGCCGCCCTATGCTCGAGCACAGAGTAGCATTTACCTAAATACGGGCCTGGTTTTTTTCTGTTGGTCGTATATATTACTATACTCTGATAATAGCATTCTTATTAATATCAAACTATAATACTTCAACTATTTTCCCCGAACGAAAGTAACCACGTGTACAGAATGGAGGGAAAAAATTATACTCGAACAAAAAACATAAGGTCGAAGCAATTTTAGCTGCGATGAAAGATTTTGGTTATGGCTGGCCTACCATACAATTTAACTTGTTTATCAATCGATTAGCGGTTTTCATTTGTAGACCTGGAGAACTTCTGTTACACAAAATTCCACAGAATTGAACCTACTTTAAATGGAGCATTTCTCGTAGTGAATACACCGTATATACTATGGCATACAGCGAAGATTTTACATAGCATTTTGATTGGCATGATTCGCCTTCTAAGATCTCGAAGCTTGTGGTAGTTTGCAATCAACTAACTGTTTAATAAGTAAGCACTTTTAAGTGCTATCTGTTTCAAATCGCTGGTTCCAATTATATATAGCTATAAAAATGTTCTTACAGAGCAGTATTTAAACAAAGAAAGCATCATAACTCTATTTATTGAACACTGATTTGATCAGTTTACTATTATTATTATTTGTATGCTTCTCGTTTTAATTTATTCTACATCTTACATCACATATATAGCTGTTGATACTGTTCATCGGAACTATATGAGGTTGCAATATATATTAGCGTAAACGCTTTTGCTTTAAGCAGTTTCCAGTTTTATGTGTGAACTTTTCAGTATTTCAAACATGTCAACCTATCTGTAATCTGATGTCCTTCAGAGATACCGTCTTGATCTCTGAAACCATAGCCATACTTCTTTGCATCGGTCATGAAGCACCTACTGTTTCCTCTTCAATGACAAACATCCCAAGCTCTGTCTTTTATTGTATCGCATTACTCGCATTGGAACGGTGTTCGATTAACTCATACTTTGCATATAGATCATCTGCTATGTGAATCAACCAAGATTAATGCACAAAATACGTTGGGAAGTTAATCAACGTGCATCAGTTTGTTTTCATGGATTACTTCTTACTTAAATAGTCTTATATTTAGAGCTCTTGAAGGTGAAACAGTGACTGGGGTAAGACAATCCAATCCCTTAGATGCTGTCCTATATTACCCTTCCAACTTCTTTCGAATCTATCCAAAGTCTGTTTGTTTCAAACTTTCTTTTTCTTCCACTTTTGCTAAGCAAAAGAAGAAATATTTCTCGCTATCCCAAAACACGTAGCTTTATTTCAAGCCCAAACTTGATGGGACATCACCTTATATCGTCGAACACAAAGAGCGGAAAATGCATTTTGTTGTAACATCATACCCTCTGGACATGAGACATTAAAATCCCTTCGAAGTAAGAATATAGGTTTTAAGGGATAATTGATGATATGTGTGCGTGACAGCGTTTGAGCCAAAAGGCTTAATAAAACCGCTTTCTTCCATCTCTGGCTCCTAACTTGAGGTACTGTATTTGCGTGGCATGTTTTGCGAGAAGTTAAAGAAATCTTCAGTCAGGACGACTGATTCTTGAATCCTGAGTATAACAGGGGAATTTCATTTCTATTCTATATTGTAAGAATTACCCAATCCTTTGTTACTCTTCCTAGAAATCAAAATATAAGTGAATCCGAAGTACAAAATATGTCCCATGAAACGTGGATGAGTCTTCACGGATTCCCTTTATGTGACAAGGAAATGCCATGGTTTCATTCCAAATATGTACAGCAGAACATGAATGTTAAACTTTTTTTTTTTTTTAAGCAGAAATATGGCTTTAATAATAATAATAATAATAATAATAATAATAATAATAATAATAATAATAATAATAAATAGTTTTGAACTTTTCAAAACCCTGCGTATAGGTGACAAACTAATTCTTTGGTTTAAGAATAAACCACAAAACGGAACAGAGCAGAAGATATACCGACCTGTAAAAACATTAACACGGGAAAGGAGAAACAAGTACTACAAAAGATAAGTTACCACAAAATTGCATAAACCATCATCTAGATACATTTCTTGGACAGCACTTATCAATAATACTAATTCAAATTATTCTTTTCTTTCCAGGTATATTTTGTTTACTCCCGACGTACCAGTATACATCCAGCTACAACATCGGAAGGTAAGTAAGCAGATTGGTATTCCAGGTAGGTTTAGGTTAAGTTACGTCCCTCAGGTAAATATACTCCCTCCTAGATGTAGGTCAGATTTAAATTTATTGATGATACAGGAAACAGCGAAATCGACGAAGCAAGCATCATGGAATTAATCAACAATGGTACATTTTAGAATAGTATATCCCTCTGCATGTCAACTTAAGCTTGCTTCTGATGAATCTATATTTTTCATATTATTTAATATACGTACATATATAAATATACAGCGTGTTCATAAAAATATTATTATTATACTTTAAAGTAGTATTACGTCCCATTGGATAATCGTATTTAAATGAAATTGGTCACATTTGAAAGAAAAACTCAAATATTTTTGTATATGCCGGGAGGGGATTAAACAGAAAAAAGTAAATTCAGTCATGTTTACTTTGTGCTCACTAATTGGTTATTTCCACAAATAGAAGGCAATGACTATTTTCCAACGAGATGGGAATATCTGAAATAGCGGCTTCCAGGAAGATGGATTGGACATGCCGGAAATGATGATAATGTCTTCTACAAGTGGCCGCCGAGGTCGCCTGACCTGACGATCTGTGACTTTTTTTTTATGGAGTTACATAAATGATTGTGTCTATGTATCCCCATTGCCTCAAAACCTGCAAGAAATGAAAGTTCGTATCAGTGCTGCCATCCAGTATATTTCATCAGATATGTTGGAGCATGTGTGGCGTGAATGGGAATATAGTTTTGACGTCTGCATCGCCACTCGTGAGACGCATATTCAATGTCTATGAGGTATAGTAAAAAATATTTGAGTTTTTCTTTCAAATGTTTCCAATTTCATTTAAATACAACGCGACCTAATACCACTTTAAACTATGATAGTTCTTTTATGCACATGCTGTATATCTGTATCTACATTTCATATTTTTAATCCATAACTGCTTCTTATGCGTCAACTTAACTATTTGCTTAAAATATTGTATTTATATCTTCCATAGAAACATTTCCAGGTCCAAATGGAAAATTAAGAAGAAAATATCCTCATTAGTTCCAGGACTTACCAAAAGGCATAATACTTAATATCTTCCATATATTTCAATTATTGCTTAGTAGCACATATACTTTTTCGTAACTTCAAATTTTTCTTTACAGGGAACACTGACTTTCGTGTCACTGTTCATCAAACGTTGCTTGCCAAACATACAGATAAACTCAACATGGTAACCAAGGTAAATCTGAAACGTCAACTGTCATGCAATCTTGTTTCTACTAGAATTCTGGATTTACTTTGTAGCATAAATTCACTCATTCTTCAGGCGTTGATATCGGGTCTTGAGCGAGTACAGGATCCGATTGGGACCAAACCTTCGATTCTCACACGATTGCATGGCGTCACATTGAAATTCAAAACGAAAGTAGTAGCAACACAATTCTCAATAAATAAACTACCGTATTTACACGATTTTACGACGCACTTTTTTATTTTATTATTATTATTATTTTGCCTCCAAAATCAAGGCGCGCCTTACGATTCCAGTTATACAAACTTAGGCCAGATTAGATGGAGTTTTGCCAAAAATTGCTAATCTCGTTAGTGACGATTCTGTAAAGAATGTGTATTTGGCCATCAGATGATGAGCAGTAACGTGTCAGTGTTGTTTTTGCGAGTGAGAGTGCAAAACAGAAGAAGCGAAAGAAGTTTAAATAATTGTTGGATAATTATTTGTTTGTATGTGTGTACATACTGGTATTAATATAATATGATACCGATAATGGATTGCTATAAACATGACGCAAGCAAGTGTTGTATCGTAATTACATTAAGAAAAAAGTACCAGCAGATGCACATGAATATACCGTAAATTCCAGCAGTAAGTTCAATGTTTCTTTATTTTCCCATAACATTATTTGTTTTCCCATGTTTATTATTATTATTTTTTAATTCTTTAAAATCAATGCAGTGTAGATTTTTCATTTTTGCCAAGGGTGCGTCTTACATTTGAGGACATCTTAAATTTGGGTAAATATGGTATATTCCACTCTCAATCAATGCGATTACACACGTAACTGTACACTTTTAAACCAAATTCTTTGATTTCTAGACTTTTAAATATATAAAGTATAATATATACTAGATCTTGCTTTGGTTTTCGACTATTTTACAAATCTTGCAACATTACTTTGTTTATTTTGTGTATATTTGTATATAATTAATTTATTCTTTCTTTGTTTCCAGAGATAGCATAGAATTTTATTTATTTAACAATCACTAGATACAGCTCAGAGGCCATTTTATACGGGAATAGCTAACAACAACAATGGAAAGGATTTCGGAAGGTATCGGCCAGGGTCAGTTTACTAGGTATCATTCCAGTATTTGTTTGGTAGGACTGGGGAAAACCCTAATCAGGATGGTCGGCAGCAGGAATCGAACCCATGACCTCCCGAATGCGAAACCAACGCTCTATCACTTGAGCTACTTCGCTATATTATTTTCAACTTTTCAATAAACCATTCATTGAATTATTCTCGATAATTCGGGAAGACAATACTTGAAATAAAACAAACTAATTTATAAACGAAAACTAACATTTTTGGAATACATATAAAATAAAAGAGTAATAATAAAAGTTCTGAAAGAAAATGGTAACTTGTAGGCAGTTGTAATGATACGCTTTTGGCGATGCATTACGTACTACTACCCGCTAATCCGTAACATATTGACGAGTCCTTAGTTCCATGTACTCAATCTTATCCATATTCCTGTTTGTTCATTTAACCTTTCCAAGACTTTCTTTACGAACTCCCTCACCCTGTATTTTCCTCGCGAGTTAGCGCCCAACTACTGCATCCATACATTACAATACCCAGAACTACTTTTTTCCTTTTAATTTTTTTTTTCAAATCCATCGACAGTACCCGTAATAATTTAAAATAATCCGATTACAATAGCAAAATATATTGCAAGGAAAGAAAAGACGCTGTTTAGATTATTTTCTAAAAAATAACTCCAATCTTCAATGCTCGACGGTGCTCTCTAGTGGCTTTACGGCTGACGTACGTGCCTCTGGCGCGGGAGACCCTGGTACTAATCCTAGTGGGAGCTCAAGTGGTTCGGATTCCACGGTAAGTTGTAGATCCCGACTTGGTATAGCCTCGGTGCTGAACGGACGCTGAACTCCAAGTCAACTAACTACTCAATGCTTGATCTACTATTTAATAAAATCTTTCGGTTGTTCATGTTCTTGGCTTACTTATTTCCACCTCGTTCTAGTTTAAACACTATTCCTTTCCCTTTCGCAATACTTCCATTTTGATAAGCCCAGTTACTTTATTCAACTTTACCTTTTCTGTTGCACTCAGTAACAGGTATAAATGGTCATTTTTGTTTCCTTTGGTCAGCATGTAATCCAATACTCTTATGACCCGAATTATCATTATGATATTGCGTACTATCAGCAGAAATATATATATAAGCAAAGATGAATAAAATAATAAATTGTCAATATATTAATATTAGACCCAATCTTTTCAGATATATGTAGATATTTTCCTGTCAATTACTATCAATTTTTACTTCATAAAAAATACTATTAGGCCAAGGGGATTCAAATGTAAGATTTTGAAAAAAAAAAATGAGAGGACGTCATCACATGCCATAAAGCCAGAACGTTTCCGAAAGGATCGCTATTTATGCTACAGTCGTAAACAACTGAAGCAGCCTGTGTGATCTGAAATTAGAACATCCTGAAAGACTGGCGAGTAGTAACATGAAAATACGCTTGAAAGTGTTGCTAATGCAAAGTCTGTGATACATCAAATTCTGCCCCAATTATACAACGTTGGACAATAATCTCCCTGGTCACGAATTCACTGTATTTCCATATGAGTTTCTCAAAAAATATCACAGATGAGTACAAGAAGAAGCCAAGAAGTATTTAACATCATCATGATGAAACTGTATTAGATGTCTGAAATTCTTACACAATTATAAATTGGGTATCTCGATATAATCATGCCAATTTATATTACAGGTCCTGTTGCTGGATTGACTAGGGCAGTTTAATGGAGACGCAAGCATAGAGGAGGTTTATTTGTCCTCACTACTGTAAAGACCAACTGACTGAATCTGTTGTCCTAGCACGGACTGCCAAGCAAATAATGAGTAATAACAAACGTTGAAATCCAAATATAAATATAAATAAAATAAAAAATAAGAAAAGCTCGTTAAAATAAAAGATAAAACTGTTAGAGCTACCAGAACATGCTGGACAAAACTTAGTATTGAGCTGTGATCAAGTTTCTCTATCTTCAAGGTATTTGTACAAAGAACAGAGCTTGAAGACAGACGTGTGACTGTTTATTAACTAGATGATGATTAGTAGAGGGGGGCAGTATACACCATGTTGCATAGAGCAAGATGGGTTCGTTCCTCAGTCGTCGGTGCCTTTCCAACAGCAACGTGTGGAATGACGAAACTGCATTTTAGACCTCTACCACACGGACGAAGAGGATCTTTTAAGCCGACTAGTGAGCATACATGAAAATTGGGTATTCATACTGAAACGAAAGAAACGAGTGAAATAAGAAAATATACCTCATTATCTACCCCAAAATGGTTATGGTGTAAGAGTCACCAAGCAGCGTCACGATGTGTTTTGCAATCACAAAAGTGAAGTTATTGGCTTCTTATTTACCAAAGAAGATAGATAATAACAAGAACATGTTAGAGACTTGTTGAAAATTTAAGGAGGAAAAAGACTGGGTTTGCAGCATTGAAAAGGTATGCAAGCTGACTTTTGCTCATCGTTGTGGCTTTAATTCACCGTATTTATCCGTCACACCTTCCGACAGTAACGTACGTAGGAATTTATTTCGGGAGGGGTCCAAACTCAATATAAGAGTATTTTATATTAAAATTCCTAAAATTGCCTCTAAAATTAGGCTAAATTTACACAAAAGTCGAAATTTCGGGGGAGGGTCCGGACCCACCCCTTGCGGAAGTCCCTGCCTTCCGATTTCTATTTTTTTTTCTTCAAAATTTCAAAACCAATTATGGAGAAGCCGTTTCCATGATGATGGTGATATCATTGGAGAGCTGGAATCATCTTGTCAAGCAACGTTGTGGCAATCATTTTCTGTACAATGAAGGGCCTTTTCAGTTGGCGAAGCAGCCGTTAAACATGCCAACGAATTCCTTATTGTGAGTGGATATCGTTACCAGTCCTAAGCCTGGAAAAAGTGTGAAGGGCGGTCCAAGTTACGTTATTTCTTCAAGACGAACCCAAAATTCAGGGTTTCGATATTGTTATGGTCGCCATGTTGAAAGTGGTGAGTGGATTCCAAAATCGTGTTTGAATTATTTTAACATTTGCAGACCTTTGCAACGAGGTATTACTCGACACCCCCCCCCCCTTTCCATTTGAAATTTTCGAGTTCTGACCTTACTTTGGACCCCCCTTTTTGGGTCACGCAGTTTCCTCTTTTTTTAGACCCTGAGTCACCATGTGGCATATCACTGGAAAGCGTGTGTCTTGCACTTCCCGAAACTTGCACTTGACGGTGCTTACATTATCTTAATTAGTAAACTCCGTATACTCTATTTCGCGCACCTTCATTTTTTTGTAAAAAACAATTGGTACACAGAAAATGGTAGGTAGTACGGACAAATGTTTCGTAGGACAATCTTATTTTCCCCCACCTTTTCGAATGTGCATTCGAAACATATCGTTCCCGTTTGGAAATCGTAAGAACGGGCCATGTGCCCCCCATTACACCATGAAGAGGAGCTTTCGGATTTTGTAAATAATTTCTACGGATTCTTTGGATCCACATTTGTGATGCAATTTCCTATTTCAACTTGATAGCATGTAGCGTTCTCGAGAAAAAAGGTAGTGTCCGGGTCGCTCTGGAACACCCTATATATATTTGCTTTTATAGGTAAGAATGAGCAGAATTTTTATGTATATTTGCTGCTGGTTTGGAATAGAATTTCTAATTGGCCCTGTAAATAGTTATTTTTAGGTAATTTCCAGACCTTTTATTTTCTTCTGTAAATTTTATTCGTTAATTCACTTTTTTTTAACAGATCCCGAAACCTAATATTTTGTTTTCGAAATGCTTTTACCACGTTATTACAAATAGTATGTAAGTAGTGTGTGTTTATCACCGTGCGAATACAATAACAATAGGTACAAATAAAAATATTAATACTTTTCTTTACAAACATATATCCTAGAGCGTTCATTAGCAAACAAGATACAATCTGCTAGTTGGCAGAGTATTTTCCTAATTGTACAAGGCATAAATAAATACATATTTTTTCCAGAACTTAATTATTATTGGAAACGAATGTTAACACTTTTTAGTGACTCAATTTCTTTTTCTCGAAAAGTACGCATGACTTTTTACACTCCCGCGTACTCATTTTATTCAGTTCAATACCACCAATTGATTTCTATGTCACATTTTTGGACTTCTTTTTCCGGCCAATGCTAATAACATTCTCCAATGTTTTCTAACACTGTATTAACTATTGCTATATTTTCTAATAGTGGATTTTAGAAAAAGGAGGGGAGCTCAATATTAAGTATCAAAAATTAAATTTAAGAGGGGTGTCGGGAAAGTAAGTACAGTTTCTTTTGAATGCCATCGCAGCGCTAGTGTCGCTAGTTTCATTGGTTCATTGCCTCTCCTCTGATGCCAGTACGATTGAATTGTCGTGAGTGTCCTGTGATCGTTCACAATGTTTAAAACAATTGCTGAACCCGCCGACTGTGAGATTCGTTCTGTTATCCGGTTTTTGAATGCAAGGAACGTTACGCCGAAAGAGAGTCATCGTCAATTGTAGAGAATTACGGTGAACATGCAATCCAGTATGGAAGAGTACGGAAGTGTGTGAGGCAGTTCGATGAAGGGTGGACAAATGTCCATGACGAACCATGAAGTGGGCGGCCTTATGTTCTGATTGAGTTGGTAAGGAAAAAGGATGAGAAAATACATGAGAGTAGACGGTGCACAATCTGATTAGTTTCAAGTTTCGATAACTGTTTTGCATGAGATTGTTACAGACTGCTTAGGTCATGGTTATCTTCACGGCGGGATGTTTCTTTGAGGAAGGCTTAGATAAGCTGGTCACTCGCCATGAAGGTGTTTGAACATTGGTGGAAGCTATGTCGAAAAATAGTTTAAGGTGTGCTCTTTCATGTAAAAATAAATTTGCTTTAAACAAACCTGTTCTAAGTATATCAGTATATATATATATGTGGTAAGAGTAGGTGGACAAAATTTACATACTATGGCTTGAGTATCTTTTTCTACATTCCTATCGAATGTCAAGTGTGTTTTTAATGTTACAACAGTAATCGGATGAGTTAATTCATTTTGTAAATGATGCACTTCGTTTTATGGAAGATAACATAGTGCTAGATGGTGATGAAACCATACAAAACTGAAATATACAAGCCGTCTGGTACATTTCTCTTGTGGGACAAATACATTGATACTAGAAAGTCAATCATATTTCTTATAGCAATAAAAATTATGCAAATAAAGTACAATTTAAGTTTTCTGTGTGTTAAATATATTATTAAAGGGTATGGTTTTACGCAAAATATCAAATTTCGCTATCGCAGTTATACATAGGGTACTATAATAAGTTATAGTGTGTCGTCCGCAAAATAATTAACAGTTTGCACTTCTCTCCTACTCCTATAGCGTTGAATGTTAAGATGGAGTGAGTGTAATGTTATTGCATGCACACCTAGGTAGTTAGACCGTACGTTAGTGCAGAAAAATGGGGTTATCTGAAGTTTTCTGCAGGAAGGGGCATATTCACAAAGGTAAATTGCTAGAAGAGTACAAATCAGTCAAAAAACTGTGTTATATTGAGAGGAAACGAAACACATCAGTAAAACAGAGTTCATAATTGTGGAAGAAAACTCAAGCAATCTTCATGAAATATACGGAAACTTAAATATTTAGCTTTACAGAACTGCAAAGGTACTTTTGAAAGAACTGAACATGAAAACCGCTGAATATGGAGCATTAGTATCTGCAGGGAATGTGAGGATTCTTTGTGGAACGGGCACAAGGTTTAAAATACTGGACGTCTGAAGACTGAAAGAAGGTAAGTTTCAGTGATGAATCGTGTTTCGTCATATCGGACCAATGTTCTCAGTATGTTAGACCTCGATCTGGGGAACAGTTCAAGTTGGAGTGTATACAACAAACTGTGAAACCTCCAACATCGGTCATGGTGTGGGGTGACATGTCTAACTTTGGGCCTGGGGGCTCTATATAGTGGATTGAACGATGAAAAATGATCAGTACCTCAAAGTTCTTCAAGAACAACTCCTACCATAGATTGCAGTTTAATTTAACGACGAAGAGTTCATCTTCATGCATGATGGAGCACCTTGCCATCAACTGAAGAAAGTCAAGACATTCCTCACGGAGAATATTATTAGCGTTCTCCCATGGTCAGGTAACAGCCTGAATACGAATCCCATCAAAAACCTGTGGAGTTTTATGAAACCAGATCTCAATAAGAACATCACATCCAAATGTCAGTTCATTCAGGACATTACTACCATCTGGTCCACAATCAACCGGAAGAGGAAGTGTACAAAACTTGTAGCAAGTATGCTACGCCGACTGCAGACACTGATCAAAAATAAGGATCCCATACCAAACAGATTGTGATTCGATAGGTATTGCTGTTGATTTGATCGGTATAAATGTTGGTAAAGTATGAGTTGTTTTAGCATGAAATATAAAGGTGGCGGATAAAAATGTCTTTCTGTGTGATATAAACATAAATCCCTACTGAAAGATGTCGAGGCAGTGTATGATAGCATTAATAGTAAAATTCAATAAAAATGTGTGTTTAAAAAAAATCTTGAAGTTTTACGTCCCACGATTATGACGGCTAGACTAAAAGAGATGTGATGAGAAATGAATGAAAGGGTGGAATGAAGAAAGTGCGAGGAAACGGGAGAACCCCGAGAAAACAAAAGCACACGGTGTTTGTCCACCACAAAGCTCACTTGGCGCGAGCTAAAATGCATGTTAAGTCTAATAATTTGAACATATATGTATACATTTGTGTGTGTATCGGTAACTCATTCGATATTTGTTACAATTTCTATGATGAGGGATTGGAAAGAACCTGGATTAAGACTAGTGTAGAATTTCTCACTGATTACTTAGACATATGCCACAACAACTAGCATAAAAACTTATGAGCTCCTTCGAGGCTATACACGCCTTTGGAGCGAGAAATTGGGTTCGATTCCTGGTGGAAGCGGAAGTGGTTTGGATCCCATGCAAATTATACGTAGGGCAGCGGCAGCTCAGTAGTAAAGTGCTCACTTCCGGTGCGTGAGGTCCCTGGTTCGATCCCAACTCTCGCCAACTGGACTTTATGATAGAGAAACACAGTGTGCGTGCGTTTTCTCGGGGTTCTTCAGTTTTCTACCACTTTCTTCGTTATACTATTTCGTTCATTATCCTCATCGTCACCTCCCTCGCCTCGAGACGTTAAATTAAAAAATAAAAAAAAAATAAGTTGTGTATATCCTTGGTGCTGCAAAGGGTTGTTTAACTCCAAACTAACCTAAAAAACTTGGAAAATCACCATTAAGAACGTTGATGAAGTATATAAAAAGAATAAAAGACAACCTTAGGGCTGGATCACATGGAAAACAATAAATGAACCGTAAGCAGCTGAGAAAAACATTAACAGACCACAAAATACTAAAACTACCCACAATTAGCTAATATAAATCATGAGAAACCATATCAGAAAAAGATACAAACTACTGAAACCCGAAAACAATAAACCTCCATAAAAGACCCTACGGTACAGAAATAACTTTAAAAAATCTACTAATTCTCTTATCATCATAGAGAAAGTATCAAGAAAGAAGAAAAAAGAGGAGGAGAAAACCCTAGTTTCTAACATTTCTAAAAGGCCTACGTTCCGGTCCAAGCATATAGATTTATGTACCGCACACTATTAAGGCCGCAAGAACAATAACTTCTACTAGAGACATGGAATGTCTTTTTCACGAAGTAAAATTGAGAATCTAAGAAAGAATGGAGAATTTCTTAATTTGACCAATATTGCAAACATGTCCGGCCTTACAGTAAATTCATGTATAAAATGTATCCCGAGTTATACATATTCTGAAAAATAAACAATAAATAAAAAGTTATTAGGCATGCATGAAGTAAGGTACAGGACTAGCATAAATGATTCGTTCATTTTGAAATGGCTATATTTTCAAACATATTACACGTACATACATGAAAGATATATGAAAAGAACCATAAACTCACCAAGTTTATACACCCTCTACAAATGTTCAATATGTGCCCCTTTGGTGACACGACACACAATCCGACGATTCTCGAGTTCATTCCATACATTTTATAGCATAGTCCTGTCAATTTTCTGCACTGCAGTACTGGGGCGTTTTTTGAGCTCGACTAAGGATTGCGGTAGTGGGCATCCACACAGGAAGAAGCAGAAGGGCGTTAAATTAGGAGATCTGGGAGGCTAGCCTTTACACAAGCAACCTGCAACATGTGTCCTTGAATTGGCGATACTATCGCAAAATGTTTTGTTTACATGGCGGTTCTTTTCCATACTCTTTTCTGAAAGCGAGTTGCATAGTTATAAATGATCATTTGGCATATTCAAGCACACACAAACTTTTTTCTTGCTTTCCCTTCATTTTCGACAGGTACTACCCTCATGCTGCCACACCCGATCGGAAAGACAATGGACTCGTGCTACCACACAGTACGAACTTGGCGAGTTTGTGGTTCTTTTCCTATATCTTTCATGTGTGTACATGTAATACTTTTGAAAATATAGCCTTTTCAAAACGAACGAATCATTTATGCTAACCCTGTATATTTGTCCAAGGGTTGTTAAAATCTAGAAAGTTACGAAGCAATAATAGCAGTATATGAAGAACTGACCACAGTCGAAGGGACGAAAGATATTTGGACACAAACTTTTAATTATTATAAATGTTCAACAGCTATATGATCGGAAGTAATTCGTGATTGCAGCCTTCGACAAAAATAAGTAGTATATTTCATATACGACGCTATACAATATCTTATTTTCTTTGACTATACATATAACTTTACACACATTCTATACAAGAGACCCGGGTTAATTCCTGGTAGGAATTCATGTGGTTCGAATTCCACATTAAGTTGTAGAACCACGTCTCATACAGCCTCTATGTTAAATGGGACGCTAAATTCCAAACCAACCAAAGAAAAATCACCTGCCCACACAGAACTATGAATGTCCAACGAACTCCTTGTTGATTTCGAAGAAACTGAACCGCTTTTCTAACTGTGTGGTATTTACTCTATCATCAACATCCTTATTTCTTTCGTACGTTTCTAGTCTCTCTAAACACTTAACCAACAGCCTTCTGCTCCTCGCTAAATCATTTACCTTCTCTAGGCTTAGTTCCATTTATGTTCAACTCCACTGCTCAATTTTAGCGTTAACAGAAGTGTCATATTAAGTACACATTTATAGATGCGGTTTACATTTCTTCAAATATACAAAACATGAACACACAATTGATATATTTCTGTACGTTCGTTGATCGATTAATTTTGGTTTTCGCCCTTACAACACCGAAGTTATCAAAGACGGAAGTATTATTTGGGTTTGCTTAAGTCGAAAACTGAAAAGCGGTACAGCTGACAAACCCGTAGGCCATCCTGCACAGAACAGACCCCTCCCCTACACTATCAGATCTGAAAGAGAGCTGGTTTACACAACTCGGCTTATTCGCATACGTAAACAAAGTCCTTGAAAATGACAAATTAATGTTATTGCTAATAGAAATGCCAGTCAAAAAGTTTCTAACACTTTTGTAATATTTCTGAAGAAAGTGGGCTGGGCTTACCATGAAGTCTGGGAGACCTCCACCCTCGCAGAAACAGCATTTGCTATTTGGTTCCCAGTCGTGAGCCTCTGGTTCTTCCCCCCGATTGTTGTAAATAATTTCTTGGTATTTCTTCCATTTTCTTTTGCCCATCAACTCCTCTGCTACTCTTTCCAAACCTGGAATTAAAAAAATAAATTAATCACCATCACAAACGAGACAACACACTAACAACTACTCTTATGTGATTATTATTGTTGTTTTCTCACAAATACTTCATGCTCATCATACAATGCGTTTCACCAATACTGACCTCATGACTGAACAACAGTGGGGATAGAATGAAAGATAACTGACGAATATGTACATATATGAAGGCTTGAGTTGGATATGGCTTCAAGTTCACTTTTTTACATTTTATAGGAGAATGAATTTTCTGTCGCAGGAAATTTACATGTATTACAGCAACGGTACCTAGTATTTGTGAAAGCGCTGTCATAAGCAATAAGTTTGGCAGAAAGAAATTATATTTGGAATTTTTTTTATATATTTCGAGATATAAATCGAAAAGTGTCAAATTTTAACACACACAAAAGCTTTACCCAAGAAAACAGTAGGAAATTGCATGGACATAAGGCTTTGACCAAATAAGGGCCAAATTCGAAGTGAAAACAACAATTTCGCTTATAGAGGTACTAGAAAAGGAAATACGTGAATCCATACATTGATGTGGTATTTTGTCTTCCCTTTGCAATGCTCTGTGACCAGTATGTTATGTTGGAAGACTAACATACTGATAGTTATGATAGTTTGAATTGTAGAAAAGCTTAAGCAGATACAGGTAAGCTGTAAATAAGTTCACTATTTTGAAAAATTTACAGGTAAATTAGACAACATATTTTTAATTAAGTCTAGAAACTAATGAGGAAAAAAAAAGTTCTAACAAAGTAATCCTAATCTAAATTAACCTTATGTTCATTATAAACATTGTGGATGTAAGAATAATACAACACCTCACTGTATCGTATGAGTAAATGTCTTACATTTACTATCAGGATGTCTAAACAACCACTGCATCTGGACTTCTATAAAATTCTTACAGCGCATTTCTAAGAAGCAAAGCTCTTAGCTAACATATTAAAGAAACTGCATTTCGTGTAATCAGAAGATACAGTAAGGTAATACTGTTTTTTAACTATTAAACTCATTAATGCCAAAAGGTTCAATGAACATTCTGAATACACTCATCGAAGTTCCAGGCCATTTTTCAGAACCCGAGATCTGTTTGAAACAAGATTCAGAAATAACCCAACTGGCAACAACAATAAGACAAGGACCCTTAAGAGTATTTATCAAAGGAAGTATTGAATGTCAGTATATTTTTCTTATATTAAATATGCGTCGAACAGCTTTCATAAAGAAATATTCTAACTGCCTGCAAGTTAAGGTAACCATGCTTAAACCTAATTCCATCTATCTTGTTATACTAACTAAAAATCTGTATATTAAAAAGGTACATATTTCCTAAATTTATATATAAAATACCTGTAAATTTTATGCCTCTTCAGAAAAGTATACCATTTTAGTGGATACTGAAATGACAGAACATGCACTGAAAAAGAGACCAGAGAATCCCGAAACAGTACATTATTACGACTCTCATGTCCGAGATGAAAGTTAGGATTTTTTTTTTTTTTTCTTTTTTAAATCTCTACGAAAATCACAAACGTGAAGAAAACATATACGAAATCAATGCTTTACATGAGAACCAGTATCAGAGCCAACCCTGCAGGAGTATCTACATATCGTAAAATCAACACACAAATGGAGAGGTGGGCAAAAAGCACTATCATTTTATACTTAACAAGCAGTCTGAGGATTTTCCAAAAATTATTCCAATTGACAGGGCTCGAAAAATCTTGCTAGCAAGTACTCGCCAGAACAAAAAATCTACTAGCCAGACCATTTTGCAGTCACAGTGTTGATATAAATAAAACAAAACTCACTTTGCGACACAGTAAACATATCAATACATTTTTATTTTGTTTATTTGCATATCTCTCACCAATGAAAAAAGGGGTGAATAAAACAAGTCTTTGATTGATCGAACTTTACTCGCCACTGGTGAATGGATTTTTCAAGTCTCGCCAATTGATCCCTTGCACTTACTATAAACACTTTCCTGATGAGACAGTTAACGATTTAGTTTCACGTTAGACTGAAGGTTCACGACTCGTGTAATTATGAAGCCCAAAAGGGAAGTTAAACTCTATTCGCATAAAAACTACCAGTGATAAACAGAGTAAATTCAGAAGTGTTAATGAAATGAAACGTGGATATTCTCTATTTACCCACCACCCTGCTCTCGTATTATTCAAACAGCAGCACACAATATGTTCAAAATTCTGTGTCCATCTCCTTTAACCTAAAGCAATCGTGGGACGTCCATTGAATTTCATTTTAAAATTATATGCATATAGTAACACGTTTTATAACACCTCAGTTTAACACAATCTGGCACATTTTAAGATTAACCGATACCCACCCACCTATTATGTGCCCTGGTTATCTTAAAAAAGGATTGTATTCGTACCATGATTTCGGAACCAATCCTGTTCCCTTCGACTGGTAGATACTAATAAAAATCTTCAATCTGAACCCTCTTAGGATTCCTAGAGCGCATAATAAGCGAGTGTTCGTTAATCTGTTTTACATCTTAAAAATGTGAATTTATGTTCAGCTCCTGTAAATACTTTACATACATCACGTAAGTAATTCAACAGATACGAATTCAAAATAAAAATTAAACCAAGTACAGTATAACCTGCCTTTGTACCAAGATATCGACGAAGATCACAGTGTTGACCGAAATTATTCGCTGAAAAGAAAATAAGTTCGTGGCACAAAGGGAGTCCACTGTAGTTTTATATGATGTACAATATTGCTCCAATTAGTAAGACAAAAGCTAATGTTAATAAGTAATGTTCATTTTATACACTGAAGTTCGATCTCATAATAACACCTTTCATAACTATGACATATCAATGTGTGGAGTAATAGCTGCAGCAGTACACTTCTTAAGTACCGGTATCATTAGATGTGTCACAAGCGAAATACTGAAACTGATTTTGTCGCTTAAGAAAGTGGGCTAGATGAACAAATATTTTTAATTAACCCACCCAAATAATTCTCTCTCTCATTTCAAATTAAAAAAAATATTCCCTGCAGATAAATACAAACCTTCATATCGAAATCTATACTACAAGAAGTTTTTTTTTTTTTTAAAAAAAAAAGTTAATGATTGGTTGAATTTAAAATTTATTTCCAGCATCAAAGCCAAATGATATATGGTCTACTGCCTGAAATGGAATTCAAAATATTACTCGAAACTTTTATCCGAGGATAAAAACTCAACTGGAGATATCAATAAAAGGCATGAAAAAAAAAAAAAAAAAAAGTGTAGGCTATTTTATTTCAGAACTAGTACCAGTGCTAATTTTACAGGAGTACAATAATGTAAAATAAATCACATATTTTTATCCTTTGGGCTAAGGGAGATGATGATTAAAGTAAGTGAACGATGACTGGGTGGAATCAGAAAATGGGAGGGAACGGGAGTATACCGAGAAAACCTATGCACCAGAAATAAGCGTTCTACCACTGAGCCACCGTGTATAAAGAATATGTGCATTAACTGCATACTTCAATTAACGTTTATTTGCCTACAGAAAGTAATATTTATTTCTTTAA
Source organism: Thermobia domestica (assembly GCF_964235325.1). Classification (NCBI taxonomy): domain Eukaryota; kingdom Metazoa; phylum Arthropoda; class Insecta; order Zygentoma; family Lepismatidae; genus Thermobia; species Thermobia domestica. The sequence continues at coordinate 209,610,907 of NC_137465.1, forward strand.
AAAATAATGATTTTACATCTGCCCAATTCAACTACTATCGCACGCTCTTAGTCCTGGATCAGCTTCCTGGTGAGCCAAAACCTAACCTAGTCTACCCTACTATGCAGCTCACATCTGCGGAACATATTCCTTAGCCCCTTTAAAACTAAACGACTGGGACCAAACCCACAAACGTTTGTCTTTTAACAGTATGTTACGACTATTTATTTATTTATAGTATACGGTATCACTCAATGTGACAGTCTACACAGATCGTACTTTTGGATGAGTAACGTTTAGTCAATTAACCATACACTACAGATGAAGTAATTATTAAAATATTTAGGATAAAACTGTCTCCAGATACCTAACATAGACTCCAGAGTAGAGATGAACATCAACTGCGAAAAATTTTGGTACATTTACACGCGCAGTGTATTAGACATCAAAATTATTAAGAAACATACGTGAAAACGCTAACTGTGTTGATTGTGTCTGTTATTTCGGCTACTTATGCTCTGGTCTTGTTCACTGTCACACAAAGATTGAATCATTTTAAAAACATTTTGCATTTTTGGTGCAAGGGTTCATGATTGGAAAGAGACCTCTTGCAAATTGATAGTTCATGTAGAAAAAATACGTCAATTTCTTTCTGAAAGAACATCAGGCATACATATTTTAAGCAATTTCATGTGAGGAGTTAGTAATATAATCACACTAGTTACACAACTGATGCATAAGTTCAAGAAGACACATTTATGGGTAAGATAGCTTAATTAAACATGCAACACAACTGAAATGTTAGTAGAGTATTCATAAGTAAGTTACCGCCATACAGGTGAAATAAAAGTATTCGAGCTTTAATTATTTATATATATATATATATATATATAAAATCCGATGCAAAACAGAAATTAAGATAAACGAAATAACCTTATTGTCGCCCAAAGAAATGCATAAAGCAATAAAGTAATTTACAACGAAATTAACTCTCATGACAGGTTATCCTGGTATGTGGCTCCCCTAAGCTTCACCTACACGAAATGTGAATGAAATGCACCCCATTAGTGTGTGGTACAGATGCCTGACAAGAATGGGCAACTAAATTTGATCTGTACAAATTCTATTACTACACTTACAGAGTTTAATAATAAATCAATAATTCGATAACATTTCCTTTTTTACAACGCATGGGAAGCGTTATTTTATTTCCTTTCTCCCACAACATAAGAATTCGATAAAAAGAGGAAAAACTATTGAAAAAGTAAACAGGACCAAACACGAAGACCCAAAAATATTCCTAAAGGAAAAAGATCATATTCTGGTTATTATGTTTAAAAAAAATAAATGCTGTACTGGTATTTGAAAAGCTCAGTATGCTCTGTGTGAATATTGTGTCAAAGGAAAGAGCTATTATTTTCAACTGACAATCTACTTTGAAATTGCCTCCCCTTATGCTAGTGTTCATTACGGAAAGCTAGGTTAATACTAATAGACTTCGAAGTTTCTCTTTTCTTTCAATACGGTATTAAAGAGATATATGTATTAAAATCTATAAATGGAAACACTATGTGCATAAATTTATTTTTCCCCACACCCATAACCCTAACATTCGAACCTGAGCAAATGCACGTATCTTCAACGAAGTTCTATGTAAAAACACATTAATCACAAAGAGTACAAGGGTAAAGTTGGCAATGGAAACTAACTATCATTGTAAGACTTCAAAATGTGCACCATTTCAAATCCTCTTTTTTTTGAACTAGCCGTCTTGGGTGAAATATAATGTCTTTAAAAATTATATTCAGCACAAGCTACTAAAATCTAAAGTGACACGAAAATATTAACTCAAATAATCATCAATGACCCCTGTGAATACATGAACAATGTACAGTGCAATTTTTACATAAGATAGACCTGTATATGTTACTATCTCGGGGTTAATTTCCATAGTTGGGCGTCCGTTTGCAGCAAAATTTTTAAAATTTACAGGAAGGATGTGGATAATTTGATCGTTTGTGTGCTTGATAATATATAAGAGTCTCGAGAAATCTGTTTATTTCTTATATATAAGCGGTTATAAACATGGGACTATACAGCGAGCGGAGGGAACTACTTGGCGCAAGGTAACTGAACAGTTGCATTGTAGGAAAGAAACGAGCATTTCTGTTATCAACATGGCGAAAGTACAAGGGCAATGGACTAACAGTTTTAACATTTATGAAGCAATACGTTGACAACGAGCAAAATCTTTTAAAAGTTTGTGAAGAGCACGGATTAATGAACCTAATAACAAATTGCAGAAAATATGGAAAGGAGATAACAGCGAAAAAACCTGGCGAAAGCGGACGCCCAACTTCGGAATAAATGCCCTATCTCGAGCCAGGCAAATGACAACCGCGTTTAGGAGCATAATACGTAATTTTAAAAAATCTCAAAAATAAGTAATCAGCAATAAGTAGTAAATCTCTTCAAGCAAACATAATACACCGTAACAGGGATATCAATATTAATTTAGGGTTAGCTTTACAATGCCCACTCCAGCTATACACACACAAAAACGAGAAATTACACTCTATTACTTTTACGAAAATGGGTCAAAACTTCCTTAACCTTAAGGTATCCCGTTCCTATCCCTACCCTACTTATTCCTATCTTACTCTATTCTACCCTTTTAAAGCGGCCCTACTTATCGATGTGCATCTGGATCGTGTATTGTAAAGTTTACCCTTAAATTTTATTTATGAATATTCTTACTGATTCTACGGTATTTCGTAACGGTGTTACATAAAGTCGATTACACTGGTCCATCCAAAAACCTTGAACCTTCAACATAAGGAACGAACCATACGTCACTTCACTGATATTTCATACACACTCCAAGCAATTAAGTAATTTTAATTTTAAACACCAGAAAACCTAATACCTATTCCGCATTCTTCCCAATGCCGTATGGCGAATTATCTACTTCGCGAAAGAAAAATATAAATCTCAGTATCACGACATTACTAAAATGCATGAAATGCACGTTCAGACCCACTTTATATTTTTTTTCTTCAAAGTCAATTTAAAATCAGTATTTCATTAAATGAGCAGTATTAATAAAATTATTTGCTATTATTCTTCAGTTACCAAAAAGCCATTTGGGCGTCCATCACAAAATCCAAACTTCCCATCGAACCGTTGACTCGCATTTTTATTTTTTTCGTAATGCACTTGGCCTGGACCAACTGCATCAATGCATTTCTACTGTTCATAATCCTACATTTAAAGCACACAGAATAATGTTATATTTTATTATTTTATACGGCTCGAATTAAAAACTAGTAAATATTAGTAGAAAAGAATGAAATATTTAGCAACAGCACACAAAGTAACAACAAATCATAACTTTTAAGTAGGTTACTGCAATTATGCACTTGCAAAGTCATTTTAAATTCTTTCATAGGGATTACCAATTAGTGGAAACTATAGGATTTAATTCATTAATTTTCTTGAAAATTTTCTTTTAAATTTGGATTTCCTCCATAGGCGTTTCAATTACTGTTAATGGTTTTGGAGTACTTACGTACTCAGTCGATGACAAGTAGGCCCGGCTCTTCCATATACAACGGTCACCCCCAACCAGCTGACGATTCACTCTCGATTTACATTTTCTACTCGCAGCACTCTAAACTTAAAAACAGATGACGAACAATTATAAACTTTTCTTAATCATAATAACCTTGCACTATAATTTTCACTGCACCTTAAAAATAATATTACACGAAAACCACTACACATTACAGGGAGTCAGGATTCAAGCAACCATGACCCTTGCCGAATTACGGAACCTTCTTTCACAAATTTTGGCAACAGGTCCAAAGCGAAGCTACTTCAACCAGACACTTTTGAGATTTTTATATTCATTCTTCTTGTCTTCAATTCCTTGGTTTCTCATGTACTCACCCTCAAGATATACAACGTTTTTCGTCCATCTCTGCAGCTCTTTTTTGATTGCTCGCCGCTCATGTACACAACGAGCATACGAGCACTCCGCCATTTTTGCCTTCACCCTGCTGTGACGTCATGTCCTCATGACGCAACACGTTGTACCGCGTCTTTGATGGGAACTTGTGAAATTCGGCAGAGCCTTCGTTTGCAAAAGGAGTTCACCTAATGTATCATATTTGCACTGTATGGGAACAATTAAAAATATTTGAAACTGCACTTTTGTTATGATAATTATTCACACTTTTTTTCTGGATACTAATAATCGCACATAGAAGAAGGATATGCATCAGTTCACTCCCCAAAATATTGCGAACGTCCCACTACCACGGCCTGTTATGGATCGCGTACAAACGAAGTTAGCCGAATGGCCAGCAAATACGAGTGATAAGCCCCAGCTGAGATTAGTTGCAAAATAAGTAGAAGTCAGTCAATTACTTGCAAATATTAAACATTAAAGCATTTAGCACAAACACAAGAACCATCACTAAAATTTGAACAAGCGTTTGTTTCGTATGGCCTCTACGATTTCTTCTACTTTTTTTCAGCCTAACAGGCAGTAGGCCACGCCTGGTGAACACGAAAAGAAAATATCATACTCGCTCCATAAACCCCAGTCCACAAAAGTATAACGGGACAGTAAAGGTGAGGAGAGAATAATGCATAACAAAGTGCGCAAGACACGTGGCATTTTTGGTGCAAATCTGTAATTATTTGGAAAAATTAGCGTGTCCACGTTTTCCAAAGCGTAACTGATTCCCCCCTCTCCATTGCAACAGAAAAAAATCAATAACTCCAAATAAAGAAAAAAGTGGCAGATCCTATTAACCTATCCACTTCTTTAGGTGCTGTTCCTGTTTAAAATAATGATTTCAAAGCCTAATTTACTGTGGCGATGAATTTAATCACTTAGTACCAGGAAACATAATAGCTATTTATTCATATAACCAAGAATATGTTGAAATATAAACATTAGCTTTTATGGGTATATTGTACAGGGTTCATAAACACGTAAACATTATTCTTTTTATTTATTAAATATGTATTAATATATTACTCAAAATTTTATTCACATCACGAACCAGAACAAAATGAATCCATTGCGCGCACGGGAATATTTCATTTGATTGGTTTGGTAATTCTTAATTCATTTATTAGTGAAATTGATTTAATTATATTTGCAATATTTCTAATTTTGGGAGTGTTTTTATTTGCGTGGTCGAAAAATTGTAAAAGGAAGGGAAAAAATCAATGAACGAAGCAATTCCTCGCTTAGAGGAGCCTCCGACTCCACACAATTCACTGGCATTGGGTTTTCGTATGAAGCAAGGCAAAGCATAAGTAATTTATAAGTGGATAGTAAGCTGAGTGAGGAACCGACGCGAGTCTAGTTTCGTAAAGCCATTGCGTTTCGCCTGTGACTTTGAAAGGAGGTGCATACGCCATGCAACAACCAGGCTTTTTTTGTCTCTCTCTTTCATTCTATCTACTATCTTTGAGCGCGCGCTTATGTTGCAACAGGTTGCTGGTTGCTGGTTTTACTGGGCAAGGACGTGTGGTCAGCACAACGGTGGCACATGGAGCATACAGTTAAAACATTCGTCAACACCTTTTCCTCTGCTCACGTAGTCGATCGCGCTACTATCCTGATCTTTAGTATGCAGTTTTCTCCCCTCTTAAATCTCCCTGTATTATTTATTTATACTTCTAACGGAATACTATTGCAAGAAACGATCAAATACTTGAAGAGTGCTGCTCTATTCTTCACACCTGCAAACAAAATAATATTGACGATTCATTTAGGTACATTTTGCCTGCAGCTAATAATACCTCGTTGCATTTGCAATTTGGGACGTTGCCGATTTCTCACTCGATCGAGAGGAAGTTCGACCAGTTTTCTTTCTTTCTTTTTTTCTGTTTTCGCCTCACAAGGGCATCAGGTATAACGAAACATCAGTCAGTCATGGCTCAGTTGCATACAAGTGGGTTGACGGTATACAAGTGGGCTTTTTTTCGTTTTCCGTTATTTATGCTAAAAGCATTTAAGAGAATTTCTCAGGCGTTCTATAACACTCGCGAGTCTCGGCTACGTACAAAAATATCCTTCGTATGCAATACCATGTGCAGTATTGTCACAGTTGGAACCTCTGCGTTCGAGTGGCTGAATATCTAACGTTCAGCTTCGGAGCATTGGGTAGGATGTTCGATCCTTGGTTGCGACTATGGGCGTCACTAGAATTTTTTATATATATATATATAAAGAGGCAAGACAAATATTATTTATGATTATTCATAACTTATAACGTGCATTGGTTTTCGGCGTCCACGAAAATAGACTAGGCGAATAATAATAATGATAACAATAATCTAACATTGTAATTTATTAATAATAATACCACAAGTAATCACAATTTTAGAGCCTTCTTTCAGGCACTAAGGATTTTCATTAAACGTTTCATTTTGACACGAGAAGTACCCTAACTAATACATTTAACCCATTACCCATCAGTGTCTCATCAGGCGCGCAACCAGAAATTTTTGTTGGGCAATCCATTACTACAAGCCACTATGTCCATGTAGTATTGAATGAGTATTGTTCTGTAAGTAATTGTAAAATACTCCCACCTATATTTTCAGGAAAAAAATGATACAACTAGATTGTTTTTATAAGAGAAAGAGTATATAGATGAATTGTAATAAAATCAAATGTTCATGCTTACCCATTTTTCCTTTATTTTCTGAAGAAAATTTTAAATATTTTTTTTTAATATAAAATTTTTGTTTTTTAGAAACTTTTTTGTTCGAGTACGCAGGAGCTGCTTTAATACATTGTGATACATTTATTCGTCTTTGGCAACAAACATGTTAAGTTTAGATTGTTTTGAAAATTGGAGTCCCGGAAATAGGAAGCTATTTTAAAAAAAAAAAATAAATAAAATATACGTATTAAGTTGAAATTTTGTTTATAGTGCTTTTCGGATATATTAACTTAAATTAAATAATAATAAGTATTTCGCCTCATCGAGTTTCGGGGTTCATGGGTTAAAAAATAGATAAAAATGAAAAATATACTATTATCATGTTTTTTTTTTTTAAATAGTATTTTCTTATTTCTTTAATCTTCTTTAGTGAGTGTGAAAGGTTGTCCGAGAGCGGGAGATGTGAGGAGTATCCCACTCACAAAATGTAGACTCTAATCTACAATGTGAGTTCTACTTAACTTATACACCATCTGGACCAAAGTCAGCGTGAGTTAAAAATAATTAACTTGGCGTTATATGCATTAATATAGTTTACTAATTGCAAACCTTTTTCTTACTATCCTCTTTTATCTTCTACCATGCTTTTATACTAGCGTCAATTGCTCCCTTCACTGGGTTACAATAAGAAAAAAAATAGTATCGTGTTTCGTTAGTTAGTTACTTTTTACTACTACTGAAACGCTCTCTGATATTACTCATTTTCGATTATTTTTTATATTTCCTCCCCCCCTCCTCTCTCATGTTGCGTGGCTGAATTTGGATTTAAACGGCATCGGAAGTGTCACTGTTCATCACAGCGACCACGAAAACTATGAATTCGACACTTATATCGATCATTCTCGATCATTTTTCAATATATCCCGCTCCCCTGAGTTGCAGCATCAAAGCAAAATGATAAGGACCATCTCAGGCCCGAACTCCATCTATGTTGAAAATTTGACCGAGATCGGTTGGGTGGTTATGAAGTCACAAACAGTGAGTTTCATATATATCGGGTACAACAAAAAGGTACGTTAACATTTCAGGGGTGGATTCGTTATAAGTAGACAAGTAAAAAAGTTCATATGACCATATGTCGGGAAATGCATCGTTACAGAGTTAACGGCCATTAAGCCGCCTTATGGTGTGAAATAGTCACATTCGGGTCGCTCCTTAATGTGACTCAATTTAAACCTCAATAACTCAGCCTCTAATTAAGTTAGGAAAATAATTTTGGTAGCAATGTGTTCCTGAAGAATGAAGCTTTCCATTGATATTCATTTTATGAGTGTATCCCCAAGGGGGAAGGAATGCCATCCCCAAAATCCTGATGCAAAAAACAAAAAAAGTACATAATTACCCTCCCTCGTCCGCTGTGGTATTACCCACATATATAAAATATATATCGGCGGAAAGAGTTTATTTTCTTGTTGTAGCCCTCCACGAGCAGTATGGTGTCGCCGTTAGAAGAAGCAAACAATAATAGATATAGAGCATAAGTCTCATCTTAATAGATAGAGTGGTTATCATGTAAATACCGGGATGGTATCTAACATACAGGTCCCTGACCGCTTTCTTCCTTTCCTCAACCCTTTCTTACTTCCGTTTCCTCTGATAGTGTGTTTGCAGAGGGGGGCATCCCTCATACGTAACGGGCTAACATGGCCATAGATGCCGAAAATCCCAGAAATCTAATTTCTAATCCTAATCCTAGTGACAGGTTAACTTGGCCATAGATGCCGAAAGCCCAGAAATCTAATTTCTAATCCTAATCCTAGTGACAGGTTAACTTGGCCATAGATGCCGAAAGCCCAGAAATCTAATTCCTAATCCTAATCCTAGTGACGGGCTAACATGGCCATAGATGCCGAAAATCCCAGAAATCTAATTTCTAATCCTAATTCTAGTGACGGGCTAACATGGCCATAGATGCCGAAAATCCCAGAAATCTAATTCCTAATCCTAATCCTAGTGACGGGCTAACATGGCCATAGATGCCGAAAGCCCAGAAATCTAATTTCTAATCCTAATTCTAAGTATTCATTTCGGATGCGAGACGCTACCAGTAGTATGTGTCTCACTGCTAAGAGACAAGGAACAACAATGTTACAACCTTATGTGTTCTTTTAGTTGAGAGTGTATATTTTTACATGTAGAGTGTGTAAATATATAAACAATATGTTCTGGAAGAATAAGAATGGTATTGTCGCTGGGAACGAACAATATACCTTTTTAGCGTCAGGTTTCTCGAAAACTTCTCATGAGAATAGATCCTCAAAGCAGATCACTTTGTTTAGCTCGTTGTAATCTACAGATTAATGTATTTCATCTTTGGAGAACATTGTACTTAAACAAAAATTAAAAGTTTAACGGTTAATCCTAATTTTAGACGATATTTCACTAACCACACAAGCTAGAGATGGAGTGGGTCAATGAATCGTCCACTGACCCACCATGACCCACTCTGACCCACCGACCCACCATGACCCACTCTGACCCACTGATCCACTCTACTCAGCGGATTGTAGACAACATCCTCTGTACATTGGTGAATTTGTCTACGTTTTACTTTCAAGGCCTTCATTTTTTCTACTTTTTCATTTGTTTCTGTTTACTTACCTGAGATAAATATATCCAAGTGAAAAAAGAACTTCAGGCACTTTTGGGTATTGATATTTGCAATTGTAATAGTAGCAACAGGATTTGCTACTTGGCTTTCGAGAGACAGTCGAATTTTACACTTTTTTCTTCCTTTACGTGGATCTACTTTACCTTCATTTGAGACTTTCAAAATTCACCCTATTTTCTACTGAAAAGTATCTGTAATTCAACAAAGAAATAATTATATATGATAATTAAATTGAAATTCATCGTGATATGGTCCATGACAATTATTTTACCATTTTAGGTATATGTCGTAAAGGTCAGATTCACCGGTATTGTAACAGAGAGGTGCTTCAGCGATTGATCGTGAAAAATCAAGCTCCGATTAGTGATAATTTCACAGCCTTGCTTTTATTACAACTGTAAACTCTTCAGTCAGTGGAGAGGAGGGCGTGGGTCATGGGTCAGAGTTGATGACGATGGGTTTTGGTGGGTCAAATTTTCATTAGTCCATGCCATCTTCGTAGCATATTAAAATCTTGCTTGTGGGTTAATGAAGAGCTCGATGAGTGTATAAGTCAGTTTTCATCCCGATAAGCGGCGGGGTTATCGCATAGCATAAATCTTTAGATTTACTAAAAACAATTGTTTTTCATAGTTTTCTCAAAAACTACGCATTGGATAACTAAATAGTCTATAAATAAATAATTCATTATATCAGGTCAAGTCTCGATGAATTTCAACGAGATCCAGCAACTCTCGGTAAACGTGAAACTAAACAAACAGGTGAATGATTTACTTTGAAGCATTAATTATAGATTTTGTTTTTTAATGAACGAAAATGAATTTGAAGCCGAGATGCAGTAGAGTGGTCTTAAAATCCAATTCTGTTGGAGATGAAATGGTCTGTAAGAACCAGTTCTGTAGAACGTTACCTTCTGTGATAGGTCTGTGTATTCGCCGACTGAACGGATTCAAGTCCTGACGCTGTCCGGAGTTCATTTAAATAGTAGATCGAACCTACACAACGTAGGTTGGCGTAAAGACGTAAATAAAAAAAATCGATCAACCCATAAGAAATACCATGTAAGTTTAGATCGCTAAGGTTTCATGAATTAAATTGTGAATTGAAATGTTTAGATGTAATGGTAGCAAATGACAATTAAGTGACGATCCCCGTCATCATATGTATTCTGCGATTATTGGCAGGTCGCTTGCCGCAACTGAGAATCTTCCATGCTCTAAGGTCTTCCGCTAAATCTCTTCGTCTCTATGTACGATTTTTCTGTTTTGATGTCATCTATTGATTTTAGTCTCCTTCGCCCCCTCCCTCTCTTTCCTGCCACCATATCCTCTAGCACGTCTCTTATGGTATAGTTCCCTGTTAGCCAATGTCTCAACCAGTTCCTCTTCTTAATAATATCTAAAATTGTTCCTTTTCTCCCCCACCATTTTTAACTCCCTCTCATTTGTTTTGCATTCGACCCAGCTAATTCTCTCCATTCTTCTCCACATCCACATTTTGAAAGGAAAATTAAACAAAGTAGGTAGGAAATGGATTGCACTATTTCGCGTGAAGTTTCTTACCGTCCCGTCTAACGTTAAGAAAATTATAAGTAAAAATCTATAAACGTCTTATTCTACTCGTACTATTGTATGGATATGAAAATTGATCGCTGATTAGCCAAGGAGAGACATTGAAGGTTTTAAAAACAAACTTTAAAGGGGAAAAATGCTTCCAAAAGAGGCAAACAAGCAAATTAAACAGGATAGCAACATCTAAGCCCGGTATATAGTCAACTAGAGCTCTGTAGGAAAAATACCTTTGGGTAGGCTAAGAAGGGACTATGACAAAAGTTCTTATTGGTTTGGATTGATATAGAATCCAATGATATTGAATTCAATGGTGGGCTTTATTCGCAGCGTTAACTGCAGATTCCACATGCAGTACTTCAAGAGATTTCTTTTCCTGACAACAATGGAACCTGCAACACTTCAATGAATTGTAGGTTATCTAACAGACAGTAAAGCAAGTAACAAGCTTCACCGTGTGCGTGTGTATGTAATGTGAAGGATAGAAAACGAAGTTCAAGATATTACTTTCCTGACACCAATGAAACCCGCAATACGTTAACGAAATGCTGGTTGCCTAACAAACAGGCAAAACAAGCAACAAGCTTTGGCGTGTACAAAATGTGAACGAGGAGAGAAAGCGAATCGAATGATTCAGGACGAATAAGAAGTCGAAGCGAAGCGAAGCGTCTGCTTTCGCCACACCGAAAACAAAGCGAGAGGGAGAGGCGAAGGAACTGCGCATGTGCAGCACCTTGCTACCTTTTTCTATTGACAGTTCTGGTTTTAGTGAATATCCCTCCTAAAAAAATTTCAGGTAGCATATTTCCCACTCGGAAGATCGTTTCCATTTTGTTATTGATGATATGAGAAATAAAAATGCAAAACGCTTTTCTCCAGATGTTCTTGAACGCCGAAAGGGAATGAAATATGATTCTGTACCAACTCGTTCAAACTAGCAACAAGTGATTTCCGCAAAGTTAGAGTAAAAGTTTTAATGGGAAACGCTAGGCATCCTACTTCTTATCCTCCCCGATGGTCTAGTGGTTAGCGCGCGCAGCTTTGGTGCACGTGGTCACGAATTCAGTTCCCGGTGCAAGAACATTGATTCCGGTAGGACCTGGATTTCACCCTAAACTATAATTTCGCTCCTTATATAGCCTCAGTGGCTGAACATGAAAGCTAAAATATAAACAAACATAAGTACAAGGGGCCCTGGGCCCTCTGGTTTACGAAAATGTATTCATTTTTTTTAAGATTTTCTTAATACAATTTTAAAAAAATACCAAACGTCGTATAACAACCAGGGAGACGTCCCCTTTAGAAAATTTTCTTCGGCCGCCCATGAACAAGCATCGTCTTTCTCCTTTGAGATTATATTTCAATAATTCTATTTAACATTTAAGAAAACCATCTACCACTGAGCCACCGTGGCCCCCAAATATGAAATACGTAATAGCAGAGTACGATCGAAGAGAGAGATACAATGGTGTATTTTGTTCTGACCACACATTTTCTAATGTTTCGTCTGGACGACCAGAGTTCTTCCTGGACTATAATCTCATAAAGTTACTATTGTTATTATTATTTTAGGTTTAGGTGCAAAGAGTTGAAATTCAAAATATTTTTAGTGTTTAATGAAAATACCAAATAGTAAATATATGGTTTCATTGAAAATCAGACTTAGGATTTAGGATTTAGATTTCTGGGCTTTTGGCATCTATAACCATATTAGCTGGTCACGTTTGAGGGATGATGTCGCTCAGCGAGCAGACTATCCGGGGAAAGGGAAGGAAGAAAAGATTGGGGAAGGAAGGAAGCGGGATCTATATTAGGTACCATCCCGACATTTGCAGGAAACCGCATTCAGGATGGCTAGCTTGAAAAAGCTTTTATACTTTTACATTGTTCGCACCGGAAATCGAACCCAGGACCGCTTGCACCGAAGGCGAGAGCGTTAGCGACTACGCTACGCGGGGCCATATTGAAAATCAGAATTTTCATTGTTTTCCTTTTTTCTTTCTAGAAAAAGAGTTGCAAATCTTTGTTCCTTCTTGAAGTCAGTTAATTGTATTTAGGGACTAGAAATATTTGGGTCCTTCTGTCTCATTGCAATTAAAAATTTTTAAAGCTGATCCGGAGCCTCCAATTATCTCTGATTGCAATAAGAGTTAGAAATTCAATCCATTTTGAATCAAGCTTTCCCGATTACTCTTATCTTTGTTGACAATTTAAGCTTGATATTAACATGAAATTACGAACACTGGTTCCACAGCATCAAATAGACTAAACTGAAAGCTAGTACAAAAATTCTGTTCGGATTCCATCTCTGTACTTTCTCCGCATTGGAGCCTTTATTTAATTCCCGTTAACTGACAACATACCTTAGATTTTTTTTTCGCAAAGCTTATCCATTAATTTAGTAGAGGTTTATAGAACATTTTGGTAGCATGATAAGTATTCTGAAGAACATTATGTGAACAATGTACAGTATTGTACAGTATTTATGTTGTAATTGAAATTCCAGTATTTGTGGAACTTCTGATGCCTTTTGAAAACAAACAATATCAGCTTACTTTAGCCCGTTTACCAAGAGAAAAAAGCAAGAAACAAATCACTAAGAAATATTGATTATCATTACGTTTATTCTATTATAGAATTAAGATGTAATAATCAGACATTTTTAAAGCATCTTTATATATGTACGTAAGAGATATTAGTTACGAGTTTGTAGTAATATGCTACTAGACTTTATTATTATTATTATTATTATTATTATTATTATTATTATTATTATTATTATTATTATTATTATTATTATTATTATTATACTGAAAGGTGTGCAACTTTTTAACCATTATGAGATCCAGCGTACCGGAATTTTTTTATTTTTAAGAATAAAACGCTATATATATATATATATATATATATATATATATATATATATATATATATATATATAGGACCGGATACAGGATATTCTGGGGGGTGCACCAATAACTACCAGTACATTTGAATAAAATTAACCTGAACCACTATCCACAGTTTCCGGAATTCGAAATAGGGCCTGTTGAAATTTAGCTTTTTCGCGATTTTGGTCATCTCTCATCTGAAACTATGCACTTTTCCCTATAGGTTCATACGAACTTTTTCTCTTATTTTGATGTGAGGAATCACCCCTTACAGTTTGTCGGTATAGTTTATTAACACCCTGTATATATATATGGGCGCCGATTTCTCTGTAATTTTGGTGGGGACGCACTCAGATGTGTGTTTGGTTGCAGACAAGGGTCTAAGAAGGCATATATGAGGATTTTTTTTAGACAAAGTGAATTCAAATTATGCCAAATATTGTATATTCATAAAAACATACTTATAACAATAAATAGAACAATAAAAAATACATGGGAGCATTGGGAAGTCCCCAGGATCGCCGTCCTTGCACAATTATGAGAGGCAGTTTAAATCCTCAAGCATTGCTTTCGAGGGAATGAAAAATACTTTTTTTTTTGGTAAATCTAAAAATTGGTGTTGCATGGTAACCATGCCACCTCGTATTAGGATGAAACTTCGGGAGGAGATCTCGCTCTACATCCAAGATCGGCGACCTGATCTGAAGATATGTACAAAATCTCAGATTGTTCTAGTGTATAGTATAGAAGTAAAACCAATTCCAATTGAGGAAGGTTTGAATTAAGAGTGACTGGGATAGGCATTTATAACTTGGTTCTCTGGGCATTCTTGTGGTTTCACAATGTATTATTAGGTTTACAAAAATTGTTTCAATTTTCTCAAAAACTACGCATGAAGATTGACAATCACCTATATGTTTTCGTTCAGCTCAATGAGATATATTCATTAATATATATATATATATATATATATATATATATATAATCTTTCAGGTTTTTTTTTTCGTTAAACGCTAATATGATAATTTATCCGAATTTATCACAGTGACGCAGTCGTAATCATTTTAAAGTTAATTTCCTGATGATACCACTGAGCTATACACTCGCGTCAACAGTCATAGATTTAGAGTACCTTAAAGTCCAGCCAGATAAGAAATGCTAGATTATGGCAAGAGTTCTGTAAAATACCGGAGGTAACACGATCCCTACCTCTTATATTAGTTAAGAAAGAAATGGACAATATTTCAGGCTACCGACAATTGTGTATTTCATATGCATAGAGCATCTACACAAAAACTGTCGCTCTGACCTTCACAGTTTCCGATCATTTTTTGTTTTTCTTTTTTAAAAAAGTATTTTAAAGGTTACAAGAGGGGCTTACAAAAGGGAGTTCTTTATGAATATTACAATTAGGTCAAAGGTATCCACTTACATAAATAAACTTTTTATTCTTAGAGAAATAATAAATAACATTTTCTGGATTTACAGTATAGCTATATCTAAGGCTATGGCAAGCCAGATGAATTCAAGGTGGGTCGTGGATGGTCAATTTATAGGTTGTTATCACACTTAATTTTGGATTTCTAAACCAGAGTTTCGTACCTTTTAATTCTGGTAATTGCCTGACAATGCCGAGTCATTACCGAAAATTACCACAGGAACCACGTGAGCTAAAAGTGGAACGATTATTACCTTACAGAGCTGCTTGCTAGTATTCTCGTGTGGTATTGTAAGTTTTCGTTTAACCAGAGGCGGATTTACAAGGTGAAAACTGGGGAGCCAGCTAGATTTCAGACTATGGTAGGTATATCATGAGATTACTGTAAACTTCCAACAATTTGTAAATAATAGCTTAAATTATTTTTGTCACTAAAAAACTGAGGGGGGGGGGGTTAAGCTCCGCGGCCCCAGGCTAGATCCGCCACTGCGTTTAACATATAGATTTCAAATATTTAACAACCTGACGTAGTGCTATTTGAATATATGTAACTTTATTTTGGTTGGCAACACTCTTAATCTAGTGATATTGCAGAGTATGTCGATTAATGTCCCTCAGTCAATAGTTGCATAGTACAGAATTTCAGTATTTCCTAATGTATTCAGCGACGCAATTAGGCTAGTTGTCGCCTGGGGCAAGAACTCGCTTTAGCCCCTCTCCCCTGACCAACCAAACCAAAACGCTCCCCGACTACACTTCGTATTGTCACACAGTAATTCTCTTATCCTTTTTTTTTTTTTTTTTTTTTTTTAAGTGGTAAAGCTTGATTTCAAAATTGTAGTACATAATTCAATTTTTAATACAAGATAAAGAAAACAAACTAATTAGTATTTGATTGTCAAATAATTTGAGAGTAGCATGCTTGACATATTCTTATAGTCTTATCATAATAACTGCAAATCACAACGTTTTTAGAATTCTATCAAGATGTGCATGAGTGGAATGAATCAACAGTCTGTTGCTTTAGAATAGAATATTTAATTACGACAAACTGTTAAGCTGTTGTCTCGAGTATTATACTCGGACATTTTGCAAATCTCTTAATACAATTGGAGCTAAATAAAAACACAGAAAGCTGGAACTAAAATTTAACTTTGCGGGCTTTTTTTGGCTTTTTACGATGTCCCCAAAAGATAGCTTTGAAGCTAACTTGCGCTCTATAGTAAGTCGTTGTTGTCCTGTTAAGTTTCTGAGTTTTTTTTTTTTTAATCTTTACTTTGCTAAACCTCCTTTCCCTACCTTATAGTGAAAAAAAATATTTGGCCAGTTTTGCGACCCCCCCCCCCCACAAGCCCCGTTTCCCTATAGTTACGTCACTGAATGTATTAGTTTAAAAGTAAGAAGAGGGTATCAAGATAATTGGTTTATACTCCCGGTTTCAATGGAAGAGTAAGAGTTGAGAAATAATATATTTGCAATCCTGACTCCATATATTAAACAAGAATTTTAGGAAAACTAAAAATGGATCAAAAAAATTGCGATTTTGGCCAATAATTAGTTTTTGGATTAGGGGCTACAAAATTTTTGAACGGCCCCTAAATCGAGGTTTCACGGAATAAGCACATCATATTGAGTTAAGTGATAGTTTGGGTTTTGCTACACTATATGTGATTCTCCAGATATTCTATAGGGCCTACAACGAAATTTTTGATTGAAATATATTGGACCTTTTGATAAAAAGAAAAAATGTAAAATTTAATTATCGTTTCCGCTAAGGGAATAAATGTCGAAAACGAGAGTAGTAGTAAATTTTTTTACCCCTTCCGGTTTTGGTAGATATATAAGAGTGGAGATCGAACCTCGTATTCTTTAGACACTTGAATTCTTTTATCGAAAACCCGCTTCTCGATATCGATTAGTTTTCCTCTTTTGGCGATCAGTGTTGAAATCGAAAAACTTAGTTTTCCACCACTTCTAATTTGAGTAAGGGCATGGACTTCATGATGGTACTTACCCTTAAAGCAGAGATTTCATATTATGTACCTATTTCTTATTCTTTTACCATATGTTTACTCTAGGAGTCCAATATTGAAGCCGGTAGTGGAAATGGATTTCCACTAGTCCTGGTAAAATCCCCATAATTCATTACTTCGAAGAATTGAATCTTCGATATCCGTTATTCGAATATCGCAACAAAATTCGAGGTATTCTTGTTGGGCCTACATCTAAGATAAAATAATGATATAAATTGCCAGAGAGCTTAGGCGAAATAAGAATAAATTAAATAGGAATTCATGTTTCGCCTATATATAAGATAGAGCTAATGATATAAATTGCCAGCTGTATTTAGGCGAAATAGAGATAAACAAAAATAGAAATTCCTGTTTCGCCTACGTCTACGATAGAGATTATATAAATTGTGGGCAGAGTTGTAGTCGAAACAGGAACACACCCTATCTGAGTCGTCTGACGTACAGTAGAATCCCTAAAACTCGGCACTCGATAACCTGATAGTGCGGACAACTAGGCCACACACTGGCAGGGCGAAAGAAGCCCGCGCACAGACCCGTTCAAGGTCATTTCCTGGTATTTTTCTGAAGCCTGACTTATCAGGTTATTTACTGTAATTCATTAATTATGATTTTCATGTATATAGTAAAGGCTCTATGCCTTCATAAAGTACGTACTTTTCCTTTATTTAAGGGTAATTGAGCAGTTTGTTCTCTGTTATATTCTCAAGCAATCAACACATACATGTACACATGCGCGCCGACTATGTGGGTGCTCCGGGGCTCCGGCAGCCACACAAATAATCGTGTGGATGCGGCGCACCCACAAGACTTTTAATTTGGACCCGGGTTTGAACCCATTGTTATTGCGTTTAAGACAGCCGTGTTACCGACTCAGCTAGGACAGTCCCAACTTATCTTTATAGTAGCGGTACATTTTACCTTATCACAGCATATCTCTTTATGACAGTGCTCATAAGAATTTAACTAAAAATAAATCAATCAAATATCGAGGCTTCCCTGAAAACATATAACATGTCCCGCCATTGATATGCACCCCACATAAATTTTGGAAAGTCGGCGCCGTTGCAAGTACAGTGCTGTATTTTCTGAGGAAACATTCATACTTATTCTTTTTTTAACCCCATTCCCGATAACCCGGTATTTTCACAAACTCGGCCACCTTTTGGTTCACATTAAACCGAGATTTTCTTGACTCTTCTGTATTGCATGAAGTACAGTCATAAGTCAGGCAACTCACACAGATGACGATGTCTATTCAGAAGAAGAAAATATTACTAGAAATTCCGAAAAGGTAAATTTTTTTATCGTTACGCAGCTCGTATGGCCTACGAACAGACTTATAAAAACACTACCAAAAGGACATAAGCAAACTTATAACGACCGTCAGAAGAGCTCGAACTCGGTATCCTGCACTTCACATATGATACTTGTATAATGTCCCCAGATACTACTTACATGACTTCGTTCTTGTCACATGGTTTGTGACATTTGGTAGTTATCAATCATCAGCAAACTATTCTTCGTATATTCTCAACTTCGACCATAACATCCACTTTTCTTCTTCAGCTACTGGTTAATTTGCTAGTCTGTTTGGGTCCACACCTTGAGAAATTTAATTTAATCCTTGCTTCGAAAAAGATGTATTTTCTGATCGCACGTGCCACTTTTAATTGCTACCTTGATTTTTGTATTAATGTGTTCTTTTAGTAGCTTTTCTACCAGTGCATTTTTTTCCAGCTGTTTTCAAATTAAGTTCACTTTTCGCCAAGGCCGTTACGCAGTATGAAACCAGTTTGCATTGACCAAAAGATGAACCGGTATTAAGGTAGCCAGGGGTCTTGAATTTGCAAAGTTTCGTCCTTTCCGTAACTTTTGTAAAATGCAGTTTTGTTCTGATACTTTATTTTTACCATTTTTATTTTTTTTAATCTAAAAAAATATACATTTTTAAAATTGCCTCTTGCAAAAAAAAAGCAAAAAAGAAATGAGTCAGTTCTTCCTTATATTTACGGCCAATTAGTGTTATTTTTGTAAAAAAAAAAAAAAAGTAGATAAGTATATCTGTAAGATATCGGACAAGTTATTTTCGTGTAGTTTTGCAAGAAATTTTTACCAAAACGAAGGAGAAATACCGTTAGTTTGAATGTCGCATGCAGCAGTTTACGGTGTTGGCAGAGAAACTGGATCAAGTCACGTGATTGTTTATGACAATCAGAAATTAAGATTGGTCTCTTTGTACATACGTTCATAAGACGACAAAAATATCAACAATTACAGTATATTATGTCCGGAGGCGTAGCAGGCAATTTAGTCGCCTGGAGCCATATTGTATACTTATAAGACTTTGAGTTGCTATTGCTAAGTTAGGACACGAGATAATATCGAAAAGGAAACAAACGTTGTTGCGCTCGGAAAAGATGTTAAAGAAATGAAATGGACTTGTACGCTCTCACTGCCACAGAGACCTTAGTTTTTAGTGGTGGATATTGAGGGAAATAACATCTGTATAATTTGCATTTTACCGCTAGTAACTACGGAAAAAACTATAAATGTGTAATAAACTTTTTTCATAAACCTTATGGTGATAAAAGTATACTAGTTCCCTTAGTCAGTAGCAATTAATTTTTACCTATATGACTTTCCTCAAGATACGCCACTGCTTGGCAGTCTAATTTATTTATTTATTTATTTAAAATCATATTTCAGGTTTTGTTTGAGAGGGAATCAAAACTCTCCACCAATATACTGTAAGTTGAGTGTTTAACAGTTTTTAATTAATATATTAGCAGCATATATATAAAATTTTCAGCAACTTGATAAGGCGCTTAGGCAACCAACATGGTCAAACTGATGTGTGAGTTGCATATCTTATACTTGCTGGCAACCATGAAATACCGGTTCGAAAACCAATACACATACCCAACCTCTCACCGAACAGAGAACTTATGAGTAGACTTCGGATCGATATGCACTAAAAAACGGCAAAATATGCATGCAAATATGCGCTAAAAATCACGAAAATATGCACTGAAAATATGCAAATATGCACTAAAAAGGGTAAATATGCACTAATCAAAAGCTAAAGTTAAATTAGAAATTTTATTATCTTTAGAGAAGAAAGTTGTATTACTTGAACTACATATACTTACTTGGTGTATAACTATGATGCACTTATGCCTAAACACAACTATGTAGTTTTCGTTTTTTTCTGGCAAAAACCTGCATTTATCAGTTAAAACATTACTGTATATGGAAAATGTTCCTTCCGTGTCACGGGTCGGTAAGAGACAGTGTTTCAAAGAAGCAATGTTAGTTGCCGATAAATCTGAAATTCGTGCGTCGTTGTTCCCAGGACCACTTTACATTATACAAGAATTTTATGCCAGGATTTTCGCGTCTATTGACTGCGCGTTTCGAAGAAATGGTTGTCCGATTGGTCTTGGGGTCTGTTTCATTATTGAATCAAACAGCTCAAAAGCACTGTAAAGTCCTAATCATCGCTCTTCTAATCTCGTTATGATCTTTGAAATTGAAATGGAATGAGTATTGATAAACGTAAGGTCGCATTTAATGTTTTCAGCTCCGCAAGCGTCCAAGGGTTCTTGAATACATTTGATTTCTTTGGGTTCAAACAGTTCATAGTCATATGTGAAATTAAAATAAATCTACTTATATAACCTCTCTCTCTCTCTCTCTCTCTCTCTCGATATATATATATATATATATATATATATATATATATATATATATATATATATATATATATATATATATATATATGTATATATATAAATATATATATACAAATAGAAAAGAATGAGCCAACATAAGCATATGCCTGTTGTGTTGATGGCAAATAAATAAATATAATAAAACTTGCCTAGCAAAATTGAACAGGACTCGCAAAAATTTCTGTTGAAGGTTTTAAAATTAACGAAAATAGATTTATGCTTTAAAACAATAAATAAGGTACATACATATAATGGACATAGTGAGATAAAATGTTATACATAGGCGTACCATATTCAATTACAGTATTTATTTATGCTACGAATTAATGCACGCAAAAGTTACAGTAAAAAAAAAGAAGAAGAAGAAGAAGAAGAAGAAGAAAGAAGCCTACATACGGTTTCAAAGGTCAAGATAAAAAATTGATGCTATGCCCTTTTCAGTGCTCCTTCCTCTACTTTTGGCTCTCTTTTGATTTATTGTGTATATTATGCTCCTTGTTCCATGTCTCTAGACCAGCTAGAGAACTAGTTATTGTATTTCAGAATGACTATGAAAATTGCACTTCGTTCAAAAACTCGCACGGTATCTGGGGCCTTATATGACGATGAACTACAGGTTAAATATGTTGAGTAAAAGGTAAACGAAGACCTCTACAGACAACGTAGTTCATACGCCTAACCTCTCACAAATTGTCTAAAATTTTTCTGAACGCTGTATTCCGGAACTTGAAAATTTCCGTTAAAAAATATATTTTAACATCCGTTGTTCAGCAACACAGGTTTGACCTAATCAAGAGAATTTAACCATGTTCTTTTACTTTTAAATTCATGGGACCGTGAAATATTTCCGTTTAAAATAAATTTCCTTTTAATAAGAGGCCTGTTGAAGGCAGCTTTTACTGTATTAAAACCTTATATTCAAAAACCTTATGTTCTTGTTTAAAAGAAAATAAATCCATTTAAAATTACTTCCTTGTATCCAATTATGTGTAAATCCTAGAATATTTTCTTCTAGCGTAACACTGTCCGTTTCAAACAGCAATAATTTAAAATGTATAATATTAATACTTTAAATGGAATAAAGTGATTTGAACGAATTGAATTGAAATTCGAATTTGAAAATGTCTCACTACAAGTGATCCAAGTGGCCAAATTTTTAAATAACTGTCTGGTTTATTTCAATGGTACGGAATTTATTCTTGGTGGTACAAAAATGTTCAAAAATTCGACACAATTCTGAGCTAATTAAAATTTGAATTTGAAGATGTCGCACTACAGGTGATCGAAGTGGCTGAAATTTTGAAATGGCCCTTCTTCGTTTATTTGAATGATACAAATTTTTCTTGGGTGGACAAAAATGGACAAAAATTGCACAAAATCCTGAACTAGTTAAAATTCAATTTTGTAGATGTCGCACTACAACTAAATGGACCTAGATTTTTCTTTTGGTGTTCTTATTCTGCCACAGGGCTACACAATTTCAAATACACACACACACAACAGTAGCAACTTTAACTTCCGAGATGGATGACGTGGAAATTTTGTTGTAGGTGATTTGATACTATATCTTCTTCCAAAAGAGTGACAGTCACGCATCATTGCTGGGATAAAGAATCACTCACCCTTTTTGTTATTCTACTTGCACACGACCTTGGAAGATATTCTAAACCGACAACACTGAACCATTTAAAGATCTTAAGTCTATTTATATGAGAAACTTGAAATTCCATTTATATGGAAAGTTGTTGAAAGTTAAAAATTATCAACTTGGTCGTTCCTTTAAATATGCATTTATATGCAATAACAATATAAACATGCACTAACCTCCAAAATATGCACAGATATGCACTTTAAAACTCTGCTATTTTACCCCAAAACAACTGAAACGAATTTCTTTTTAAAGAGCATATCAATATCACATCAGGAAAAAAACATGCAAATATGCAAAAATCCGAAGTCTACTTATGAGTAATAAATATTGTAAAAACACTTTTGTAATTGTAGAATTCACTACAGGAAAACGAAGGTGGTATTTGAATAAGAAAATCATTTTTTTAAAAAAGCGAAAATTTCTCATCTCTCGCCCAAAAAAGACTTTTTATACAAAAGAGCCTCCGAAAAATTGCTTTTAAAACATCTCTAGCTGAATTACAGGACCACGCCACTATTACTTGGTCCTGTGGGAGTAGTTAGTCGTTTTCTGGTCTGTTTAACGAAAGATGCACAGCAAAAGAATTAGCTACAGTGATTGTTTTAAACTGCAAGTTATACAAGTTGCTGCAGAAATCGGATACAGAGCTACAGCATATGTCGTTTTGATGTAAATGAATCCAACATGCGTAGTGTCCAAGAATATTATAAAATAGAGGATCTGCCCATACAAGAAAATCTTGAAGCCATACTTCACAGCTTTGCCACACCTACTCTGCCCACTCCGCGCCACTAACATCGCAATGTTTCGAGCCAACAATTATGGCGGAAACGAGAGTAGCCAATCAGACGTGCCGGCTCAGACGATGCTCAGTTGTTTTTTTGGCTTCATTGAGTTCATATGATGAAGATACATATGGGCAGATCCTCTATTTTATAACATCCTTGGTAGTGTCAGTGATGATTTCAGACGATCCCCCCTGGGGGAGGAATTTTAATACATTGGGTTCTAAAATACTACTGCAAAAATATTGGTGGTAACCCTTGTCGGACATGATTGATGATTTGCCCTGGGGTGAATTCTCAGCTCCAAGGCGAAAACCTACTCCACTGGCCATCTGAAATCATTACTACGGAGGACTCCCAGATTTTCAGACTAAAATACCGGGATATCCTATAAAAATGTACAAGTATATTCACAATTATGGACTTTTTTTTTTTTTTTTTTTTACTGAAATATTAGAATTAAATACTAGGTCAACACTCACCAAAAATAACTAACAAGAGCGATATTTTAAAAATATCTCCGACGTTTTGGATAGATACCGATATATCTGAAGTTTTTAACATTTGGAGGAAGGCAGATAATGTAAATCCAGGACTGTCCCGGCTAAACCGAGACGTCTGGGAGTCTTAAACATACGAGAATACAAAACTTTTTAGGCTAATTGCCCCTTATATAATGCATACACAGTATGGTCCAAAAGTTGCCGGACTGATTCCTTTTTTAGCGTTTGCTTATCAACGCTATTTGTAGGACAGCGATTGAATTACGTAATTCAAGATTCACTTAATAAGAGTGATAATTAGCGTTCGTGTAGTTGCAGTAGTTTAGAAGACAAGAAATGTGATTCACACCACTCTTCTTAGTCGAAGTGTGAAATGACTGAGAAGGGCGAACAACGCGCAGCGATTAAATTCTGCTGTAAAGCCGGTATGTCTACAACAGACATACTTAAATAAATGTTTCAGAAAGCTTACAGTGATGCAGCATAAGGCCAAACAATCATTCCTGAGTGCCACAAACGGTTTCGAGAGGATAGGGAGTCACTGAAGAACGACGAAAAATGAAATGAAATCTTTAAGTTTTACGTCCCACGGTTATGAATAGCTAGGTTAAAGGAGACGGTGATGAGAAATGAAGAAAATGGTGGAATAAAGAAAGTGGGAGAAAACGAAAAAAACATTTTAAAAAACTCACCCACGAGGTGTTTGTCCATCACAAAGCTCACTTCGTTCGAACTGGGATCGAACCAAGGACCTCATGCATCAGAGGTGAACGCTCTATCACTGAGCCACCGCAGCCCTGAAGGACGACGAGTTCACTGGTTGGCTCACCAAAATCCGAACCCATCACAACGTTGCCGCCATCGCCAAAATGGTCAAAGATCTAAAAGTGATGTCTCGTTTCGACAACGAACCAGAAATAGCAAGTATACAGTTTCTGACTTTAAAAAGAAACTGTAACCTTGCATCATCCCGTTTACTTGTCTCCGCCCGATTATTTTCTGTTCCCCAAGATGAAGTTGTAACTAAAAGGTGAAAAATTCGATACCACTAAGAAGATTCAAAAAGTTGTGACCGACCAGCTCAACAGGATGAGGATTCCCTAGACAAGAGTTTCTCAAAGCCATCGAGGACTTGGAAATAGGTGCTCGGCAGTGTATTGCTTAAAATGGAGCCTATTTTGAATAAACAAACTTTAGAAAATAACACCAGCTTTCTTATTTTAGCCCTACTCCGGGAACCTATGGACTGCACTGTGTATAGGCTATATTTTTTGAATTAAAAGATACATTATATTTCAGTCAAAAATTATCTTGTACGTCTTATAGTGTAGCCAAACCCAAATTATCACTTAACTCAGTATGATGTGCTTATTCCGTAAAAAATACGAAAACTCGATTTCCAAAATTTTGTGGGCCCTGATCCAAAAATGCATCAAAAGATTCAATATATTTCAATCAAAAGTTTTCTTGTTCGCGTTATATCTCGAGAACTACATATAGTGTAGCAAAACCCAAATTATCACTTAACTCAGTATGATGTGCTTATTCCGAAAAAAATAGAAAACTTGATTTAGGGGCCGTTAAAAATTTTATGGCCCCTCATCCAAAAACTAATTATTGGGCAAGATCGCAATCTTTTGATGCCTTTTTTGGGATCATTCCTAATTTTTTTCCGAAATTGTATGATTGTAGGTAAAAATTGAAGTTGCATCTTACACCCTATTTTACGGTATTTTATATTTTTTTATTTAAGTTTTACAAGAATTTCCGTTAAAATTCTCTTTGAGTTTACTGCAAGTCTAAGATTTACTAAATTTGAAGTATGTTCAATTAATTATATCATGATAGATGTGATATATCTATGCTGTGGCGTATTTAACGGGGAGCTTCCGGGCTTAAGCCCCCGAAATTTTATTTACTATTTTAAAATAAATGAAATATCTTGCAGAATTTTCACATTTCTAGGAATAAAGTTAGCAAAGCCCCCCCCCAAACAAAATCGTAAATACGCCACTGTATCTATCTCTATTGTAAAATGTTATAGAAGATGATCTTTGTTTCGCTGTTACAAATAAAAAAAATAATATAGTTCAAGCCATCGCAAATTTGGACTTTTTTTTCTTTTTTTTTTTTCTTTTGCTACAACTGTTACGGAAACGTTGTTGGCTTTTAATAGGCAAAGAACATGCTTACTATAATAGTACTGTTGTGTTTTGCCAAACAAACAAGCAAGATGTTTACTTAGATGTTCCATGCATGCTCTTTGTTCCAAAGCATGAAAGGATATGAAAGGATATCAAGTTCGTTTGATTGGTTATAAAAACTCTTGTTTTTATGTAAACGGAGACGCAGTTGGGCTAATCGTAAAACAAAGTCGTCACTCCTCGTCGCTGGAATTACTCCAGCTTCTTATTAAGTCGTTTGTTTACATGACACTGTCCTCGGACAGCTTTTATTTCTGGAATGATTACTGCTTCTCTCTCTTTTTCTCTCTCTCTTGTATTGCATCTGACTTAATGGCGTCCGCTTGTTAAGGCAAGTACCATCCATGCAAATTATAGTAACAGGTATTCTTTCATTTTCTATCTTCACCTGCACACTCAATACCTGAAAACGGTTTATATATATATATATATATATATATATATATATATATATATATATATATATATATATATATATATATATATATATATATATATATATATATATATATATATATATAATAACGATTATAAATTATGTATATTTTTATGTTTTCAAATACTATCAGCAGTTCAAGCTTTAGTGTCTGCTGTTTATAAGTGTTTATATCCATGATTTCAAATCTACTCTCATTTCAATGTCTCACAAATGTTAAAGTACAATCTCTGAGAAATATTTCAAATATCTTGTGGGAGTATCTTGCGTGATGGACTTCGAATGGATTTAAGCCACTTGGGTAAGCAATTTTTATTCAGTTTGATTCTATGGATTCTAGCAACTACAATTACACTTATGAATATAATATATCTACATACGGATATCGAGTGCAGCATAAGTCGCTACCCACCATGATTAACCATTTTCATCAATTTTTACATTGAATTCAACAATGTTTGTTGACAAAGATAACTGAGCCATAGGTACATGTGAAACCATGTGAAATCTTATACATGTGAAACCTTAATTGAGGTTAAGAGCCTCTCATACTAAAAATAATACAAAATTTACCATTTTTCTTTTGCTCGTTGTTCATAAGTGAAAGGAGATAATGAAATACAACTTACCACAATCATAGATAATGTTATTCTACAACAGAAAATATGAACTAGAAAAAATTTCAGTGATGTCATCTATAGAAATTACAGTGTTGCCAGAATAACATTTACCCCAAACTCCAAGATAAGACTGTGACTAGAGGAACGAACTCAACTGCATTTGATTCTGTATCATGTTGTCTTGGAATCCTGTGAACTACTTTTTAAGTAATAGTTTTATTCATTTTGTAATAAACAAAATAGTTTTAACATACAGTTATTAAAATTAAATAATAATGTTATATAAAAAATAGTTCAGAGCTCCCTCGTGGCTAAGCGGTTAGCGTACGCGCCTTTGGCGTGGGAGACCCGGGCTCCATTCCCGGCGGGAGCTCATGTGGTTCGGATTCAACGTTAATCAATAGGTCCAAGTCTTATATAGCCTCGCTGCTGAACGGGACGCTAAACTAAAATCAACTCAATCAACTCAACAAAAAGTAGTTCACAGGATTCCAAACCAACATGATACATAATCAAATGCAGTTGAGTTCGTTCCTCTAGTCGCTACCTTAAGTTAGATTTTGGGGAAATGTTATTCTGGCAACACTGAAAATTCTTCAGGTTCATATTTTCAGTTGTAGAATAATATTATCTGTAGTTGTGGTAAGTTGCATTTCATTATCTTCTTTCACTTATGAAAAACAAACAAAAGAAAAATTGTAAAGTTTGTATTGTTTTTAGTATGTCAGGCTCCTAAGGAAGAAGAAATGTGAGTGAACGAATAAGAGGAAATAAAATGATGGGGGGTTTGGAGCTTTCAAGATGGCGGAAAGAGGTATGGAGATTTTGTAATATTTAGCAATTTTACACGGTTTATTGAGTATTTATTCATCATATTTCATCGTATCATACGTATCATATCATCTTTAATATAACAATGATTAACATTATCACGTACAACCAAGATTCACTTAAGAACAAGGGAAATCTACCTCTATAAAACGGAAGTGCGACACTTTCGGTATCGACATTTCCGGTACTGGGATATGTGCGTTACTCCGGTATTGTAAAAAAAAAAAAAAAAAAAAAAAACCTTCTTATTCGCCACGCAAATAGTGGATATTTTCGGGCGTCCAGTTAGAAGAGGGGTACAGATTCACAAATGTTAAACAAACACCAGATCTTACCAAGCATAAGAAGTCATAATTTTATCCTCAATGAATTTGTAATTTACTTTCATGTTTCATAACAGAGTTCAATCGGTACATTAGATATAAAACAGTGAAAGTTATCAATCAAATACAATATATCAAATTTAGATTTAGTATTACATATAAGCTAATAATGAATAAAGTACAATAATCATAATAATTTAACGGGTTCTTAGTAAGGAAAAATACTCCCGCAATAGTAATAGCTAGTAGTGTATCAATTTGCAGGGTCGGATTAAGTGATGGAGGTTTATAGTCCCCCGGGCCTACAGGTGGACAGGGACCTACATTGATCAAAATCTCAAATGGCTATCTAAAAAGAATCATGAAGATACAATCATCATCATAAAATAAAATATGACAAAAAATATGAAACATATTCTATTAACTTTCCTATTGTACTTTCACAAAAATGTATTAGGTGAAATCAGCAGGGGCCACATATTTTGTCTAGCCCCTGGCCTACAGATGGGTTAATCCAGCCCTGCCGGTTTGTCAGTTTATTTTACAAGCATAAAACAATAATATAGTAGATAGTTAGATACAATTTACAAGTTAAATACAATAGACTGAAATAGTGATGTCGTCATTTCCTCTCCGCTACCATGGTGATCGTCATGTTTTTTTCTATACAAACGCGTGAAGCAAATGGTGTATTTTAAAGTCTAGTACAGATAAGGACAGTGGCTGTAAACTTATTTACAATTATAAAATATTTTAGCAACTAATAAAGTTGGTGAGAAAGTGTACAGATTTAGAATATGGAAATGCGTTTAGGAAACTACGAGTAAAATCAAGAAAGTTCATAAAGAAAGACTAATATCTAAGGAACTTATTTCTAAAAGCGCTAAATCTCTAAGTGATAAGGTGGAAATCAAATAATTAATCTAAACGTCGTTATCATGTAATTCACCTTAATAAGCAATTATACACAATATAAACTCCCTAACGTGCAGATTGACAAACTGTCGGCACAAAGAAAAGTAAAAATAGGTCTATACGATTTTTTAAAAGAAAAATATGTTTTAGAACAATGTTAATTCTATTGGGACATTTACTTTTCTTATGTCCACTCTTCATAATGGAAGTGCACAATGTTAATGCCTACAATATTACAAAAAAAAAAAAAAAAAAAAAAAAAAAGCCTTTGGAAATTTTCAATCCGGACCATCAGTGGATATAGGTCAGATCTTTTCTTATATTCCCTATCAACTTTTTTTTTTTTTAATAGAAACAGTATAATAAGAAAACATCCAATTATGAATGGTTAAGCATATATTCTAAACAACTGTTAAACATTAATCCTGTCCACGTATGCAATGTTACGAAACTTATATTAATGAATCAAAATTTTTCCAGAATTATTTAAGGTTAATATCTGATTATGTACAAGATGAGTACTTTTGTTTTCTCTTTCTTTTTCTATATCTCTGTTGTTTTAGTTTTATTGATTAGAAATATTTAAAAAGAAACATAAATATTTCATTCAGCCTAATGTTCGCAATTCAGAAATATTTCATCACTATTTTCGTTTTGCATTTAGATCCTTTAGGTATTTAAGCTACTTGTTGTTTAGAAAATAAAATGGTGATCACCATGGCAACGAAAAGGATGTGACGTCACACTTTTTTAGTTTATAGTCATTGCAATAGATAACGTAGTTGTTCCTGTAAAACAAACAAAAGTGACTCCAACTTTTGAATGTGATATTTTTCTCAAGAATTTTTCATCTTTTGAAGTTATATATTCAGTGAACGTGTTCTCTATTCTTGCGTCCAATTCTTAATGAAATTACATGTATTAATATAAAAAATTGGAAAAGTTTAATTTTCTATACTATCATAATCAGATTTAAATATTAACCTAACAAAGGCACTTTTTCCTTTACTTACAAAAAAGTATTCCAATTACATAAAAATAATAAGGAAACGGAGTCTTTCTATTTTCAAAAAAGTTCAGCTAGCCAAAATTATAAATGCGTATACCAATGACTGCCAGACGTGCCGGTTTTGACGGGTCATCAACAAGGGCGTCATTTAGGGAGGGCAGGAGAGGGCAATTGCCCTCCCTCCAATAGTTTGAGAAGTATATATAATTGAATAGATTGTCTACCAATATACTAATACAAAATGTGAAAGTCTTATGACAGTGGTGCTCTTCCCCCCCCCCCCCCTTCAAGCGAAGTTTGAAATGACGCCCCTGGTCGTCCCGGCGGCCTGGCCGATATCGTGTTTAGTCCCGGTCAGACGGAGAAATTTAGTTTCTACTCGCAAAACTATTTAGCATCTTCTAGCGCTTTTTCCATACAGACATTTAATGGAAGAGTCAATAGTGAGAGGACTAATGCTCTGCAAAATGAACTTTGCAATGACTTGCAGTGAATTCTTTGATAGAAATAAAGAACAACATGTGCTTTTTGTGAAAGGTTCATTCAAGTGAAAAGTATAAGCCTGAATAATGTTCTTTATTTTCTTTCCTCGTCGTTTTGTGGATGTTAAACTAATTAATTGTTAAATTTTACCTGGTTAAACAAACAAACAAAAAGAAAAGTATATATTTCAGCAGGAAGAAGTCTTGAGAGAAATTGAACTGCTTGAGAAATTAGAACACAAAATTTGACCTATTCAACAGCAAATTTTGAGACTAAAATACCTCATACTGATTACTGATTTATGCATTATTATTATTATTATTATTATTATTATTATTATTATTATTATTATTATTATTATTATTATTATTATTAGTATTAGTATTTGTATTACAAATCAAAATACTATCTTTGTGCATACTAATATTTACCCAGGATAAATTGTTTTTAATTCTAAGTGGTGTGTAAGTTTAAATCTTATATTAGAATTTGGAAACACTTGCACTATGTATTTTCATTCTGTATGTGTCTTGTTAAGTTGAGGATTTATCACAAGAATTTTTGATAAAATATTGGGATTAATGATGTCCCGGTTTGGAGCTTGAGAAATCAGGCAAGTCTATGTATACGTACAGTTTAAAGTTTTCTGTTTTTAAGAATTTACTCTTTCCCGTAATTAGGCCTACAATATATTACGAGATTCTTCTTAACACTTTTGCCTTCAGTTTGTGACATTTTTAGTCAGGAAATAATTTCTCAACATCAACAGTAGTTACTGGACAATATTTATAGAGTGGAACAAGTGTAGTATCTACATTTTGCGTCAAATTGAAATCTGACCCATGACGGTATTTTCCCATTGCTTCAAATGTAGTTGGAATTTCTGGCAAGAATTTCCATCAATTTATTTTCCACAGGGCGTCTGAATTTACCAGGAACTGACTGTAGCTCGTGCTAAACTTTGTCAACTAGAGCTAAGCATTCACTTTAGCAGCATTCCTTGCGTCTCTTTTTTCTGAATTGATGTCGACACAATATTACAATAAGTCGTTATCATTATTAGATTCCTCTTAACGTCTTGGCAATTGTAAGCGTCTTCACTCTGCTGATCGGTTGCTAAGAATAGGCCTATTGGCCCTCCATGAACTAGGCATTCTTTTATCTTCCCATACAATAAGCCATCCTATTGGGTGTAAATGCATTGAAAATACAAACTAAAACTGTATTTATTGCATGCTATAAACATATGCATGAAATAAAAACTTACACAGTATGCTCTTAAGCACTACTATATGCATTAACCTTTGAAATATGTATTTATATACACTATAGAACTTCAAATTCGAGCTGTATTAATGTCATTAGAAACCCGTACCAAGTTTAATAGTTTCTGGAATTACTGAGAATTGACTATTGCCAGTATGATATCCTCGTATCAACATGTTCATAAGAATACGAATAACAATTACGTTCAAAACAAAGATAACAACACTCAGTGATCCCACTTTCATCTCAGTGTTATCAACTTTACTTTTGGACAGTAATAGGGAACATGCCATTTGAACCTAAGTTTGGGCCTATGAACACGGCGTTTACGGATGCCGAAATGAAATGAAATAAATAAAGTTTAACAGAGGTGTATATGAGTAAACAAAATTATGCATTTGCTTTAAAAAAACCGATGTCTAACTATAACACAAAACAGAAGAAGAATCTTCTAGCTTACAAGAAAAGATGTTTTTAAATGAAACTAAGGAATGCTTAGATCTATTATAACATTATCTATTTTCTACTTATAACTAAAAACGTAAACAATTATTAACAAATATAAAAATAATTTAATTCTAATTAACAATGAAAATTTGAGTGGGGAAATGTTTGCAAATGGGGGATAGAATCAACTCTTTTTTTTAATTTAAGAGATTTTGCAAATAATAATTTAACGAACTTTGCTAATGAATAGTCAAAATGGATTTATATCGGCGACCTTAAAATAACACCTTTATATGTGTTAAATATAATGAATGAGGTATAAAAATATTGTACGGTAAAATGTGAATAGTATAGTTTAATTTTTTACAATATTTGAAAAATATGCAGATATACCGTAAAACTGAACCAAGGTCAATAAAATTAATAAAGTATTCCTCAGATTAGGCGGTATTCGTGTTTAATTTTGTGTAATACGCTTCGTTGCTTTTAACCGATAACGTGCAATGTATCGAAAAAAAAAAAAAAGTTAAACCTAAATGCAATTTTGTTGCATTTTAACTGTTATACATTCACACACAAAAAAGAAATGTTCATTATATCATGACATGCTTTGCAACCATAATAGTACACCCATGCAACCATAACAATCAACTAATTCTAATAACGCTTTTTAAAACTTTTTTTTGACTACATCAATTTAAAAATATAGCAAAATAATGTCCATTATTACAAGGGCCGAATCTATGAGGAATTCATTTTCAGGCAGTCTCTGCATGGTTTTGTTACACGATTCCTTAAAGCATGAAAATCATCAAACTGTAAAAAGGAACATTATATGAAGCTGTCATTTCGGTAGAACTAAAAAGTTCCTCTTTTTAGCATACAAAACACATGAAGAAATAAATCACGTACAAATAATTAATTTTTAAGATATACAACTTTTATGTTTTAAGTGTTTTAGTACCTATGGCAATTAATCATGGCTTGTTTTGAAATAAAAAAAAAATGGAATTTGGCATAATTAACTGCACACACTAATTTTTATATTGTACTTTGCAACTAACGGGAAAAATTGAAAAAAAAATAATGGCGATCTTAAGAAATTAAACGGATACATTTTAAATTTTTGGTTTGAAATATCTATTATTTTTTATGTAAAAAAATGGTCGATTAATTGTTAAAATTTGAGTTGATTTTAGTTTAGCGTCCCTTTCAGCAGCGAAGCTATATGAGACGTGGACCTACTGATTAACGTGGAATCCGAACTACATGATCTCCTGCCGGGAATCGAGCCCGGGTCTCCCTCGCCAAAGGCGCGTACGCTAACTGCCAAGCAGCCACGAGGGAGCTCTGTTAAAATTTGAGTAGAGTTTTCCTGTTGAAGAAAAATCAAATCGCCTTTCATTGTTTTTAAGAAGTCTTTATTATAAACTAGATGTAAGCACCTGTTGTTGCCTGGATGTTGTCATTAATTCGGAGCAAGGGTGCACCCACAAGGAGTTAATCGTGTTCAGACTCCCCTCAAACTTCATAACTCAACATAAATTTGTACACTTCTCCTTAAAACTATACTTGTTTAACAGGCAAATGATTGATGTAGCAAGGAAGTTTGATTTTCCACTTCATCTGTACTCATTCTCTTACAAAACAAATCTAGTTCTATCATTTTTTTTTCGAAAATATAAGTGGAAGATTTTACAATCAGGGCCGGATTTCCCAATAGGCCCGGTAGGCCCGAGCTTATGGGCGCAAGCTCCCAGGGGGCGCACGGCCAAGAGAAAAAAAATTAAAAATATCTAGAAATAAAAATTAATAGCCATAACTTAACATATTTTTTGAATTGATTTTTAAAAAATCAGGCTAATAAAGCGTTCTGATTTTGAAGTTCATTGGAACAAATAATTGTTGGTAAAGTTAAACTATTTTTCAACATTATGCATCAACTTCGTTACAACATTGATCTCAAAAATGTCATTTTTTTTAATACTAGTACAATTTACTATTTGTACATACAAAATATCTAGTTTTACTTTAAAACTCAGTTTTTGTATCACGTTATCAAAATACTTTATGTAAGCTGTGTTTCTGAAATTAAAACTATTTTATAATGTATTACAGAGTTGTTTTTTTTTTTATTTATTTGCACAAATGGCTAAATTGAGCAAAACTAAAGTTATTCGCCAATCTTTTGTTAATACATTAACGGTATTTTGTTAAGCCCAGAACCAAGTAAATTCCTCAAAAAACTTGCAATGATAAAATTGCATGGTGGTGTGGTGTTTAAGCATATTAACATATAGGCCTGATATAATTTTTAATAAAGGTTTTTAGAAAAGTAACTTGAACCAGACTAGAAGGCGGAAACAATTATTGGGCCTAGGGGCACCAAAATGCTAAATCCGGCTCTGTTTACAATTATTTATCGTCTATTCGGGTGCAGAATAATAAACACACCGAGAAAAAAAAACATACGTAAAAGCGTATGTTACATTTGTAAAACATGTATTTCTTGGACTTAACGTACAGCAAATGTATAACTGAAGAAGTATAGGCCCTACTTTATACGTGCTTTCCCTATAAGTCCGAATAAACGTACTTTACGCAAACGAAAGAATTGTACATAGACGGTCAGGATCTCACATACATGGACATATGTAACACATAGCTGAAATTTGTAATATATATATACATATGCAATATGCGAAAGACTGTTAGATGTCAGACATCTTGCAACGGCATGCTGTAACATCTAAACAGATAGCATGTGGATAACGTATGTTAAGTACTGATTTCTATAGTAACTATAAGGATTCCATATATTTGTATACACGACCCCAAAAGTGCATTACCGCCTGCAATTCTCCTTTTCCTGCAATAGTAGGCAACCCAAAAAACACGGTCATTGGGATGGTTGAGAATTAAAAAGGCTTTGGACCAAACCTCAATTTTGTTACAAATATAGCAGTGTGGCAAACTGCAAATAAGAGAATATAATGAATATTTAAATATGACGATTTTATTATTGTGAGAGCAATGGATAACATAAATAGTTACAAAATAATCTTACTTAAGAAGTTCAAACAAGACGAATGGTAAGAAATAGATATGAGAGGAAAGCAGTTTCTCTAATTTCTTTAAAAAAAAAAAACAAAAAAGCAAAAGGTGGCATAATGTAAAGCTTAATATAAAAGCCTAATTGCACAAAAATACATAATGTAAAGGCTTAATATAAAAGCTTAACAGCATAAAAATAAACATCCACACTATACGGAAAAAGAGACAAAAACAGAATAAGGGACACTAGTGGCGTAGCAGACTTGCGGCCCTCACATGCAAGATAAACAGAAACTCGGTTCCTTTTCAAAATCTCTGATTCTGGCTAAGAGCATCTCTGCAAATAGTAGTCATGTGTGCACTCTTTGTCAATGAGAGGTCCCAAAGGCCAAATGGGATGAAAATCCCCGAGAGAATTAACAAAAAAATTCTTACCATAAATTCTAGGTTAAAGTTCGAAGCACTTGCTTTCGACAGGTGCTTTTTTTGTTTCTTTTATTCTGGAACAGAAAAACTCTGGCGGCTAAGAAGTTACAGTATATAACGTTGAAAATTTGTAAGTGGTTTTAATTACACTGCAATTTGTGGTCATAAAGAAATTGTCATTAGAAAACATTATTGTAAAAATTAGTTTTATTTCTTCATCCATAGCAAGTCTTAGGGATCTCCTATACCTCACCCCTCGAATATCGATATCGAAAATTTTTCCTGCTGATATATCGATGTCGATATATTCGCGATATCGAATGTTGATAAATGTCATTATCAATATCAATGATATCGATATATCGACATATCGCACAAGCCTAGATCCGAGAAATAATGCAGTAATAATAATAATAATAATAATAATAATAATAATAATAATAATAATAATAATACGAATATATAGAGAGCGCTTAAAACATTCATTAAGTCACTTTTAAGATGAATACGAAACTTGGTGGTCTAATAATATATTCAACTTGCAGTAGAACTGTCGATCTCGGAGGCGCTCCTAGGATAATGTCAAACGTTCAACACATGCTTTGTTTCCGCGTGGTTCCGTTGCAAATTCGGTAGTTTTCAGTGGACGTATTGATTCGAAATACATTCCAATAAACCCAGTAGGTTGCGTAGGTCATACCGTCCATTCCAGACTACTAATACAAACTGAACAAAAAAAGAGAATCTCAGCTCGCGCCAAGTGAACATTCTGGTGAACAAACACCGTGTGTGTGGGTTTCCTCGGGGTTCTCTCGTTTTCTACCATTTTCTTCATTCCATCATGTCATTCATTTCTCATCATTTATTGGTGACGTCATGTGTAGGTATCGCTAAGGATGTTATAAAATAGAGGATCGTTAAGCCATATGTAACAGTCATACGTATCCTATGGTTGGTGATTTTGCTTTCTTGTGAAAAGTTATTTCGGGTAATTTCTTTTCATTCCTATTTGCACACAAATACGTGTAGCATTTAATCATTGTATAATATAAATCTGAAGCAATGACTTAAAAATAAAAATAAATGATAGACGCACTACAGATCTACATATGAAGACCCCAATGTTTTGATCCAACATATATGGCGGCTATTCAGTTACCTAATAGGATGAAGATACATATGGGGAGATCCTCTATTTTATAACATCCTTAAGTATCGCGAAGTATCGTTGAAGAGAAAAAGTGAAATACTGTATACACAATTACGCTAGTTGATATACTGTACTGTTTCAAGCAGGCCCGTATCCACGGGGAGTTCAGGAAGGCTGGGCCCCCTCTAAATTTTTGTTTTCCTCCTAAAATTTTCACGGTACGCTTGCAAATGAACTATAATATGGTTGGATCGGACCCCCCAACTTCTATCGCTCCCCTCTACATTTTTGGGCTGGTTACCGGCCTGGTTTCAACATGGGCAAAAGTCCCTCTACATGACGTTACGGACAAGGAGCCCAATCAGAACGCTAAACGCGAACTGGGTTATCTGTCCTTTTATATACCTTGCTTACTATTCTTAATCTTATGGGCAACATACAAAAGTTCTATTCTCTCCTAAAATGCAATCATATTAACATGCTCAATACTTTCTGATCAATCTTGTTACATCTATTATCAATCTTTGTATTCGTGGCTCCAACACGATTACCTGGTCCTGTATCAATATCAATATATTGACGTATTTCTTTAACTTATTTAAAACAACTTATTGTTATATCTTATTTAATCTTGATTACAAATCTATAATAAATCTTATTATTTACGCAAGCTATTTACTTAGTAACTATTTCAGAGAGGCATGTGTAAATCTTTTGGGGCTTTCCACAAAGCACTTATTATTAACCTCCAGCAAGGACAACTATGTTCGTCTTTCCGTCTGTCTGTCGACAAGTAGTGGCGTATTTAGGGGGAAGCTTTCGGGCTTAAGCCCCCCCCCCCCGAAATCTTACTTACTATAGTAAAGTATCTGAAATATCTTGCAGAAGTTTCACATTTTCAGGCAAAGCCCCCCCGAAAGTTAGCAAAGCCCCTCCCGAAACAAACTCGTAAATACGCCACTGTCGACAAGTATCAGACCAAAAAAGGGGTAAAAGATAGCGTGAATCGGTTTTTTGAAATAGATTTAGCTTCGCAAGAATGGATTCGATCATCATCATCATTATAAGTATTCTGCCATTATTGGGAAGTCACTTGCTGCAATTCAGAAGCTACAAAGCTCAACAGTCTTCCGCTAACCTCTTCGTCTTCATGTACGATTTCTCTGTTTTAATATTGTCCATTAATTGTAGTCTCGTATGTCCCCTCCCTCTCTTTCCTGCCACCATACCCTCTAGCACATCCCTCATGATAAAATTCCTTCTTAGCCAATGTCCCAACCAGTTTCTCTTCCTCTTCTTAATAATGTCTAAAATTGTTCTTTTGTCCCCTATAATTTTTAACACCCTCTCATTCGTTTTCTGATCGAGCCAGCTAATTCTCTCCATTGTCTCTCACACCCACACCACATTTCGAAAGCTTTCAGCCGTTTATCGTTGCTTTTGCGGTTCAATTTTACTATTCAAACTGGAAGCGGTAGAAATCAATCATTTGGATTTCAACGTCGTTCAACATAAAACAAAAAGATTTAATTTTGTTTTCAGTTTAGTGTCCCGTTTACTAGCGAGACTATATGAGAAGTGGACCTATTGCTTAATGTAGAATCTAAACCTTATGAGCTCTCGCCAGGAATCGAACCCGAATCTCCCACACCAAAAGCTCCTTCGTTAACCGCTTAACCTTATAAAACAAAAAGATTAATAGATACCAAGAAGCGGTTTTCTCGAATCTATTTAGTATTTCAAGAATATATTCTTCCTTCCTTACGTCTCTACGAAAACCGGAAATTATAGAAATCTACTATCACCTCTGGATTCTGGATTCATGTCCATAAAACAAAGCCAGAAGTGAGATATTGGGAAAAATGACTTTCTGATACGAATTTACAATCCCAAGGATAAATTTCATCTCGACTTCTGTCCCTCTATGCAAACCGGAAGTGGTAGAAAACTACGATTTCCGGTTTCGTAATAGTGGAAAAACCAGTAATGGACATGAGAAGTAGTTTTCTGATACCGTAGAACAAGTTCTACCTCTGACCGTATCCCTCTATACTTATTGATGTACCACTTTCGGTTTCAAAGTTAAATTTTCATTCATTGGAAGTTTATCGTGGTTTCACAATGGGAAATGAAACTTACTTGTTTTAAACCTGAAGGGTCGCTCCCTCTGAAGAGCCGTGAAGAGCGAGTAAGGGGTGGTACTGTAAGCTATTGACAAACATAAACTACATTCGTATTTACGGGAGCCACGGTGGTTCAGAAGTAGAGTGCTTATCTCTAGTGCGTGGGGCCTCTGGTTCGATCCCCGACCAAGTACGTTTGTGGTGAACAACATCATATCTGTAGGTTTTCTAGGAGTACTCCCGTTTCCTCCCACATTATCATTCTACCAATTCTACCATCATTATTCACTTGCCTTATACATCCGTCTCCCTTAGCCTAAAGGGCACGTAATCGTGGTACGTTAAACTGAAAGATTTACATTCGTAATTAGAAATATTACGACTGTTGTAACAAACAGGTATTAAGTTAAAAACCGTAAAAACACGAGTATGAACGTGGCCCCATTAAAAATTAAACTCTAAAAAAAAATGCTGCACTACAATTGTGTGCAAAAATTTTGCTGGAAATAAATATAACATTTTAAAACACATTTTTCTGACCAGAACAAAATGAATTATTTAATAACTATACGACTTACAGTTTCAAGGACCTAACGTCCTCTTCATCAGACATTTAGAAAAGACAGATGACAGCAAATCTTATATCTTCCTCAGCCGTTAGTTAGCATATTCATTTATATAATTTCACGTTATTTTTAAAAATTTTTAAAGCGCTAACCGTTACAAAGTAATGACTGTTTCTTTGTATCGTTGCAGGTGATTTACTAGATAACCTTGGATAAATTATATAAATGAATATGCTAACTAACGGCTGAGAAAGATATAAGATTTGCTATCATCTGTCTTTTCTCAATGTCTGATGAAGAGGACGTTAGGTCCTTGAAACTGTAAATCGTATAGTTATTAAATAATTCATTTTGTTCTGGTCAGAAAAATGTGTTTTAAAATGTTATTGTGATTATCCAGAACCATGGAATTTGTTTAAAATAAATGTAAATTAGTGAGATAGTATTAATATTATTACTAGCTGAACCTGCCCTATTTACAGAGCGAACAGTTGTGAAATGAGCGTGAATCTCCTTCCCACTTCTCACTGTATCTGTTCAAGTCCCTTTAGAGACACAAGTAAAGGAAGACTCTCAAAGGGAGTGAATTGCTATAGACAAACATATAAATGTAGTATTTAATATCTAGAATGTTGGGGTGATTTTGTTGCAGACTTGGATAAGTAATAGATGATACCAAATGCAAATATTCTTTTCTTATAATTCCATATCCGAGTACACCTCTCATTCATTACTCATCATCACCGTCTCCTTTAGCCTAATCGGCATAATCGTGTTACGTAAAACTCAAAGATTTCATTTCATTTTCCGAGTACACCTCATTGTGGGTCCACAAGCCTTCCAAGTTGCCAGCTTGCAGTAGGTTTTGTCATTCAGATTAAATCAAAGCGCCTGAAATGTCCATCAACCCGCTATACGTAGCTCCTCTACTGGTTGCCTTTCACAAGGGTATCAACCTTAACGTCTAGTGGCAATATTAAACTAATAGGGTCAAAAGGACGCCTAGCTGATTGCAGTAGCTGCGATAATGATTGCTCTTACTGTAACCTTCTGACATTTCCATAGTTTTATTTAGTTTAGTTATTATCTATATATTAATAGCGGTGTCTGTCAAAAAAAAAAAAAAAAAAATCAGATCCAAATTGAAAGTGACTATGTTTGTGACTCTTAATCTCTTGAATCACTAGACCGATCTCGATCAAATTTTTGTCGTAGATGCAGTTCTGGCCTGGGAGTGTTTTTTAACTATTCACTTTGAAGGTAGAACTTAGGGGAGGGGGAAGAGGGGGAAACGACCAATCTCGATCAAATTTTCTACATAGATGACGTTCGTGCCAAGGATGGATTTTACCATTTCACTTTCATTTAGCATAAGGGATGGGGAGGAGGGGAGAATTACACAAATCAATAAATATAAAAATAAAAGTGACCATGTTCATGAGTTAATAACTCTTGACCCACCCGATCGATCTCGATCAAACTTTCAACATAGATAAGGTTCGGACCTGGGATGTTTTCGTTATTTTACTTTGACGGCACAATGTAGGGGAGGGGAAGGGGGACATATATGTAAAAAAAAATAAATAAATAAAAGTGACTGTCTTTGTGACTTCATCACGCTTAAACCACCGAACCGATCTTAATCAAACTATCAACATAGATGAGGTTCGGATCTGTTTTTTTTTTTTTTTTTAATCATATCCCTTTGACGGTAGAACTTGGAAGAGTAGGAGGGGAGGGAAGAGATGTATAAAAATAAATAAAGCTTAATGACTCTTGAACCACCTGCTCAGACAACAATAGTGTCCTGTGCTATTATTATTATTATTATTATTATTATTATTATTATTATTATTATTATTATTATTATTATTATTATTATTATTATTATTATTATTATTATTATTATTATTATTATTAAAGATTTTAGAACACAATGGTGTATCTGAATTCGCAGTCAGACCTACGAACGGCAAGAAGAAAAGTAGAGAGAGGCGTGAAGTATGAACTGTTCACCAGGTAAATAAGATTGGCAATTACGATTTTAAAATATGACATTGCCTAGGCTAAAATAGACGGTGATGATGAGAATTGTGAATAAAATGGTGGAATGTAGAAAGTGGGAGATAACGGAAGAACCCTGAGGAAACCCACGCAACAGATTTTTGTCCACCACAAAGCTCACTTGGTGTAAGCTGGAATCGAACCAGGGACCCCATGGACTACGCTCTACCACTGAGCCACTGCGACCCCTTATTTTAAAATAAAGAAGCGCCTTTTAATTAGAATTGAAGCATTATTCAGAAAACTGATTGGGAACAGCACAACATACAGTATTCCCAATTGAAGTATAAATACCAAAGCCGTTAAATTGCTCACACGTGCCAGATACTCCATTATCTCTCTTGGTCGAAATCATTCAAAGAACAATAAGTATAACAACCTTTCTGATTAAAATAAACTAAGTTATTCATGATAGCACAGCAAAAAAAGAAAAAAAGTTATGCGTTGATAACATTGCACAGAATACAAACAAAACTAAGTGATATTTATCATTTATAACGGCTATATGT
Source organism: Thermobia domestica (assembly GCF_964235325.1). Classification (NCBI taxonomy): domain Eukaryota; kingdom Metazoa; phylum Arthropoda; class Insecta; order Zygentoma; family Lepismatidae; genus Thermobia; species Thermobia domestica. Next base: position 209,653,272 of record NC_137465.1, read on the forward strand.
AGTTAAAAGAGTGAGTAACACTCCTTATAGATAATTATTAGGAGCCTTACAAGTTTTCACTTTTCGTCGGCCATGATTTCTCTCGGTAACAAATGTCAATTTGCAATTGTTTATACGAAACCTATATGGAGTAAATTCTCCGTTTTCTTCTCATTATAATGCTGGATAAGTAATTGGTCAAATCATTCTAACATGTATTTGGTCATACGTTAAGTACATAGCAGTGTATATAATTAGAGAGAAATTAAAATATGATTGTATTTAGGGCCGTGTATTTAAGGAAGAATCAAGTAGAGATATCCAGAGCCAAGGACGTCACACAAATGACTCCGCTGCATGAAATCTCTTTTTGAACGATTTTTTTTTTAAAATTTAGTTAATCATAGATAGCGAGAAAGGGGAGAGGAAGATAAGGTGACGAAGTGATAGCCGGTATGATGTAATCGAGCATCCTGAAGTGTTACTTACTATTGCCAGGTGCGAGAGGGCAACCACGGGGGTCCACTGGGTCCACCCCTCCCCCAAATTAGCAACTCAACATACATTTGAAGACTCTCAATTAAACTATGCTTGTTTAACAGAGAAAAGATTGATGTAGAATGAAAATTTCATCTTACACTTCATCTGTACTGTTTCTCTTATAAAAAAAAAACATTCTAGTTCAATCTTTAATTTCTGAAAACATAGATGGAAGTATTTTACATATTACTTATGGCCTTTTCGGGTGCAGATACCGTTGAGTACTTGCATAGACAAAGTGGCTTGTAGCATTGGATCTCCCCAGGGGGGTAAACGTCAGGGGAAACGCGGGGGTACGCCGTCCCCCGACCTCGAAAAAATATGTACGGAATTCCACAGTTTCTAAAATATTCAAAGATAGGCATAGGGTGGCTTGACGTCATACCGCTACCTACTGTCTCCCTACCTTTTCAGATCCACGTTTACCCCTGGATCTCCCCAAAACTTGCTCCCCAACAAAATGTCCGGGTACGCACCTGGTAAAATCACTCTCTAGAGCATAGTAGGATTTTAAATAGCCGTAGATAGTTGCTTTGTTCGTGTCACTGTGTTGTCGATTTCGGTAGTCTTGATAAGTGCGAAAGAAGAGAAAGTAAGAAAAAAAATGAAATGAAATCTTTCAGTTTAACGTCTCACGATTACGCTCTTTAGGCTAAGAGAAACGATGATTAAGGCAAGTGAATGATGATGGAAGAATTGGTGGAATGAGAAAGTGGGAGGAAACGGGAGTACTCCGAGAAAACTCACAGACACGATGTTGTCCACCACTAACTCACTTGGTGGAGGATCGAACCAAGGATTCCACGCACCAGAGGTAAGCGCTCTACCACTGAGCCACCATGATCTCCCGAGAAAGTAAGAGTAAGTTTTAAAAATATAAAGCCGTGTTGCGCTCACATCTTATACGAACGGGGTCCCTGGTCTGGGATCTTCGCCACGCACGTGCCTGTGGTGAATAACATGGTCTTCGTGAGTTTTCTCAACGGTTCTTCCATTTCCTCCCCCACTCAAATTCCACAAATTCTTTCGTAATTATTCAGTTGCACTCATCATCCATCTCCTTTAGCCTAACAGGCATAATCGTGGGACGTAACACTATAAATTGCATTTCATTTTAATTTAATCGATAACCATGGTTGCAAAATCCAAGTTTTACACATTCTTCAATATTATTACAGATAAACATCGATAACCCGAATTCCTTGATAACTCGATTTTTTTTTCACATTCACTTCAACTCTCCATAACACTCAATGTTAAACGAACCTCTATAAGTCGAATGTTTAAAATTTACAACTTCGATAAGTCGAATTTTAAGGGTCCCATAATCATCTTTAAAATCCTCGATAACTCGAACTTTCATATCTGCAAACCTCTACAAGTCGAACTTTACCTCTGTAAGTCGAATTTCTCTTCATGTAATCTCGATAACTCGAAGCTATACCTCTATGCTTTTAGATAATTGTCAGTGTTGCTAGTCTTGTAATTATTTGTAGTATGTACTGTTATTGTGTTTTACTCATTCTAGAGATGAAAGCCTCTCTCTCCAAAACAAATATACTGTTTTATTTTTACTAATCAACTTATTTAATTTAATGAACTTTCACAACTTCGAGTTATAGAGATTGAAGGAATAAAACTTCGAGTTATGGAGATTGAAGGAATAAAACTTCGGGTTATGGAGATTGAAGGAATAAAACTTCGAGTTATGGAAATTGAAGGAATAAAACTTCGAGTTATGGAGATTGAAGGAATAAAACTTCGAGTTATAGAGATTGAAGGAATAACACTTCGAGTTATAGAAATTGAAGGAATAAAACTTCGAGTTGTAGAAATTGAAGGAATAAAACTTCGAGTTATAGAGATTAAAGGAATAAAACTTCGAGTTATGGAGATTATATAGTTAGTTTGAATGAATAACGTGGAGCCATGTATCACGAACTTTTGTTGTGGCTACCTTGATAACTCAAATCTTGATTTCTCGAAAACTCGATAACTTGATTTTTTGTTTATACTTTTCAGTTTCGAGTTATCGATGTCCCACTGTATTATTATTATTATTATTATTATTATTATTATTATTATTATTATTATTATTATTATTATTATTATTATTATTATTATTATTATTATTATTATATGTGATAATGATCAAAGAATTCGGAGGGGTAATGGTAAATATGTAATAACAAAGTAGCTTCGTTTGAAATTGTGAAACCATCATGGACTTCCAAATTATTATAATAAAACATTGAGACCGGAAATGGGACCCAATATTGAAACCGGAAGATGTAGTAATTCCGGTTTCAATAGACAGATAAAGGCGGAAATAGAACCCGTACTTGAAATGCTGGACCAATAGCTCATAGCCAGCTATTTCTTATTATTTGGCGCTGTTGCTTGTTGAAAGATTGAAGCACGAACAGACTCGTTGCTTAAGACCTTCCCTTCCATCCTTATGCAAACTACAGTGCTTGAAAGTTTAAAAAATATTAATCGAAAATACAGATAACGGTCAATTTTGGGGGATTTAACTTCGTAAGTCTTTAAAAATGTTAATTGAAAACATAGATAACGGTCAATTTTTGGGGTTTAACTTCGTTGATCTTGGCTAGTCAACAGTATTGAACTAAAAGATGTCCTTGAACTTAGATTTCCAGTGGTGGAATAAAATTCCTTGAACTACGTTCAAGTTAGAAAGATCAATTTTGAATTCGTTTGTGTGAACGCTGATTTGAACTTCGTTGGAACACAGCCAACAGTGCCACTGAAAGCATATTTCTTTCTAAAATTTTCGTGTCTATGAATCTAGATTAAACTGAAATGTGAAATTTCCTTTTAAAGAGAACATTTTTCTAATACATGAAATATTTGGAACAAAATCGGATACTTCTGGCAACACTTATTATGTTAGTGAACTAAACTTTCTCTTTTTTGTTTTCTTAAATGAAAAGAAACCTTTAATGAGAAATGCTTTTAATAATTTTTCCGTTTTATCTTCGAAAGATTTTAATTGATTCTTTTTATTACCTATAATCTGAGATGTATAACTTGCAGTTGGTGATGAGAATTTAGGCGAAACGTGACGGGCGAAGATGAAAATATTGCAAACACCTATAAAACATGGTCTTATGCTTGCTTTTATTAAAATGTTGTTGTACAGAACAGAGCGTTAGATTTAAAATGATATGTTATATATATGTTCTATGTTATTAATAGAAACACTAAAAAGAAAAAAAAACAACATGTAAAAAGTAGCTGGTGGAACAACAGAAAACAAGAGATCAAAGCCGGTTGTGGTCTATATACATAACACTTGAAAATAGAACATAAATGGCGTTAAAATATACAAAATAAACACACAACAAGGTTCCAAAAATAACATGATAAATACAGGGTGAGCTTAAAAGAAATAGAAAGTTTATTGGAATTTTAATTTTCATGCATACTGACTGAGATACCTATCTGGTTAGAACAAATTAGCAACACCGAGGTTATAAAGGACGAAACCTACTAGCAGTTAGCAAAGGCAGTGTGCATATGTAGTATCTGCCGAATGCATGAAGAGTCAATTGATTATATTAATGGCTCTCAACGTGGGCATTATGTTTTCAAGGAGGGCGTTGGGACTAAAAGGGGTGATTGGAGGGCGATAGGCTACTTACGGGGCCTTTCAGAGACAATAGAACAAAAGGCGTTTATTCACAATTCCACTGAGAGCTCCAACATGGCTAAGCGGCTAGCGTACGCGTCTTTGGCATATGAAAATGAAATCTGTAAGTTTTACGTCCCACGGTTATGCCGGTTAGGCTAAAGGAGACGGTGATGATGAGAAATGAATGAAATGGTGGAATGAAGAAAGTGGGAGGAAACGGGAGAACCCCGAGAAAACCCACGAACACGGTGTTTGTCCACCACAAAGTCCACACGGCGTGAGCTGCGATCGAATCAGGGACTCCAAGCACCGGAGGTGAACGCTCTACCACTGAGCCATCGCGCCCCCACTTTGGCACGTAGATGTTACACCATACCGGTGCAGGGTATCTGACATCTAACACCATATATTACATACGTCAGCTATATGTTACATAAGTCTATCTGTATGTGAGATCCTGACCGCCTATATACGTGGGTTGTTCAATATATAAGTTTCCCTAAGCTGTAAAAATTATTTTTTGAGATGCATACGTAAACTATACATATATGTGTAGGTGGGTCCTTCCTTATCTCTCCTTATAATAACCATTGAGATTCAAGCATTTGTGTCACCATTGCAATAATTTGTCAGTACCCTTTGCAGAAAATAAGGGCTCTGGCTGTTTAGCACTCTGCCCACATCCCGCTTCACTCTTTCATCTATTTCAAAACGTTCACCTTGCAATGTAGGCTTTAACATCATTAAAAAAAAAAAAAAAAAAAAAAAATGGAAGTAACTCTGCACTAAATTGATACTGTATAGAGACTGGGGCAGCCGATGCCATCCTAATTCTTCAATTTTGTGTCTTGTTTGCGTGCTGAGTGGGCGGTGGACGTTATCGTCAAGAACAGACTGGGCGCTTATGTCGAATTGAGTTTCCCTGAAGAAGAGATCATTCAGGTTTGACATAAAGACCTGGTCCCCCATCAACTGGTGATGCAGAAGTGAAGTGGAATATAGGAGAGTGCTAAGTAGCTATGAGCCCTGATTTTTTGCAAAGTGCATGGACAAATTGATGCAACGGTGAGACAAATGCCTGAATCTCAATGGAAATTATGTGGAGAGGTAAGGAAGGATCCATCTACACAAGTATGTATCGTTTATAAATGTATCTTAAAAAATAAATTGTTTACAGCTTAGAGAAACTTTATATATTGAATGACCCACGTATATAGTTCTTTCTTTCGTACGAAAAGTACGTATAGAAGTTCCGTATAGAACACTTATACGGAAGGATTATAAAACATACGCTTTCTGTTGGATATTACATATACTTGTACGATAAGTCCTAAAACTGCAAGATTTACGCATGTAACCTACGTTTTTACGTACATTTCATACATTTCTTTCTCTATATATACACTCCAAAGAGTCGTCTTCCTAACGTCAGAACAAAGAGGGCAATGAGAGTGTATTTCAGTATGAAATTCATCTTCATAAATGACTTTGGTTCTTATACAGCATGAATTTCTTATAGATTTACAGAAAACTCGATTTTTTTCGATTTTCTAAAAAGTACGCATGAACATTCATATTGAAATACATAAGTATGTTCAGCTTAATAAGTTCTATCAACTGGTATATGTCTTATCTTTGGAGAATTTTATTTCCATTAAAAGTTAATAATATTGTTTAATTTTAAGTTTAGACCAACAAAGTGGAGCGGAGTACTGGAAGATGTTTATTTGTGTATTTCAGGTGTATATATACACTGGAAACCCGATAGCTCGAAGCTGAAGGGAATAGACACAATTTCGAATTTTTTTTCGAGTAATCAGGATTCGAGCTATCAAGGTAGCCACAACGAAAATTCGAGACATTGAGGTTCTACGATCCTCATGAAAAGTGACTATGTAACCACTATAACTCGAAGTTTTATTCATTCAACTTCTATAACTCAAAGTTTTATTCATTCAACCTCTACAACTCAAAGTTTAATTCATTCAATCTCTATGACTCAGTTTTATTCATTCAACTTCTATAGCTCAAAGTTTTATTCATTCAGCCTCTATAACTCAAAGGTTTATTCATTCAACCTCTATAACTCAAAGTTTTATTCATTCAACCTCTATAACTCCAAGTTTTATTCATTCAACTCCCATAACTCAAAGTTTTATTCATTCAACTTCTATAACTCGAAAGTCTCTGTGAAAGTCCCTTAAATTCAATACGATGACTAGTAAAAAATACTAGATATGAGTAAAACACAGTTACAGTACACATTAGCGACAATTACGTAAAAGCATAGAGCTATAGCTTCGAGTTATCGAGGTCACGTCAAGAGAAATTCAAATTATAGAAACCCTAAAAACTTAAAATTCGACTTATCGAGGTTGTAATTTTTAAACATCCGACTTATAGAGAATATTTTAACATTGAGTGTTATGGAGAGTTCAAGGGAAAGAGAAAAAAACGAATTTCAAGGAATTCGAAATGAAAGAATGAAATTAAATCTTTCAGTTTTATGTCCCACGTATATGCCAATTAGGCTAAAGAAGACGGCGAAGATGAGAAATTAATGAAATGGTGGAATGAAGAAAGTGAGAGGAAACGCGAGAACCCCGAGAAAACCCACGAACACAGTGTTTCTCTACCAGAAAGTTCACTTTCGCGAGCTAGGATCGAACGCAGGGTCCTCATGCAGCAGAGGTGAACGTTCTACTATTGAGCCACCGCGGCCCCTTCAAGGAATTTGATGAATGATCAGGTGAGCAACGTACGAGCAATAAAGTCATTTTACAAATACAATGGCTATTTAGAAGCTGCAAGACGGTAGTTCCAACGTCAGTTTCAACTTTGGTGTCACTATAAGATCTCATTAATTCAGGCATTGAAGACCTTAAGTTCAGAATTTTGAAACAATATTGAGCAAGAAACATCCAGGAGGATGTAAAATTGTACGAATACTAGAGAGTCTTAAAGTCGTCAGACTATTTTTTTTAAAGAGCGCATAGCGTTCTCCATAGAGCTTTTCTATTTGAGTCAGTGATGCCAACCCGTGGAAAAATCCCATATTGTGGGATTTTTTTGACGATGACTTCTCGAAAGGGGATAAAGGGAATTTTCGTAAAAATTGGCAGGGTTTATGAAATATTCAATATATCTATTCCATTGATGCCAACAAAATAGTAAAATAGTCTGTGGGCCAGTGGCAGATCCATGGGGGACGATCGGGGCAATCGCCCCCCCAGAAGAGAAAACTTTCTTATTTTATATATATATATATATAAAACCCGTCCCAGAGTTTGAAGCTCTTAAAAGTAGCTTTAAGTAGCAGTATGACAACCCACCGCCCCTCCCAGAAGTCAGTCCTGGATGCGCCCCTGCTGTGGGCGAATAGACAAATGAGTTTTCAATAGAAGTGAAATTAATGCTAATTGTCAAAATTTATTAGTATAAAATGCATGCTGGTGTTAGAGTGATTTACGCAGCGACTTGTGAATCTCAAAAAAGAAGCGCTAGGGAACGTTAATTTTACTCTTATTAAAAAAATAAAAATTAAAGAAAGAACAGAATTACCGGTAAATTGTAAAAACTAGAAACGATCAACTTCTAAATAGTTCTATACGAAATGACTGAAAACTGAAATTTATGTAAGTTTATTACTTTCAGTAGAAGATTATGATACAAAAGCGTAATAGAAGTACTAAACTCACAACGAAATGTACTTTTCTTCATCAACATTTTGCAATTGTCTCTTTCAATGAAGGAAAATAAGTGTTCTTAAGGTGTTTGAGAAAAGGAGACGATCGGAATTTTTGGATCATTCACTCATATATTGAAGAAAATGACTGCTATACAGAAATTTTCATTTTTCATGGTTCCTAAATTTAGAAAATTTTGTTATTAGTATAGCGTGGGAAATTCTGCCTCTCAAGATGGGATTTTATAACGATTCAGGTTGGTATCACTGATTTGAGTTTGTCACATCTGTACAGGTTTGTGACACCTGATCATCCATTCATGTCTACTATAATAAATGGCATTATTGTAGGATCCAAACGCCATCGTTACAGTCTTGTAAATGTAAACAGATATACCTAGCATAAACAACTTAAAGTCTCTTGTTACTTCGCCCCACCCTGTGTATAAACCAAGTACAGAAAAAGCCAAGTATAATAAAAGAAATATAAAGAATTATTCCTTTTAAACTAAATAGAAAAGTTAGCAAGTTAAAAAAAAAAAAAAAAACAGCTAGGTTGGCATTTCTGATGTAACATTACATAGAGACAAAAATGAAACCGTTGCACTTATTTGATTGAAGAATTGTTTAATTAAGACGTCCTCAAAAGAAATGCTTCACAAACAATCTGTGCAAGAATCATTCACCGAACAACTCGGCTTCATTTGACATTGTGAAGCTGTGGTTAGGTTTTGCAAACTGTGGGCTTTCAGTATCGAAAACGGAAGCTATAGAGATCTATCATATTCGGTTTCAATAGAGAAAAAAGATCGAATAGTGGCGTACGCAGAGGGAGTTCGGGATTTTAATTCCCTCCCTTGAGCACAGGGTGAACAGGAATTAACTCTCTATTCAACATTATTTATATATTTAAAAAATATTCATGAAACAAAAACCATTTTGTTCGTTACAATGGTAGAATTGATATACATTTCTAGAAATCTACATAAATACCATCATTCTCCACGAGTTTTCGTAAACAGTTGGGGTTGTTTTCTACACATTTCTGATGCTTGATGGATTGCAATAAGCCGTTTCTTGCTATCTGTTAGGCCTTTTTCTTCATAGGATCAACAACCTACGTCTATTTCTACCACCTCCGGTTCGAATCTCTCTCCCATAATCGAACTCGTTTCCTAGTTTTTGAAAAAAAATGAAATGAAAGCTTTGAGTTTTACGTCCCACGGTTACGAGGGTTAGGCTAAAGGAGACGCTGATGATGAGAAATGAATGAAATGGTGGAATGAAGGATGTCGGAGGAAATGGGAGAACCCCGAGAAAACCCACGAACACTGTGTTTGTCCACCCTAAAGTTCACACGGCGCGAGCTGGTATCGAACTAGGGATCCCAAGCACCGGAGGTGAATGCTCTACCACTGAACCACAGCGCCCCCTTCCTAGTTTTTGACTTTGTACACCCTGGACAAATTTGATGGTGATCCATCAAGGTGTTCTTGAGGTTTTCACCGAACGGAAAAACGAAAATAGTACAGAATAGCCTAAATAAACATATAAGGCTCCATTTGTAAACCGAATTCTTTTAAAAATGTCTCCAATTTTCAGTGGCGGATCTAGAAGATAAAAACAAGGGGGGGCAGCGAGAATCCAGACTATGATAGGTATATCATGAGTTTACAATTTTTCAACTTAAGATTCCCCATCACGGCGAAATTAAAATACCGCTAATTTTACAGTAATTATGTGATATCTTCAAATAGATAAAAATTCAATCGAAAAGTGGAACAAGAGCTCCCTAGACAATATTATTTTACATGTGGTATCGTTATCACGACTCACTTATCTACTTTCGATTTCCAGCCATTCAGAAATTCGGCATTTATTTCGGAGTTTTTAAATGGCTGTAAACGGAAAGCTACTAGGTAACTCGTGATAATGGTACCTTATATAAAATGATATTGTCTAACTCGCTCTTCTTGGACATTTCGATTATCTTTTTTTTTTTTTTTAATCTATTTCAAGATATCACATAATTGCTGTAAAATTAGCAGTTTTTTAATTTCGCAGGACTTAGGCCTCTCTCTCGCGATGGATATATGGCTAAATTGAACTTTGACATTGCAGACCTTAAATATTTCTTTAAACATTGCATAACAGAAAATCTGCAACTAAAACTATATATAATGTTTTAAATGTTGTCCAATAACAAATAAAAGGCAATATTTACGATAAACTATCAAAAAATTATAAATAATAGCTTCAATTATATTTGTCACTCAAAAAACTGGAGGGGCCTGGGCCGCCCCTACCCCGGGCGAGATCTGCCACTGCCAATTTTCTCAAGAAACTCAGTAAAGGAAAAATGTATGTCAAATGCCGTAATAGCTCGGAAACTTCATATTTCGAATACATCTTAACGATATAACTTATTCTTTTGTTATATCAAAATTTAATTCTTTAAGTTTACTGGTTTGTTTTTGAAAAGCCTGTATGCACCATAGCTCCCGTGAATATCTCGATACATATGTAAAAAAAATTAAATAAACATGATTAGTTTTCAACTAATAAACTTTTATTACAAGTAAGTTTTCGAGCAGTAATTCAAAAAAATATGTGCAGTAAACAAATAAGTGGCGTTTGAGTATAACTCGATAGATCTTACATGCTTTGACTGATATATATAGTTCACAGACACGGCACGGGAAAGGCGTACATATGGTACAATAAAAATGTCCAACAACTAGAGCTTCTAACAAAAATTTACTTCCGCACACGATCAAGGAAAACTTGAGCAACATAATTGGATCAAAATGGCATAATCAAAAATTTCACTTTTGCTTTTTAATAAAATGAAGTCAATGCTTTTGTCGGAGGGCGCGGCAACTCAATGGGGTCTCTTGTTTGATCCCAACTCCGGCCGAACGGACTTTGTGTGCACAAACGCATTGTGTGAGGGTTTTCTTGGGATTCTTCCGTTTCCTCCCACTTTCGTCATTCCATCATTATCATATATATCGTCCTTACCATCTTCTTTAGGCTTGTTGCATAATCGTGGGACGTTAAAATTAAAACGAGTTTTTTTTTTCAAGAAATGTCGCTTCATTTCTATTTTAATTATTTTCATCCAAGAGTATCAACTCTCCACCAAACCAGCCTCTAGTATTAATAGAAAAAGAGTATATATACAAACACACACACACACACACACACACACACACACACACAAAAGTATGTGTTGTAACGTAAAAACATAGGTTACATGCATAAATCCCGTACGTTTTGGACTTGACATACGACTTCATGTAACATCCTGTAGCTGAGCTCCTCCGTGGCTAAGCGGTTAGCGTACGGCCTGGGTTCGATTCCCGGCGAGAGCTCATGTGGTTCGGATTCCACGTTAATCAGTAGGTCCACGTCTTAAATAGCCTCGCTGCTGAAGGGGACGTTAAACTCAAAATTAACTCAACTCAACTCAACATCTTGTAGCAAACGTATAACTGAAAAAATATGTTTCATAATACTTTCCATATCATTGTTTCATCTATACGTAGTTTCCGTATGAAAGAGAGAAATGTATATAGACGGTAAGGACCTAGTGTTGGCGTGGGTCAATGAAAACTTGAACCCCTGACCCACCACCCACCATGACCCACTTTGACCCACGACCCACCAAGACCCACCACCCACTATGACCCACCACCCACCATGAACCACTCTCATCCACTGTGACCTACTCTGACTCACCAAAATCCATCGTCATCAACTCTGAACACGGCCTCTTCTGTACTGACTAAAGAGTTTACACTTGTAATAAAGCAAGACTGTGAAATTGTCACTAATCGGAGTTTGAATTTCTAGTCAATCGCTCAAGCACCACTCTGTTACAATAACGGTGGTTCTGACCTTTACAATATCAAATGGTAAAGTGTTTATCAGTGAGGAAATTGAAGCACTTCGAGGTGGGGGGAAATTAGTGTGTGCCTAAAATATACTTGTACTAAGAGAGTATTCCTGCAAGTGTTAATTTCTCAACACATTCCAAAAGAAACTTCTATTCACAGGAAAATACCCGTGTACAATATGGAAAAGGTTATGGTTTCTCAGTTCACAGTATTTTTCTCAAAATAGACTTGAAAAATCAGTTTTTCATAGTGTATAAAGGTGCTCGGATACCTCTGTGAGAGTATCTCCATAAAGTATGCTCATAATTGTAATTTGTGTAATCATAAAACACCACGTTAAATTTAAGTTACAAATATGCATAATTGGAAATATTATGAATATTTTAAAGCAAAGAAGAGACTTATTAAAAATTAGGTACAAAGTTGAATAACACAAATAAGCCATTAGTAATACAAGTATACATTTTCTATAACTCGTAATTTGTCACCTTAAAACAAATCTAAAATCGAGTTTATTTCCTGTTGGCCTCCAAAACTTTTTCGTGGTAAATCATCAGCAGCGGAATGATCTCCGTCCTTCAGCCAAGAAGTAACTAGCTCATCTACTTTGAGCTTGTCTAGCGGTGGGCCATTAACATTGATGAACAACAAGTTAGACAATGTTTAAGCACTTATTCTATTTCTAATATCAGTCATCTGTAAATTCATAAGGGGAAATTCCCCTTCGCACTCTGTCGTGGAAATTGGTAATACCGATTCTGCAACTCCCCATCGACAATCTGCTTGTTAGACTTAAGTCTGATAACGATTTTTCTCGGTTAGCTTTGAAATACTCAGCAAGAAGTATCATCTCTCTATCACCATACAACATCTTTTCCATATCTACCATGTCAGTTGACATTGTCGACTCATGGAGAACAGAAACTTCATCTACCACGCCTTCGATAGGGTATCTTGTGCATAAATTATTAATTAAAGCCTGATAAACTGATGATTTCTGATTTGTTTATAAATTTAATTTTTGTAATTTCACATGGAGGTTTGATAACATTACCAAGTTTCCTCCCCCCTCCAGAAAGCAAAAGGGAACGAGGTTCCTGGAAAGTGTTCAGAGGTGAATGGGAATTTCCCTCCTTCTTCCCCTTCAATTACCACACTGCTGTTTGCTATGGGCCAAATTACGATGAATTTCAATTAAATTATCATAGTATAATTATTACCTTGATCAATTATAGATACTTTTCAGTGGAAAAAAGGGTGAAATTTGGAAGTCCCAAATCAAGGTAAGTACACCAACGTAAAGGGAAAAAAAGAGTAAAATTTTCGATACAATTATGCGTACAATCCAAACTTAAAATTTCCGTGTAATTAAGCTTACAGTACAAATTTTATGTCTATTTTTCTCACAACTTTATGGGTTGATTGCCCTGTGCTTAAGCGCTCCATGTAATAAGCATAAGCTTCAGGAATTATTATAGTAGAAAACAATGGATATATGAAGCAAAGCACTGTATTTTTTGCTTCTGATTTTTTTCTTAACTAATTTCGATCGTTTTCGGTCATTTTTACAAACCAACTCACTACCAATTTTCCATATATAGAAAGTGCCCCCCTCCATAAAGGAAATTTTAAAAACTGCTAGGGCACATTCTGTTTATTTTCAATAAAGAGTTAATACACTGAATTTCAGCTCCGTAAGTTTAACGGCTTGCGAGATATTCAATTTTTTCGCAAAAATTCGTATCCTCACGACCTCCTTAGGATATTATGTATTATAATGAAAGCAATACAACATCACAGTTTGGATTAAGGCCTAACTATATACCAAAAGTAATTTCATTTGACTTTGCAATTTGACCGTGATGATAAGGCACACATAGTAGTATTATGTATTATAATGAAAGCAATACAACATCACAGTTTGGATTAAGGCCTAACTATATACCAAAAGTAATTTCATTTGACTTTGCAATTTGATCGTGATGATAAGGCACACATAGTTACATTCAATTTTCTATATAATAATTTATATATTACAGTGATTCAAAAATGTATTTTTTTCTAGTAGTAAGCTCCTCTAAAAACTCACAGGTCTCGAAAGCCAAGTAGTAGTATAAGCCCTATTGCTATTATGTATTATAATGAAAGCAATACAACATCACAGTTTGGATTAAGGCCTAACTATATACCAAAAGTAATTTCATTTGACTTTGCAATTTGACCGTGATGATAAGGCACACATAGTTACATTCAATTTTCTATATAATAATTTATATATTACAGTGATTCAAAAATGTATTTTTTTCTAGTAGTTAGCTCCTCTAAAAACTCACAGGTCTCGAAAGCCAAATAGTAGTATAAGCCCTATTGCTATTATTACAATTACAAATATCAATATCCAAAAGTGTCTGAAGTTCTTTTTTCACTTGGTTAGATATACTCACCTCAGGTAAGTAGATGGAAACAAATGGCAAAGGAAGGGAAATGAAGGTCTTGAAAGTAAACCGAAGACAAATTTACCAGTCTACAGAAGATGCTGTCTACAATGCAGTAAGCAGAGTGGGTCGGTAGATCAGACTGAGTCGGTGGGTCGCAGTGGGTGATGATGGGTGGTGGGTCGCAATGGGTCACGGTGGGTGGTGGGTCTTAGTGGGTCACGTGCTGTTGATCCAGGACCCACTGATCCACTCAGAAAACTTGACCCATTGACGCACTCCATCTCTAAACATATAGCTGACGTATGCAAAACACGGAATACTATTAAATGTCAGATATCCTGCAGCAGCATAATGTAACATCTAAGCGAGAAAAAGACAATATATATGCAGCAGATAGATAATATATGCTCCGTATCGATTTCCGTAGTATTGTACAATATACCACTGTACTGATAACGGATTTTTCTTCATTGTAGCGTATTGAACTATTATAGAAATAACTTGGACTGGTTTATTTAAAGATTTTCGTTTCATAAAAGTTCAAGCCCTTTCCTGCTTTACAGAATCTCAATCATAACCCAAAAGGCAGATATCGTTGATAATATTTTGCTAATTATTTTTATAACTAGTATATTTTGCTATAGAAGTCATGGTCCTCTTTACATGTGGTGCAATGGGGTGCCAGAGGAACCAACTAAGTTCTAAGGGAATCTGGCCCCCGCCCTCCTAGTAACGCTTATGGATATATACTGTATCTGTTACTGTCTTTTACGCTAACATGTCAATGGCCAGCCCCCATTTTAAACAGTAACTTCATTCACTTATGTTGTGGGTCCAGGTAAATGGCAACGTTGGATTTTCATTTAACATTCGGCGCATAAAGAGTGTACAGCTCAAACGGCTCGTTAGATTTAAAAAATTCCTTCACTTTAGATTGAAAACATCATAATTGGAGACAATTTTTCCTCTTACATGTTGTAACTCTGATAATAACAGAGTTACCCTATGTCAGGGTACTTTTGAGACGCACACACACATATGTTAATATAATATAAAGCCAGTACCAGATCTAGAAGCTCGACGTAATCCATCACACACTCACATGGGCTGGTATTAAACCAGGAAACGCACCCACCAGAGGTAACCGCTCTACCACTGAGCTATCGTTTCTGGTCAGACTATTCCCTTGTTATATTAGAACGCAAAAATTTCCTTTTATTGTGGTAATGACACGTACATATATTAAGAAATTTGTGATATAAAATAGCTATTTCTAAAGAACTTGTTTTGTGGTTTCATCTGCAGTTGCATATAGCAGGTCTCAATTTCCTCACGTAACTGCTGGTAGCACAAGCATCATCGTATGCATAGTTATGGAAGGAAAACCAGTTTCCTGTGGTCTTGCAAAATCTCAAGTGAAAAATTTCCTCCAGAAGAATGACTAAAACTTACTAGGAATCCAAAATTATGTGCATTATGAAGTAGGAAAACAAACCGGAACCAGGGATTTCGATAGTAAATGGAAGGTAGTTGAAGAATCTACGAAGGAAACAATCAGAAAGAAGCAAAATTTTCAGAAGACAATAAGTAAACTTGGTATCATACACAAGTTGTGGTAGAAATCATATCTCACAAGTTACGATAAAACTTCATAAATTCAAAAGACAGAAACATAACACGGAAAACTGAAATAATAAACACTTCTGACCAGAGTATATACACTTGTTTATTAAAAACTAAATTCTAGTGTAACAGTTTCAACAACGTAACGTTGTCTTCATCAGACACTAACTCGAGTTAGTGTCTGATGAAGACAACGTTACGTTGTTGAAACTGTTACACTGGAATTTAGTTTTTAATAAACAAGTGTATACACTCTGGTCAGAAGTGTTTATTATTTCTTTAGTGAGTTCCAGAGTTGTGATGGATAGAGTTGCACGGTAAACTGATGTTGAAAAGAGTACTCTGGTCTAGTAGTTTGTGAAAGAGATGGCATGGGTCAATGAAAACTTAACCCATGTCCCACCAAAACAAATTGTCATCAGCTCTGACCCATGATTCACGCCCTCTTCTCCACTGACTAAAGAGTTTACACTTGTAATAGAACAAGACTGTAAAATTATCACTTATCGGAGTTTGAATTTCTATGGTCAATCGATCAAGCACCGCTCGGTTAAAATACCAGTGGATCTGACCTTTACAATATAAAATGGTAAAGTGTTTGTCATGGGCCAAATTACGACGAATTTCAATTTAATTATAATATATAATTATTTTCTTGTTGAATTACAGATACTTTTCACTGGAAGATACGATGAAATTTGAAAGTCTTAAATTAAGGTAAAGTAGAAAAACGTAAACGGGGAAAAATGTAAAATTCAATTGTATCTCCAAAGCCAAGTAGTAAGTCCTATTGCTATTCTTACAATTACAAACATCAATATCCAAAAGTACCTGATTTTTTTTTTAAACTTAGATACACTGAAAAAGGAAGAAAAATGAAGGTCTCGAAAGTAAAACGTAGATAAATTCACTAGTGCTCAGAAAATGCTGTCTACAATGTACTGAGCAGAGTAATTCGATGGGTCAGACTGGGTAATGGTGAGTCAGTGCGTCACGGTGGATGGTGGTTCATGGTGAATCAATGGGTCAGAGGTTCACGGTTGGTGGTGGGTCGCTGCCTGTTGACCCACTAACCACTTCATCTCTGGCCTTTAAATTCACGCGTATAATTCAATTGAATACGATTAATCGATTGTTCAATGCCTCATCTTTGAACCACCAAATGCCAATAAGATTGTAGAATTATCTCCTATTGCAATAAAAATTAAAAGAGTTTTCGGAATTTCATAGAAATAAGCTAAAGGGCTTAATCGTAGGGTGTTAGATTTCATTTATAATAGCTTTAATTCTCTCTATCTCTTTATATATATATATATATATATATATATATATATGATGTGTATGTGTGTATTTTTGGCAACATTAAATAACATAAATTATGCAAATCAGTGGCGTACACAGAGTTTCGTCAAGGGAGGAATTTTAAGCACTCAGCCTCATACCCTTTCAGAACACGCATGATTTAAATATAGGTCTATATATGACCGCAAAACTTAGGTATACAGTTGTAAGAATTCTTGCTTTGTTTGTAAGTAGTTATGCGTTATATGACGAGTTCTTGACTATGATAAAAACAATAACTTTATGCGTCACAATCAAGACGATAGGGAATTACAGGTACAATTAAATAGAATCTCGGAGGTTCTCCAAATTCTAGCCTTCAATATGTACACATTCCTGCAGCTAAGTTTCTACGCTCAAGCACACTTTGACACAGAAGTTTTTATTGTTATTAATTTCTTGGCACTCTTCTCTTTATGAAATTAGTCATGTTTTCAATAGTATGTTCTTTCCTCGAAAATACTTTATTTTTGACAACATCCCAAACGAAAAAGTTCATCGGGATGAGATCTGGTGATCATGGTGGCCATTCAACTGGTCTTTGTCGATCTATCCAACGTTTGGGTAACTTGTTGTTAAGAAACTCGCGTACTGTTACACCATAGTGGGGAGGAGCTCGATCTTGCTGTAAATAGAAGTTATTACCATGTCATCGTAGTTATGGAATAACAGTATCCTGTAGCATGTTAAGATACAGGACATAAAGACAAAATATTTGGTCCCTTATACACAGAGTTCCATTTATTGTATGAATATTGGACATTACACCTCAAGAAGCATGTGATTAATTTCATTAATATAGTGGACAAAGAAAAATTAAGCAAAAGGAGGAAATCTTTTCTTCTTTTAGGCACAAAAATAAGATTATATATATATATATATATATATATATATATATATATATATATATATATATATATATATATATATATATATATATATATATATATGGAGACTTTCTGACAGAGAAAAGACATATGAAATTGACATGCATGAATTTATCATATTCCACGTAAAAGAAGTGGGAAAAATAATTATACAATTATTCCATGTTTCTACTGAACTATATATTTCAAATATCTTTTAAATATTACTATACTTTTCAAATATTTTAAAAGTATTAATATATGTTTCAAATACTTTTTAAAAATAGTATTATATTTTTCAAATATTCTTAAACATTATAGCTACATATTTCAAATAGTCTTAAACATTACTATATGTTTCAAAAAATTATAAATATTACTTTATGTTTCAAATGTTTTTAAATGTTTCTATATACTTTAAATATATTTTTTAAATATTACTACACGTACATTTCAAATATTTTTTTAGAAATATTATACAGAATATGTTTAAAATATTAATATATGTTTTAAACACTTTTTAAAATATTACTATACGTTTTTATTATTTTAAAAATATTGGTATATGTTTCAAACATTTAAAAAATATTACAATATTTTCAAATATTCCTAATCATAAAATATGTTTCAAATATTTTTAAACATTGCTATTTGCTTCAAATATTTTTAAATGTTACTATATGTTTCAAGTATTTTTAAATATTACTATATGCTTCAAGTAATGTATTTTTAAATATTAGTATGCGTTTCAAATACTATTTTAAAAAATATTATTGTAATTATCAAAGTTTCTCGGTATCATTATATGCTTCAAATATTTTAAAATATCATTTTATGTTTCAAATATCTTTTAAATATTATGTTTCAAATGTATTTTCTACCCGGCAGAAAAAAAAAAAACTTGAGCTTCTGAATCATAGAAATGCTATTTTATAATTTGTAGGCTTCCATGTTTTGTTTTTCTCTTCAATTGTATTGCAACCTCGCTTAACGGAATATAAATTCTTTATAATTTATTTCGATTACAAATAGATTTCTACTTAATAGACCTACACCTTACATTCATTTTAAACATTCATTTCTTACATTTAATTTTACATTCATTGCTATAAAGAACAAAGCAGAATAATCACACTATTCATAATCATACGCTCTTTGGATATTTTATAACAAATATATGACAATTGCGATCTGCGACAGTTGCGATTATGTGAAACCCTGAGACGATTGCGATCACTTTGTTTTGAAAGTCAGTTTAAAAAGTGAGATGTGAAAATTGCGACCACATCGTAAACCGCCTTGTAAATTTGAATTAAATTTAGGATTAATATTTTATATTAAGGATAAAAACTAGCCAAAGAGAGTAGAGTTAGAAAATTACTCACATGAGGATATGTAACAAGCTGATAAATACAGATGGATGAAAGGATTAAGAGAATTGAACAGAAGCACAAAGTTACTGGTGATTTCAGAAAATATCTGAGAGCTTTAGTCAGGTTCAGAGACTGGATTAATGTACAATCTTTGACGAAACTGATGGCACATAATTTTGCTGATATCTCATTCTTTATAGGTAATACATAATAACAGTATTGGGGGCCGTGGTGGCTCAGTGGTAGAGCGTTCACCTCTGATGGATGGGATCCTTGGTTTGACCCCAGCTGGCACCAAGTGAACTTTGTGGCTGACAAACACCGTGTGCGTGGATTTTCTCGGAGTTCTCTCGTTTTCTCTTACCATTGCCTTCATTTCTTTATCACCAGCGTCTCCTTTAGCCTAGCCGGCCTACCCGTGGGACGTAAAACTTAAAGATTTTGTTTCATTTCATAAAAACAGTATTAGATAAGCGAATGTTAAAATGTTGCACATCAGCTCGGGGTTTCTCTTATCTTGCGGGACAAAGCAATTAGCGGACGCACCTTTGGCATAGTACACCCGGGTTCGATTCCTGGCAGAAGATCATGTGGTTCGGATCCTACCGTAAATTGTAGGTCTCATAGAGCCTCGCTGCTGAAAGAGACGATAAAATCGAATACAATTAGCGAGTCTTAAACCTTGAAAAAGTGTCAAAGAATCGATATTTCAAATTATTGTTGCAAAATCTAAATAATGATAATAATAATAATAATAATAATAATAATAATAATAATAATAATAATAATAATATATTTTTATAACATTATGGAATCTGAGTAACAAATATTTTGACACTTTCATTTGATCGCAATTCTGGATTAATCTGAAGTCTTCAGGGGGGCAGACCAAAGGCCGGGCAACCCGGGCGACTGCCCGGGGCATCACACTCAGGGAGGCGCCAAAACGAGCCTTAGAAAGTAAATTTTATAACGTGTTTTCTACTGACGTTTTTGGTTTACATTCTTGTAAATTAGCGTAAATTACACACTATTTTTCCATTCCACCATGGAAGAAGAGGGTTTCATAGTACTAGGGGTCTGCATCGACAAATGGAGAAATTGCATGTAAAAGAATGAGTAGAGGGGGAGTTGGTATTGTCTATAGCGGGCCAAGTTCTTTGTGAACTGTTCTCAGGCAATGAATGTTATTGGATTTTATATATGTTACTCTTTTAAATTGGTAGTGGAGGGGGACAATGTATATAGCACTTACTTTGTTTTCATAAAAACGACACAGCTGCGCTAAACTGTCGGTCTTTGTTGAAAGTAGTGACTAGATGTTATTATTTCGCTATGTACCATGGACGCCTGAAGAAAATTTTCTAGGGAGGGACCCATCTCCCTCTTTGCTATATTACGTTTGGTATTTTTTTTATTTGTATTAAGAAAATCTTAAGAAATTTAAGTTGTTTTCGTGAGCCAGAGAGGGGGGCACCCTGCCCCCACCTTCGGGCGCCCATGCAAGGTACAGTTCTTGCCAAATAATTTGTTTCGACAGTGTTTGTGAAATCGAATATGCCACTCTGCAACAATGGGTCTATTGCTGTGCGTAAAACACGTTCAACACGTTATTAAAATAGATTGTTACATAGTTGGATATTGGTAGAATGACTCCTCATGTTACTGATATAACAAAACAATTTACAACATATCAGTAATCAAAGGCGCCAGATTTAAGGGGGGGCATTCAGATGCAGAAGGTATATAGGGTATATGAGGATTTTAAGACAAATTGCATTCAAATTATGCCAAATATTGTATATTAATAAATACAATAGGGGGCCCACATGAGCTTTGGGGGGAGAGGCTGGGCCCCCGGCCCCTCAGGATCGGCGCCCTTGGCAGTAATTATGTCACCATTAGTAGTATTCAATAAATGCTGTTCGATGTTGTCTTTGTTTATACATATCAGCACATCAATAATATAATAAGTACTAAATATACCTATAGCATGTATTTCAGTATTAATTTTTCATTTTGAAAAATGGGTTTAAAATATTAAAATCGCTGTAATAAAATGTCGAATATAGGCTAGGAATAGTGGGCACCAAAAAGTCACTTTGTCCGGCTGAAAATTTTGCCTTGGTCAGCCCCTGCTCTTCAGATTGAGATGGTCGTGACAATAGTCACAGGTCGCAATAGTCGTAATACTGTCATAATCCTTATACAAACCTACAGGCTGCTGATGAAGCCGAAAGAACAAACCTACTACGTTTCTGTCTCTGCCACACAAAAAAATGGCATATTTTGGTAATAATTAATCTTGTTATATATAGTATTAGTGTGAATTAACATTCCGTGTCATTACAACAGAAATGTGGCTGACTCACATACTCCAAGAAATAAGAAATTTCCTCCATTTGCCAAGGTTTGTTCTTTCATCAGCAGGCATTTCCCTGAGTTTTAGGAAGCTATTTAATACAAAACAATAACAAAAGACAAAGATTACTATTAAATAAACATGCTTTTGTAGACACAATGAAAGCACAGAGTTATTAAAAAGGAAGTTTGGACGCACATAACAGGAAGAAATTCAACTCTCGTCTTTTTCTTCGAATTAAACATGACAGTCATACTGTTAAATTCTCGTTAAAGTACATATTGTTAAGTAAAATAAATGCATTGTATCTTGTCTCAATAAGTCTTTTAGTTATTTATTTAATATACACTGAGAAAAACCCGTTATTCGGGCAGCGGTATATTGTACAAAATATACGGAGTCTGTATGTTTACTACGGAAATCTGTACGAAGCATATATTATTTATATGCTACATACGTACTGTCTTTTTTCCGCTTAGATTTACATCACGCTGTTGCAGGATGTCTGACATCTAAAAATCTTTCGTATGTTTCATACGTCAGTTATGTGTTATATACGTCCATCTGTATGTGAGATCCTTACCCTCTATATACATTTCTTTATTTCATACGGAAGGTACGTTAATTCAGAACACTTATACGGAAAGTATTGTAAAACATACGTTTTCAGTTATACGTTTGCTGCAGCATGTTAAATTTGAAAACGACAAGATTTACGCATGTTAAATTTGAAAACTACAAGATTTACGCATGTAACATACATGCTATGTAGGTCACATAGTTTGTCTTCTCTTTATATCCCCGGGCCACCATCTGAAATTATCATTGTTAACTATGTCGGTTATTTATTAGCATCCGCAAGGATTACAATTGTCCACTGATTGTCATTTGTTTTTGCAATATGTCTGACAATCGTTGAAGTAATTTCCTACTGTCATTAATCAATCAAATGTACCGGTATATATGTATCCATGAGCGAGGGAGTTTGCCTACCCAAAATTAAAATCCTAAAGCAGCCCCTGCTACCGATATGCAGTTTTGTCCACGATTTGAGACGAAACGAGAAGTAAGTTTTTCTTCTTTTGTCTTGTTTTTTTTTTTCAGAAGTCTCGTCTCGTCTTGATTCTTGGAAAGCTTTTCTCATCTAGTCTAATTTTGTAAATTTAAGTACAGTCAGCGACAAAAGTTTTTTTTTTACGTTTGATGAAATTATTTTCGTAAATAACTTCAAATTGGAAGGACAATTTGAGTAAAATTTTCAGTAAATTAAAAAGCAATGTAATTTTCTGCACGTTTCAGTCATACTACCCTTATTCCCAACTTTGGCGTGTGAGACACGGGTTCGAGTCCCGGTCGGAGCTCATGTGGTGCGGATCCCATGTTAATCAGTAGGTCCACGTCTCATATAGCCTCGCTGCTGAACGGGACGTTAAACTCAAAATCAACCCAACTCAAACCTTATTCCCAAAAATAAAGTTTACCCAACGAAAAGAACTTTTGTCACTGGCTGTACAAAATTCATGACTTAATTTCCTCCTTAATTTCACAAAGAATTTATCAGAATACTTTCTCGTCATGAGAGGTTCATGAAGGAAGTAATATTACAACATTTGAACCATATTTATTATTTCAGCATATTATGTAATATCTTACATATCTTTAAATGTTGATAAATGCTGTTTATTAGGTCCGTACAATCACTTTCTCAATTTATAATTTTTATACTATGAATCATGTAACATTCAGACGAAATCGATCAACTATCGACCAAATATTTACCATTCGTCAAATACTCGAAAAGAAGTGGGAATAAAACACCTCGGTACATCAACTATTTATTAATTTTGGAAATGCTTACGACTCGGTTAGGAGAGAAACATTATACAACGTTCTTACAGAACTTGCAATACCAGAAAGCTAATTAGATTAATTAAGATATGTTTAAATGAATCCCAAAGTAAAGTCGGGTAGGAAAATTTTTTTCCATGAGTTTTCACGTTGAAAATCGCCTGAAACAAGGAGATGCGTTGTCGCCATTATTATTTAACTTTGTGCTGGAATACGCCATAAGGAAAATCAAAGATAGCAACCAGGACCTAGAGTTGAACGGTATTCGCCAGGTTATGGCATATGCTGATGATGTAAATTTAATAGGGGATGATAGGAGAACAATAGAAAGAAATGCAGAGATCTTATTAAACGCTTGCAGGGACATGGGTTTAGAAGTAAATGCAGAGAAAACTAAATACATGGAAGTGCGTCGGGACCATAATACGGCAAATTGTGGATGCGTTAAAATATTAAATAATACTTTTGATAAAGTGGATACTTTCAAATATTAACAGACGAAAATCATATTCAAGAAGAAATTAAATGTCGACTAAAAGCAGGGAATTCGTGCTATTATTCAGTTCAAAATCTCTTGTTGTCGCGAATTCTGTTGAGGAATTTGAAATTTAAAATATATAAAACGATAATCATGCCTGTAGTTCTGTATGGTTGGGAAACATGGTCGTTTAGTCTGAGACTGAAAGTACCTGAGAACAAGTTCCAGAGACGAATATTCGGACCGAAAGAGAAACGGGAATGGGGAATGGTGGAAACTTCATAACGAGAAACTATATAATTTACACGGTTTACCAAACATTGTTAGGATCATCAAGTCTAGAAGGCTCAGGTGGGCAGGTCATGTAGCTAGGCTAGAAGAAAGTAGAAACGCTTTCAGTCGTGACTGGAAAACCAGTCGGAAAACGACCATTAGGAAGACCTAGGCGCAGATGGGAGGACAATATTAAGATGGATCTCGCAGAAATAGGAATACAAAGTAGAAACTGGATCCAGTTAGCTAAGGATAGAAGTCAGTGGAGAGCTTTTGTGAAGGCGGCATTGAACCTCCGGGTTCCATAGGCCATAGAGTTAGTTAGTTAGTTATGAATCATGTAACACGAGAATAATGTTAGAGATCTTGCGACCTCATTGCGTAACGGTTTGTTTCAACGCAACGCAACGCAAAGGAAAATTTGCGTTTCAGTTTGCAGTAAGCGGTATTGTAGTTACAATTACTTATTGTATTATTTGCATTGCGTTGCGATCCTCAACTATTGCGAAGACCGTTACGGAACGAGTCTTTGCGTGAACTAATGTTGTATTCGAAACTCGAGAAATTTCTTGTCTCGAAAATGAGACGAAAATTTTCCTGCTTCTCATTCGGTGTCGAATTTAAAAATGTACTGCTTGTCTCGACTCTCGTCTCGAATTGGAGTCGAGAACCGAGACGAGACGAGAAATTTTAAAAATTTACAGCTGCTACCATTTTGGGGATGTTAAATTCTAATTCCTTATTTTCAACTTTTGTCTTCGACTTCGTCGGAAAGCTGTTCAATATCACTCACAATTTTTTTTTTATTTATTTCCTTTCAAACTGATTATGTTGGTTTATAAGATATATATACACACTCTACATATGTAAGATAAACATCTTACATTTAAGTTACAATGTCTCTCTCACAAGACTGCTTCTCCTCCTACTTTCAGTAAAATTGGGGAGGGGAAGGGGAGAAGGGGGGGGTCAACTTGGAATAGCTTAAATTAATCAAACAGTCACACTTCGTTGACCCACGTTGCATATATTCGTACTCCTTCATGTATGTGCTTAGATGAAGTGAAAAAAAAAAGAGAAAAATTCGCATAAAATTATTTACGTCAAGGATATCAACTTTTGCTAGCAATGTACAAAATATAAATTCGTTTCTGACAATTCCTTTCTTTTTTTCTTTCTTTCTTGAATTCAAGAAACTCATTAATGAGCTGTAAACCTACATAAGTGGCAGAGCATAGAGAGAATGCATCCTCTACATATGTACACGGCTAATTTGGCAAATTAAACTTCTGGAAAGTGGTTGGATATGGTTCGTTGACTACTCTGGTGCACTTCATTTACTATATTCTACCTGTGTGACTGTTTTGTCTCCACGACTGCTACTACACGGAGACGACTTCCCTTATTGATGGAGGAAAGACTTATGGGCCTAAATATTAAAAAAAAAAAAAAAATCTTCGGGGATTTAAAAGTAGACCCAATAATAGGAAACGGTAGGCTAGCCCAATGGTTCCCAACCGGTGATCCGTGATTCACTGCTTTCTCGTGGAGTCCCATAGGTTGTATCTTGAAATAAATTCAAAAATCACGAAGCATTCAATAGTTTGTTGAAATAAGTTTGGAGAAAGACTGCACAAGTTAACAACGCCTTCAGCGGAAGCAATAATGCAGAGAACTATTTACACTAACGGTTTACAGGAATTTATAGGCTCACATTATTAAAATTAAATCTTTAAGTTTTACGTCACACGTTATGCCGAGTATGCTATAGGAGACGGTGATAATGAGTGTATGAAATGGTGGAGTGAAGAATGTGGGAGGAAACGGGAGAACCCCGAGAAAACTCACGTACTCGGTGTTTGTCCACTACAAAGCCCACTTGGCGCGAGCTGGGATCGAACCAGCAACCCCACGCACAAGATGCGAGCGCTCTACCACTGAGGCACCACAGCCCCTCACATTATTATATTTCATATTTTGATTAGTCAAGAAATGCTGGGAACCACTGGGCTAGCCAATTGAGAATAAAATGCTGAGGCGAATAGTCGGACCCAAGAGGAATGGAAATGCAAAATGGCGGAAGCTTCATAACGAGGGACTGCATAGTTTCACCTAACATTATTAGGATGATTAAGTAGATGAAGGCTCAAGGCTCAGGAGGACATGTCTTGCAATCAAAGTGGAAGAAAGTAGGATCATAGTGGGTGGTAGGTCGGAAGGGTAGTGGTGGGTCAGAGTGGGTCACGGTGGGTGGTTTGTTATGGTGGATCGTGGGTCAGAGTGGGTGGTTTGTTATGGTGGATCGTGGGTCAGAGTGGGTGACGGTGGGTTAATGGAATCAATCTGTTAACTTTTTATTTTTACAAATAATGGTGACTTTAACGATGGGTATCCATATCCCGTTTAAAAGCTATATTCCTAAATTCTATGCAACCTGAACACCAGCAAAGCATTGCTATTTGCCTATAATACAATTATATACAACTTTTCTTACTGTATCTCGACCAAGTTCATTAATGGAGCCTGTCCGCTAAATTCTTCACGGGAACGGTGAATTTAACTGCGAGTATCCGTATCCCACACGTGAAATACTGATCCGATTCATAAATGTTTCACGAGATTCCCTTTACTCTCTTTAACAGAATTTATTTTTATAAAATGTACGGAATTTAAATTCATATTCTCTTTTCCAAAACTGGTCTTCTAAATGGGATTTCTTTCCTGCATGACACTTTTAGCTTCCTATGAGATCTTAGTTGTGTGACTAACACTTGCTTTTGTCTCACCAAAGAGGAAATGTTGCAAGTATACACAACCACAAGGAAGGAATTTATTTTATTCCGATGTTCGTACAAATGTAACAAACGAATACAAACAAATAGATATGCAAGCCAAAATCTATATCAGAGAACAATTTGTGTAGAATGTCTCAAAATATACAACTATTCACAAAAATACGGAGAGAGAAAATGTTGGGACGTCGTTTAGGAGATAGGATCTCCGAAAGAAACAATTTTTTCATTTCCAATGTTTCAAGTAACATAGCTACTAGGTAAAGAAAGCATAAAGCTTGTGACGTACACAGGAGGTTCGGGGTTTAAAACCCCCTTTGAGCAAGGCATTATGGAAAAATAAATTTTTACTACTAGCATCAATTACTCACTTCGCAGGATTAAAATAAGAAAAATTAGTAATATGTTTCGTTAGTCACTCACTTTTTACCATTAATGAAGTGCCTTCTGGTATAGGTCATTTTCGATCATTTTTATATATCTCCCTCTTGCAATAGTTGCGGGGCTGATTTTGGATTTAAACGGCACTGGAAGTGTCACTGTTCATCTCACTGACCCCGAAAACTATGGATTCGACACTAATATAGGTTATTTTCGATCATTTTATATATCTCCACCCTCCACTAAGTTGCACCGTCAAAATGAAATGATAAAAACCATCCCAGACCCGACTCTCATCTATGTTGAAAATTTGATCGAGATCGGTCGGATGGTTCGAGAGTTATTAAGTCACAAACATAGTCACTTTCATTGAGTAGATAGATATAGATATAGATATAGATATAGATATAGATATAGATATAGATATAGATATAGATATAGATATAGATATAGATATAGATATAGATATAGATATAGATATATAGCTATAGATAATAAGATAAATGCAGAGTGAATAGACCATTCATCTTGATACACCCTTGTAACTTTTACACTAATGATACAAGAAATGAAATTTTGTGTCATGCAAACATTGGCAAGGAGACATTGTTACATACATCCAGTGACACCATCAGCTTAACAGTGTTACCAATCCAACATATTTTTTAAATAACACTACCCACGGTTATTACATATTTCAAATTTGCATGTCAAACGGAAAATTTCAATATTACATTTGGTATCCAGTGTTGGAAATTAAAGACACTATAGTATCATAAACATCCAAATTTTGGCAACCTTTGTAACAGTAAAAAAGTAAGTGAGATGGACAGGTCAATGCATATCTGTAAGTACAGGGTGTTTCAAAATGAATATTAAGTTTTAAGGTTTTGTAGTATTTATTAGAATTAACTTACAGTTATAAATAATACTTCAAATGAAAGAGCAACTCAAAGAGTTTCGTACGCACGCATGCGCATACATTGTTCCTCTGTCTGCCGTTAGAAAGCGCTGGTAGCAAAGATGGCGATTAGTTGCTGCATAAGGATGAAGATGTTCTAGATCGTGTCGTCTTCAATGATGAATCGACGTTTCACCTAAGTGGTGATGTGAACACTCATAATGTTGCTATTTGGGTGTCAGCAAATCCTTACGAGATGGTATACAGTTGCAACGAGACTCCCCTAAATTAAAATTGTTCTGTGCCATATCCCGGCGGAAAGTTTACTGACCTCCATGTTTTGCATGGCCTCCACGTTCACCAGATCAGCCGCCATGCGATTTTTAACTTTGGGGATTCATAAAGGATTATGTGTATATGCTTTCGCTATCAGCTGACCTACCAGACTTAAGAAAGTGGATTGAAGTAGTTGTTGCAACAATTGTGCAAAACACACTGATCAGGGTTTGGGAAGAACTCGTCTATCGACTTGATGTGTGCTGTGTCACGAATGGTGCTCACACTGAACACTTGTAGCAAAAACTGTTTAAGTTGCTCTTATATTTTGTTCTATTTATAATTGTACGTGAAATGTAATAAATACTACAAAGCGCTTTAAGACCACGATATTCATTATGAAACACCCTGTACTTTAGTATCTAATTCTATAATCATGATATGATTAATTTCGAATGAATAGGAACAAAGTTACAAGGAATTGATTTTTTTCAAAACCCCTTATTTCGAAAAATTCATTTCATAAGTATTTCATTCAATTACAGAGATTGTTTTTCCTAGATGTAAAGATCATAATATAGTTTACTGCAATTTGATATCTTAATCCGTTCTGGAGATATAGTAAACACTAGTAAAGTTTGCAACATTGCTTAGCATTATGTAATATTTTTTTTTAAATCCCCGGAATGCTTTGAGATATCAAATCGCTGTAAATGGTTTATAATTTCCATCCAATTCAAAACCGTCCATGTAATTCCGTGTGATACTTTTTCGAAATAAAGTCCTTTAAAGAAAGTCAATTTATCAATTCCTTGTCAATTTGTTTCCACATGTTCGAAATACGTCATCTAGTGACGTAGTATTTGTTGGATATGCGTTGTCCTATCAGCCTCATTTACGTTATTACTGTTGTAGAAGGCTCCAAAATTTGGTTGTTTCTCGATGTTTGTGATACTGCAGCGTCCTTAGTTTGCAGTATTGAATAAAAAATGTCCTGTTGTAAGTTTTCGCTTAATATGTAGATCTGTAATATCTAATAACCTGACGCAGTGCCATTAAAAATAAAGTTTATGATGAGTTGATATCACTGTTAATCTGGTTATATTGCACTGCATGTCAAACAATGTCCTCCTGTCGATATTTGCATAGAACGAAATTTCGTTGTTTTGTATGTATTAGTTTAAAAGTTATAAGGATGTATTGAGATAAATGGTAGGGTAGATCAGAGGTAGATGTGGCAACAAAGGCTGGCGCGTCATGCGCTGCTGAGTCGTTTCAGTTGTATGTGAGAAGTCCTGCTGTGCGATTGTGCTACTACGAGAGATTTTGTAGTTTTTATTTCTTCCTGACGTGAGTTCTTGCATTCATAAATTTAATAAGGTGCAAATACTAATCAAATACATAGTTTTATTACAGTGTTTTACGTTACACTTGACATTTGTAGTTATAATGTCTGTGTTACTAAGGTGTCAAAAATCAGTGTGAACAAGGATATCGGTCGCCTAATTTCGCTCTGCCCCGATTGCTATTTTCGTCCAGGGGACGAAATTGATAATTTATGACGTTTTCCCTTTTTTCGTTTCAGATGGCGTTCCGGAAGCAATTGAACAAGAAACCCATGAAGAAAGCAATACCTAGGTACATGCAGTAAGAAAGGAGATGGGTTACAAAGCTTCAAGTAAAGCATTCAAGTTTCCCCAAGCCCTGTTGAAAGACTACTATAAGAAAGGAGCACATTTGACATCGGAAGAACTACTGGAGAAAAAACTGAGAGAAAACCTGTATTCGATAAGAAAATGGAAGAAAAGTCGGTCTGTTATTGTGTGGCAATGGAAAATTGCTCTTACATATGTAGATTTTGTTACACTCAGAATCAATACAACTCAAACCGAAGAAGAGTCTATTACAGGACAGAAGGGATCAAGACCTAGCACTAGCAGTCAACGCCAGCAACTACTGTTAGACCTACTCAGATCAAACCAATCGTAAAAGATCTACTCGTAGAAGATTTGCTCTTTTGGTGACCAACTCCCCTCATAAGAAGATAGTTGAAGCAGCCAATGCCAAAAAGAATTTCTCTTCGTTTAAACCAACACCACCCAAACCATACCCTTCGTCTAGAGGAAAAATGCGTAAAGCAACACGCAAAGCAAGACATGATGACACCTCCAGTGAAAGCGGCTGTAGCAATGGTATTGACTCTGTGTCTACAGATAATGAAGACAGTGACAACGATGCAAAGTGTCCTGCGCTTGTGGTAAACTGTACTCATCAGACCAACATGGAGAGTAGTGGATTCGTTGCACACGTTGTGTCCAATGGTACCATGAACTTCATTGCTCTTCAACTAACCCAATGGGATTTTAGTTTGTTGCTTAAGAGTCTTCATTTATTGTCACAATGATCTAAAATGTATGTATTTTTTTTACATTTTTTTCGTTTTTTGATATGTACTTAATAAACATACAGTAGAAAATAAAAAAAAGTATATGTTGTATATATACATCATCATCATCATAGGTATTCTGCCTTTATTGGCAGGTCACTTGTCGCAGCTGAGAAGCTTCCAGGATCCACGGTCCTCCGCTAACCTCTTCGTCTTCGCGTATGATCTTCCTGTTTTAATATCATCCATTAATTGTCTCCTTCACCCCCACCCTCTCTTTCCCGCCAGCATACCCTCTAGGACGTCCCTCATGATACAATCTCTTCTTAGGCAATGTCCCAACCAGTTTCTCTTCCTCTTCCTAATAATATCTAAAAAAGTTATTTTCTCACTCACCATTTTTAACACTCTCTCATTCGTTTTCCGCTCGACCCAACTAATTCCTTCCATTCTTCTCCACACCCACATTTCGAAGGCTTCCAGTCGATTTTCATCACTTTTACGTAAGTCCACGTTTCCGCCCCATACAGTACAACACTTCACACGAAACATTTATATATTTGATATGTTATAACTAGACGAATCCCAAAGTTATATGTGCCACCGAGCGGGATATTGTGAGTTACAACATATTTTGTAATGTAAAAGCTACAAAAAATTACCTGGCAGAATAGTTTGAACCGAGTAATTTGTTCGGAAACGGTTGGATAAATGGAAAACTCGGTAAATACGTATTCCATCATTTTCAAGAACAAAGTTTTTGGGGTAAAAAACTTTGCCCCAGGATCCCCCGCAGGGTTCCAGACGGGGTCCTACTCAAAATTTTCAATGTCAATGGAGTTAAGTAGCACATCGTTTGGAAGCTGTTGTTAAATGAATGAAGATGGAGCAAGTCTCCACTTTTTACGACAACCCTGTGCAAAATGGTGGCTGGTCAAAATATAAACAAAAGCTTAATTGAAAATGTATGGCCACCTTGAATCCAAGATGGTCGCTTAAAACCTATATCGAAAGGATAGGCATACCAAACTGTTTAAGCTAGGAAAACCAGATTTGGCATGAATGTTGATCAGTAGGTGACGAAAAGATGCGAAATGCTCAAAAATGCGAGTTCAAAATGCCGAACTATGTATCGAACGCATGTCCAGCTCAAACCACTGGTGTTGGAAAAGCGAAATGGGGTATTTTCGTTCATGGTTAATAGCAGATATCCACAAAATATCAGAGTATCATCTGTAATCCAATATGGCTGCCAGTGTGAAAAACGAGTTTGTATCTAATTATACTATTTCTTGGAATATTATGACCAAACCAACAAAGTTTGCGCAGCTCGATGTACTGAAATGATTTACACGTGGCTTGGTACTGCTTGCCAATCACGTAAATGATATCGAGAGAACCATGATGAACGTACATTAGGAACAAAACATACATGTGTTGTTACGGAATGAAATAATAGTTGAAGTGGATCGAAATTCAATTGTTCTTTAGTCTTCCTATTGCTTTTAAATACATAATAGAGAAAAATAGAGATTTAGATTTGTACTGTTATGAATGACATAGGTTTTAAGCGGCCATCTTCGATTAACATTTTGGGGTGTAGAAGACGTCCCATATGAATAACATGGAGAATATTTTTCAGCTTCCAATAAAGCCACTCTAAAGTTGGAAATTTTTATTTTTGATGTTTTACTTAGGAAACGCCAACGAAAAAGCAAAGGCATACCGAATTTCAAGTTTGTATTCCTATTCCAAGTATCTAAA
The DNA here is from genome assembly GCF_964235325.1 of Thermobia domestica. Classification (NCBI taxonomy): domain Eukaryota; kingdom Metazoa; phylum Arthropoda; class Insecta; order Zygentoma; family Lepismatidae; genus Thermobia; species Thermobia domestica. The sequence continues at coordinate 209,686,132 of NC_137465.1, forward strand.
ATATGAGATTATGTGCCAGAAAATAGACCCATTTAAATAACACGGGGAATTACTTCATCCCAATTTTAGACACCTTAAAAATTAAAAACATTCACTTCTGGCAATTTTCCTGTCGGTTAGTCCCGGAAAGCTACAATCATGCCAAATTTCAACTTTCCACGTCAATCGGAAGCATTCCTTTATTTTATGTCGATTCATGTAGTTTTATATATAGTTAGGAAATGGAAGGCAGGAAATTTATTATGTTTCATTCTCTTTGATAAGCATAGAGCACTTTAACATCGTATATTCATTGTAAAAGGAAAGCCTTTTTTTCGTCAAGTACTGTACGGAGATGTATTTTCAATGTATTGTCAAAATTTAGTATTTGGTGAGAAAATATTTCTGTACTGAGAGCATGAAGTGCGTAAGTCCAATTTTGGCGAAAATGAGCTAAAACCAGTTTTGTATAACTTTCAGAGACCTGTAATGAATGGTTGGTTATAGTTTGTTGTATAGAGGTTGATGACGTAATTAACGAAGTATGTAATGTAGTATCTCCAATATGTATTTAGCGCTTAAGTAAGTCTTTTTGCTGTTTTCTGGAAAACAAGGATTTGTGACTTACGCACTTCATGCTCTCAGTTCATAACTATGCTCGCACTTTATAACTAAACGAAGTTAAAAACAAACACCCAGAAAGCGAGGAAGGCTGGGCACAAAAAAATTCCATGACAAAATCGGAACATGGAAATTGGTTCATACCGATTGGCAAACCTTACGTGGAATTTGGTTCATATTAGGTTTATAAGACGTCGGCATTTATGCGATCATATCCTCATTTTGAAATTAAAAATTTCCTTCTGCACATATATTTTCCGAAATTCCTTGATTTGTTCCCATTTCCTAAGCTCAAGTGTATTGACTTCTCGATGTGTTCTAGCGTATTTCTAACAGTGCTCAATGAGAAACGTAGGGGTCATGGGTGCCCAAAGGGGGTTCAGGTGAGAGGGCCCTCCTGGCTCAAGAAAATGCCATACATAACATAGGAAACCACGTATATTAAATACTAGAAATACCAGACGTAATATAGGAACCATGGAGATGCTCTCCTAGAAAATTTTCTTCGGGCGCCCCTGGTAGGGGTGGGTCATTCTCGCATGACACATTGTGCTTCCGGTTCTTTCTCCCAAGCCATGCTATGCTAGTGTTTTATAAACATTTTGTCATATTTAAATATTTTAATGATTAAATTTATCCCCACCGTCATTCTCTTTCTTATTATTTTGCTTCGTCAGCATTCTGGCATTTTAGAATGTTGTACCTTAGCCAGGGGCGGATCCAGCGGGGGGCGATCGCCCCTCCCAGAAAAGGAAACTTTTTTATTTTATATATAAATAAAATATATAGTTTATTTTTTGACGCTCTTAAAAGTAGCTCTAAGTAGCAGTATTACAACCCACCGCCCCCCCCCCCAGAAGTCCGTCCTGGATCCGCCCCTGACCTTAGCTCGCATTTAAATTCGCGTACACCAGTAAAATTCTTTTAATTCTTCCAAAAACTGTTCATTACTCCGCTTTACGCAAGTGTTACTTTTTTTCACGCAATTGTTGATTCAATTACATTTACTATTGAAGGTAATTAGCGTAGGTTATCCATCGTGTTACAGAGTCCTTTTAATTCCATTGCTTGACATAAAAGAAAGAAAGAAAGAAAAAACTATCTCGCAGCCAACACTGCAGTTTTAGGAAGTTTAATTCCCTCAAAAAAAAAAAAAAAAAAAAAATTGCTGTGTTCGCAGCAAACAGGTTTCACTATAGTTGCTGGTGTCAACTTGTTACAAACTGCAGCGAGCAATGTTTATGCTGGAAACCGGCCAAAGGGGAAACGTCAACATCACCTCGGAAAGAAAAAAAAGTAACCAGCAAAAAATGCATAAAACCGTTGAATGGGGCCACGTGAATCATTGAAATCATTGTTATTAATATTGTTACATCTCTTGTTCAGGTCACAAGCTTCAAATTTTGTTTTACAAAATATCTCATGTACTTTAATTCGTATGGAAACGACCCACAAAAAGAAATACCACTAAAGCTCCTAATTACAAAGGTAACATGCAAAAATGTACCCCAAAATATTGCAGCTGTGTTGTTTGACGGATGCTACAGTGAGTTTTTTCTGACTGTTTCTGGTCGTTGTACAAATATGTGGGACATTTGGTGTTTTTAGTGCATTTGCCCAACGTTGAATTGTTAACGTGTTAATGAGTCAGTATGCACATTTGCCGTTCTCATGCAGTGTTGCCAATACATTGTACAGTCGATAATAACTGTCAAGTGATACGTTAATTTGGAATACGTCCTAATAGTCTGTTCAACAAGGGGTTTTAGTAACAGCGCCCTACAGGATAGAGTATTTTTCTAGACATCTTGTTCATCAAATGTCACTAAACTAAGTATTTTTTAAAATACTATCCGTAGTATCAGAGGTCGAAGTGAGACGGTATGCGGTGACGCGGAATCAAAATCTTTCCATGTCCCTTTCCTTTAGCAGAGGAAGCTCTCCAATGGTTTTCAGTCATTATGTAGATAGAAATGCAATTTTTTAGACAACATACCTTCACTGTATTTCAACATTTAGATAGTCAGTATGTCGAATCAAAATCGTAATGAAACATACTGCCTCTGCTTTTCTTTTCCACTTCGAACACTGCCTATTATATATTTTCTCGAGGTACTCCCCCTTTTTCCCACTTTCACATTCCACCATTTTTTCCATAAACATTTTACTTGCTTTAATCATCGTCTCCCTTAGCCAGAAGAGCACAATTATGGGACGTTAAACTGAAAGATTGTTTTCGAAACCTACGCATCAGAATATAGTCTCAAGTAGGCTTATGTCATTTGGTTCAGTTTGATCTGATTTAAAGATTAATATGTTTCATGTTTGGATAACGTCACAATTAAATAGAAATGTAAGCTTAAGATTTAAAAAAATTGGACTATATCTTATTAACCCTTAGGTAGGGCCGCCATTTTTTATAACTTAAATAGGTACGTGGGGATATCAGGAATCCCTTATTGAAGACTGTATTTCTTAGTCATTAATGACACTTTAGATGGGATTTTTTTTAAATCAACGGTAATCTTTAAAGCATCTTTAAAACATTATTCCTGGAGTAGATGATTAACAGAAATTGAAGTTTTAATACATAGATAGTCTTCCAAAAATCAAAATGTAAATATGTCGCATTCTCGAACATTATCACTATTTGGTTCATGAAGATAAGATAAAAGTAATATACTAAATTATTCTTTATTTGGAAATACAGAAATGAGGTAATTATTAACTCTGCATGTACGGATGAGTTATCAAAGTAGAAAAAGAACGCTCATACTTTATGCCCGACTATGTTTTTATAGGTTCATTTTACAGAAATTTAAGTGACCGGAATATGAATATGAATATGAAAGTTTTACAAACATTTTTAAATTTACAGTTAATTTTATAGATACTGTGTTTGTAACAGAAATCTTTTAAGAGTCCTTATCACTGCGAAATTAAAATACTGCTAATTTTACAGTAATTATGTGATATCTTAAAATAGATAAAAGATAATCGAAATGTGGAACAAGACCTCCCTAGACGATGTTATTTTGCACCAGGTACCGTTATCACGAGTCACCTAATAGCTTTCCGTTTGCAGTTATTTAGAAACGCGAAAATAAATGCCGATTTTCTAAATGGCAGGAAATCGAAAGCAGATAAATGAGTCGTATAATATTGTCTAGGGAGATCTTGTTCCACTTTTCGATTATATTTTTATCTATTTGAAGATATCACATAATTACTGTAAAATTAGCGGTATTTTAATTTCGCAGTGATAAGGCCTCTTAATACACATTATTATTATTATTATTATTATTATTATTATTATTATTATTATTATTATTATTATTATTATTATTATTATTATTATTATTATTAGTTGTTGTTCTTGTTGTTGAATAAAAGAACTTCACATTTAGTAACATAAGAAACGCTATAAATAGAATAGTCAAAACGAATAGTAGTGCTTGAGTAGTTTTTGAAATTGAAACTGATGTATGTACGCAGGAATTAAAGTTTTCGCTTTTCCAGGAAAATATCACAAATAGTTTCCATGTGAGACAAACATGTTTCTTCGGTATTTACTGTTAAATACTTTGACTTCCCTTGTGTGTGTGTGTGTGTTCACCTCATCTTTGTCTTGGTTAGGTTTGACGGCCAAAAGCTAGTCCCCGATATAAGCGACCCGCTTCACCATAATCAAAGTCATTATTAAGAAGTTTTTGAATACGAGCTTGTTCTATTTCATACGATATTTCTGTGTAAAAAATCTGAAATTAGCACAAAGATTGATGCTGTTAAGTCTTATTATCGTAGACAAAATGTGATGTCGAGCTTAAAAAAATCAATTTTTAATGATAATGATAAATAAATCAACATGAACACAAATAACATTATTATTTAATTTTTAATAACTGTATGTTAAAACAATTTTCTTTATGACAAACTAAATACAACTATTATTTAAAAAATAGTTCACAGGATTCCAAGACAACATGATCCGTAATCAAATGCAGTTGACTTCGTGGGGAAATGTTTATTCTAGCGACATTGTGATTTCTATGCATGGCAACACTGAAAATTCTGCAAGTTCATATTTTCAGTTGTAGAATAACATTATCTATGATTGTGGTAAGTTACATTTCATTATCTCCTTTCGCTTATGAAAAACAAGCAAAAAAGTAAATTTTGTATTATTTTTAGTATGTCAGGCTCTTAAGGATTTTATGAGATTCTCCACAGGTGTTTTTCGATTTTCTCCTACCGCCAAAAAAGGATAGTTTAGTGAAGGATTTTAAAAAAACGCTATTGTCTCGAAATTTTGTTTATATTTCGTACATTAATACATAGGTGTCGACTACGTGGGTGCTCCGGGACTCGAAAACCTGTTGGAGATATTTAATAGGGATGGCTACAAAGTTCCTCTCGGAGATCCGGTTTTCAGAACCGGTTCTGGAACCAGTTCCGGACCTGGTTCCGAAAACCCGGTTCCAGAACTGGATCTTAGGAACCGGTTCCAGACCTGGATCCGAAAACCCGGTTCCTGAATCGGATCTTGGAAATCGGTTCCAGACCTGAATCCGAAGAACCGGTTCCAGACCTGCATCCGAAAAACCGGTTCCGGAACCGGATGTTCTAGAATCGGATCTGTTCAGAGCCGAAAACCGGTTCCACCAAGAAGTTTCTGGCCATCCCTAGTATTTAATGGAAGCTGAACACCCATTAAATTTTGGTGTTGGAATTAACTTCGAAATTATACTTTCTTGCGGTGAATAATAAGAAGAAACTTCTTATAGTGGATGTGATTCCAGATTAAATTTTAGATAGGGATGCATATGCGTTGAATAATCATTTATCAATACCTATTTTTAGACTCTTCAAGTTTACGGTTTATCCAGAATCGAGCGATATAACATTACAACGGTAATAAAAATAATAATAATCAGTGAGTGTAATTTTGTATAATTACTTCTTTAAATAACTTAGTGTTTGATGTTGTTAATTTATGTTTTCAAAAATGTAAAATGCTTTACGTAAATTACAAGACACTTCAAACATTTTCTATTTTCACTCAAATTATCACAAAAAATGTTCTAAAGGTTTGACTGTAATCATTGTTATTTTAATAATTTTCTGTCTTTTTGTTTTGGCCAATATTGCTAAACATGTTTGAAATTCACAAACCAAATTTTAATGTTTAGGAATTTTGTTAGGAAATCGAGTTAAATTATATATATATATATATATATATATATATATATATATATATATATATATATAGCCTTTTGCAATCTAAAAATAATTTCACCGTTCATTTTATTTCAGCAGGTCTTGATAGTCTTTATTGCCTCTCACGAAGAACTTGGGAACCATTGGTCCATTGGATCTACTCATAGGTAAAAGTGGATCTGAAAAGGTAAAGGGACGATAAGTATCGGCAAGACGTTACGCTGTCTCCCTGTCTATCTTTGCCCATTGTAATTTTTTAGGAACTGGGGGACGCCGTATAATTTTTTTTGGAGGTGAGGGGACTGCGTCCCCTTGCGCTCCCACTCATTTTTACACTATGGATCTACTAAAAAAAAAACATTAGTGTTGAAGCCTGAGCACCATTTGAGAAACTTAAAACTCGGCGCCTATGCATTATTATTTCATCAATAACTATCGTGCGGTATAAGTAATTTCTCAGGGAAAATTCTAAAAGTAATAGTTTAATCTTGGGGGTGAATTATTCTCAGACGATTTTCTCATAAATGACTCAGTAGATTTTGTTCATATTTCTTAAATAAATATTTCATTAACAACTCTATCGTGCGGTATAAGTAATTTCTCATGGAGAAATCTAAAACTAATAGTTTAATCTTGGGGGTGAATTATTCTCAGACGATTTTCTCATAAATGACTCAGTAGATTTTGTTCATATTTCTTAAATAAATATTTCACTAACAACTTTATCGTATGTTATAAGTAATTTCTCAGGAAGAAATCTAAAAGTAATAGTTTAATCTCGGGGGTGAATTATTCTCAGACGATTTTCTCATAAATGACTCAGTAGATTTTGTTCATATTTCTTAAATAAATATTTCATTAACAACTCTATCGTGTGGTATAAGTAATTTCTAATGGAGAAATCTAAAATTAATAGTTTAATCTTGGGGGTGAATTATTCTCAGACGATTTTCTCATAAATGACTCAGTAGATTTTGTTCATATTTCTTAAATATATATTTCATTAACAACTTTATCGTATGTTATAAGTAATTTCTCAGGAAGAAATCTAAAAGTAATAATTTAATCTTGGGGTGAATTATTCTCAGACGATTTTCTCATAAATGACTCAGTAGATTTTGCTCATATTTCTTAAATAAATATTTCATTAACAACTCTATCGTGTGGTATAAGTAATTTCTCATGGAGAAATCTAAAAGTAATAGTTTAATCTTGGGGGTGAATTATTCTCAGACGATTTTCTTATAAATGACTCAGTAGATTTTGTTCATATTTCTTAAATATATATTTCATTAACAACTTTATCGTATGTTATAAGTAATTTCTCAGGAAGAAATCTAAAAGTAATAATATAATCTTGGGGGGTGAATTATTCTCAGACGATTTTCTCATAAATGACTCAGTAGACTTTATTCATATTTCTTAAATAAATATTTCATTAATAACTTTATCGTATGTTATAAGTAATTTCTCAGGAAGAAATCTAAAAGTAATAGTTTAATCTTGGGGGGTGAATTATTCTCAGACGATTTTCTCATAAATGACTCAGTAGATTTTATTCATATTTCTTAAATAAATATTTCATTAATAACTTTATCGTATGTTATAAGTAATTTCTCAGGAAGAAATCTAAAAGTAATAGTTTAATCTTGGGGGTGAATTATTCTCAGACGATTTTCTCATAAATGACTCAGTAGATTTTGTTCATATTTCTTAAATAAATATTTCATTAACAACTCTATCGTGCGGTATAAGTAATTTCTCATGGAGAAATCTAAAACTAATAGTTTAATCTTGGGGGTGAATTATTCTCAGACGATTTTCTCATAAATGACTCAGTAGATTTTGTTCATATTTCTTAAATAAATATTTCATTAACAACTCTATCGTGTGGTATAAGTAATTTCTAATGGAGAAATCTAAAATTAATAGTTTAATCTTGGGGGTGAATTATTCTCAGACGGTTTTCTCATAAATGACTCAGTAGATTTTGTTCATATTTCTTAAATATATATTTCATTAACAACTTTATCGTATGTTATAAGTAATTTCTCAGGAAGAAATCTAAAAGTAATAATTTATTCTTGGGGGGTGAATTATTCTCAGACGATTTTCTCATAAATGACTCAGTAGATTTTGCTCATATTTCTTAAATAAATATTTCATTAACAACTCTATCGTGTGGTATAAGTAATTTCTCATGGAGAAATCTAAAATTAATAGTTTAATCTTGGGGGTGAATTATTCTCAGACGATTTTCTTATAAATGACTCAGTAGATTTTGTTCATATTTCTTAAATATATATTTCATTAACAACTTTATCGTATGTTATAAGTAATTTCTCAGGAAGAAATCTAAAAGTAATAATATAATCTTGGGGGGTGAATTATTCTCAGACGATTTTCTCATAAATGACTCAGTAGATTTTATTCATATTTCTTAAATAAATATTTCATTAATAACTTTATCGTATGTTATAAGTAATTTCTCAGGAAGAAATCTAAAAGTAATAGTTTAATCTTGGGGGGTGAATTATTCTCAGACGATTTTCTCATAAATGACTCAGTAGATTTTATTCATATTTCTTAAATAAATATTTCATTAATAACTTTATCGTATGTTATAAGTAATTTCTCAGGAAGAAATCTAAAAGTAATAGTTTAATCTTGGGGGTGAATTATTCTCAGACGATTTTCTCATAAATGACTCAGTACATTTTGTTCATATTTCTTAAAAAATATTTCATTAACAACTCTATCGTGTGGTATAAGTAATTTCTCATGGAGAAATCTAAAAGTAATAGTTTAATCTTGGGGGTGAATTATTCTCAGACGATTTTCTCATAAATGACTCAGTAGATTTTGTTCATATTTCTTAAATAAATATTTCATTAACAACTTTATCGTATGTTATAAGTAATTTCTCAGGAAGAAATCTAAAAGTAATAGTTTAATCTTGGGGGTGAATTATTCTCAGACGATTTTCTCATAAATGACTCAGTAGATTTTGTTCATATTTCTTAAATAAATATTTCATTAATAACTTTATCGTATGTTATAAGTAATTTCTCAGGAAGAAATCTAAAAGTAATAATTTAATCTTGGGGGTGAATTATTCTCAGACGATTTTCTCATAAATGACTCAGTAGATTTTGTTCATATTTCTTAAATAAATATTTCATTAATAACTTTATCGTATGTTATAAGTAATTTCTCAGGAAGAAATCTAAAAGTAATAATTTAATCTTGGGGGTGAAATATTCTCAGACGATTTTCTTATAAACGACTCAGTGGATTTTGTTTATATTTCATACGTCAGTATTTCATTAATAGCCTTATAATGTTGCGTAAATTATTTCTCGTATCCAGGAGGGTAATTTATTATTGTTTTTTACTTTTTGTTTTTATTAAATAATTTTCTCAAATAGGATTCAATGTGATTTTGTTAAATATTTCATTAATAACCCCTAAATATTTTATAAGTAACTACTTAAAAAAGAAGATCAGTTTACATTTTTGGAGTTAGTTTTATTCGGACAAAGACTTTTGTTCGTTTTTCCCTAATAACATAGCCACACACACACAAAAATAAAACTTTTGTGCACTAGACCCCAGGGCATACATTCGGTATATTTTGTTACACATAATCCAAATTTCAAAACTTCAGGATGATTGACAATGTCAGTTCCTTTTTATGGGCGAAAAACTTAGGGAATAGACTGAAATAGTGTGACGTCACATCCTTTTCGTTGCCATGGTGATCGCCATTTTATTTTCTAAACAACAAGTATCTTAAATACCTAAAGGACATAAATGCAAAACGAAAATAGTGATGAAATATTTTTGAATTGCGAACATTAGACTAAATAAAATATGTTTCTTTTTAAATATTTCTATTCAGTGAAACTACAAAACAAAGATATAGAAAAAGAAAGAGAAAACAAATGTACTTATCTTGTTCATAATCACATATTAACCTTAAATAATTCTGGAAAATTTTTGATTCATTAATATGTTTCATAACATTGCATACGTGGACACAATTAATGTTTTACACTTGTTAAGAATATATGCTGAATCATTCATAATTGAATGTTTTCTTATTATACTGTTTCTATTTTTTTTAAAAAAAAGTTGATAGAGAATATAAGAAAAGAACTGACCTACAATCCACTGATGGTCCGGATTAAAATTTCCAGATTTTTAAAAATTATTATTTTTAATATTGTAGGCACTATTGTGCACTTCCATTATAAGAACTGGATATAAGAAAAGTAAATGTCCCAATAGAATGAACATTGTTCTAACAGATACTTTTTCTTTTTTAAAAAATCGTATATTTTTACACTTTTCCTTGTACCGACAGTTTGTCTATCTACACGTTAGGGAGTTTGTTAATTGCTTCTTAAGGTGAATTACATGATAATGGCGTTTATATTAATTATTTGATTTCTACCGTATCACTCAGAGATGTGACACTTTTAGAAATAAGTTCCTTAGATATTAGTCTTTCTTTGCGAATTTCCTTGATTTCATTCGTAGTTTTCTAAACGCATTTCCATTTTCTAAATCTGTACCCTTTCTCACTAGCTTTATTAGTCGTTAAAATATTTTATACTTGTAGATACATTTACAGCCGTTGTCCTTGTTTGTACTAGACTTTAAAATACACCACTCGCTTCACGCGTTTGTATAGAAAAAAACATGGCGATCACCATGGTAGCGGAGAGGAAATGACGACATCACTATTCCAGTCTATTTTGATAGGGTGGTTACACGTAACACAGCCATACAAAAAAAGAAAAAAAAAGAAAAACGTTTTGTTCAACAGACCCTAGGCTATGAATACAATGTACGAGGAATCCAAATTTCGAAACCCTGGGACAATTGGCCGTGTCAATTTTGTTTTATGGGCAAAAAAACGTATCCTCTCTGTCTAAAATTGCTCAAATTTTTCGCCCATAACAAAAAATTGACATGATCGATTTTCTTGGGGTTTCGAAATTTCGATTCTGTGTAATAAAATACATCGTTATTCATACCCTGGTGTTCAGTGTACTTATTTATTTGTGGTTATGTAATTATTTCAGTTACAACTGTAGAATAGCATGATTAGTTAAAGATACTGGAGTAAGAAAGTATAGTACGGTTGCAAGTATATTTTACTTTGGCTGTTGTCCTGTTATTTATAATTTTTTCTATGTCGTCTAGTTTGTCAAGTTTTCTTTATTTTCTTATCATTTTGGAACTTTTTAAAATTTTTTTTCTTTTTTCTTTCTTTTTTCTGTAATTTTCAGTTAGAATTTTATTTCCTGTAGCAAAACGGGTTTAACGAAGCCAGTATCTGCACGTCACCATTTTAACATATTAATATTAATCTTGGCCAATTATTTATTTATTTCTAAAATATTCAAAATGCAGAATCATTAAAAACATTTTTTTAAAAAAACTTACGGTATGAGTTGAATACAAGAATTGAATTAATTTAAATATTATAACTCGACTAAAAAAATGATGTCATGATGTCCAATTCACACGTTATCTAGTAATAAACCTGCTGTTACATCATTTTGTTCGTTTGAACTGTATCGCAGTATTGTGATGGAAGGTATTTTTTAACCAATATATATATATATATATATATATATATATATATATATATATATATATATATATATATATATATATATATATATATATATATATATATATATATATATATATATATATATATATATACACACGTAAATCAGTTAATACGGCATGACACGCAACTTCAGACGGAATAGAAATAGAATTTACTCGCTTGTTTTGTCGTATTATTTGTTTAACCTTCTTTGAATTAAGAATATAACAGAAGCCTATATCTGTTCTATGTTTTTCTAAGGGCATATCCGGTTGCAATGTTATTAACACTTTGTAGGAGTTGGTTGAAATTCAGCTCGAGGTACTTCCATTTACTACCACATTCCCATTCCACCAATTATTTCATCATCATTCACTTGCCTTAACCATCCGTCTTCCTTAGCCTAAAGGGCATAATCGTGGGACGTTAACTGTTGGACGTTATAGGTCGCTTTACATGTGGGACGTTACATGTCTCTTTACAGACATAATGACAGGACTCATATATTGCTGTAGCATATAAAAACGTAGCATTTTAATATATAGATGATAGGGTGAGTTTGTGGCAAAAGTAGAGAAGTGAAAATTATGTCAAATGGAAATATTTTATCTTACAAATCCCTATCCAAGGACTCCGCATTGTGCCCTATAGGTTCTTAAAGTTACCAGTATGCAACAGGGTTTGTCATTCAGATTAAAGCAAAGCGCCTGCAATGTTCGGCAACCCGTTACACGTGCCTCTTCTACTGGCTGCCCAACACAAGGATATCAAACTTAGCAAAGCCCTAGCGAAAATGTTGAGGATTTAGATTTCTGGGCTTTTGGCTTCTATAGCCATGTAGCCCGTCACGTGTGAGGGATGACGCCCCTCGGCGAGCACACTATCCGGGGAAAGGGAAGGAAGGAAGGAAGTGGTCTGGAACCTATGTTAGGTGCAACCCGGGCGTTTGCCTAGTGTCAATGAGAAAAACCCAGGAAAATCTCATTCAGGATGACTGGCCTGAAAAAGCTTTTTACACTTTTTCGATCGAGTACCTCCACTGAATATCGAACCCCAGGGACCGCTCGTACCGAAAGCGAGAGCGTGAGGTGACAATGTTGAATCTTATGTGTTGTAAGTGGTCCCTGAAACGTTAATTAGAAAAATAAGGAACGGTTTTTCTTTTTTTGAAAATTTCAATGAGAACAGGCAAATCTACACAAAATTTGAAATTGACCAGCTAAAACGGCACGTTTCTAGTGCTTCTAGTTTTCGAGATCACACATTGTCCAAAGGAATTGCTCACAAACAAGTTAATGTTGAGTTTTGATATACATCCAGGTAGGTTATACGTTTGATATATTTAAAATAATTTTCTGAATTATATTTAACTAACAGAATATCCATTCTTCGCACTAAGAGATTACGTTTTATTTTGGTAATAAAGGGCTGAATTTGGATTTAAACGGCAATACAAGTGTCACTGTGCGTCTCAATGACACCGAAACTATGGATTCGACACTAATATCGGTCATTTTCGATAATTTTTAAATATCTCCCGCTTCCCTAAGTTGCACCGTGAAAGTGAAATGAGGCCCAAACCTCATCTATGCTGAACATTTCGTCGAGACCGGTCGGGTGATTCAATAGGTATGAAGTCAGAAACATAGTCACTTTCATTTTTATAAAGATAGATTAATAAAAATAAGTGTTTTTATTTTGTTAGCTTGTTTCTTAGTCTAAACTTTTGTGATGAACAAATTCAATTGAAATCCCATTGTAAACAAACTTCGAACGACGCGATTTTCTATAGTGCGGACGATTTTTGAAAACAATTTACCACACTACGCAATATTTAATTGGTCGGATTGGAATTTGTGTCCTTTTTCAGCACCAAGGCTACATGAGACGAGAACACACAGTTTAAGGTGGAATCCAAATCACCATTCAAATTTTTCAAAATTCTCCTACTGGGAATCGAACCCAGGAACCCCGTACCCAAAAGCGCTCACGCTATCCACTAGATCAGCGAGAGAATACGTAATGGAGGGCATTTCTGTATTTAATGTACGTGTTCCTTTGGTGTAGATAGTTCCAGGTTCGATTCCTGATGGGAGATCATAAAAGAATTTCACAGTTACTCATTGTTATCAATGGGCGGCACAGTGGCTCTGTGCCAGGCTGGTAGTCAGCGCAAAAATATAGGGGGAGGCTGAAGGTAGGGGGCCCGATCCAACTATATTATAGTTCATCCCCATATTATAGTTCATTTCCAAACCTAGCTTGAAAATTTTAGGAGGCAGCAAAAAATTAGGGGGGCCGACCCCCTAGACCCCCTGGATATGGGCCTGCTCAGTGACCCTCTTGTGAGGGGTCCCTGGTTCGATTTCGGTCAAATAAGTTTGTGGGGGCCAACATTGTGTCCGTGAACTTTCAAGTGGACGAACTCCGTGTGCGTGGGTTTCCTCAGGGTTCTCCCGTTTCCTCCCACTTGCTTTATTCCACCATTTCATTCATTCCTCATCATCACCGTCTCCTTTACCCTAGCCGGCATAACCGTGGGACTTAAAACTCAAAAATTTCATTTTATTTCATTTTCTTCTGTTAAGAATAGAAGGAAAAGAATTTTAGAATTTCTCTTTTGACTTCTTCTTCTATGTCTTTTAATCACGCGAGGACACGTGTACAAAGCGACGGGCAATCATGCAAATCAAAGAAAAATGTTGAATTGATATAAAAACCGTTTCAACCACGAGAGTTCAATGTGTGAAGAGTAAGGTTAGGAAGAAACCCACACGACGCTTAACCTTGTACTGCTCTAATTAATAATCAAAAAAGACAAGTTGTGAAGACTTGTTCTATGAGAAATTTAGCATAATTTTAACACTATTGTCTCTCCTTGTGTGAAAAAGAATTAACAGATAGTTGAAAGCAATTAACAAACTTCCAGATTCTTACAATCATATCTTATGTTTAATGAGCAACTGTAGTAAAATAAAAAATAAACATTTTTTTCGTTTCTATAACTAGTTTGCTTATTAGAGATTATAAAATTTTACGGAGTGTATTAAACTGAAAAAAAATGTAACGCCTAGAAGCGTTCTTATTGGTCCAGCAGGTACCTTCAGATGACCTACTTTGAGCCTCCCACGATGTTAATTTTTTGTGATCCAACCAGAAAACTCATTCGCCATTTTTAAGATCGACATGTGTCGTTAACCACCGTGAATCTCCTGATTGCATAATTGCCCGTTTTACTGCTAAACCATATATCCATAATTACAATATCACTGTACTACGTCTTTTAAAACATAATGAAATGTAATGAAGATGTTAGGAGCACATTCATAAATATTTTTATTGGCGCTTGGGTTTAGCTCCTTAAGATGCCAGCAACGTTCAGAGTCATGGTTAACTAATCACGTACTTTCCTGTTACAATGTTATGAGCATTACACAACATAATACTTTTAGTTAGTAAGTAATGATCAAACCGATCAAGAAAATGAAACAACCTCAATTCTTTCTAAATTCAAGGCGCCCCAAAGTTAAGTTTATCATCGCAGTTATCCAAGTTAAATTCACAATCTGAAAACATTGTATTGAGCTGCAATTCCCACTCACTTGTGATTATAAATAGTTTGTCATTAGTAAATTACTCTCTATGTTCTCTCAGATACATAATGTCAAAATGTAGGCTAATTAAGGCCAGAGTTACAATACGTTCCGTTTAGCCCGGGAAAGTCCTAGTTTGAAAGATTGTTCTACTGTTGTTCCCCAGCGACGTAACTGGGGGCGCGGGGTGGAAACAAGGCTTGAACCCTGGACGCCGGATTGGGGAGCGCAAAACTGGCCAAATATTTATTTTCACTATAAGGCAAGGAAAGGAGTTTTAGCAAACTGAAGATCATTAAAAATTACCTCAGAAACTTAACAGGACAACAACAAGTCACCACCTTAGGATCATATCTATAGATCATAAGTTAGCTTCAAAGATATCTTTTAAGGACATTGTAAAAATTAAAGGAACTCGCATTGTCATTTGCAGCCAAAAGAGCCCGCAAAATTAAATTTTAGTTCCAGCTTATTGTGTTTTCATTTAACTTATATCAATTTAAAAGATTTGTAAAATGTCCGAGTATAATACCCGAGACAATAGCTTGATTGTTTGCCATAATTAAATATTCTGTTCTAAAGCAATACACTATTGACTCATTCTACACATGTCAAAACGGCGAATGTGCAAATTTTTACCATTTTCACCTAAGTGCAGTTTCATATTACTTGAGGCACACAGATTCCAAAACCAAAGTCCCATTTGTGAAATATGAGTGTATTAGAAGTTATCAACTCCTAAAACATGTACCTAAGTCTATATACTGATTTTTCGGGGTAAGTTGAATATTAAAATGCTTATAACTCAAAGTCAAATTTAACACATTCGCGGTTTTGGCATTGGATCGACGAATGCAAATCCCGACATAATTCCGAAAACATTGTGATTTGCAGTTATTATAACAAGACTATAAGAATACATCAAGATACTACTCTCAGATTATTTGACAATCAAATACTAATTAGTTTGGTGTTTTATCTTGTACTCAAAATTAAACTATGTACTGCAATTTTGAAATCAAGCTTTACCACTTGAAGAGAAAATGAAATAGAAGAAATATTGTGTGATGCCAATATCAGATGTAGTCTGGGGGCGTTTTGGTTTGGTTTCTCATGGAATGGGGAGGGAGGGATAAGGTGAGTTCTTGCCCCGGGCGACAAATAGTCTAGTTGTGTCCGCTGGTTAACCTACGGTTTACATTTTAACTACGTTTACAATCGTAAAAACTTTTCACCCCTTTTTCTGTGTGCTCTATACTTATTGATGCATTCTAGATTATTATTTTTAGTATTCAAGTAGATACTTTTACCTTAATAACTACAATGTAATTTTAATTATGAATGCACTTGAATATTGGTAGTTAGCTGAATGCTACGGTATGCAGTAATACATCATTATTGGACCTAATATGCCTTTGTTACTTTACTAATCCTTATTACTGGCACATCCAACAGGAATGACATAAAATTGGCTTTTGTACTGCTTATGACCTAATTTGGAAAATTTACCTCTCACAAAAAAGTCTCAGTTTGGAACATTTATCTCTCATGAAAGAGTTGTAGTTAACAATAGAAGAAATATAGTAACCTTATTTAAGGATATGCTAATATATGATATATATTATAAGACATCCATTAAAAATTATAACACAATTCCGGAAAATATTTTGCTATTTCGTTACTGCTCAATTAGAAATAAACATAATTTTAAATCAATGATTATTCCTATAGCACGAATTGTATCCTTCGTGTTAACATTACTGTAACTTAAAATGATGCTATTGTGGTGGAATTGTCAGTATCTTTGTAATTTAACAATGGTTGTATGAAGAAACTATTGCCAATGATTCACTGTAATTTAATAAAATATTAGTAAATTATGAAGGAAATTAAGGAAACCTAATTTTCCACTTTGAGACTCTCCCTTTTCTGAATAAGAAACGTTACATTACGAATTATGACATTTCTGAAAGAGAGTTCAAATTGTTTATTGTGCGTAAAAGAGAATACTTATCAAAATATCAAACAATTCAGTATATTAATTTTGTTTTCAAGATTGTTGTAGTTGTTAAGAATGTTCACTGTCTCAAATGCTGACCAATATTACGATCAGTATATCGGCTCCTCTCGCAAACATATTGTTTTGCTTTCTAGTGATTTCCTAGGTTACCACACGTATCAGGATGCTCCAACATAAAAAATCAGAAATGGCGCCACGAACCACAGAACACTATTCTGCAAGATATATGAATTGCACTATGCAGCAACGTCGCGTGGCAAATAAAGAACCATAGAATAGATCTACTAATCTATCAAATAGTTGAATCGATTCTTTCCAGATGGTAGCTAAGTCGATATAGATTGATATTAACATCACTTATTAGTGTAGCAATCGGAGGCCGCGGTGGCTCAGTGGTAGAGCGTTCACCTCTGGAGCTTGGGGTCCCGGGTTCAATTCCAGCCCCCGCCAAGTGAACTTTGTGGTGGTGGACAAACACCGTGTGCATGGGTTTTCTCAGGGTTCTCCCGTTTCCTCCCACTTTCTTCATTCCACCATTTCATTCATTACTCATCACCACCGTCTCCTTTAGCCTAACCGGAATAATCGTGGGACGTAAAAACTCAAGGATTTCATTTCATTTTCTTACTTGGAAAACAGGAAACAATTCGTCGTGTACAAAGGTTGTAAGTCTCAGGAGTATGTACAACTATCAGGGGTGCCACAAGGGTCAAATTTAGGACCATTGTTGTTTCTACTGTTTATCAATGGCCTACCGCGAAGTACACGCAACTCTCACAGGCTGATATTTGCAGATGATGTTAAAATATAATGGCAAAAGAAACATAAAATGAGTGTAAAATGCTTCAAAATGACTCGAATGAACTAATGGAATGGTCCAAAGAGAACATCATAAATGTGAATACTAACAAATGCAATCCCTCCTTTACCAATCGCACAATCCCTTAGAAAGGAACTTTTCGTATAAGGTGAATGACAGTACTTTACCGACCCCGGATACTGTCAGGCTCTTAGGGGTGGTGTATGGCAGAAATTTAACATTTAACAATCACATAAATAACATGATTGACCAGGCGTACAGAAACCTTGGATTCATCATCAAGATCAGTAAAGAGTTTGCTAGTATTACCGAAATTCAAAAGCTATATGAGCACTACGTTCGTACAAAACCGGAATACGCATCCTCTATATGGAAACCTCGCACGAAAACAAACATAAATGATATAGAAAAAGTTCAGAATAAATATTTAAGGTACTTGGCATATAGGGAGACACAAGTATATCCGAAGTCATACAATAGTCAAGCTTTAAATTTAAACTTTAGTAGATTAAGTATAGAACAGCGACTATGCAAGATATGTTGTTTCTATATAAGTTATTTAATAATATATTCAACTGAACCGATTTACTGCAAGAATTTAAAATACGCACTCCTACAAATGTGACTCGTCTTGAAAATTTCCATTCCTTTTACTCTCAAGATGGAGTATAGAGATGAGATTGGAGATTGTGTACAACCTACAATAGGTTAAAAAAAAAAAAAAAAAAAGATTTGGATATTAATATTAACAGCATAAGTTAATTCAAGAGAGATCTTTGTAATCTAATGAGAAATAATTGTAGATGAAAGAACATAAATGATAGTCAAATCGTATTTTAACTATATATGTATTATAATATGAATATATGAATGTATTATAATTGTTTAATACATGTAACGGACACTGTAATTGGGTATGTAGCCTGGTTAGAAATAAGTAAATAAAAAGACCAGTTTAGTTAACTAAAAAGTTATTCTGTTTAGCTGTGGGTCCTTCGGGGAGACAAAACATTTTTTTTAAATACTTGACGGATCACCATTAGTTTTGACCAGGATGTAGAGTCAAAACTTATGATTCAAGTTCGTTGATAGAAGTGATGCATTAAGGGGGCAGACTACTAAATATTTTTTAAAAGCTAACAATTTTTCTTTTGCCAGTTTGTGTAAATGAAAAGAGATAATGAAATTTAATTTATCTCAATAATAGATAATGTCATTCTACACCCGAAAATATGAATAGGAAGAATTTTCAGTGTTGCCATCCATAGAAATTACAGTGTGACCAAAATTTGAATTACCGAAAAGTCTAGGTTATGGCAGCGGCTAGAAAAATCAACTCAACGGCAATTGATGACTTATCATGCTGTCTGTGTTCCTTGTTAATTACTTTTTAAATAATATTTGTATTTGTTCTGTAATAACTTACATACATTGTTACAAAATAAATACAAATATTATTTTAAAAAAATAATTAACAAGGAACACAGACAGCTTGCCTTAACCTAGATTTTTGGGTAATTCAAATTTTGGCCACACTGTAATTTCTATGAATGGCAACACTGAAAATTATTTCGATTTGTATTTTTGGGTGTAGAATGATATTATCTCTTTCCATCGCTAAAAAAAAAAAAAAATGTGTTGTATTCTTGGTAGGATACGTACTTTGAAAAATACTTTATCTTTCGCTCCCTTGACAAATGGAGTATTCTATCCAAATTCCACGTTTCCTGGGTGTTCAGGAGTCAGTGAGTGAATGAATGAGTTCCTTCAGCCTTGAGGCCCTCTCGTCTCGAAAGCTGTACGAAAGTAATGTCTTCTCAGCAACTCTAGTACTGTTTATATATTGATTTAATTCCCACGTCACTTTCAGCAGTGTGGGTATATTAGACATGTACCTACATCTTACGCCACTAGCCACATGAGCTCCCGCCGGAAATCGAATTCGGATCTTCCACACTAAAGGTGCGTATGCAATCGTTTAACCATGAGGGAGATCCAGTAATGTTTATAGAAACTAAGTTTTATGTTTTAGATCCATAAGACATCAGAGCTCCGTTGTGGTTATACGGTTACCAATTGCGTCTAGAGATCGAGATTCGATTCCGGAAGGAGCTCCTGTGGTTCTGAACCCACAAGAAGCGGCAGGTCCACGTTTCATATACCTTTGGTGTTGGTTGGGACGGTTAACTCCAACCCAACCATAATAAATCAATTTGTTTTAAGCTCCAAATATCTTAACGGAAAACAAGCCGTATACACGTATATATAGAAACGTACACAGAAATTTATCTCGAGAGTTCAAAGATTGCCAAGGAGTTCAAATTCAATATCAAGATAAATTATGTTAAAAATTTAAAAAATCACGTCTGAAATTAGACTAAGTTTACAAAAAAGACAGGATTTTGGAGGTCCGGACTCCGAGGACCCAGACTCTGAATGCGTCACTATATACGACTCCTGCGGTACTTCCGCAACAATTTTTATAGAAGTATTTGGTGAGCACTTCAAATTATATGCCCGTAGCCAAACTCCCTCTACAAAAATTGTTCCATGAGTGCCTTACGATTCTGAAACATGTGTGGATAGCGCACATATTAGTTCCTAAGTGAATTCTGACCCGACCCGACTACTGTAGGTCCCATAGTTTTGAAGCTATGGGCCTTTAAATTTC